>NC_134271.1:140814307-141414307 GCF_031893055.1 Leptodactylus fuscus
TAACTGGGGTTTTTAGAGGCTCCCTCCACCATGAATTGGTCCAAACTTGGCTGTTTAGAGGCTCCCTCCACCATGAATTGGTCCAAACTGGGGTGGTTAGAGGCTCCCTCCACCATAATTGGTCCAAACTGGGCTGGTTAGAGGCTCCCTCCACCATTAATTGGTCCAAACTGGGCTGGTTAGAGGCTCCCTCCACCATGAATTTGCCCAAACTGGGCTGGTTAGAGGCTCCCTCCACCATTAATTGGTCCAAACTGGGCTGGTTAGAGGCTCCCTCCACCATAAATTTGCCCAAACTGGGCTGGTTAGAGGCTCCCTCCACCATGAATTGGTCCAAACTGGGGTTTTTAGAGGCTCCCTCCACCATGAATTGGTCCAAACTTGGCTGTTTAGAGGCTCCCTCCACCATGAATTGGTCCAAACTGGGGTGGTTAGAGGCTCCCTCCACCATTAATTGGTCCAAACTGGGCTGGTTAGAGGCTCCCTCCACCATTAATTGGTCCAAACTGGGCTGGTTAGAGGCTCCCTCCACCATGAATTTGCCCAAACTGGGCTGGTTAGAGGCTCCCTCCACCATGAATTGGTCCAAACTGGGGTGGTTAGAGGCTCCCTCCACCATTAATTGGTCCAAACTGGGCTGGTTAGAGGCTCCCTCCACCATTAATTGGTCCAAACTGGGCTGGTTAGAGGCTCCCTCCACCATTAATTGGTCCAAACTGGGCTGGTTAGAGGCTCCCTCCACCATGAATTTGCCCAAACTGGGCTGTTTAGAGGCTCCCTCCACCATGAATTTGCCCAAACTGGGCTGGTTAGAGGCTCCCTCCACCATGAATTGGTCCAAACTGGGCTGGTTAGAGGCTCCCTCCACCATTAATTGGTCCAGACTGGGCTGGTTAGAGGCTCCCTCCACCATGAATTGCCCAAACTGGGCTGTTTAGAGGCTCCCTCCACCATGAATTTGCCCAAACTGGGCTGGTTAGAGGCTCCCTCCACCATGAATTTGCCCAAACTGGGCTGGTTAGAGGCTCCCTCCACCATGAATTGGTCCAAACTGGGGTTTTTAGAGGCTCCCTCCACCATGAATTGGTCCAAACTTGGCTGTTTAGAGGCTCCCTCCACCATGAATTGGTCCAAACTGGGGTGGTTAGAGGCTCCCTCCACCATTAATTGGTCCAAACTGGGCTGGTTAGAGGCTCCCTCCACCATTAATTGGTCCAAACTGGGCTGGTTAGAGGCTCCCTCCACCATGAATTTGCCCAAACTGGGCTGGTTAGAGGCTCCCTCCACCATTAATTGGTCCAAACTGGGCTGGTTAGAGGCTCCCTCCACCATAAATTTGCCCAAACTGGGCTGGTTAGAGGCTCCCTCCACCATGAATTGGTCCAAACTGGGTTTTTAGAGGCTCCCTCCACCATGAATTGGTCCAAACTTGGCTGTTTAGAGGCTCCCTCCACCATGAATTGGTCCAAACTGGGGTGGTTAGAGGCTCCCTCCACCATTAATTGGTCCAAACTGGGCTGGTTAGAGGCTCCCTCCACCATTAATTGGTCCAAACTGGGCTGGTTAGAGGCTCCCTCCACCATGAATTTGCCCAAACTGGGCTGGTTAGAGGCTCCCTCCACCATGAATTGGTCCAAACTGGGGTGGTTAGAGGCTCCCTCCACCATTAATTGGTCCAAACTGGGCTGGTTAGAGGCTCCCTCCACCATTAATTGGTCCAAACTGGGCTGGTTAGAGGCTCCCTCCACCATTAATTGGTCCAAACTGGGCTGGTTAGAGGCTCCCTCCACCATGAATTTGCCCAAACTGGGCTGTTTAGAGGCTCCCTCCACCATGAATTTGCCCAAACTGGGCTGGTTAGAGGCTCCCTCCACCATGAATTGGTCCAAACTGGGTGGTTAGAGGCTCCCTCCACCATTAATTGGTCCAAACTGGGCTGGTTAGAGGCTCCCTCCACCATTAATTGGTCCAAACTGGGCTGGTTAGAGGCTCCCTCCACCATTAATTGGTCCAAACTGGGCTGGTTAGAGGCTCCCTCCACCATGAATTGGTCCAAACTGGGTTTTTAGAGGCTCCCTCCACCATGAATTGGTCCAAACTTGGCTGTTTAGAGGCTCCCTCCACCATTAATTGGTCCAAACTGGGCTGGTTAGAGGCTCCCTCCACCATTAATTGGTCCAAACTGGGCTGGTTAGAGGCTCCCTCCACCATTAATTGGTCCAAACTGGGCTGGTTAGAGGCTCCCTCCACCATGAATTTGCCCAAACTGGGCTGTTTAGAGGCTCCCTCCACCATGAATTTGCCCAAACTGGGCTGTTTAGAGGCTCCCTCCACCATGAATTAATCCAAACTGGGTTTTTAGAGGCTCCCTCCACCATGAATTGGTCCAAACTGGGCTGGTTAGAGGCTCCCTCCACCATGAATTGGTCCAAACTGGGGTGGTTAGAGGCTCCCTCCACCATTAATTGGTCCAAACTGGGCTGGTTAGAGGCTCCCTCCACCATTAATTGGTCCAAACTGGGCTGGTTAGAGGCTCCCTCCACCATGAATTTACCCAAACTGGGCTGGTTAGAGGCTCCCTCCACCATGAATTGGTCCAAACTGGGGTTTTTAGAGGCTCCCTCCACCATGAATTGGTCCAAACTTGGCTGTTTAGAGGCTCCCTCCACCATGAATTGGTCCAAACTGGGGTGGTTAGAGGCTCCCTCCACCATTAATTGGTCCAAACTGGGCTGGTTAGAGGCTCCCTCCACCATTAATTGGTCCAAACTGGGCTGGTTAGAGGCTCCCTCCACCATGAATTTGCCCAAACTGGGCTGGTTAGAGGCTCCCTCCACCATGAATTGGTCCAAACTGGGGTGGTTAGAGGCTCCCTCCACCATTAATTGGTCCAAACTGGGCTGGTTAGAGGCTCCCTCCACCATTAATTGGTCCAAACTGGGCTGGTTAGAGGCTCCCTCCACCATTAATTGGTCCAAACTGGGCTGGTTAGAGGCTCCCTCCACCATGAATTTGCCCAAACTGGGCTGTTTAGAGGCTCCCTCCACCATGAATTTGCCCAAACTGGGCTGATTAGAGGCTCCCTCCACCATGAATTGGTCCAAACGGGTTTTTAGAGGCTCCCTTCACCATGAATTGGTCCAAACTTGGCTGTTTAGAGGCTCCCTCCACCATGAATTGGTCCAAACTGGGTTTTTAGAGGCTCCCTCCACCATGAATTTGCCCAAACTGGGCTGTTTAGAGGCTCCCTCCACCATGAATTTGCCCAAACTGGGCTGGTTAGAGGCTCCCTCCACCATGAATTGGTCCAAACTGGGGTTTTTAGAGGCTCCCTCCACCATGAATTGGTCCAAACTTGGCTGTTTAGAGGCTCTCTCCACCATGAATTGGTCCAAACTGGGGTGGTTAGAGGCTCCCTCCACCATTAATTGGTCCAAACTGGGCTGGTTAGAGGCTCCCTCCACCATTAATTGGTCCAAACTGGGCTGGTTAGAGGCTCCCTCCACCATGAATTTGCCCAAACTGGGCTGTTTAGAGGCTCCCTCCACCATGAATTTGCCCAAACTGGGATGTTTAGAGGCTCCCTCCACCATGAATTGGTCCAAACTGGGTTTTTAGAGGCTCCCTCCACCATGAATTGGTCCAAACTGGGCTGGTTAGAGGCTCCCTCCACCATGAATTGGTCCAAACTGGGGTGGTTAGAGGCTCCCTCCACCATTAATTGGTCCAAACTGGGCTGGTTAGAGGCTCCCTCCACCATTAATTGGTCCAAACTGGGCTGGTTAGAGGCTCCCTCCACCATGAATTTGCCCAAACTGGGCTGTTTAGAGGCTCCCTCCACCATGAATTTGCCCAAACTGGGCTGGTTAGAGGCTCCCTCCACCATTAATTGGTCCAAACTGGGCTGGTTAGAGGCTCCCTCCACCATGAATTTGCCCAAACTGGGCTGGTTAGAGGCTCCCTCCACCATGAATTGGTCCAAACTGGGGTGGTTAGAGGCTCCCTCCACCATTAATTGGTCCAAACTGGGCTGGTTAGAGGCTCCCTCCACCATTAATTGGTCCAAACTGGGCTGGTTAGAGGCTCCCTCCACCATTAATTGGTCCAGACTGGGCTGGTTAGAGGCTCCCTCCACCATGAATTTGCCCAAACTGGGCTGTTTAGAGGCTCCCTCCACCATGAATTTGCCCAAACTGGGCTGGTTAGAGGCTCCCTCCACCATGAATTTGCCCAAACTGGGCTGGTTAGAGGCTCCCTCCACCATGAATTGGTCCAAACTGGGGTTTTTAGAGGCTCCCTCCACCATGAATTGGTCCAAACTTGGCTGTTTAGAGGCTCCCTCCACCATGAATTGGTCCAAACTGGGTGGTTAGAGGCTCCCTCCACCATTAATTGGTCCAAACTGGGCTGGTTAGAGGCTCCCTCCACCATTAATTGGTCCAAACTGGGCTGGTTAGAGGCTCCCTCCACCATGAATTTGCCCAAACTGGGCTGGTTAGAGGCTCCCTCCACCATTAATTGGTCCAAACTGGGCTGGTTAGAGGCTCCCTCCACCATAAATTTGCCCAAACTGGGCTGGTTAGAGGCTCCCTCCACCATGAATTGGTCCAAACTGGGGTTTTTAGAGGCTCCCTCCACCATGAATTGGTCCAAACTTGGCTGGTTAGAGGCTCCCTCCACCATGAATTGGTCCAAACTGGGGTGGTTAGAGGCTCCCTCCACCATTAATTGGTCCAAACTGGGCTGGTTAGAGGCTCCCTCCACCATTAATTGGTCCAAACTGGGCTGGTTAGAGGCTCCCTCCACCATGAATTTGCCCAAACTGGGCTGGTTAGAGGCTCCCTCCACCATGAATTGGTCCAAACTGGGGTGGTTAGAGGCTCCCTCCACCATTAATTGGTCCAAACTGGGCTGGTTAGAGGCTCCCTCCACCATTAATTGGTCCAAACTGGGCTGGTTAGAGGCTCCCTCCACCATTAATTGGTCCAAACTGGGCTGGTTAGAGGCTCCCTCCACCATGAATTTGCCCAAACTGGGCTGTTTAGAGGCTCCCTCCACCATGAATTTGCCCAAACTGGGCTGGTTAGAGGCTCCCTCCACCATGAATTGGTCCAAACTGGGGTGGTTAGAGGCTCCCTCCACCATTAATTGGTCCAAACTGGGCTGGTTAGAGGCTCCCTCCACCATTAATTGGTCCAAACTGGGCTGGTTAGAGGCTCCCTCCACCATTAATTGGTCCAAACTGGGCTGGTTAGAGGCTCCCTCCACCATGAATTGGTCCAAACTGGGGTTTTTAGAGGCTCCCTCCACCATGAATTGGTCCAAACTTGGCTGTTTAGAGGCTCCCTCCACCATTAATTGGTCCAAACTGGGCTGGTTAGAGGCTCCCTCCACCATTAATTGGTCCAAACTGGGCTGGTTAGAGGCTCCCTCCACCATGAATTTGCCCAAACTGGGCTGTTTAGAGGCTCCCTCCACCATGAATTTGCCCAAACTGGGCTGGTTAGAGGCTCCCTCCACCATGAATTGGTCCAAACGGGTTTTTAGAGGCTCCCTTCACCATGAATTGGTCCAAACTTGGCTGTTTAGAGGCTCCCTCCACCATGAATTGGTCCAAACTGGGTTTTTTAGAGGCTCCCTCCACCATGAATTTGCCCAAACTGGGCTGTTTAGAGGCTCCCTCCACCATGAATTTGCCCAAACTGGGCTGGTTAGAGGCTCCCTCCACCATGAATTGGTCCAAACTGGGGTTTTTAGAGGCTCCCTCCACCATGAATTGGTCCAAACTTGGCTGTTTAGAGGCTCCCTCCACCATGAATTGGTCCAAACTGGGGTGGTTAGAGGCTCCCTCCACCATTAATTGGTCCAAACTGGGCTGGTTAGAGGCTCCCTCCACCATTAATTGGTCCAAACTGGGCTGGTTAGAGGCTCCCTCCACCATGAATTTGCCCAAACTGGGCTGTTTAGAGGCTCCCTCCACCATGAATTTGCCCAAACTGGGATGTTTAGAGGCTCCCTCCACCATGAATTGGTCCAAACTGGGTTTTTTAGAGGCTCCCTCCACCATGAATTGGTCCAAACTGGGCTGGTTAGAGGCTCCCTCCACCATGAATTGGTCCAAACTGGGGTGGTTAGAGGCTCCCTCCACCATTAATTGGTCCAAACTGGGCTGGTTAGAGGCTCCCTCCACCATTAATTGGTCCAAACTGGGCTGGTTAGAGGCTCCCTCCACCATGAATTTGCCCAAACTGGGCTGTTTAGAGGCTCCCTCCACCATGAATTTGCCCAAACTGGGCTAGTTAGAGGCTCCCTCCACCATGAATTGGTCCAAACTGGGGTTTTTAGAGGCTCCCTCCACCATGAATTGGTCCAAACTTGGCTGTTTAGAGGCTCCCTCCACCATGAATTGGTCCAAACTGGGGTGGTTAGAGGCTCCCTCCACCATTAATTGGTCCAAACTGGGCTGGTTAGAGGCTCCCTCCACCATTAATTGGTCCAAACTGGGCTGGTTAGAGGCTCCCTCCACCATGAATTTGCCCAAACTGGGCTGGTTAGAGGCTCCCTCCACCATGAATTGGTCCAAACTGGGGTGGTTAGAGGCTCCCTCCACCATTAATTGGTCCAAACTGGGCTGGTTAGAGGCTCCCTCCACCATTAATTGGTCCAAACTGGGCTGGTTAGAGGCTCCCTCCACCATTAATTGGTCCAGACTGGGCTGGTTAGAGGCTCCCTCCACCATGAATTTGCCCAAACTGGGCTGTTTAGAGGCTCCCTCCACCATGAATTTGCCAAACTGGGCTGGTTAGAGGCTCCCTCCACCATGAATTTGCCCAAACTGGGCTGGTTAGAGGCTCCCTCCACCATGAATTGGTCCAAACTGGGGTTTTTAGAGGCTCCCTCCACCATGAATTGGTCCAAACTTGGCTGTTTAGAGGCTCCCTCCACCATGAATTGGTCCAAACTGGGGTGGTTAGAGGCTCCCTCCACCATTAATTGGTCCAAACTGGGCTGGTTAGAGGCTCCCTCCACCATTAATTGGTCCAAACTGGGCTGGTTAGAGGCTCCCTCCACCATGAATTTGCCCAAACTGGGCTGGTTAGAGGCTCCCTCCACCATTAATTGGTCCAAACTGGGCTGGTTAGAGGCTCCCTCCACCATGAATTTGCCCAAACTGGGCTGGTTAGAGGCTCCCTCCACCATTAATTGGTCCAAACTGGGCTGGTTAGAGGCTCCCTCCACCATAAATTTGCCCAAACTGGGCTGGTTAGAGGCTCCCTCCACCATGAATTGGTCCAAACTGGGGTTTTTAGAGGCTCCCTCCACCATGAATTGGTCCAAACTTGGCTGTTTAGAGGCTCCCTCCACCATGAATTGGTCCAAACTGGGCTGGTTAGAGGCTCCCTCCACCATGAATTTGCCCAAACTGGGCTGGTTAGAGGCTCCCTCCACCATGAATTTGCCCAAACTGGGCTGGTTAGAGGCTCCCTCCACCATGAATTTGCCCAAACTGGGCTGGTTAGAGGCTCCCTCCACCATGAATTGGTCCAAACTGGGGTGGTTAGAGGCTCCCTCCACCATTAATTGGTCCAAACTGGGCTGGTTAGAGGCTCCCTCCACCATTAATTGGTCCAAACTGGGCTGGTTAGAGGCTCCCTCCACCATTAATTGGTCCAAACTGGGCTGGTTAGAGGCTCCCTCCACCATGAATTGGTCCAAACTGGGGTTTTTAGAGGCTCCCTCCACCATGAATTGGTCCAAACTTGGCTGTTTAGAGGCTCCCTCCACCATTAATTGGTCCAAACTGGGCTGGTTAGAGGCTCCCTCCACCATTAATTGGTCCAAACTGGGCTGGTTAGAGGCTCCCTCCACCATGAATTGGTCCAAACTGGGCTGGTTAGAGGCTCCCTCCACCATGAATTTGCCCAAACTGGGCTGTTTAGAGGCTCCCTCCACCATGAATTTGCCCAAACTGGGCTGTTTAGAGGCTCCCTCCACCATGAATTAATCCAAACTGGGTTTTTTAGAGGCTCCCTCCACCATGAATTGGTCCAAACTGGGCTGGTTAGAGGCTCCCTCCACCATGAATTGGTCCAAACTGGGGTGGTTAGAGGCTCCCTCCACCATTAATTGGTCCAAACTGGGCTGGTTAGAGGCTCCCTCCACCATGAATTGGTCCAAACGGGTTTTTAGAGGCTCCCTTCACCATGAATTGGTCCAAACTTGGCTGTTTAGAGGCTCCCTCCACCATGAATTGGTCCAAACTGGGGTGGTTAGAGGCTCCCTCCACCATTAATTGGTCCAAACTGGGCTGGTTAGAGGCTCCCTCCACCATTAATTGGTCCAAACTGGGCTGGTTAGAGGCTCCCTCCACCATGAATTTGCCCAAACTGGGCTGGTTAGAGGCTCCCTCCACCATGAATTGGTCCAAACTGGGGTTTTTAGAGGCTCCCTCCACCATGAATTGGTCCAAACTTGGCTGTTTAGAGGCTCCCTCCACCATGAATTGGTCCAAACTGGGGTGGTTAGAGGCTCCCTCCACCATTAATTGGTCCAAACTGGGCTGGTTAGAGGCTCCCTCCACCATTAATTGGTCCAAACTGGGCTGGTTAGAGGCTCCCTCCACCATGAATTGGTCCAAACGGGTTTTTAGAGGCTCCCTTCACCATGAATTGGTCCAAACTTGGCTGTTTAGAGGCTCCCTCCACCATGAATTGGTCCAAACTGGGTTTTTTAGAGGCTCCCTCCACCATGAATTTGCCCAAACTGGGCTGTTTAGAGGCTCCCTCCACCATGAATTTGCCCAAACTGGGCTGGTTAGAGGCTCCCTCCACCATGAATTGGTCCAAACTGGGGTTTTTAGAGGCTCCCTCCACCATGAATTGGTCCAAACTTGGCTGTTTAGAGGCTCCCTCCACCATGAATTGGTCCAAACTGGGGTGGTTAGAGGCTCCCTCCACCATTAATTGGTCCAAACTGGGCTGGTTAGAGGCTCCCTCCACCATTAATTGGTCCAAACTGGGCTGGTTAGAGGCTCCCTCCACCATGAATTTGCCCAAACTGGGCTGTTTAGAGGCTCCCTCCACCATGAATTTGCCCAAACTGGGATGTTTAGAGGCTCCCTCCACCATGAATTGGTCCAAACTGGGTTTTTTAGAGGCTCCCTCCACCATGAATTGGTCCAAACTGGGCTGGTTAGAGGCTCCCTCCACCATGAATTGGTCCAAACTGGGGTGGTTAGAGGCTCCCTCCACCATTAATTGGTCCAAACTGGGCTGGTTAGAGGCTCCCTCCACCATTAATTGGTCCAAACTGGGCTGGTTAGAGGCTCCCTCCACCATGAATTTGCCCAAACTGGGCTGTTTAGAGGCTCCCTCCACCATGAATTTGCCCAAACTGGGCTGGTTAGAGGCTCCCTCCACCATGAATTGGTCCAAACTGGGGTTTTTAGAGGCTCCCTCCACCATGAATTGGTCCAAACTTGGCTGTTTAGAGGCTCCCTCCACCATGAATTGGTCCAAACTGGGGTGGTTAGAGGCTCCCTCCACCATTAATTGGTCCAAACTGGGCTGGTTAGAGGCTCCCTCCACCATTAATTGGTCCAAACTGGGCTGGTTAGAGGCTCCCTCCACCATGAATTTGCCCAAACTGGGCTGGTTAGAGGCTCCCTCCACCATGAATTGGTCCAAACTGGGGTGGTTAGAGGCTCCCTCCACCATTAATTGGTCCAAACTGGGCTGGTTAGAGGCTCCCTCCACCATTAATTGGTCCAAACTGGGCTGGTTAGAGGCTCCCTCCACCATTAATTGGTCCAAACTGGGCTGGTTAGAGGCTCCCTCCACCATGAATTTGCCCAAACTGGGCTGTTTAGAGGCTCCCTCCACCATGAATTTGCCCAAACTGGGCTGGTTAGAGGCTCCCTCCACCATGAATTTGCCCAAACTGGGCTGGTTAGAGGCTCCCTCCACCATGAATTGGTCCAAACTGGGGTTTTTAGAGGCTCCCTCCACCATGAATTGGTCCAAACTTGGCTGTTTAGAGGCTCCCTCCACCATGAATTGGTCCAAACTGGGGTGGTTAGAGGCTCCCTCCACCATTAATTGGTCCAAACTGGGCTGGTTAGAGGCTCCCTCCACCATTAATTGGTCCAAACTGGGCTGGTTAGAGGCTCCCTCCACCATGAATTTGCCCAAACTGGGCTGGTTAGAGGCTCCCTCCACCATGAATTGGTCCAAACTGGGGTTTTTAGAGGCTCCCTCCACCATGAATTGGTCCAAACTTGGCTGTTTAGAGGCTCCCTCCACCATGAATTGGTCCAAACTGGGGTGGTTAGAGGCTCCCTCCACCATTAATTGGTCCAAACTGGGCTGGTTAGAGGCTCCCTCCACCATTAATTGGTCCAAACTGGGCTGGTTAGAGGCTCCCTCCACCATGAATTTGCCCAAACTGGGCTGGTTAGAGGCTCCCTCCACCATTAATTGGTCCAAACTGGGCTGGTTAGAGGCTCCCTCCACCATGAATTTGCCCAAACTGGGCTGGTTAGAGGCTCCCTCCACCATTAATTGGTCCAAACTGGGCTGGTTAGAGGCTCCCTCCACCATAAATTTGCCCAAACTGGGCTGGTTAGAGGCTCCCTCCACCATGAATTGGTCCAAACTGGGGTTTTTAGAGGCTCCCTCCACCATGAATTGGTCCAAACTTGGCTGTTTAGAGGCTCCCTCCACCATGAATTGGTCCAAACTGGGCTGGTTAGAGGCTCCCTCCACCATGAATTTGCCCAAACTGGGCTGGTTAGAGGCTCCCTCCACCATGAATTTGCCCAAACTGGGCTGGTTAGAGGCTCCCTCCACCATGAATTTGCCCAAACTGGGCTGGTTAGAGGCTCCCTCCACCATGAATTGGTCCAAACTGGGGTGGTTAGAGGCTCCCTCCACCATTAATTGGTCCAAACTGGGCTGGTTAGAGGCTCCCTCCACCATTAATTGGTCCAAACTGGGCTGGTTAGAGGCTCCCTCCACCATTAATTGGTCCAAACTGGGCTGGTTAGAGGCTCCCTCCACCATGAATTGGTCCAAACTGGGGTTTTTAGAGGCTCCCTCCACCATGAATTGGTCCAAACTTGGCTGTTTAGAGGCTCCCTCCACCATTAATTGGTCCAAACTGGGCTGGTTAGAGGCTCCCTCCACCATTAATTGGTCCAAACTGGGCTGGTTAGAGGCTCCCTCCACCATGAATTGGTCCAAACTGGGCTGGTTAGAGGCTCCCTCCACCATGAATTTGCCCAAACTGGGCTGTTTAGAGGCTCCCTCCACCATGAATTTGCCCAAACTGGGCTGTTTAGAGGCTCCCTCCACCATGAATTAATCCAAACTGGGTTTTTAGAGGCTCCCTCCACCATGAATTGGTCCAAACTGGGCTGGTTAGAGGCTCCCTCCACCATGAATTGGTCCAAACTGGGGTGGTTAGAGGCTCCCTCCACCATTAATTGGTCCAAACTGGGCTGGTTAGAGGCTCCCTCCACCATGAATTGGTCCAAACGGGTTTTTAGAGGCTCCCTTCACCATGAATTGGTCCAAACTTGGCTGTTTAGAGGCTCCCTCCACCATGAATTGGTCCAAACTGGGGTGGTTAGAGGCTCCCTCCACCATTAATTGGTCCAAACTGGGCTGGTTAGAGGCTCCCTCCACCATTAATTGGTCCAAACTGGGCTGGTTAGAGGCTCCCTCCACCATGAATTTGCCCAAACTGGGCTGGTTAGAGGCTCCCTCCACCATGAATTGGTCCAAACTGGGGTTTTTAGAGGCTCCCTCCACCATGAATTGGTCCAAACTTGGCTGTTTAGAGGCTCCCTCCACCATGAATTGGTCCAAACTGGGGTGGTTAGAGGCTCCCTCCACCATTAATTGGTCCAAACTGGGCTGGTTAGAGGCTCCCTCCACCATTAATTGGTCCAAACTGGGCTGGTTAGAGGCTCCCTCCACCATGAATTGGTCCAAACGGGTTTTTAGAGGCTCCCTTCACCATGAATTGGTCCAAACTTGGCTGTTTAGAGGCTCCCTCCACCATGAATTGGTCCAAACTGGGTTTTTTAGAGGCTCCCTCCACCATGAATTTGCCCAAACTGGGCTGTTTAGAGGCTCCCTCCACCATGAATTTGCCCAAACTGGGCTGGTTAGAGGCTCCCTCCACCATGAATTGGTCCAAACTGGGTTTTTAGAGGCTCCCTCCACCATGAATTGGTCCAAACTTGGCTGTTTAGAGGCTCCCTCCACCATGAATTGGTCCAAACTGGGGTGGTTAGAGGCTCCCTCCACCATTAATTGGTCCAAACTGGGCTGGTTAGAGGCTCCCTCCACCATTAATTGGTCCAAACTGGGCTGGTTAGAGGCTCCCTCCACCATGAATTTGCCCAAACTGGGCTGTTTAGAGGCTCCCTCCACCATGAATTTGCCCAAACTGGGATGTTTAGAGGCTCCCTCCACCATGAATTGGTCCAAACTGGGTTTTTTAGAGGCTCCCTCCACCATGAATTGGTCCAAACTGGGCTGGTTAGAGGCTCCCTCCACCATGAATTGGTCCAAACTGGGGTGGTTAGAGGCTCCCTCCACCATTAATTGGTCCAAACTGGGCTGGTTAGAGGCTCCCTCCACCATTAATTGGTCCAAACTGGGCTGGTTAGAGGCTCCCTCCACCATGAATTTGCCCAAACTGGGCTGTTTAGAGGCTCCCTCCACCATGAATTTGCCCAAACTGGGCTGGTTAGAGGCTCCCTCCACCATGAATTGGTCCAAACTGGGGTTTTTAGAGGCTCCCTCCACCATGAATTGGTCCAAACTTGGCTGTTTAGAGGCTCCCTCCACCATGAATTGGTCCAAACTGGGGTGGTTAGAGGCTCCCTCCACCATTAATTGGTCCAAACTGGGCTGGTTAGAGGCTCCCTCCACCATTAATTGGTCCAAACTGGGCTGGTTAGAGGCTCCCTCCACCATGAATTTGCCCAAACTGGGCTGGTTAGAGGCTCCCTCCACCATGAATTGGTCCAAACTGGGGTGGTTAGAGGCTCCCTCCACCATTAATTGGTCCAAACTGGGCTGGTTAGAGGCTCCCTCCACCATTAATTGGTCCAAACTGGGCTGGTTAGAGGCTCCCTCCACCATTAATTGGTCCAAACTGGGCTGGTTAGAGGCTCCCTCCACCATGAATTTGCCCAAACTGGGCTGTTTAGAGGCTCCCTCCACCATGAATTTGCCCAAACTGGGCTGGTTAGAGGCTCCCTCCACCATGAATTTGCCCAAACTGGGCTGGTTAGAGGCTCCCTCCACCATGAATTGGTCCAAACTGGGTTTTTAGAGGCTCCCTCCACCATGAATTGGTCCAAACTTGGCTGTTTAGAGGCTCCCTCCACCATGAATTGGTCCAAACTGGGGTGGTTAGAGGCTCCCTCCACCATTAATTGGTCCAAACTGGGCTGGTTAGAGGCTCCCTCCACCATTAATTGGTCCAAACTGGGCTGGTTAGAGGCTCCCTCCACCATGAATTTGCCCAAACTGGGCTGGTTAGAGGCTCCCTCCACCATGAATTGGTCCAAACTGGGGTGGTTAGAGGCTCCCTCCACCATTAATTGGTCCAAACTGGGCTGGTTAGAGGCTCCCTCCACCATTAATTGGTCCAAACTGGGCTGGTTAGAGGCTCCCTCCACCATTAATTGGTCCAAACTGGGCTGGTTAGAGGCTCCCTCCACCATGAATTTGCCCAAACTGGGCTGTTTAGAGGCTCCCTCCACCATGAATTTGCCCAAACTGGGCTGGTTAGAGGCTCCCTCCACCATGAATTGGTCCAAACTGGGTGGTTAGAGGCTCCCTCCACCATTAATTGGTCCAAACTGGGCTGGTTAGAGGCTCCCTCCACCATTAATTGGTCCAAACTGGGCTGGTTAGAGGCTCCCTCCACCATTAATTGGTCCAAACTGGGCTGGTTAGAGGCTCCCTCCACCATGAATTGGTCCAAACTGGGGTTTTTAGAGGCTCCCTCCACCATGAATTGGTCCAAACTTGGCTGTTTAGAGGCTCCCTCCACCATTAATTGGTCCAAACTGGGCTGGTTAGAGGCTCCCTCCACCATTAATTGGTCCAAACTGGGCTGGTTAGAGGCTCCCTCCACCATTAATTGGTCCAAACTGGGCTGGTTAGAGGCTCCCTCCACCATGAATTTGCCCAAACTGGGCTGTTTAGAGGCTCCCTCCACCATGAATTTGCCCAAACTGGGCTGTTTAGAGGCTCCCTCCACCATGAATTAATCCAAACTGGGTTTTTTAGAGGCTCCCTCCACCATGAATTGGTCCAAACTGGGCTGGTTAGAGGCTCCCTCCACCATGAATTGGTCCAAACTGGGGTGGTTAGAGGCTCCCTCCACCATTAATTGGTCCAAACTGGGCTGGTTAGAGGCTCCCTCCACCATTAATTGGTCCAAACTGGGCTGGTTAGAGGCTCCCTCCACCATGAATTTACCCAAACTGGGCTGGTTAGAGGCTCCCTCCACCATGAATTGGTCCAAACTGGGGTTTTTAGAGGCTCCCTCCACCATGAATTGGTCCAAACTTGGCTGTTTAGAGGCTCCCTCCACCATGAATTGGTCCAAACTGGGGTGGTTAGAGGCTCCCTCCACCATTAATTGGTCCAAACTGGGCTGGTTAGAGGCTCCCTCCACCATTAATTGGTCCAAACTGGGCTGGTTAGAGGCTCCCTCCACCATGAATTTGCCCAAACTGGGCTGGTTAGAGGCTCCCTCCACCATGAATTGGTCCAAACTGGGGTGGTTAGAGGCTCCCTCCACCATTAATTGGTCCAAACTGGGCTGGTTAGAGGCTCCCTCCACCATTAATTGGTCCAAACTGGGCTGGTTAGAGGCTCCCTCCACCATTAATTGGTCCAAACTGGGCTGGTTAGAGGCTCCCTCCACCATGAATTTGCCCAAACTGGGCTGTTTAGAGGCTCCCTCCACCATGAATTTGCCCAAACTGGGCTGGTTAGAGGCTCCCTCCACCATGAATTGGTCCAAACGGGTTTTAGAGGCTCCCTTCACCATGAATTGGTCCAAACTTGGCTGTTTAGAGGCTCCCTCCACCATGAATTGGTCCAAACTGGGTTTTTTAGAGGCTCCCTCCACCATGAATTTGCCCAAACTGGGCTGTTTAGAGGCTCCCTCCACCATGAATTTGCCCAAACTGGGCTGGTTAGAGGCTCCCTCCACCATGAATTGGTCCAAACTGGGGTTTTAGAGGCTCCCTCCACCATGAATTGGTCCAAACTTGGCTGTTTAGAGGCTCTCTCCACCATGAATTGGTCCAAACTGGGGTGGTTAGAGGCTCCCTCCACCATTAATTGGTCCAAACTGGGCTGGTTAGAGGCTCCCTCCACCATTAATTGGTCCAAACTGGGCTGGTTAGAGGCTCCCTCCACCATGAATTGGTCCAAACTGGGTGGTTAGAGGCTCCCTCCACCATTAATTGGTCCAAACTGGGCTGGTTAGAGGCTCCCTCCACCATTAATTGGTAGTCCAAACTGGGCTGGTTAGAGGCTCCCTCCACCATGAATTTGCCCAAACTGGGCTGTTTAGAGGCTCCCTCCACCATGAATTTGCCCAAACTGGGCTGGTTAGAGGCTCCCTCCACCATGAATTGGTCCAAACTGGGGTTTTTAGAGGCTCCCTCCACCATGAATTGGTCCAAACTTGGCTGTTTAGAGGCTCCCTCCACCATGAATTGGTCCAAACTGGGGTGGTTAGAGGCTCCCTCCACCATTAATTGGTCCAAACTGGGCTGGTTAGAGGCTCCCTCCACCATTAATTGGTCCAAACTGGGCTGGTTAGAGGCTCCCTCCACCATGAATTTGCCCAAACTGGGCTGGTTAGAGGCTCCCTCCACCATGAATTGGTCCAAACTGGGGTGGTTAGAGGCTCCCTCCACCATTAATTGGTCCAAACTGGGCTGGTTAGAGGCTCCCTCCACCATTAATTGGTCCAAACTGGGCTGGTTAGAGGCTCCCTCCACCATTAATTGGTCCAGACTGGGCTGATTAGAGGCTCCCTCCACCATGAATTTGCCCAAACTGGGCTGTTTAGAGGCTCCCTCCACCATGAATTTGCCCAAACTGGGCTGGTTAGAGGCTCCCTCCACCATGAATTTGCCCAAACTGGGCTGGTTAGAGGCTCCCTCCACCATGAATTGGTCCAAACTGGGGTTTTTAGAGGCTCCCTCCACCATGAATTGGTCCAAACTTGGCTGTTTAGAGGCTCCCTCCACCATGAATTGGTCCAAACTGGGGTGGTTAGAGGCTCCCTCCACCATTAATTGGTCCAAACTGGGCTGGTTAGAGGCTCCCTCCACCATTAATTGGTCCAAACTGGGCTGGTTAGAGGCTCCCTCCACCATGAATTTGCCCAAACTGGGCTGGTTAGAGGCTCCCTCCACCATTAATTGGTCCAAACTGGGCTGGTTAGAGGCTCCCTCCACCATAAATTTGCCCAAACTGGGCTGGTTAGAGGCTCCCTCCACCATGAATTGGTCCAAACTGGGGTTTTTAGAGGCTCCCTCCACCATGAATTGGTCCAAACTTGGCTGTTTAGAGGCTCCCTCCACCATGAATTGGTCCAAACTGGGGTGGTTAGAGGCTCCCTCCACCATTAATTGGTCCAAACTGGGCTGGTTAGAGGCTCCCTCCACCATTAATTGGTCCAAACTGGGCTGGTTAGAGGCTCCCTCCACCATGAATTTGCCCAAACTGGGCTGGTTAGAGGCTCCCTCCACCATGAATTGGTCCAAACTGGGGTGGTTAGAGGCTCCCTCCACCATTAATTGGTCCAAACTGGGCTGGTTAGAGGCTCCCCTCCACCATTAATTGGTCCAAACTGGGCTGGTTAGAGGCTCCCTCCACCATTAATTGGTCCAAACTGGGCTGGTTAGAGGCTCCCTCCACCATGAATTTGCCCAAACTGGGCTGTTTAGAGGCTCCCTCCACCATGAATTTGCCCAAATTGGGCTGGTTAGAGGCTCCCTCCACCATGAATTGGTCCAAACTGGGGTGGTTAGAGGCTCCCTCCACCATTAATTGGTCCAAACTGGGCTGGTTAGAGGCTCCCTCCACCATTAATTGGTCCAAACTGGGCTGGTTAGAGGCTCCCTCCACCATTAATTGGTCCAAACTGGGCTGGTTAGAGGCTCCCTCCACCATGAATTGGTCCAAACTGGGGTTTTTAGAGGCTCCCTCCACCATGAATTGGTCCAAACTTGGCTGTTTAGAGGCTCCCCTCCACCATTAATTGGTCCAAACTGGGCTGGTTAGAGGCTCCCTCCACCATTAATTGGTCCAAACTGGGCTGGTTAGAGGCTCCCTCCACCATGAATTTGCCCAAACTGGGCTGTTTAGAGGCTCCCTCCACCATGAATTTGCCCAAACTGGGCTGGTTAGAGGCTCCCTCCACCATGAATTGGTCCAAACGGGTTTTTAGAGGCTCCCTTCACCATGAATTGGTCCAAACTTGGCTGTTTAGAGGCTCCCTCCACCATGAATTGGTCCAAACTGGGTTTTTTAGAGGCTCCCTCCACCATGAATTTGCCCAAACTGGGCTGTTTAGAGGCTCCCTCCACCATGAATTTGCCCAAACTGGGCTGGTTAGAGGCTCCCTCCACCATGAATTGGTCCAAACTTGGCTGTTTAGAGGCTCCCTCCACCATGAATTGGTCCAAACTGGGGTGGTTAGAGGCTCCCTCCACCATTAATTGGTCCAAACTGGGCTGGTTAGAGGCTCCCTCCACCATTAATTGGTCCAAACTGGGCTGGTTAGAGGCTCCCTCCACCATGAATTTGCCCAAACTGGGCTGTTTAGAGGCTCCCTCCACCATGAATTTGCCCAAACTGGGATGTTTAGAGGCTCCCTCCACCATGAATTGGTCCAAACTGGGTTTTTTAGAGGCTCCCTCCACCATGAATTGGTCCAAACTGGGCTGGTTAGAGGCTCCCTCCACCATGAATTGGTCCAAACTGGGGTGGTTAGAGGCTCCCTCCACCATTAATTGGTCCAAACTGGGCTGGTTAGAGGCTCCCTCCACCATTAATTGGTCCAAACTGGGCTGGTTAGAGGCTCCCTCCACCATGAATTTGCCCAAACTGGGCTGTTTAGAGGCTCCCTCCACCATGAATTTGCCCAAACTGGGCTGGTTAGAGGCTCCCTCCACCATGAATTGGTCCAAACTGGGGTTTTTAGAGGCTCCCTCCACCATGAATTGGTCCAAACTTGGCTGTTTAGAGGCTCCCTCCACCATGAATTGGTCCAAACTGGGGTGGTTAGAGGCTCCCTCCACCATTAATTGGTCCAAACTGGGCTGGTTAGAGGCTCCCTCCACCATTAATTGGTCCAAACTGGGCTGGTTAGAGGCTCCCTCCACCATGAATTTGCCCAAACTGGGCTGGTTAGAGGCTCCCTCCACCATGAATTGGTCCAAACTGGGGTGGTTAGAGGCTCCCTCCACCATTAATTGGTCCAAACTGGGCTGGTTAGAGGCTCCCTCCACCATTAATTGGTCCAAACTGGGCTGGTTAGAGGCTCCCTCCACCATTAATTGGTCCAGACTGGGCTGGTTAGAGGCTCCCTCCACCATGAATTTGCCCAAACTGGGCTGTTTAGAGGCTCCCTCCACCATGAATTTGCCCAAACTGGGCTGGTTAGAGGCTCCCTCCACCATGAATTTGCCCAAACTGGGCTGGTTAGAGGCTCCCTCCACCATGAATTGGTCCAAACTGGGGTTTTTAGAGGCTCCCTCCACCATGAATTGGTCCAAACTTGGCTGTTTAGAGGCTCCCTCCACCATGAATTGGTCCAAACTGGGGTGGTTAGAGGCTCCCTCCACCATTAATTGGTCCAAACTGGGCTGGTTAGAGGCTCCCTCCACCATTAATTGGTCCAAACTGGGCTGGTTAGAGGCTCCCTCCACCATGAATTTGCCCAAACTGGGCTGGTTAGAGGCTCCCTCCACCATTAATTGGTCCAAACTGGGCTGGTTAGAGGCTCCCTCCACCATGAATTTGCCCAAACTGGGCTGGTTAGAGGCTCCCTCCACCATTAATTGGTCCAAACTGGGCTGGTTAGAGGCTCCCTCCACCATAAATTTGCCCAAACTGGGCTGGTTAGAGGCTCCCTCCACCATGAATTGGTCCAAACTGGGGTTTTTAGAGGCTCCCTCCACCATGAATTGGTCCAAACTTGGCTGTTTAGAGGCTCCCTCCACCATGAATTGGTCCAAACTGGGCTGGTTAGAGGCTCCCTCCACCATGAATTTGCCCAAACTGGGCTGGTTAGAGGCTCCCTCCACCATGAATTTGCCCAAACTGGGCTGGTTAGAGGCTCCCTCCACCATGAATTTGCCCAAACTGGGCTGGTTAGAGGCTCCCTCCACCATGAATTGGTCCAAACTGGGGTGGTTAGAGGCTCCCTCCACCATTAATTGGTCCAAACTGGGCTGGTTAGAGGCTCCCTCCACCATTAATTGGTCCAAACTGGGCTGGTTAGAGGCTCCCTCCACCATTAATTGGTCCAAACTGGGCTGGTTAGAGGCTCCCTCCACCATGAATTGGTCCAAACTGGGGTTTTTAGAGGCTCCCTCCACCATGAATTGGTCCAAACTTGGCTGTTTAGAGGCTCCCTCCACCATTAATTGGTCCAAACTGGGCTGGTTAGAGGCTCCCTCCACCATTAATTGGTCCAAACTGGGCTGGTTAGAGGCTCCCTCCACCATGAATTGGTCCAAACTGGGCTGGTTAGAGGCTCCCTCCACCATGAATTTGCCCAAACTGGGCTGTTTAGAGGCTCCCTCCACCATGAATTTGCCCAAACTGGGCTGTTTAGAGGCTCCCTCCACCATGAATTAATCCAAACTGGGTTTTTTAGAGGCTCCCTCCACCATGAATTGGTCCAAACTGGGCTGGTTAGAGGCTCCCTCCACCATGAATTGGTCCAAACTGGGGTGGTTAGAGGCTCCCTCCACCATTAATTGGTCCAAACTGGGCTGGTTAGAGGCTCCCTCCACCATGAATTGGTCCAAACGGGTTTTTAGAGGCTCCCTTCACCATGAATTGGTCCAAACTTGGCTGTTTAGAGGCTCCCTCCACCATGAATTGGTCCAAACTGGGGTGGTTAGAGGCTCCCTCCACCATTAATTGGTCCAAACTGGGCTGGTTAGAGGCTCCCTCCACCATTAATTGGTCCAAATTGGGCTGGTTAGAGGCTCCCTCCACCATGAATTTGCCCAAACTGGGCTGGTTAGAGGCTCCCTCCACCATGAATTGGTCCAAACTGGGGTTTTTAGAGGCTCCCTCCACCATGAATTGGTCCAAACTTGGCTGTTTAGAGGCTCCCTCCACCATGAATTGGTCCAAACTGGGGTGGTTAGAGGCTCCCTCCACCATTAATTGGTCCAAACTGGGCTGGTTAGAGGCTCCCTCCACCATTAATTGGTCCAAACTGGGCTGGTTAGAGGCTCCCTCCACCATGAATTGGTCCAAACGGGTTTTTAGAGGCTCCCTTCACCATGAATTGGTCCAAACTTGGCTGTTTAGAGGCTCCCTCCACCATGAATTGGTCCAAACTGGGTTTTTTAGAGGCTCCCTCCACCATGAATTTGCCCAAACTGGGCTGTTTAGAGGCTCCCTCCACCATGAATTTGCCCAAACTGGGCTGGTTAGAGGCTCCCTCCACCATGAATTGGTCCAAACTGGGGTTTTTAGAGGCTCCCTCCACCATGAATTGGTCCAAACTTGGCTGTTTAGAGGCTCCCTCCACCATGAATTGGTCCAAACTGGGGTGGTTAGAGGCTCCCTCCACCATTAATTGGTCCAAACTGGGCTGGTTAGAGGCTCCCTCCACCATTAATTGGTCCAAACTGGGCTGGTTAGAGGCTCCCTCCACCATGAATTTGCCCAAACTGGGCTGTTTAGAGGCTCCCTCCACCATGAATTTGCCCAAACTGGGATGTTTAGAGGCTCCCTCCACCATGAATTGGTCCAAACTGGGTTTTTTAGAGGCTCCCTCCACCATGAATTGGTCCAAACTGGGCTGGTTAGAGGCTCCCTCCACCATGAATTGGTCCAAACTGGGGTGGTTAGAGGCTCCCTCCACCATTAATTGGTCCAAACTGGGCTGGTTAGAGGCTCCCTCCACCATTAATTGGTCCAAACTGGGCTGGTTAGAGGCTCCCTCCACCATGAATTTGCCCAAACTGGGCTGTTTAGAGGCTCCCTCCACCATGAATTTGCCCAAACTGGGCTGGTTAGAGGCTCCCTCCACCATGAATTGGTCCAAACTGGGGTTTTTTAGAGGCTCCCTCCACCATGAATTGGTCCAAACTTGGCTGTTTAGAGGCTCCCTCCACCATGAATTGGTCCAAACTGGGGTGGTTAGAGGCTCCCTCCACCATTAATTGGTCCAAACTGGGCTGGTTAGAGGCTCCCTCCACCATTAATTGGTCCAAACTGGGCTGGTTAGAGGCTCCCTCCACCATGAATTTGCCCAAACTGGGCTGGTTAGAGGCTCCCTCCACCATGAATTGGTCCAAACTGGGGTGGTTAGAGGCTCCCTCCACCATTAATTGGTCCAAACTGGGCTGGTTAGAGGCTCCCTCCACCATTAATTGGTCCAAACTGGGCTGGTTAGAGGCTCCCTCCACCATTAATTGGTCCAAACTGGGCTGGTTAGAGGCTCCCTCCACCATGAATTTGCCCAAACTGGGCTGTTTAGAGGCTCCCTCCACCATGAATTTGCCCAAATTGGGCTGGTTAGAGGCTCCCTCCACCATGAATTTGCCCAAACTGGGCTGGTTAGAGGCTCCCTCCACCATGAATTGGTCCAAACTGGGGTTTTTAGAGGCTCCCTCCACCATGAATTGGTCCAAACTTGGCTGTTTAGAGGCTCCCTCCACCATGAATTGGTCCAAACTGGGGTGGTTAGAGGCTCCCTCCACCATTAATTGGTCCAAACTGGGCTGGTTAGAGGCTCCCTCCACCATTAATTGGTCCAAACTGGGCTGGTTAGAGGCTCCCTCCACCATGAATTTGCCCAAACTGGGCTGGTTAGAGGCTCCCTCCACCATTAATTGGTCCAAACTGGGCTGGTTAGAGGCTCCCTCCACCATGAATTTGCCCAAACTGGGCTGGTTAGAGGCTCCCTCCACCATGAATTGGTCCAAACTGGGGTTTTTAGAGGCTCCCTCCACCATGAATTGGTCCAAACTTGGCTGTTTAGAGGCTCCCTCCACCATGAATTGGTCCAAACTGGGGTGGTTAGAGGCTCCCTCCACCATTAATTGGTCCAAACTGGGCTGGTTAGAGGCTCCCTCCACCATTAATTGGTCCAAACTGGGCTGGTTAGAGGCTCCCTCCACCATGAATTTGCCCAAACTGGGCTGGTTAGAGGCTCCCTCCACCATGAATTGGTCCAAACTGGGGTGGTTAGAGGCTCCCTCCACCATTAATTGGTCCAAACTGGGCTGGTTAGAGGCTCCCTCCACCATTAATTGGTCCAAACTGGGCTGGTTAGAGGCTCCCTCCACCATTAATTGGTCCAAACTGGGCTGGTTAGAGGCTCCCTCCACCATGAATTTGCCCAAACTGGGCTGTTTAGAGGCTCCCTCCACCATGAATTTGCCCAAACTGGGCTGGTTAGAGGCTCCCTCCACCATGAATTGGTCCAAACGGGTTTTTAGAGGCTCCCTTCACCATGAATTGGTCCAAACTTGGCTGTTTAGAGGCTCCCTCCACCATGAATTGGTCCAAACTTGGCTGTTTAGAGGCTCCCTCCACCATGAATTGGTCCAAACTGGGTTTTTTAGAGGCTCCCTCCACCATGAATTTGCCCAAACTGGGCTGTTTAGAGGCTCCCTCCACCATGAATTTGCCCAAACTGGGCTGGTTAGAGGCTCCCTCCACCATGAATTGGTCCAAACTGGGGTTTTTAGAGGCTCCCTCCACCATGAATTGGTCCAAACTTGGCTGTTTAGAGGCTCCCTCCACCATGAATTGGTCCAAACTGGGGTGGTTAGAGGCTCCCTCCACCATTAATTGGTCCAAACTGGGCTGGTTAGAGGCTCCCTCCACCATTAATTGGTCCAAACTGGGCTGGTTAGAGGCTCCCTCCACCATGAATTTGCCCAAACTGGGCTGTTTAGAGGCTCCCTCCACCATGAATTTGCCCAAACTGGGCTGTTTAGAGGCTCCCTCCACCATGAATTGGTCCAAACTGGGTTTTTTAGAGGCTCCCTCCACCATGAATTGGTCCAAACTGGGCTGGTTAGAGGCTCCCTCCACCATGAATTGGTCCAAACTGGGGTGGTTAGAGGCTCCCTCCACCATTAATTGGTCCAAACTGGGCTGGTTAGAGGCTCCCTCCACCATTAATTGGTCCAAACTGGGCTGGTTAGAGGCTCCCTCCACCATTAATTGGTCCAAACTGGGCTGGTTAGAGGCTCCCTCCACCATGAATTTGCCCAAACTGGGCTGTTTAGAGGCTCCCTCCACCATGAATTTGCCCAAACTGGGCTGGTTAGAGGCTCCCTCCACCATGAATTGGTCCAAACTGGGGTTTTTAGAGGCTCCCTCCACCATGAATTGGTCCAAACTTGGCTGTTTAGAGGCTCCCTCCACCATTAATTGGTCCAAACTGGGCTGGTTAGAGGCTCCCTCCACCATGAATTGGTCCAAACTGGGTTTTGTAGAGGCTCCCTCCACCATGAATTTGCCCAAACTGGGCTGTTTAGAGGCTCCCTCCACCATGAATTGGTCCAAACTGGGGTGGTTAGAGGCTCCCTCCACCATTAATTGGTCCAAACTGGGCTGGTTAGAGGCTCCCTCCACCATTAATTGGTCCAAACTGGGCTGGTTAGAGGCTCCCTCCACCATGAATTTGCCCAAACTGGGCTGGTTAGAGGCTCCCTCCACCATGAATTGGTCCAAACTGGGTTTTTTAGAGGCTCCCTCCACCATGAATTTGCCCAAACTGGGCTGGTTAGAGGCTCCCTCCACCATGAATTGGTCCAAACTGGGGTTTTTAGAGGCTCCCTCCACCATGAATTTGCCCAAACTCTGCTGGTTAGAGGCTCAATCCACCCTGATTTTCAAAACAAATGTTGGTGCCAACCTCAACTTACTACAAGGGCCAAATTCACTGCTGGTGACAAGCTCTCCTCACTGCAAGTGCCAAATACACATGTTTCAAGGTGTTTTCCTACTGTCAGAGAGGTGGTATTGAGTGTGTAAAGTGTGTAGTTGTTAGGCTGTGATGTTGGGGTAATAGAGGGTCTTTGGTGTGTTAGATGCCCCCAGACATGCTTCCCCTGCTGTCCCAGTGTCATTCCAGAGGTGTTGGCATCATTTCCTGGGGTGTCATAGTGGACTTGGTGACCCTCCAGACACGGATTTGGGTTTCCCCCTTAACGAGTATCTGTTCCCCATAGACTATAATGGGGTTCGAAACCCGTTCGAACACACGAACATTGAGCGGCTGTTCGAATCGAATTTCGAACCTCGAACATTTTAGTGTTCGCTCATCTCTAATTGTAACGTTTAATTTGAAGGGTTGAACAAAAATATCTGATAGAAAATGTAGGAATTGTACACATTTCTTTACAAACACTCCACATTTTAGGAGCTCAAAAGTAATTGGACAAATAAACATAACCCAAACAAAATATTTTTATTTTCAATATTTTGTTGCGAATCCTTTGGAGGCAATCACTGCCTTAAGTCTGGAACCCATGGACATCACCAAACGCTGGGTTTCCTCCTTCTTAATGCTTTGCCAGGCCTTTACAGCCGCAGCCTTCAGGTCTTTCTTGTTTGTGGGTCTTTCCGCCTTAAGTCTGGATTTGAGCAAGTGAAATGCATGCTCAATTGGGTTAAGATCTGGTGATTGACTTGGCCATTGCAGAATGTTCCACTTTTTTGCACTCATGAACTCCTGGGTAGCTTTGGCTGTATGCTTGGGGTCATTGTCCATCTGTACTATGAAGCGCCGTCCGATCAACTTGGCAGCATTTGGCTGAATCTGGGCTGAAAGTATATCCCGGTACACTTCAGAATTCATCCGGCTACTCTTGTCTGCTGTTATGTCATCAATAAACACAAGTGACCCAGTGCCACTGAAAGCCATGCATGTCCATGCCATCACGTTGCCTCCACCATGTTTTACAAAGGATGTGGTGTGCCTTGGATCATGTGCCGTTCCCTTTCTTCTCCAAACTTTTTTCTTCCCATCATTCTGGTACAGGTTGATCTTTGTCTCATCTGTCCATAGAATACTTTTCCAGAACTGAGCTGGCTTCTTGAGGTGTTTTTCAGCAAATTTAACTCTGGCCTGTCTATTTTTGGAATTGATGAATGGTTTGCATCTAGATGTGAACCCTTTGTATTTACTTTCATGGAGTCTTCTCTTTACTGTTGACTTAGAGACAGATACACCTACTTCACTGAGAGTGTTCTGGACTTCAGTTGATGTTGTGAACAGGTTCTTCTTGACCAAATAAAGTATGCGGCGATCATCCACCACTGTTGTCATCCGTGGACGCCCAGGCCTTTTTGAGTTCCCAAGCTCACCAGTCAATTCCTTTTTTCTTAGAATGTACCCGACTGTTGATTTTGCTACTCCAAGCATGTCTGCTATCTCTCTGATGGATTTTTTCTTTTTTTTTCAGCCTCAGGATGTTCTGCTTCACCTCAATTGAGAGTTCTTTGACCGCATGTTGTCTGGTCACAGCAACAGCTTCCAAATGCAAAACCACACACCTGG
The DNA here is from genome assembly GCF_031893055.1 of Leptodactylus fuscus. Classification (NCBI taxonomy): domain Eukaryota; kingdom Metazoa; phylum Chordata; class Amphibia; order Anura; family Leptodactylidae; genus Leptodactylus; species Leptodactylus fuscus. The sequence goes on from NC_134271.1 coordinate 140,840,132, forward strand.
AATCAACCCCAGACCTTTTAACTACTTCATTGATTACAGGTTTATGAGGGAGATGCCTTCAGAGTTAATTGCAGCCCTTAGAGTCCATTGTCCAATTACTTTTGGTCCCTTGAAAAAGAGGAGGCTATGCATTACAGAGCTATGATTCCTAAACCCTTTCTCCGATTTGGATGTGGAAACTCTCATATTGCAGCTGGGAGTGTGCACTTTCAGCCCATATTGTATATATAATTGTATTTCTGAACATGTTTTAGTAAACAGCTAAAATAACAAAACTTGTGTCACTGTCCAAATATTTCTGGCCCTAACTGTAAGTGACTGTTCCTGATCCTTAAGGATTTCTGGGACTGTGGGGGCCCCCACACCTATGGCTTCTGCAGATCAGCTGTTTGTTGGCAATGATACTCCCTGATACTTTGGGTCCAGTTCCATTGTGCTGTGCAGTGCTTGACAATTACTGGCGGCAGAACTCAGCAAACCCTGAGGCCTCTTCTAACAGGTGATAGGCCAAGGGCGTACGTGTTTGACCCTCATCAATTTTTTTATTGATGACTAGGGTTGAGCCGATCTTGAGATTTCAGGATTGAATTTAGATTCCGATTTCCGGTCATTTTCCAGCCGATTACGATTGTGAAATTTGCTCGATCGCCGATCGGTATCCGAACTTTCCCGATTGCTCAACCCTAGTCAATGCTTCTCTATGGGAAAAGTCACTTTTAGGGTTGAGCCGATCATGAAATTTCAAAATCCAATTTCCAATCATTTTCCAGCTGATCGTGATCGTGAAATTTGCTTGATCACCGATCGGGTCCGATCTTTCCCGATCCCAATCGCTCAACCGTATTGATGACCTGTCCTAAGCTCTGATGCAGAGCTTGATAAAGTGCCAAACAGCACGAAACAGCTGTCGCTCTTCCTCATGTAGCATGCCTCCTCCCACCAATGTTTTTATCTGGATATCTACAATAAAAGTTGGACTTTTTAACGCAAATTTAAGGGTGAGTGCCGAGTTTTTCTACTTTTTTGATGTTACTTGGACTTTTTTCACTGAGCTCCACCCATATACTGCGTATTACATCGTCCCTACCTTTGGCTATTGCCTATTCAAGTAGTGCCACCTCATCCTATATATGCTATATCTCTATCTATTATATCACTTGTAAAACCAGTCACTAGTCTCACTGGTTTTGCTGCTGAGACTACTGGGTAAATAAAGATATCGTTGTGGCAATCACTTACAAGAAAGATTATGAGGAGTGATGGTTGAGAATATTAGTATATTAATATAATTGATAGTTGGCCAGATGTTTAAGGAATTTAGGAAACCTCTTTAAGGCTGAAGCCCCACATTGTGGAAACACAACTTTTTTTGTTTCAGATTTTGTTGCGGTTTTTTGAACCAAAGCCAGGAGTGGCTTGAGCAGAAGGGAGAAGTGTAAGAACTTCTATATATTTCCCAGTCATTTTGTAACCACTCCTAGTTTTGGCTCAAGAAAACGCAGCTAAATCTGCAACAAAAGAAGCTGCGTTTCCGCAACGTGGGGCCTTAGCCTAAGGCAGAGGCCCCACATTGTGAAAACACAGCTTTTTTTTGTTGTTGCAGATTTTTCTCTGATTTTTTGAGCCAAAGTCATGAGTGGATTGAGCAGAAGATAGAAATAGAAGACCATTATATATAGTTCCTATTCCTTTTGTAGCCATTCTTGGCTTTGGCTCAAAAAACACAAGAAAATCTGCAACAAAAAAGCTGTGTTTTTGCAACGTGGAGCCTTAGTCTAAATGAGAATTTCAAAAAAAGTTAGTTATTTGTAGTCTAGATATAAAATATTCATTATGTGAAACTAGAAAGTAGTTACATGGACAAATAGAACCTCAAAAATAACATTGCCACATACTAAAGGTTATTGGCATCCTAGGTATACTGGAGGTCTATTCTACTTGACTTGCCAAACTGAAGCAAAGCTGATTTTTTACTTACTTTCTTACATCTAAGGGTCCATGCACATGGAGCTTTATGGCGAGGGAAAAATCCTTTGCCAATTCCAAAATTTGCCAATTCCACGTAGATTTTCTGCCTCCCATTGACTGCGCAGGTTTTTGCAGATGGAATCCACCTGAAGGAAGCTTTTTTTTTTCCAAGCGGAAAAAAAGTTAGCGGAACCCATAGAAGTCTATGCGGAGGAGTTTTTTCCACGTGGATTCTGACATGGATTCAGCGCCGAAATCCACACCAAAAAACTCTGCATTCATGGATCCTCACAAGATAATTAATATGTTAGCCAAATAATTTTAAAGGCCTCATGCACATGGCAAAGGTTTGTTTATGAAGTCGGTATATGGGAACACTTAGGTTGAGTTCAGGCAGAGTTTTTTTGCCTGGAATTTGACGCGGAGGCTGCCTAAGATTCCAGACCAAAAAAAAACGGTAGCCCAAATGATTGTCTCTATACGGGAGGGAGTGTCTTCAGGCGGTACGTTCGCAGCTGAACTGGCCGCGGAATCTGCCTGAAGAAGGGGCATGTCGCTTCTTTTTCCGTGAGGGGTTTATTCCCAAAAATAAATGTTCCCAAAGAGAAATGACCGTCACCCATTGAATTAAATAGAAGATGTTTTTTTTGGTCAGGATTTTGACACGGATTCTGCATCAAAATCCTGACCAAAAAACCTTGTCTGAACTCAGCTTAAATGTAGTCATAGCACGTCTTTTGCCCTCTCTAAATAGTACGATGGGCCCAGGGGTAACTTATTACACAAATGGATAATAATTGGAAAATATTAAAAATTGGCAAAGCTTTTACTCTAGGGGCCTGTGCACATGATGTAACTTGGCATTGATTCTGACACGTACACTCGTGTCAGAATCAAGTGCTGCAAAACAGAATCCCATTGACTTCAATGGATTCCGTCTTACGCGCGTAACACATTGAAATCAATGGGTTAAAAAGCCTCCCATTGATTTCAATGTGTAGAGCGTAAGATGGAACCCATTGAACTCAATGGGATTCTGTTTTGCAGCGCTTGATTCTGACTCAGAATCAACACCGTGTTACATCGTGTGCACAGGCCCTAAGATGTCTAGCAGGCTTCTTGTTGTATTGTGTGTAATACTACAATGGTTGACCTTTGCCAAACAGTAAAGACTCACCATCAAAGACAATAACAAGTGTAATAAATAATTTTGTTCAACAAAAATAATTGTTACATTTTTAAGATGAGTTTTGGCACTCAGATAGAAATTAGGAATTGACCTTTGGTTTAAACAACTTCTTCAGACATCCTTTAACTTCCTTGTTTCTAATGCTGTAGATGATGGGGTTCACCATTGGCGTTACCACGGTATACAGGATGGACACTGCCCGGTCTTTCTCAGGTGAATAACTATTTCGAGGGCGCATATACATAAAAATAATGGCACCATAATAGAGGGAGACCACTGCAAGGTGGGAGCCACAAGTCGAAAAAGCCTTATGCCTCCCTTTGGTTGATCGGATCTTCAAGACGGTGGTGATGATTTGGACATAGGACAACAGTGTCAGTGCAAATGCCAGGAGAGCGACTAGTCCCCCGGAGACGTATACTGCTATTTCATTCATTAAAGTGTCTTTACAAGACAGTCGGAAAAGAGGCGGCATCTCACAGAAATAATGGTCAACATGTTTGGACCTACAGAATGGCAAATGGAAAGTGAAGAAGGCGTGAGAAGACGAATTTAGAAAAATGGCACACCAAGTTCCAACAGCCAACTGAATACAGATCTGTGTGCTCATAATAGAGTTATAGCGTAAAGGGTTACAAATGGCCACATATCTATCATAGGCCATGATCGACAAAATAACACATTCTGTTCCACCCAAAGATAGGTGAAAATACATTTGAGTTGCACATCCCAAGAAGGAGATACTCTTGTCTTCAGACAACGTGTTTATTAGAAGTTTAGGCACAATGGTGGATGAGAAACAGAGATCGATGAAGGACAGGTTACTCAGGAAAAAGTACATAGGGGTGTGAAGCTTTGCGTCTATCCTCACCACCACAATGATGAGCATATTCCCTATTACAGTGATTAGGTACATTATCAAGAAGAGTATAAAGTAAAAGATCTGCAGATAAGGGTTGGTGGAAAGTCCGATGAGAATAAATCTAGTAGCGGTTGTCTTGTTCTCCATAATACTTATCACCACCGAGCTGTCGGAAAAAATGAAACAAAAGCAAGACCATGAAGACAAATATCCAAAACTGTTATGTCAAAATGGACTGTGATCAATAAAATTTTGGTAAAATTTCCATCTTACAATGGTTGAGTGATTACTGTTCTACTTGTAGAGCCCATCAATCAGATATGTCATAGACTTAAGACAGATGGGAATATAATCATGGGGCACCAGATCCCCCTACTTGTACTTTCCATCGCCACAGAGAATAATAAGTCATAAAACAGCGTAATGAGTATTCCTACCAGTTTTGGGCACCTCGTTTTAACTCTATGAAGGGAGACAGCCAACGTGTATGATGCTTTTTGGCCAAGAATAGAGATTTCTCATAAAATATAGTATAAGTAAAACAGATTGTGCCATATTCCACATACAGATGCTGTGTTGAAGATACATTCCACGATGCAAGCATTGCTTCTAGAGAACAACGCATATAATACTTTGGCACCGTCATTTGTTAAATTGATTCACCAATTCTAACTCTGGCACAGTTGGAATTTTTTCTCTAACCAATGTTAGAGAACCATTGTTCCCAATCAGTGCAGATAATTAAAGCCTCCAATATGCTACTTGGGCTCTATACTATCAAGTGGTTGGTTCTGGGCTGGAGCATATTGTCTGAGACTGGCCATATGTTAATGGGGAGTCTAATGAAAAATTTTGAATACTGAAAACAACAACACTAGAGATGAGCGAACAGTAAAATGTTCGAGATTCGATATTTGTTTCGAGTAGCCCCTCAATATTCGACTACTCGAATCGAATATCGAACCCCATTATAGTCTATGGGGGAAAATGCTCGTTTCAGGGGTAGGCAACGTTTGATCAAATTATACTTACCAAGTCAACGAGTGAGGGTCGGGCTGGATCCACCGAGAAGTCTTCTCTGTGCAGTGTCCCCGCGGCGTCTTCTGGCTCTGAATTCACTCTGCCAGGCATCGAGCCTGGGCAGAGCCGACTGCGCATGTCCGCACTACAAGTGGGCATGCGCAGTTGGCTCTGCCCAGGCCCGATGCCTGGCAGAGTGAATTCAGAGCCGGAAGATGCCCCGGGGAAGCTGCACGGAGAAGACTTCTAAAGGTAGGAGAAGAACCAGCATTGATTGGCCGACTGTATAGCATTCGGCCAATCAATGCTGGTTCTGCATCAAACTTTTCCATTTGAATAGCGAGTGGTACTTGATCGAGTACGAGTATTTCAAATATCGTAGTATTCGATCGAATACCTACTCGATCGAGTACTACTCGCTCATCTCTAAACAACACTGATTGCTCAGGAATGGTAGGGCTAGAGAAAAAAAAATCCCAACTGTAATGAAATCAGTGAGGTGGTGCCTATTGAAGGGTGTAAAGAGTTGCTGGAGGTGGTGAATGGTCCTCTGTAATTTATATACCTTATGGCTCTATAGAACTTTACTTAATCTATGCGCCATCATGCATGGGGGCCATAGAGTCAATAAGAAAGAAACAACCACAGATCTTGATATTTATTCCATTATGTGAAATCTAATGGCTGCAGCATTATACCGTAGTAATGTAGTTTGAAAAATCAGATATCAGATTATCGAAGTATTATTCCTGAGCATTGCAACTAGAGGAGAATGATATAGCCCATAGATTCCTAATACAAAACTGTAGGGCCTCACTGCACACAGTCCTCCATAGCTATCGATCTCTATTCTTAGCAATATCTCTATTCTCTGTAATATAAAATTATGTTTTCTGCATAGTTCTATTAAATTCAACCTTAGCTCACACAATACATGTAACGTGTGATCATATTGGCTATGTATAGGAGTGGAATCTATTGGCCATCTCTCGGAAATTCCATCAATGTTGCCAATGTTGTATTCATGTGTTGTAAATGTATTATCTTGTGTTACTTGTTTTACCGTACTATAGAATGAGATGATGCTATACAAGCCATAAAATAATGAAAAAATAGTGATAACATAATAAATGCTATTGCCCAAATTTTTTTTTCTGATCATGGATGTTCAGCCTTTGCTACAGGAAAAAATAGAGCAGATTTCAATTCTGATAAACCTATAATCTTTCAGTTAATCACCCAGACAAACATAGAGCAGATTATTATTTTTTATATTTTGTAAATTGTATTTAATCATTTTATTAATATTTGAAATATTTTTTTAGTTTGTTAATTTACTGTTCTATTTTATTACTATTACTATTACTTAATTTATTTATTAATTATTATTATTATTATTATTATTATTATTATTATTATTATTATTATTATTTTTGTTTGATTTTTCTTTTTTTTTTTTTTAAATCATGAAACAGATTTTACCAGAGCCAGAGTTAAATTTGAAAATTGTTATACAATTCTAAATAAAATTTTACACCAATTTCAACCAATGGATGTCATAAAGCTGAGCTGTACAACTTACTGTGCTCTCTATATTTCTATTTGTCAAATATCAAGGTTTTGTTGTCTTCCTTCGGATTGTGTAGGTTGTCGATGATTTTCAGTTGTATGGTGAACTACATGATGGAAGCTCGGCTTCAGTGGGCCTAACCGGTGCCCCGTTGAGTTGAGATATCTGTCGATGACTGTAAAGTAATAGGATGCTCGAAGCTCTCGTAGATTGGAGCAAACGTGATATCGGCAGTATTCAGTCTTAAATACTATCATAGCCGTGTCCTGATTGATCCCATAAGGTTTCAGAAATGGTCCCTACACAATTATGAGGTTCTAGACAATAAGATCCCTGAGCTGCTTATTATTCACTATTTTTGTATTCTTATAAAAAACAATATTTCATGTATATTTGTTGCATAGAAATATAAAAAGACTGAATGAAAATGTTTTACTGTACAGAATGTCCCTTAAAAAAAAAAAGTTTCCTCTTGTTGATCCAGAAAAAGCCGGACACAAGGGTCAAGTAGTTATGAAAAAAAATAAATAATAATAATTAGAGATGAGCGAACAGTAAAATATTCGATATTAGTTTTGAATAGCCCCTCAATATTCGACTATTCAAACGAATATCGAACCCCATTATAGTCTATGGTGAAAAATGCTTTGTTTCAGGGGATCCCACCATTCGACTCAGGAGAGTCACCAAGTCCACTATGACACCCCAGGAAATGATGCCAACACCTCTGCAATGCAACTGGGACAGCAGGGGAAGCATGTCTGGGGGCATCTAACAAGCCCAAGTCACTGTATTACGTCGGGATCCCTGTCAGCTTGCGATATGCACGAGCTGAGTTTTTCCCATAGGAATGCATTGACCAGCATTGATTGGCCAGTGTACAGCATTCGGCCAATCAATGCTGGTTCTGCCGGAGGAGGCGGAGTCTAAGATCCGCCCAAAGCAGTTTCCAATGTGGTCCGATCTCAGATGTAATAGTGCTGATGATTTTTTTTTTTTTAATTTTAAGTAGCATAAAACCATACAGTGCATACAGGCTGTTTGATACCACTGGCTACCATCCATTCACCCATAGTCTTATGTATGTTATCGATTTAACAGCCCTCAGAGTATTAGACACGACTATTCCCAAAATGAACCTCAGGCGTTTCACTTATTTCTGGTACCATACTGTACCCCTCACTTTTGATAAAATAGCTTTTAAATAACAAGAGGCCCATAGACCGTTTTTGCACAGCCCCCTACTGTGTATGTCTGAACTGGGCCTTATACTATGATTTGCCACAATGGACTGTGAGACTCAGAGGTAGCTTATGAAAGTATCCAACAACTTCTGCCTCCACTCTTGACTATACGTATCCAGCTACTGAATCTTAGCATCTCTGTTGTCTCAGACTTTCTAACCGATGGGGGTGTCAGGCATCAGACCCTCACTTACATGATTTTGATGAACTATGGATAGGTCATTAATAGCTTTAGCCTGTTAATAATCCATTTAGGCTTCTTGAGGACCTAAGGCCCCATTCACACGGGGAGCGAATGGGCGGATTTTGACTCTGAGAGTAACGCGTCACTCTCGGGCCAAAATGTGCTTGCCACGACTATCGTGGCTTCCGACAGTTGCGGTTTCCCACTCAAATGAATGGGCCTACTCCGGAGGGTGCTGCCGCGAGGCGGACAACGGGGCTGAATCAGCCGTGGAGTCCACCTCAAGAAAGGACAGCTTGTTTCTTTTTTCCATGAGCGGCAAAGAACCACACACAGAAAAAAGTAGCCTGGTGGTCTTCATAGACCTCTATTGTGAGGGGGCAGATTGTGATGTGGATTCAGCGCCATAATCCGCCCCATCATGCCCCATGTGAACTAGCCCTAAATGGCTAATTAGTCATTGTGGTTTGCCCCCTTATTAAGGAGACATAATGTATACTGTATAACAATCTGTGTTTTTCTAATATCTGACGGTCTGTATTACTATCTAACCTACCACACAAAATGTATGCAGTTTCTTTTATCAGTGAGCCTCATCATGGTGATGATAAAAGCTGGATATATTTTCTGAAAGGCTTTGGATAGACTTGTGTTTGAATATGGACATTGGACCACTTGACCTGTGATGCTACCTGGTAAATCCACAGTTTCCTATAAGTTTGAAGGAGCATGGCAAACCCTACTAGCTCCAACAGTCCGACCTCATCACTACTGAGACACCTCCAGTTGGAAAGATGGACATCTTTAATGAGGGTCTCTGCACAGGGATGGGAATTTCACACGTAGTTACCTGCCAGTTGACTTTTGAGTGTGGTATCACAGTTCAGTTGTGTCTTGGTTTAGGCTAAGGCCTCATGTAAGGTCCCGTTGTGGGAAAAAACCATGGCGGCAACGCATCACAGATTTTCCTGTAGTGCTTTTCACAGAAACTCTACCAAGGTTTCCTCTGCTTCAATCATACCTACAAGGAAACCACCAGCATTTCTATAGGTATAGTTGATATGATGCAACTTACAAAACTGCAACGGGGATGGGATTTGCTAGAATCCCTTCCACTATACAGTGACTGTAAAATGCTGTGTTTTTTCCTACGGCGTTTCCGCCATATGGTGCCCCGACCTTAATGTGTTTAAGTAAGAGGCTATATGAAGCTGTAGCACAGTGTTAGGATTGGGTCTCGCAGGTTGCTATCATAGCGCACAGCGCCACCTGCGGGTCAGTCTAACCATCCAGCATTCACCTTACTGAGCATGCTCAGACCTATTGGAGCCGCTCACAAGCTAATTGCCATTTATCCCCTATTGAGCATGAGCGGTGAGGTCATCACCACTGCCCTATTGGGCGGGGACTTACCTTTAAATAGTGTGAGCCGACGCCCACCAGGTGCTCGCACTTTGACTAAAATTTCCTCAAAGTCCACGGAGTGAATGACAGTAGTCAGGGATAGGCTCCAGTATTCAGGCAGGTTGTCAGACTAGGCGTCTGTGTGGGGTTTCTCTGCTTCTCCTGGGTGCTGTTAGGTAGGACCTGTAAGCCCTGAACTGTTAGATCTACACCAGGGCTAGGAGCGGTAGACGCCGTTCCAACTTGTGGAGCTGCAGCAGGCTTGGTCTCTGAGATAGCCTGTGTGCGCTGTCTGACTTCATGTATGGCTCCTAGCTGTGTGCGGGAGCATGGGTGTTTGATGGCTCCAAGCTGTGTGCAGGACCATGCAAACTCCCCTGGTAACTCCAAGCTGTGTGCAGGAGAATGTTCAAAACTTCCATGGTGGCCCCTAGCTGTCGCAGGGGTAAGTGTGTGTGTGTTTGCTGGCCTGGGGTGAGTGTTAACCCTTGGCAGCCGTTTGTGTTTCACTTGTACTGGTGCACCTGGCCAGTAAGCTAAACTGGCAGGGTTTTAGTTGCACCTTGTTCACATGTAGTGTTGCACAGTACACACTGTTCACATTTAGCTCAGGCTGCAGTGTCTTGCAGTAGTTCACATTGAGTCCACGCTGCAGTGTCTTTGCAGTAATTCACATTGATTTTCACGCTGCAGTGTCTTTTCAGTAGTTCAAATTGAGTTCAGACATACAGCCGCCCACCATTGGGCCTGTGGACCTCGCTGCAGTGTCTAGCAGCTAAGAGGATCTGTAGTTTAAAAATATGTGTGTGTATATATATATATATATATATATATACACACACATGTAAGGGGCTTATGGAATAACTGTGTCATTTGTCTGATCTTCTGCTGCCATCTACTGCTGAAAGACTAAATTGCAGGGCAAATCTATTCACAAAAGAACCCCCCCCCCCCCCTACAGCTCAGAGAAAGATGGTATGTTCCAGAGAGGAAAAGTGTGTGAATACAGGAAGCTGCAGGCAGAAGGGGGACACATGTCGTGCTAAGAGGACATGCTGCAGGTTGCTTTGCCCATTAAGGACTTTAATTTGCTGAACAAGGACCCTGAGAGACTTCACTATTCCTGCCTTGTGTCAGCTTGTAAACAGAGGTATGTTGGAGTGTGAATAGAGTGAGGGGCCATACAGCTCGGTCAAGCATTAAAGCAGCTTTGTGTGCTGGAAGACAAAGCAGGCCCTGCCTGGAAGATTAATAAGGTGCACCTTGTTACTGACTTACTTTAAGAGAGGCCTCTCCTAGCCAATGCATGCAGTTTCTAACTAAGGACATTAGAGGGGTAACTACCACAATCTTTTGTGTGCACTGTCATATTGAAGTTATACATTTTGCGTAGCTACGGTATACTTATTTCTTACCTTCTCTCCTGCTCTCATCCCCCTCCCCTCTTTTCTTTATTAAACTGTTATATATTGTTATTCCGTGGCTCCGTGCAGTTACTGCGTATATCATCACCTGCTCCCCATTACACACACACACAGAATCGTAGCACACAGTAGGTATTGAAGAGTGAGGTGGTGGATATATTTGGATTGTCTTGCTTGCTTTTGTCAGGTTGCCAACGTTCTACCACCAACCCGAGGCCTCCTCTTTGGAAATAACCCTGTAACAATCTGTGGTAAAGGTGACACTTTATACTCATGAAAATTATACCAATTCAACAGAGAATTCTCCTCACTGATGGCGACCAACTATTCTGTCTGGTCCAAAAAAAAACAAAAAAAAACTTGGGTTAAATATTATGGAATAGGGATTCCAAATGTTGTCATTCATTATATATAGTATAGTATAGGTGTATAAGAAAAAGTTTATCTTTGTACCATATTAGCCAGTGGATATGAAATGTAAAGACTGGGAGTCCTCAGTAGTTGATACCTTTTTTTAATAGCTAACAGAAAATGATGACATATTGTGAGCTTTCGGGACTGCTCGGGTCCCTTCATCAGGCTGGTATAATACAATATCTGAAGGCAAGCACATTTATACAGGAATACAGTGTTTGATGCACCATTGACGGAAGGAGTACAAGCAAATAAACACATAAGTCCAAAAATATGTCAGTTCACAGGACTGCTCTCTGAGTTTTACAATTCATTTATCAGTGACCTGGTGTCTAGTTGTCGTAATACCATGTGACAGAATTAAACCCCCCCTTGGAGTGTGCCAAAGGTCGTCATTAGTTTATATTCACACACACACACGTCTAATTTGAAATTTCTTCTTAAAACCAGGATCTTTCCATTTAATGAAGCTGCCGTAACACACTGAATTTCATAATGGCGGGACTATTAAAGGATTATCTTTTGTTATGCATAATGAAGGTTACGGTAACAACCGAAACGTTACGATTTATATGGATTGCATAATACAATAAACCTAAACCTATTTGCTACTCAATCTTCTTTGAGAGCCAAGGTTTTGTTATGATTAATATGCAAATAGTTTAGTAGAAAGTAATCTCTGTATGTTAGGGAATAGCCAGATGATAATTCCCCAGAAGCTGCTGGTGAACCCTGGAGGGAGGGGCACAAGGGACAGTGAGCCCTAAACTGAAGCCCCCCGCTTTCCCTTCCTATTGCCAGGCCCTATCCTAGGTAATAGGCGACAACCACGAGGACAATCCCTCCCTGAATACGTGAAACACAAAACGCAGACAAGACGTACAACAACAAAGGGAGGTCAGGTAGCCAAGGTTCGGTAACAAAAGAGCGATGCAGTGCCAAATCGGAGTCAAGAGAATAGTCAGTAGGAAAGCCAGAGGTCAAGGATAAGCATACAAGTAAATAACAGCAAGCGATACCAGAAAGCAAGAGCAATAACCGGCACCAGCGTGACTGTGAGCCAAGACTAAATAGGGGAGGAAGAACCCGCCCAGAACCTGACAGGAAGAAAGGCTGTCAATCACAGGCAAGACAGATTAACCACTTAATGAACAGAGGCAACCTTGGCAGAAGACGGGTGTGGTGCAAATCCAATTAAGGACTAGAGCCGTGTTCACACAGTGCAACTAAAAACCTTAAGCAGATTGTCAAACTGCACACGCCTCCGGCGCCGCAGCATGCAAGCAGAGGGTGGCGCAGAGGCCCGAACAGGCAGAGATGTTACAGTACCCCCCCTTTTATGAGGGGCCACCGGACCCTCACCAGACAAACCAGTTCTAGAGGGATTCTGAGTTTTCCCTGCCTTGTATTTTGGTTCTGCTTGAACCACAGATGCTTGAGAACCAGGCAAACATTTTTTATTCACATGGCGCTTCTGATACCACCAGGTTTTAATACCAGAGGAGCGTTCCCAACTTTTAGTAGCTGAGACCTTCTCCTCACTGACACAATCAACAGAATGTAAAGCAATACAGTGGGATGAGCACTGATCTCCCCACTTTACCAACTCCTTTTTACCCCAATCCAAAATAGGGTTATGGAGCTTCAGCCAGGGGAACCCCAAAATAACATCAGCAGAGAGATTCTCCATAACAAAAAGGCTTATGACCTCTGAATGTGAAGAACCCACTTGCAAAGAGATCAAGGGGGTCTTAAAACTGACTTTACCCCTGGCCAGTGGAGTAGAATCCGCTCCAGCAACAGACATAGGTGTGTCAAGTGGCAAAAGCTCAATGCCCAAAGATTCAACAACTGAATATTTAATAAAATTTGCTGCAGACCCAGAGTCAACTAGGGCCTTGCCAGAAACAGATCTGTCCCCAGAGGACAAAGACACAGATAACAACATCTTATTCCCACCAAATACCTGGTTGCCTGAGTGGTTCTTCCGATTACCACTCAGGCACTGAAGTCTTTGCGCAGGTGACCATGGTCTGATAGTGCAGTCTCGGATGACATGACCAGAGGAACCACAGTACAGGCACAGGTTATTCCTGAGACGATGTTCTCGTCGTGTTCTGGCGTCCACAGCTCCCAGTTGCATGGGTTCCTCACCAGAAGTGACAGGAGGAAAGGTAGGTTTATCAGAGGAGAGAGAGGAAGAGACAGAAAATTTGGAGGCAACAGGCCCTACTCTCTCTTTTAAATTTTCTCGGATCTTGCGGTCAATACGGACCGCCAAAGTCATGGCCTTCTCAAGAGTCGGGGGATCTGGGTGACCAACCCAGAGCTCCTTAACACGATCACATAGCCCTTGTTTAAAGTGAGCCTTTAGCGCGGACTCACACCAACCTGCCATTACACTGTACTTACGGAACTCAGAGCAATACTCCTCTGCAGAGCGTTTTCCCTGCCGCATGGTGAGGAGTTGCGATTCCGCAAGCGCAATGTGGTCTGGCTCAGCATAGATAGAGCCCAGGGACTTAAAAATTTTTTCCAGATCAACCCACTCCTCAGCCTCAGCAGGGAGTTTAAGGGCCCAAGCTTGTGGGTCTCCCTGTAAAATAGATATAACCACTCCCACCATTTGGGCCTGAGTAGCATGTGGATTAACACGGAAGTACAGGCGACAAGACTCCCTGAAAGTTTCAAATTTTGCACGGTCCCCTGAAAAACGGTCCGGGAGTAGCATCTTGACCTTATAAGGTGCCAAAACAGCTGGGGATGGTGCAGCCTCAGTTAGGGTCTGAACCTGTTTAGCTAGCTCAGCTACCAGGCCTGTCAATCCCTCCAACTTTGCTGCAAGGCACTGGATAGGATCCATGCTTATCTGTAGGGAAGCAATGGATGTAGGTTTTGGGCCGGTTATTCTGTTAGGGAATAGCCAGATGATAATTCCCCAGAAGCTGCTGGTGAACCCTGGAGGGAGGGGCACAAGGGACAGTGAGCCCTAAACTGAAGCCCCCCGCTTTCCCTTCCTATTGCCAGACCCTATCCTAGGTGACAACCACGAGGACAATCCCTCCCTGAATACGTGAAACACAAAACGCAGACAAGACGTACAACAACAAAGGGAGGTCAGGTAGCCAGGGTTCGGTAACAAGAGAGCGATGCAGTGCCAAATCGGAGTCAAGAGAATAGTCAGTAGGAAAGCCAGAGGTCAAAGATTAGCATACAAGTAAATAACAGCAAGAGATACCAGAAAGCAAGAGCAATAACCGGCACCAGTGTGACTGTGAGCCAAGACTAAATAGGGAAGGAAGAACCCGCCCAGAACCTGACAGGAAGAAAAGCTGTCAATCACAGGCAAGACAGATTAACCACTTAATGAACAGAGGCAACCTTGGCAGAAGACGGGTGTGGTGCAAATCCAGTTAAGGACTAGAGCCGTGTTCACACAGTGCAACTAAAAACCTTAAGCAGATTGTCAAGCTGCACATGCCTCCGGCGCTGCAGCATGCGAGCAGAGGGTGGCGCAGAGGCCCGAACAGGCAGAGATGTTACACTGTAATTCATTTTCTCTATATACGTTTCAAACCACCCTCAAGCCTTTATCAACTGCACATACATGGTAACATTAAATATACACAATGTGTATATACATACTAGTCGCTATCCATAGACAGATCTTTATTTACTATAGTTACCAGGGTAAGAACATCTGACATCACTTGTAAGAGGCAGGATTATGTATGGTTTATGTTATTTAATGTGGGGGTTTTAATGTTACCATGTACATACTGTGTGCAGCTCTGTAGAAGCAGTGGTGTGGACCAACCAGTCATACACAGGGACTCAAAATATGCAGGGAACCTGTTTATTTAGAAAAAAAACAGGAAAACAAATACATTTTGACTTCAGGCACATGATCAATATAAAATACAGTCTTATCTTCAGACAAAACAATAAGAAGCAAAATCCTGCTCGTCTGAGCAACTAACTAACTAGTAGCAATAAACTAACTATATTTGTGACCAGTGGTGTAACTAGGAATGGCGGGGCCCCGTGGCAAACTTTTGAAATTGTCCCCCCCCCCCCGACCGACACCGAAGACCTTGACCGACTCCCTCCTACGCATTCCTGTGCGCTCTATTATGTCCCATAGTGGCCCCTTCACACAGTATTATGTCCCCATAGTGGCCCCTGCACACAGTATTATACCCCATAGTAGCCCCTGCACACAGTATTATCCCCCATAGTGGCCCTGCACACAGTATTATCCCCCACAATGACCCCTTCACACAGTATTATCCCCCATACTGGCCCCTGCACACAGTATTATGTCCCACAGTGACCCCTTCACACAGTATTATCCCCCATAGTGGCCCTGCACACAGTATCATGTCCCACAGTGACCCCTTCATACAGTATTATCCCCCATAGTGGCCCCTGCACACAGTATTATCCCCCATAGTGGCCCCTGCACACAGTATTATCCCCCATAGTGACCCCTTCACACAGTATTATCCCCCATAGTGGCCCTTGCACACAGTATTATACCTCATAGTGGCCCCTACACACAGTATTATGTCCCACTGTGAACACCCATAAACAATTATTATACTTCTTTTCAGACCCCAGAGTATAATAATCGAAGACCTGGGGGAATAAAAACATAAAAAACTACTGTTTCTTACCTGTTCCCCGGGTCCTACGCTGTCGGCCTCCGCTGCCGTCCTTCTTCAATGACGTCGGACGTCACATGACCCGGGACGCAGGCCAGGTTCATGTAATGTCAGAGACGTCAGGCAACTAGGAAGGAGGTCTGGCCAGGATCGTGGAGAGGTGAGTAACAGTGTTTTTTATGTTTCTTACCTCTCCCGGTCCACCACTCATTATATTCAGGGGTCTGAAAAGACCCCCCGAGTATAATGATAGCAGTGGTAACGGCTGTCACCGGGCCCCTAATGTCTCGGGCCCTGTGGCAACTGCCTCTGCTGCTATGGCGGTAGTTACGCCACTGTTTGTGACTTACTAACAGCCACTCAAACAAAACAATAAGCATGAAACAGTCTCACCAGACTCAGAGCAACAGGACAGACCCAGACGCTTCCTCTCACTCCTTGGATCTGCACTGAAATGAAGGTTCTCCAGGCTTTTACCCTAGTAGCAAACCTTAAAGAAAAAAGTAAAACATGTCCGTTTACCAAAAGTCACCGGTGCTTGAGTTGGGTGACAGTATTAGCAGGCTTGTGCAAGTTTATGGCAGAGAAAAGAAAGGACCACTGTTTTTCCAACTCTATCTGCCATCTTTATAATATTTTTCTAAAAATAATTTTGGCTTAATAACTTTTAGTAGGTTCCTTCTTATGGTGCCCTTGACATCTTTATTTCTCACACTGTAGATGATGGGGTTAAGCATGGGCGTCACAGCTGAGTATAGAAGAGAGATAGATTTGTCTATGTCCAAAGAGGAATGGGACTTTGGACGTAAGTAGAGAATCATGATGGTCCCGTAGTAGATAGTCACTACAGTGATGTGGGAGCCGCATGTGGAGAGAGCTCTATACCTTCCTTCAGCAGAACTGATCTTGAAGATGGTGGACAGAATATGAATATAGGAAATAAGGGTCAAGAAAAAAGATAAACTAACTGCGATCCCCGCCAAAATATACATTGATACTTCATGGAGCCAAGTATCACTGCAGGATATTTTTAAAAAGGGAGGTACCTCACAAAAGAAGTGGTTGACTTGGTGTGAACGGCAGAAGGACATTTGGAAGGTGTAGATCACACGTATAATAGAGTTGATGAAGCTCAAGGTCCACGATGTAGCGGCCATACCCATACACATCGTCCTGCTCATGATGGTGTTGTAGTGTAGCGGTCTACAGATGGCAGCAAATCTATCGTAGGCCATAATGGCAAGTATGAAACACTCTGTAGACCCAAAAGCCAAATGAAAGCACATCTGGACGGCACATTCTAGTAGTGAGATGCTTGAGTCCTCGGTTAATGTGTTTGTCAGTATCTTAGGGACCACAGTGGTAGAGAAGCAAATGTCAATGAAGGAGAGATTGGTAAGAAAAAAGTACATGGGGGTCTGGAGTTTTGGATTAATTCTCACCACAATGATCAATAGAAGGTTTGCTAAACATGTTATCAAATACATCACCAAGAAGCCAAGGAAGCCAATGACCTCCAAGTACGGAATGGAGGACAAGCCAAGGAGAATAAATCTACTGGAAGATGAATCATTCAACAGTTCCATGACCTAGGAAGGAAAACGTGAAATCTTCAGACCTTTTCTTTATGACGGGGGCCTGCACTCTGAAGACAGATGGTCAAAGTAAAGAAATTTGCGAATCCAAGGTAGATAATAAAGTGAAGATGATGTAAACTCTGTAGAAAAGTCACTTAACAGTAATGGTGGTGGTGAATGAAATAATGTTCATATAGTAAAATATAGGACCAATAAATTTGGTGATGTAAGAACAAAGAGTAGAAACAATACTGTAATAGGGAATACAGGGTGAAGATAACCTCTATAATGTGTAGTAAAATATCCCATAATTCTCTTGAATGTTTGTCTTTGCCATATGGATTATGGCTGTTGAAAATTACTATTGAGATTTTTCTGCCACTGGGATTATCCTTTTATTTTGAAAGTTTCTTCTTTTCTCAGTTTTATAACTTTGTAAAGTTTCTAAACTCTTTAAAGTTTCTTAAAACAGTCAAGAAAAGTTGAAAGATAAATGGATGTGCCTTAAGGACCAGGCCTCGTTTTTCAAAACTGATACGTCACTTTATATGACAATAACTTTGTGATGCTATAACTTACACAAGTGATTTTGAGATTGTTTTTTCATGACACATTGTACTTCATGTTAAGAGGTAAACAATAATCAATATTTTTGTATTTATTTATAAAATAAATAGGAAATTGAATTAAAAAAGCCACAATTTTCAAAACGTGAAATGCTCTGCTTTTCAAGCATAGTCATATCACAAATACATTAATATTATCTACCACATCTCTGCTTTATATTGCATCAACTAATAATTGTAATTTAATACATTTTAAATTTAATTAAATTTAATAATTTAATTTATTTTGGATGTTAGAAGGCTTACATGTAACAATTTGGGAAATTTTCTTGTAAATCTGGAATATCGCTAAGTTTTTTAGGGACCGCTTCAGTTCTGAAGGAGATTATAAAGGCCTATATGTTAGAAACCCCCATGAATCACCCCGTTTTCCAAACTTCACCCCTCAAATATTGCAAAACAGCATTTGGGAAGTTTGTTAACCCTTTAAACATTTAAAGGGATCCTATCATACAAATGCTTTTTTTCTGACTAACACGTCGGATTAGCCTTAAGAAAGGCTATTCTTCTCCTAGCTTTCGTTGTCTTCTCTGTGCCGCCGTTCACCGGAAATCCTGTTTTTTTCTTGGTATGCAAATGAGTTCTCTCGCAGCACTTGGGGGTGGGCCCCAGCGCTCAAACAGCAGGGGGGCGTCCCCAATGCTGCCAGAAAACTCTCTCCAGTGCCGCCTCCATCAGCATCGGCCTCTTCACCTTCTTCTTCCAGTGTACGGTGGGTCAAGATTAAACACATGCCCCATAGTGGCCCCGCTGTTATGGTTTGCTGGGTTTATTAAAAAAAAAAAAAAAAAAAATGAAACCCTAAGGAGCCCGCTGGGCTCTGGACCACAGAAGCGCCCTGGTGTGAACAGGGTCTGACAGTTTGACGCCACTGCCAGCCCTCTACACACCCTAGTTCGCTCTGTACAATCACAGCGGCCTGTGTAGGTCAGAGCAGCCGCACAAGGACTCAGTCTAGACAGCACTCCTGTGCTAGACTACCCACAATTAGCTAGTGTGCACACAGTGGCTTCCTGAGGCACACCAAAGCAGCTACCAATTAAAGTTTTAAGAAATAGAGTTCTATCTGAACTACAATTCTGCCTAACAAAATTTCTATCTAGCTAGCCTAAGCACACGCAGTGCCTTTGTGAATTGACATTAGGGCAGCGGGTGGTCCACTTTCGGCCAAGCCAGCTGCCCAAGGCGGAGGTGATTGGTCGACATGACTGTCAGTCACAGCCTGACCACACCCTCCAGCCGCAGTTGCCGCACAGTCCTAACACCCGCACACAGTATTATGCCTCATAGTGGTCCCAGTATACAGTATTATGCCCCATACTGGCCCCTGCACACAGTATTATGTCCCATGATGAACTCCCTTGAACAAGTATTATACTCTGGGGTCTTTTCACACCCGAGGGGATACAAACATAAAAAAAACACTGTTACTTACCTATCTCCGGCTCCGCTGCAGTCTTCGGTAGTGTCGGCCATCTTTAATGACGTACTGACACACATGACCCAGGACGCAGGCCCCGGTCATGTGACATCAGGGTCGTCACACAACAAGGCCCGAAGCCTGCCAGGAGCGTGGAAAGGTAAGTAACACATTTATTATGTTCCCTTACTTTCCGGGGCCTCCGATCATTGTACTTGGGTCTGAAAAGACCCCAGAGTATAATAATAGTGCTTGTGGGGCTTGTGGAGTGACTCCAGCCGGTAACGGCCTATTAAGAAAGGAAAAAAATACAGTGGTAGCGGCTGTCGCCGGACTCCTAATCTCCTAGGCCCTGTGACAGCTGCTACCCCTGCTACCCCAGTAGTTACGCCACTGATGGCATCCATAAAAGCAACAATCTAAATCAGAGATGCAAAAGCCGGATAGCTCTCCTTCACATCTGCGCCCTGCTGTGTGCCCAAACAGCAGTTTATTTCCACATGTATGACACTGGTGTACCCAGGATAACATACATAATGTCATATGTGGGTGTAAACTGCTGTTTGGTAACAGCCAGGCACAGAAATACTATTTTGGTTTGTGGAGCAGTTTGGTTTTTGGACATCATTCCCCTTTTGCAGAGCCCTTGAATTGCCAGTATAGTAGAACCCACAGACACAGAACCCCACTTTGGAAAATTCACCCCTCAAGAGAATTATCTAGCAACATAGCAAGTATTTTTAACCCTTGAGTGTTGCATTCAGTTAATTTCCAGAAAGGAACGCACAGCTGATAATGAAAAGTGAAAATTGCAATTTTTTCATAGATTCTCAATTTCATTGCCCGATATGTTGTACCCAGCTTGTGTCATCAGAAACACAGACTCCAAAAAATGTTAAGCAGGTAAGCAACAGCTTTTGGAACACAACTGGCTATGACAGGAAGGGAATGTATAAGCTCTGCAAGCGTATAACAGGGGATACCCCAGATTTAGAGCTTACAAGGGAAAATATACCAGAACTGACCCCCAGAGTGACCCTTCACCTAATGTTAGGAGCTACAGGGGAAATAGTAGGGAATTTTGTGTTCCCAATGTACTCTGCGCAGATTACGTATTTACTCTTCACCATCCACTGTGCATTCACTCCTGGGATACTAATACTCACTATACCCCCTAATAAATTTTTTGAGGGGTACAGTTTACAAAATGGGGTCACTCCTTTGGCGAATCCACTTTACTGATACTTTAGATGTTCTGCAAACATGTCATAGCAACCAGTTACCAAACATCTAAATATACACTTCAGAAGCCACGTCGCGCCTCTTCCCTTCTGCGCCCTGCTGTGTACCCAAACTGCAGTTTATGCCACATGTATGACACTGGTGTACCCAGGATAACGGACGTAATGTCATATGTGGGTATAAACTGCTGTTTGGGCACATCCAGACACAGAAGAGAAGGAGCGCTATTTTGGGTTTTGGAGCACAGATGGTTTAGTTTTTGGACACCATTACACTATTGTAGAACCCTGAAATGCACTATTGGGCTCAAAATGATAATACCCCTTGATAAATTCCTTGAGGGGTGTAGTTTCTAAAATGGGGTCACTTTTTGGGGGTTTCCATTGTTCTGGTACTTTCGGGGCTCTGCAAATGCAACATGGCGCCTGAAAACTATTCCAGCCACATCTGCCCTCCAATAGCTCTCTTCCCATTCTGAGCCCCACCATGTACCAATACAGCAGTTTAAAACCACATATGGGGCATTTCTGTGTTCAGGAGAAATTGTGTAACAAACTTTGGGGTACTTTTTCTCATTATCCTCTTGTGAAAATAAAAAAATTGGGAATACATTGACGATTTATTGGAAAAAAACTAATTTTTCATTTTCATGTACCAATATTAATAAAATCTGTGAAACGGCTGTAGGGCCAAACTGCTCATTACACCCCTTTATATGTTCTTTTAGGGGTGTAGTTTCCAAAATGGGGTCATGTTTGAGGGTTTCCAGTGTTTTGGTACTTTAGGGACCCTGCAAATGCAACATGGCACCCAAAAACTACCCGAAATTGATTTCAGCTAAATCTGCCCTCCAAAACCCAAATAGTATTCCTTCCATTCCAAGCCCCGCCATGTACCTATACAGCTAATTATGACCACATATGGGGTATTGCCGTGTTCAGGAGAAATTGTGTAACAAACTCTGGGAAGATTTTTTTCTTTTAACCCCTTTAAACATGAAAACATTTTGGGATAAAGTGACATTTTAGCAATTTTTCATTTATACCTCCCAATGTTAATAAAAATCTGTGAAAAGACTGTGGGGTCAAAATGCTAACTATACCCCTGGATGAATTCTTTGAGGGGTGTAGTTTCCAAAATGGGAAAGTGCAGTTTTGAAAATGGGGTGATTCTTGGGGGTTTATAATATGTAGACCTTTATAATCCCCTTCAGAACTGAAGTGGTCTTTAAAAAAATTAGTTTGGGAAATTTTCTTGTAAATCTGGAAAATCACTGTTACACTTGTAAGCCTTGTAACGTCCAAAATAAATTAAAAAACAATCAAAAGATGATGCCGATATAAAGCAGAGATATGGGAGATAATATTTGATAATGTATTTGTGTGATATGACTATTTGTTTGAATAGCAGAGCATTTCACATTTCGAAAATTGTGATTTTTTTTAAAAAAATTCCATCAAATTTCCTATTTTTTTAAATAAATAAATACAAAAATATTGATTATTGCTCACCACTATCATGAAGTACAATGTGTCACAAGAAAACAATCTCAAAATCACTTGTGTAAGTTAAAGCATCTCAAAGTTATTGTCATATAACTTAAAGGGATTCTACCATTAAAAAAACTTTTTTTTCTAGGTAACACGTCGGAATAGCCTTTAGAAAGGCTATTCGTCTCCTACATTTGGAAGTGATCTCGACCGCGCCGTTCGTTCGAAATACCGGTTTGTACTGGTATGCTAATTAGTTCTCTCGCAGTGATCGGGGCGTCCCCCAGTGCAGAAAATGCGATGGGGGCGTCCCCCATTGCTGCTCGAAAACCGACTCCAGCGCCGCCTTTATCTTCTTCTGAATCCTCCCCTTCCTTCTTCGGCTTGACGTCGGATGCCTGCGCAGTACGCTCTGTTCGGCGAACTTTGGCAAAACGTACTGCGCATGCCCACAGCCATAGTGCCGACACCGCAATTTCGCGCATGCGCAGTACGTTCGGCGAAGTTCGCCGAACAGAGCGTACTGCGCAGGCGTCCGACGTCAAGCCGAAGAAGGAAGGGGAGGATGCAGAATAAGACAGAGGCGGTGCTGGAGTCGGTTTTCGAGCAGCAATGGGGACGCCCCCATCGCATTTCCTGCGCTGGGGCCCGCCCCCTTCGCTACGAGAGAACTAATTAGCATACCGGTACAAACCGGTATTTCGAACGAACGGCGCGGCGGAGATCACTTCCAAAGGTAGGAGACGAATAGCCTTTCTAAAGGCTATTCCGACATGTTACCTAGAAAAAAAAGTTTTTTAATGGTAGAATCCCTTTAAGGCACTTTTGGTGGCCCCTAAGGCACTTTTGGACTGTGACCTTAAGGGGTGAAGCAGTAGAGGACAACTGGGTGATGATCCCTTCTTATACTAAATTAATACACAAATCTTACAAGATGAAACTTCCATACTGAAATGAACTGCCATATTAATAATGTTTTTCTAAAAATATTTTTGATTTGATTTCTTTAACTAAGTTCCTTCTTATGGTGCCTTGGACATCTTGATTTCTAACGCTGTAGATGATGGGGTTAACCATGGGCGTCACAGCTGAGTAAAGAAGAGAGACAGACTTGTCTATGTCTGAAGAAGAATGAGAATGTGGACGTAAGTAGAGAATCATGATGGTCCCGTAGTACACAGTCACCACAATGATGTGGGAGCCACATGTGGAAAGAGCTCGATACCTTCCTTCAGAAGAACTAATCTTGAAGATGGTGGACAGAATATGAATATAGGAAATAAGAGTCAAGAAAAAAGATAAACTAGCAATGATGCCTGCTGAAATATACATTGCTACCTCATGGAGCCAAGTATCACTACAGGATATTTTTATAAAAGGAGGTACCTCACAAAAGAAGTGGTTGACATGGGGATGACAGAAGGACATCTGGAAGGTGTAGATCACATGTATTATGGAGTTCATGAAGCTCAAGGTCCATGATGCGGCAGCCAGACTGATACACACCTTCGTGCTCATGATGGTGTTGTAATGTAGCGGTCTACAGATGGCTGCAAATCTATCATAGGCCAT
This sequence comes from Leptodactylus fuscus, assembly GCF_031893055.1. Classification (NCBI taxonomy): domain Eukaryota; kingdom Metazoa; phylum Chordata; class Amphibia; order Anura; family Leptodactylidae; genus Leptodactylus; species Leptodactylus fuscus. Next base: position 140,864,002 of record NC_134271.1, read on the forward strand.
GACAGCAAGTATGAAACATTCTGTAGACCCAAGAGTCAAATGAAAGTGCATCTGGACAGCACATTCTAGTAGTGAGATGCTCTTGTCCTTTTTGAATGTGTTGATCAGAATTTTAGGGACCACGGTGGTAGAGAAGCAAATGTCAATGAAGGAGAGATTGGTAAGAAAAAAGTACATTGGGGTCTGGAGCTTTGGATTAATTCTCACCACGATGATCAGTAGAAGGTTTGTTAACAATGTTATCAAATACATCAACAAGAAGGCAAGGAAGCCAATGACCTCCAAGTACGGAATGGAGGACAATCCAAGGAGAATAAATCTGCTGAAAGATGATTGATTGAACAGTTCCATTATGTATAAAGGGGAAGAAGTTAAAGTGGAAGCTTATTTATTGGCTTAAACGTCTCCAGCTTGGGCTTACAAATTAGAATTTTGCTGAACTGTTTTTGGGGCTTTCTGTCCTTCATTACTACAAATTAGGGTACTACCTCCTGGAGCGGGTACAAGACAGGTAGACATGTAACAACTCCAATATGCAGATGTGTCCATCCTTACCTTAGCTTGAATTTGGTCTGTTACCAGAACCCAGTATTTCAATTTAGCCTGAAGATAGATAGGTTAAGTTCACCTGAATGGTGCTTTCCCCCCATGAATAGGAGTCTCCATTGCTGAGATATTACTGGGTTTTTTAGTCAATATATCTTTTTGGATCAACAAAGGTGTTGCCGTTGATCCAAAGAGGTAAACACCAAAGCCCGTGTTGCTTATAATGATGGCCCTAAAGAAGAATACACATATATAGTAACCTATGTCCAAAAAAAAAAATTATGATGTAGATGCTGATAAGTTAAATCTTGGACTTGGACCTTGGACTTGTCTACCTCTTTGCCAGTTTCGCCCAGGTATAGTTACAACTTCAACTCTATTATCTATTGTTTACAATCTTTGTTCTTATTTTTGTACAAAACAATAAAAAAATCAGTTAAATCAAAAAGATCCAAACTTTTTCCATAATAAACAAATGCTCATACAGCTGCATTGATGGAAAACAAGAGAATTTTTGGCTGGCCGGAAGTATGTTCTTCTGGGAGGAAAGGAAAGTGAAAACACAACTGTAGATGTTCTAAATATGAAATAGAAAACATATAGAAGAGTTTTTAATGTAATTCACCCATATAGAAATACATTAGTATATTTTTACCAAATATGTGCTTTTCTTTTTGAAAGGGAAATGTTTGGATTGTGACTTTACCACCGATACCTGATATAAAGAGGACCTCACGAAAGATGGTCTATTTAAAGAGAAAAAAATTATCCATGGTAGATAACAAAGTTATGGTGAAGAAAAGTTTTAGCTATAAGCGCAATTACAGTAATAATGAAAATTAGACAAGTGTTGTAAAAGACGGTGAAAAATATTTCATGGTATAGAGGTTAAGGCCGAAAAAATCTCTGATCTTATATTAACTCATGCACATCCAAAAACTATCTCATAGAGAATCTCCACATCAACATCATTGCACTTACAAAAATTGTCTTTACCAATTGAAGAATCATAGAGACTTGGTGAGACAAAGGTATGGAGAAACCGGGATGATCCTAAGGTATGAAGACACCAGGATGATCCCAAAGTATGGAGACACCAGGATGATCCTAAGGTATAGAGACACCAGGGTGAGCCTAAGGTATAGAGACACAGGGAGATCCTAAGGCATGGAGACACTAGGATGATCCTAAGGTATAGAGACACCAGGGTGATGCAAAAGTATGGAGACAACAAGGTGATCCAAAGGTATGAGGACAACAGTGTAATCCAAATTTGGGGAGACACTGGGATGAAATAAAGGATTTGGAGACACCAAGGTAATCCAAAGGTATGGAGACACCAGGGTGATTCAAAGGTATAGAGACACCAGGGAAACACAAAGGTTTGGAAACACAAGGATAACACAAAGGTATGGAGACACCAGGGTAACACAAAGGTTTGGAGACACAAGGGTAACACAAAGGTATGGAGACACCAGGGTGATGCAAAGGTATGGAGATACCAGGGCAACGAAAAGGTATGGATACAACAGGGTGATGATGGTTTGGAGACACTTGAATAAATGAAAAATGGTGGTTGGGAATGCCATCCTACGTGTTGCATGTTGCTAAGGAGAAAAAAAAAATCTTAGCATAGAGGTGTCCAACATGTTTGCCTTTCTAAAAGCAAGTTAATTTTCTTCATATGAAAAGGGGCGCATGTGACATATGTATCTGATATGACTACAAACACATACATGACCCTGGCAATATGCCACACACAGGATGGTGTTCCCAACCAGCGTTTTCCATTTATTGATGTGTCTCCATACCTTTGGACCACCCTTCATAATCATAGCTCATAGGGTCATATAGTACCATATATATAAACATCCTGGACAATGACACAAATACTGACCTATAAAGTAATGTGTCACCTCCGACATTCACCTCCCACCCCAGGATACACTTTGCCTCCTAGGCTTCTTCTGGGGGTATAAGCATATCATATGGGCATGTAAATAATAACAGAGTCAATAATGATTCCTTATCATTATCAAAACCAATAAGTGATGAAGATGTACGGCAGGGATATACAGATATAGTAAGACATTGCTCATTAACACATCACCTCCCAACGTTCTTAAAGATATTGTTTAAACCTATTGAGAAAAATCCTGACTTATTTATCCATCTAAATATTCCAAATTTCTCCAACGTTGCTCAACTCTGTTTACCTATTGATTTTAGGTCTGTGAACGTTGAACCCTCCAGCAATGGGGTCTCCAATTCAATAGTGTGAATATAATGCTACATGCTTGAGACGTGCTGTTATATACAATTTTACAGACTCTATTATTGTCCCAGAGGTAATCACTAAGCCATGGAAAATTCACCTATGTGCAAATCTGCTAAGCCCTAAGAGTATTCTGCACTATGTCTTAAGACAATTTGAAATGTGGTTTGTCCAAAAACCCGATTTTCTTCTTTTCTTTGTTTCATAACTTAACTTTTTAAAGATTCCTACAAAGTATGAAAAAAGATGAAATCTTACTTGACTTTAAAATACTATTTTAAGTTGTCTACAAGGTTTTAAGTGATATTCTGGAATGAGTTACCTAAATTAGAAATTGTGAGTGGGTGGGTAGAGGCCTGGGCAGAGGGGTGGGCATTAGAGATGAGCGAGTAGTGTTCGATTGAGTAGGTATTCAATCGAATACTACGGTATTCAAAATACTCGTACTCGATCGAACACTACTAGCTGTTCGAAGTTTAAGGTTCGATGCAGAACCAGCGTTGATTGGCAGAATGCTATACATTCTGCCAATCAACGCTGGTTCTTCCCTTACCTTTAGAAGTCTTCTTCGTGCAGCTTCCCTGCGGCGTCTTCCAGCTGGAATTCACTCTGCCTAGGCATCCGGCCTAGGCAGAGCCGACTGCGCATGTCCACGCATGACCGCGCATGCGCAGTCGGCTCTGCCTAGGCCCCGATGCCTAGGCAGAGTGAATTCCAGCCGGAAGAAGACGAGGGGACGCTGCGCCGGGAGAAGACTTCAAGGAGAATCCAGCCCGACCGTCACTCGTGGACTTGGTAAGTATAATTTTATCGAATTTTGCGTACCCCTGAAACGAGCATTTCCCCCCCATAGACTATAATGGGATTCGAAATCCGTTCAAACAGTCGAACAGTGTGCGGCTGTTCGAATCAGATTTCGAACCTCGGACATTTTAATGTTCGCTCATCTCTAGTGGGCATACATTTCCTTCTATAACTTTCAATTTAGGCTGGACATATGCAGATATGTGTGTGTTATGTCCGCACCCGGTACTGTTTGTCTCTCTGGTTTGACCTCGGCTTGCTGATTCTGCTTCTGTGTTGTATTGTCTTGTGTTTTTCTGTGTAAATACTTATCCAGAGGAAGGGACTGTTGCCCAGTTGTCCTTTACCATCTAGAGCCATTGGGGCAAGTAGGCAGGGACCGGGACTAGGTCAAGTTTAGAACTCACTGTCTCTGTCATTCTCTTCCTTTCTGGTTTCAGCAGCAGCTACTGGAGAATTACTCAAAAGGAAATTTCATAACAGAATACCCAGCCCACAATACTTTCTGCCATTAGCATGGGTTCTATTTAGGAACTTGCAACCTGGATAGAGGCTGTGGCAATCCTCGTAACTGACTTGGCTAACTAGGTTCATACCCTTACCTGGAACCAAGCTGAGGCTGCTCCTTCACCAACTGCTGTAATTTATATTCCATGGGTTCTGAATAGGTTTTCTTGGGAAGGAGAAAAAATTTATACATTCCAGGATTCATATCATTTATATTTTCGAATTAACCCTCATGTGTATCAGTCCCAGATGGTAGGGGTGGTCATTTCTCTCTTGCAGGGGGTTCCACAGGCTCGGGTCCTTAAACTTCCCCCTAGGGCAGAGGAGTGGCCAGATCTATAATAATAATAAATAATAATACATTTTATTTATATAGCGCCAACATATTCCGCAGCGCTGTACAATTTGTAGGGTTAAAATACAGACAGATACATTACAAAGAGAATCATTTCACACAATGGGACTAAGGGCCCTGCTCGCAAGAGCTTACAATCTATGAGGTAGAGGGGGTGACACAAGAGGTAGCAGGGGCGGTATTACTTATACAGGGGTCAGACACTTCTGTAATAGAGGTGACTGTCATTACACAAACATAAAACTTTATGAGCCGTCACCAGTCGTGTCCTGTAACATGTGGATGGAGCTTGGACCTATAAAGTTATCCTGAGATGACATCATATCATGTGGGGTAATGTGGGAGCGGGGACAGAGAAGGGTTAAGGGTTTACGTTAGACATTGTGATAGGCTTGTCTGAAAAGATGCGTCTTTAGTTTGCGTTTGAAACTGTAGAATTTGGGAGTTAATCTGATTGTCCGGGGTAGAGCATTCCAGAGAAGTGGTGCAGCTCGGGAGAAGTCTTGTATACGAGCGTGGGAGGTTCTGATAATAGAGGATGTAAGTGTTAGGTCATTGAGTGAGCGGAGAGCACGGGTTGGGCGGTAGACAAAGATGAGGGAGGCAATGTATGGGGGTGCGGCATTATGGAGAGCCTTGTGGGGGAGGGGGATAACTTTATATTTTATTCTGTAATGAATAGGCAGCCAATGTAGTGACTGGCACAGACCAGAGGCATCGCTGTAGCGTCTAGCCTGATAGATGAGCCTGGCCGCTGCATTCAGAATAGATTGTAGAGGGAAGAGTTTAGTAAGGGGAAGACCAATTAGTAAGGAGTTACAGTAGTCAAGGCGAGAATGAATCAGAGAGACAGTAAGTGTCTTTAGTGTATCTCTGGTAAGGAAAGGGCGTATTCTGGAGATGTTTTTGAGGTGGAGGTGACATGAACGTGCAAGTGATTCAACATGAGGGGTGAAGGAAAGGTTTGCGTCAAACATGACCCCGAGGCAGCGGGCCTGCTGCATAGGAGTTATAGTAAGGCCTGAGACTGCAATGGATATATCAGGGACAGATCTATTAGATGGTGGAAACAGTAGTAGTTCAGTCTTGGAGAGATTTAGTTTCAGATAGAGAGAGGACATGATATTTGACACAGCAGAGAGACAGTCACTGGTGTTCTGTATGAGTGCAGGGGTGATGTCATGGGAAGATGTGTATAATTGGGTGTCATCAGCATAAAGATGGTACCTGAAGCCAAATCTGGCAATGGTTTGTCCAATGGGGGCTGTGTAGAGAGAGAAGAGCAGGGGGCCTAGGACCAAGACCTGAGGAACCCCAACAGCAAGGGAAAGAGGGGAGGAAACAGAGCCCGCAAATGATACACTGAAGGTGCGGTCTGAGAGATAAGAGGAGAACCAGGAGAGCGCCGTGTCATTGAGACCAACTGAGCGGAGCCTATTGAGGAGGAGATGATGGTCAACTGTGTCAAAAGCTGCAGAGAGGTCCAGAAGAATAAGAAGAGAGAAGTCGCCATTGGATTTAGCCATTAGGAGATCATTGGAGACTTTTGTGAGAGCCGTTTCGGTAGAGTGCAGAGCGCGGAAGCCAGATTGTAAGGGGTCAAGCAGAGAGTTAGCAGAGAGATAGCGGATTAAACAAGAATAGACCAGGCGTTCCAAGAGTTTAGAGATGAAGGGGAGGTTAGAGACAGGTCAATAGTTAGCAGAACAGGATGGGTCCAGGGAGGGTTTTTTCAATAGCGGGGTTATAACAGCATGCTTGAAGGAGGATGGGAAGATTCCAGAAGAGAGAGAGAGGTTAAATATTTTAGTAAGATAAGTAGTGACAGCAGGCGACAGAGATTGGAGAAGGTGTGAGGGGAAGGGGTCACTGCTGCAGGTTGTAGGGCGAGATGAAGAAAGTAGTTGGGAGACTTCCTCTTCTGTAACAGGTTCAAAAGATGAGAATGGACAGTCTGAAGTGCGGTTGGTGAGGGGATCCTTGCTATGGTAGGTGGTGGGATCAATGCCACCTGCGGCTTGGGCAGTGATTTCCTGACGGATCTTATCAATTTTAGCATGGAAATACGTGGCCAGGTCATCAGCACTAAGGTCTGTGAATGGCGTCTGCACCTTGGGTGTGAGTAAAGAGTGAAAAGTTTCAAAAAGCCTTTTAGGATTGCTGGAGAGAGAAGAAATGAGGGCGGTGAAATAGTCTTGCTTGGCGAGGTGAAGGGCAGAACTATATGTTTTAAGCATAAACTTGAAGTGGAGGAAATCTGCAGGTGAGCGTGATTTTCTCCAGAGACGTTCAGCACACCTAGAGCACCGCTGAAGAAATCGTGTCTGTGGCGTGTGCCAGAGCTGCTGCCTCCTACGTGGGACTTTACGAGTGAAGGGGGGAGCCACCTCATCCAATGCATTTTTAAGGGTTTCATTATATAGATCTAGAAAATATTTTCAAGTCTCTGGGCACTATTTATACTGATCCTGACCACATTTGACATGCCGAGTTGCAAATCCTTGCCATTCGGCAGGGCAAATGCCCCACTGAGACTTATTGCTCTGAATTTCATAAATATATCATAACTATAGGTTGATGTGAGTCAGCATTGAGGCCCTAACTCGTGAAATAATGCTCCAGTGATCATGACAACAGCAACACTGTGAGAATCAGCCATCGAGCCAGCGGTTGCAGGCCACAGTTGTTTGTTGCTTCTGGTTAGTTATTTTTATGAAGTAAATGGAGGACATTGTGGAGTGGATGGTTAATCACTCATCACAGGTTACAGCAGGATGATGTTACTTCTGACAGTAACACCATGACTTTGAGTCAGTCAGTGTTCAATGCATACTTTGTATTCCTACTCTTTTCTGAAGTCTAGTGGGGCACTTTCTATTCTCCTATGAGACAGGACCACTGATGCCACTACTATGGAAGATATTCAATATAGTGTACCTGGTGAAGAGTTGGAAGAGAACAGTCAGTGTTTGGACTGTGATGAGTAGGAGGATCAGGCAGAAGGGGAGGAGAACATGGCTGTTGCTGGTGGTGTTAGTAGCTCTTGTAGCTATGGTGGCAGTGGCCGTTTGAGTCAAATCTAGAGGTAGGAGTAATGAATGAAGGGGCCATGAGATAATTTAGTTTAAGAGAAGTAGGGGGATGATGATGATGATGATGATGATGATGATGATGATGATGATGATGATGATGATGATGATGATGATTGTGTTGTACAGGACTTAGCAACTGGGTTGTGGTGACAAGGGGATGCTGACATCAGAAGAGGAGGACAGTGGCGGAGATAAAGAGAGTAGCTGAGAACTGGCCAAAACATGAGAAAAACCTGGCAGCTAGACATCTATGCCTTGTCCTTCATTCTTGTTCTATAATTTAATGCTACTATTGTATACCCAACATACCCTATCTTGTGCAGGTTTGATATAACAAAAAGGAATCATTATTGACCGTTTATGAAAAATAAAAGTCATTTCCTTTGCCTTTTCCACCACTGGCACATGTCAATGGTCGTCCTCTGGAATCCTCTTCCAACCTCTGGCTGATGTCAAATTTTCTTAGGCTAAGGTCACAATTTGGATAATACAGCTGTGAAGGTTGTAAATATATTAATCACAAAAACATTGTTATCCATGAAACTAAATGCAGTATAACTATTTATGTTTCAAACTGAATATGATATTATGTGAGAAGATGACGTCAGCATTATCTGGATATAGCTATAATATGCCTTTTGTCCCAGGTTGAAACTAAAATCATATATCCATGCTGGCATCTTGTAATCCACTGGCTGTCTCCTTTTGGCTGGATACAATGGGAATGTATTACAAAGAGCCAATACTGACCAAGTCAATGAATAGACAATTCAAGAGAACATCGCTAAACAATGGTGGAAAAACCAGTTAGGCTGTCAAAGCATGAACAGATAAAATTCAATCAACCCCCCACACACACACACACTCGCTCGCTCACACACCTAGTGGCTAGGGGGTGGATGGAGTTCAGAGCTAAGCCAAAGCTGTATACTAGACTATATGTATATACTGTAATGCATGCATGGGATTGTGAAGATTGAGGCTGCAAAGACATTCCTGTGTGTTATGGGCTTTTGACAATGTATCAGACATCATGACAAGATGGCCTCTATACTGTGCTCAGGTGTAGGCCTGAACATGTGGCCATAAGGAGATTATACAGGGTTTCCCATGAGAGCATGGGGGGACCTGGCCCAGCCACAGAAAGTGACATCACAGGAAGCCACATCACAGGAAGCAGATACCTCGACCAACCAATCAGACTTATGATAGAACTTGTTGTTTGCTTACTTCCTGTATGTGGATATAAAAACCTGCACATGTAATAAAGCTCTTTCTTTGTGTGCACTGCTAAGGCTAAGAGAGAAGTTCTTATACAAAAGTCGTCTTGTGTGGTGTAGAATTTCATTGCTAGCACTTAGTCTTTGAATTTGACCAGCCATTGTCACTCACAGTTATCTGCTGAACAGGTGACCACAAAGGCCCCTGTTTCTGACACAGCTAGGGTTGAGCGATCGGGATCGGAAAAGATCGGATTCCGATCGGCGATCGAGTAAATTCCGACCAGATGTTTTCCAGTGGGATCGAGATCGGAGGTTATCTCAAGATCAGCTCAACCCTAAAAGTGACTTTTCCCATAGAAAAGCATTGACTAGGGTTGAAGATCGGGATCGGGATCGGATTCCGATCGGCGATCGAGCAAATTTCACGATCGAGATCGGCTGGAAAATGATTGGAAATCGGATTTTAAAATCGATCTTGAAATCTCAAGATCGGCTCAACCCTAGACACAGCCCAATACTCTCATCCATCAATGGACAAACAGATGAAAAGTAAACATGATGGAATAAATCTTCACTCTTATTCTATGATTAATGAGAGCAACAGACTATACTCCCAGAAATGTGAACAATGTAAACATATTTATTTTATCAAAAGTCATTGGCGTTTGAGGTGGGTGACCATATTAGTAGGCATCTGCAAGGTCTAGCTCATTAAAGTTGGGGCAGGAAGGGTGTATAATATTCAGACCACTGTTTTTCTATCTCTATCTGCCATGTTGATGTGATTTTTCTAAAAATAGTTTTAATTTGATTTCTTTAACCAGATTATATCTTATGGTGCCTTTGACATCTTTATTTCTCACACTGTAGATAATGGGGTTAAGCATGGGCGTCACAGTCGAGTAGAGAAGAGAGACAGATTTGTCAAGGCCTGAAGAAGAATGGGAATGTGGACGTAAGTAGAGAATCATGATGGTCCCATAGTACATAGTCACCACAATGATGTGGGAGCCACATGTAGAGAGAGCTCTATACCTTCCTTCAGCAGAACTGATCTTGAAGATGGTGGACAGAATATGAATATAGGAAATAAGGGTTAAGAAAAAAGATAAACTAGCTGCAATCCCTGTGGCAATATACATTGCTACCTCATGGAGCCAAGTATCACTACAGGATATTTTTATAAAGGGGGGAACCTCACAGAAGAAGTGGTTGACATAGGGATGACAGAACGACATCTGGAAGGTGTAGACCACTTGTAGTATGGAGTTGCTGAAGCTTATTATCCATGATGCAGCAGTCAACCTGATACACATCGTCCTGCTCATGATGGTGTTGTAGTGTAGTGGTCTACAGATGGCAGCAAATCGATCGTAGGCCATGACGGCAAGTAGGAAACACTCTACAGATCCAAGAGTCAAATGAAAGTGCATCTGGAAAGCACATTCTAGTAGTGAGATGCTCCTGTCCTTTTTTAACGTGTTGATCAGGATTTTAGGGACCACGGTGGTAGAAAACCAAATATCAATGAAAGAGAGATTGGTAAGAAAAAAGTACATTGGGGTCTGGAGCTTCGGATTTATACTCACCACGATGATCAGTAGAAAGTTTGCTAACAAGGTTGTCAAATACATCATCAAGAATCCAAGGAATCCAATAACCTTCAGGTAAGGATCAGTGGACAAACCAAGGAGAATAAATCTGCTGGAAGATGATTGATTGAACAGTTCCATAACATGTAACAGGGTACCTATCATGGGCGAGAAGTTAAAACGGGATGTGATCAATGAGATCCCATGAAATAAATATCTCCACCTACTTGAGCATAGAAATTATCATACTAACCAAACAGAACTGTTTTATGATTTTGCCCCTCAATAGTAACTATTATGATAAAAAATTCACAGGTTGGCATTCCAAAAATAGAAAAAATAAAGCACTTTATTAGTCCAAGGTGCAATGCCAAGCAGGAGAAGATTGAAATGTTGCATCTTGGGTGAACAATGTCCTTTATATTTTTTTTCTATTTTTGGAATGCTGACCTGTTACTTTTTTACTATACTATTTGTAGTCAATTGGCTATTGACCTGAGGTCTTGCCCCCAATTATAGAAACACTGGTGGTGCTCTTCTCTTGCCTTTAGAACATAATATGGTTACGGGAATGCAGATCAGGGGTCTTAAATGACTTGATTTGGCTTGAATGAGGACCAAATTTCTCTCTGTGTTTGTTCAATAAAAAGAGCACCCCCTCCCATAACTTCATTTAAGTCCATAAATTGCTTTATCTCTTAAATTATAAAATACCCCTGTTACTATCTGCTATATCTAACAATCTTTAAACATGTCATGGTCCATTTATATCCATTACTAGCAGAAGGACCCGGCTTTGCATGGGTATATTTCATTTCTTGTTTGTATAGTGCCCCATAAGAATAGGTTGTTTGTACTGGAAACCTGGTGTAAAGCTGTGTGTATGTCAAGACTGAAGAACCTGCGAGTTTCCATTGGTCTATAAGAGTCATGTGATCATGTGTATCTCAGTTTGTATATAATTGAAAAACCTGTGATCAGTTGTTAGCTGGAGTAAAGCTGCGTGTATGTAACCTTGTGTAACAGTGTCATCAACAGCATGCTGCCCTCTTTAACTCTGACCTACAACAATGAAAAAAATTGTGGGGTTGTTATGGAAACCTAAAGTAAAACTGTGTGCATATGACCTTGTTTAATTGTATCATGAACAGCGCGCTGCCCCTTTAAATCTGACCTACAGCAGTGACGAAAAATGGTGGGGTTGTTATGGAAACCTGAAGTACAGTTATGCATGTGAAAGCAAATTTCTAGTGGTTGATAAGGGACATGTGACCGTGTGTATGGCAGTTGGAAAATGAGTGTAAGACTTGCGGGTCATTGTTTTGGGAATACTGTACTTCAGGAACAAAACTTCATAGAGAACTGAAACTCGGCCTAAAACCTTCCTGGACACCTAATGTACCTGTGTGCCAAATGTGGTGAGGATCGGTCCAGTTGTTTGGTCACGCATAAAGAACAAACAGACAGAAACTTATTTTTATATATGTAAGAGTTCGCTACATATTGCATGCTTATATCTTTCTTTTTGTCCTAGACTGTTGTGTAATGTAAGACAGTGTGACATGTAACAATAAATCGAATTGTAAAGTAGAGAACATATATAAGAACTGAGAATAATTTACCCCTATAGACCTAATAAACACTGAATCATTTTTGTGCTTTTCTCTTAGAAAACTAAAATGTTCAACCTTTACTTCACCACTTGCGTCGGAGGATTAAAGAAAAGCTCCATTCCAAAGTAGAGAACAAAGTTATGGTAAAATTTGGGATTTTACAGTAATGGTGGTCCTAAAATGAATAACAGTCCAGTAAGAAAAATATTGCCCCAAAATTTCATGATGTAGGATCAATTATGATCATCACTATGTGTTATAAAAACAATACTAAAACAGAGAAAGCCAAATCTATATACCTTAGGTTATATTAAGACAATGTAATCTGATTAAGACATCGCTCAGTGTTCTCATTGAAATCTTTGGAAATCCTAAAAATATTAAGCATTTAAAGATGTTCCAATCCGGAACTTTTTCTCTCTATATTTCATAATTCTTGTGTTTTCCTTCTCCGGCTATGTTGTATGGATTGTGTGTGTTGAGATTCAGCTATGCAGTAGTGTGAATATTGTGCCACACGCTTGAGATCTGCCCTTATATACTATTATACAGAGTCTCTAATTGGCAATTACGGAGTCTTCAAAATTATTCTTCCAACTGGGATTATCCTTGAAGGAATTTCTTTTATTCTTTGTTTCGTATCTTAACTTTATAAAGATTCCTACAAACTGGGAAAAAAGATGAAATCTTAGTTGACTTTAAAATACTTTTTTAAGTTGCCTGCAAGGTTTTAAGTGATATTCTGCAATGAGTTACCAAAATTAGAAATTGTACGAAGGTGGATAGAGGCCTGGGCAGAAGGGTGGCGGCACCTGTGTCCTTCTTTAATGTTCCTTTTAGGTTGGACATACCGATATACTGTCCAGGAGTTGGCAGATGCTTTAGTCCAGGTCTGGGAGGAGATCCCTCAGGAGACACGTGGATTTACGTGAAAAAAGTATATGTATAATGAAGAATGTTAGTATACAATATTTAGATCACAGTAAATATATAAGGGATTGGGCTTCGTTTAACCTTTTTAACACCCTACTAGATACTAGCAGCCCGCCGCTAGCAGAAAAAAAAAGCCCGGTGGTCTACATAGACCACCATTGTAAAGGGGCGGATTTTGAAGCGAAATCAAAATCCGCCCCTTTGCCTACGTGTGAACTAGCCCTAAGAGTTAAAACCAAAAACTGAAGAATAAAGAGGGTACGTCTCCACAACTCGGCTTCCTTAAAATTCAACTTTTATTACATAAATAACTTCCAGATAAAAATACAGACGATGTGCAAAAGGTAGAAAAAACACATGGTGACTAAAGATAAAAAGACGCAACTGACGCGTTTCGGGATGGTTAATCCCTTAGTCATAGCATGGTTGAAAAAGTGCTGTGGAGAGTGTCGAACTGACTTAGCTTATATAGCTTTTGTCGGCACCTGCGTCACATAAACTATTTAATGAAGAACCATATGTCTTGTTCATACTAACAATAAAGTTTTTTGAAAATGGACAAACACAGTTACTCCTCATTAGCTGTTCAAACATGTGAACGACACTAAAAAAAAATTTAAATTTCAATATTAATAACGCTCACAGGTAGGTGACACAGTTTAACCCATTTGATTTAAGGAGTCATAATTAGAGATGAGCGAACAGTGTTCTATCAAACACATGTTCGATCGGATATCAGGGTGTTCGATGTGTTCGATTCGAATCGAACATCAGGTGGCAAACTCCAAAAAAATTTGATTCCCCTCCCACCTTCCCTGGCACTTTTTTTGCACCAATAACAGCGCAGGGGAGGTGGGACAGGAACTACGACACCGGAGGCATTGAAAAAAATCGGAAAAAGTCATTGGCTGCCGAAATCAGGTGACCTCCATTTTAGACGAATAGTGGATTTCAAATCCGGGTCATATGAGAATGTGAACTTTGTGACTATGAGACAGGGATAGCTGTACAGGCAGGGATAGCTAGGGATAACCTTTATTTAGGTAGGAATGTTGTTAAAAATAACTTTTTGGGGCTCTATTGTAATTGTGATTTTTGTGAGATAAACTTTTTCCCATAGGAATGCATTGGACAGCGCTGATTGGCCAGAGTACGGAATTCGACCAATCAGCGCTGGCTCTGCTGGAGGAGTTATTAACATTCCTAGTTACGCCACTGGCTTTGGGAGTATGCGGGTTTCATCTTTGATGAGGGCAAGTGGATGTTGATAACTTCCAGGCATGCGCTACACGCGTTGGTAGTATTTGGGTTTCATTTTTGATAAGGGCAAATAGGTATCGACATCCCATAAGCCCTATTTTGTATAGAGAAATTTTTGAGAACGCATGCACCAGGCCCTTTGTTATGTAATCAAAGGCTATTTTAAATTGGGGTAGATAAGTCTTGCGGTTGACTTTAATCTTACGCTGAATGAATACGGCCATGAGGGTCATTAGCGGTTTTTCTCTTTCTTTCTTTCTTCTTCCTTTTTCTTTTTTCTTTCTTTTTCTTCTCTAGATTGGCGTATTATAATACAAGTTTTGTGCCATTTGATAATGCAAAATCTCGTTTTAGGGTTGACATATGGATCATGTTATAGTCTAGCGAAATCTTTCCCATTTAAAGGGGTATACCCACAATTATAGTACTTACCTTTCTGATGTTTAAAATAATTTGTTTTTCATTTTGAAATGTACAACAATCATTATGCAACTGATAATGCCTTGGGGTAACCCTGGACTCTGACCTATCCTTCAAGCCACATATTCAAGCCCTCAACACCTCCTGCCGCCTCCAGCTCAAGAACATCCACCGAATTCGCCCCTTCCGCACCCAGGAAACTACCAAGATGCTCGTCCAGGCCCTCATAATCTCCCGCCTAGACTACTGCAACACCCTTCTCCATGGACTCCCAGCAAACACCCTCGCCCCCCTCCAGTCCACCTTAAACTGCGCTGCTCGCCTAATCCACCTCACCCCCCGATCTTCATTGGCTGCTCCCCTCTGCCAGTCCCTCCACTGGCTACCTATAGCCCAGCGAATTGAGTTCAAGCTACTAACGCTAACATACAAAGCCATCCACAACCTGTCCCCTCCATATATCTCTGACCTCATCTCCCGCTACCTGCCCACACGTAACCTCAGATCCTCCAATGACCTCCTACTCCGCTCTGCTCTCATCCGCTCCTCACACAACCGTCTCCAAGATTTCTCTTGTGCATCCCCCATACTCTGGAACTCCTTACCACAACACATAAGACTGACCCCCACAATCACAGGATTCAAGAAGGCCCTGAAGACTCACCTATTCAGGAAGGCCTACAACCTCCAATAACACCATCACCGCACCACCATCTGTACAGTCTCCCCCTCTCCTTCTGTCTCTACCCCCCTTCCCTCATAGATTGTAAGCCCTCACGGGCAGGGCCCTCTACCCCACTGTGCCAGTCAGTTATTGCTAGTATTATATCTACCTGTATATTCTGTGTATTGTATGTAACCCCCAAATGTAAAGCACCATGGAATTAATGGTGCTATATAAATAAATAATAATAATAATAATAATAATAATAATAATAATAATAATAATAATAATAATAATAATAATAATAATAATAATAAAATAATAATATTTATTTATCTATTCAGGTGAGAATGTTTTTAATGTTTTTAAATTTTGTATTATCATCAGTTCAGTGCATTTCAGTTTAAATCTAATGCATTGCCTCATTTGGGGTTGCAGGTGTGTCCGATTTAATTCGGATCGCCTGGAACCTTTATAATGATGCTCTATGCACATTATGTCAGGCTACGACTAAGAGGACACAAATTTTTCTCCTCGAAACGCGTCAGCTACTTGCCCCTGATATGATTTGGACTTAAGAAAGAGTTGATGATGTACGGTTTTTAACCAAAGAGAATAAAGGCTAAGTTTTAAAGAAAAAAGTCACGTTTTGGTGCTGGATGTCGTTCGTTTTCTCGTTGTTACTCATACCGTTGGAGGTTGGATACCGAGCATCCGTGACAAGGCATTAACACTGCATAGGAGGAATCTCCGTTATTCAAGCAGAGTAAGTGGGCTGTGGTTTTTCCCTTTTCCCGTACCCTTAACAGCCGTACTATTACGGCTGATGTCGGGAAGGGGTTAAAAGTAAAAATAATAAATAAAATAAGTAATAAATAATTACAAAAACACAAGAGCCCGCATATAAATAAAGAAACCAAGGTAGAGGTAGAAATAAAATCAAAAACAAATAAGTCGCACTTGATACAGATTCATTGATGCCTAAAGCACATGGAGTCCCTTAAGAAAGCAGCCAGTTGTGACCTTTAGGTTCATATAAATTTTTCAAATCTGACATTGTTCACCTTATATGAGATTGACTTCCTTCATGGTACTTCTACCTATGCAAGTAATTATGCAAATTTTTATTTCTTGGAATGTTGTATTTCATGTATGTGAGAAATTTTTGTTGATCTGTTCTGCATTTATTTATGAAAAATGGGAAATTTGAAAAAGACGAAGAACAATTTGCAATTTTCCAAAGCTGAAATTTTCAGCTTTTCAGAAACGGTACCCCCAAAATAAGGTTAAATATTATATAAACAGTAGAAACATCATTCACCACATCTCTGCTTTCTGTTATTATCACACTTTGGACATCCTATAATATTTTAGGAGTTTATGAAGCTTTCAAGTCCGTTAGTAATTTTTTGAAATTTTCAGGAAAATTTCAGAAACCATTTTTAAAACTATATTTTTAAATCATTAAAAAAAGCATTTAGGACATTTGTCAATTCTTTAAGTGTTTCGTAAGAGTTAACTCAATATGGAGGAAACATTAAGAATTTATTTTAAAAAATAATACATTGAGTTAGCCCTAAAATGCACATTTACAAAGGGTTAAAGGAGAAAATGTGTTGCCCGATTTCTGTAGAATAACCCAATACACCACATCTGGATGATGGGTTTGGGGACACAGTAGGGTACAGAAGGGAAGCCATGGGGCTGTTTGAGGGCAGATTTTGGTGGAATAATTTCCAGAGCCTTTAGGGCATTAGAAAAGAGGAAACCCACTAAAAATTACTGGAGAGGCATTGTTCTTCTGAAAGTGCTGTGACTACTACTACTGGTTGAAAAAAAAGTGAGCACTACTGGATTTCTTGTGACAAAGTTGCAGTTACTGCTACCTCTGAGTTGCAACACGACTCCGTTATGTCAGTGAAGGAGTTGCACGGCCACATGACGATCTTTGGGCCCACAATGGTCAAAGTTGCCTTACACATTTGACTTGAAGGCCCAAGATCTTTAAAAGATACCCATGTTAATGCCTTCAGATCACGTCCAAACTAGTACTTAATTTGGGGCACCAAAGGAGCAGGCAGAGACTATTGAAGCCTCCTGTTTCATTTTTTGACAAATTAATAAGATATTTGTAAAGTTACATTTGATTGAGAAACGTCTATAACTGGAATTTTTTAATGGTGTTTTTGACATCCTTATTTCTGACACTGTAGATGATGGGGTTTATCATGGGCGTCACAGCGGAGTAGAGGATGGAGACTGACTTGTTTACATCTGGAGAAGAACTGGAATGGGGACGTAAGTAGAGAATCATGATGGTCCCATAGTAGAGAGTTACTACAATGATGTGGGACGCACATGTGGAGAGAGCTTTATACCTTCCATGAGAAGATCTGATCTTCAAGATGGTGGACAAGATATGAACATATGAAATCAGAATCAAGAAAAAGGCTAGAGTAACTATGAACC
The DNA here is from genome assembly GCF_031893055.1 of Leptodactylus fuscus. Lineage (NCBI taxonomy): Eukaryota > Metazoa > Chordata > Amphibia > Anura > Leptodactylidae > Leptodactylus > Leptodactylus fuscus. Next base: position 140,881,755 of record NC_134271.1, read on the forward strand.
CTGCTGTAATGTACATTGATATCTCATGGGGCCAAGTATCACTGCAGGATATAAGTAAAAATGGGGGTACCTCGCAAAACAAGTGGTTGATATTGTGAGAACGACAGAAGGACATCTGGAAGGTGTAGATCACATGCATCATGGAGTTGATGAAACTTGCAGACCATGATGCGACGGCCAGACTGATACACACCGTCCTGCTCATGATGGTGTTGTAGTGTAGTGGTCTACAAATGGCAGCAAATCTGTCGTAGGCCATAATGGCAAGTATGAAACACTCTGTAGAGCCAAAAGCCAAATGAAAGTACATCTGGACAGCACATTCTAGTAGTGAGACGCTCTTGTCCTCGCTTAATGTGTTCTTCAAAATTTTAGGGACCACGGTGGAAGAGAAGCAAATGTCAATGAAGGAGAGATTGGTAAGAAAAAAGTACATGGGGGTCTGGAGCTTGGGATTAATTCTCACCACGATGATCAGTAGAAGGTTGGCTAAAAATGTTACCAAATACATCACCAAGAAGGTAAGGAAGCCAAGGACCTTTAGGTATGGAATAGTGGACAAACCAAGGAGAATAAATCTGCTCGAGGAAGACTGATTGTACACATCCATGTCTTGTACGTGAGAATCTGACATAGACAAAAAGTTAATATTACGATATAATTTTTTGGTATTCATCAACTCTTACATCTACAGCGAGAAAGAAATTTGTAATACAGCTTAAGGGAACCATTGTAGGTGAACGGTCTATGGGCTTTACGAATATTCTCAAAAATATTGTACATGGTTGCATCTTTTGTTTAGTTCATTAGATCTTTTCTTTTAACATTCCCACTCTTGATACAAGAGAATCTTGTATAAATTATATAAATCTACAGTAAAGATTTATATCAAATTTTGGATTCTAATGAAGTCAAACTGAAAGATACTACATAAAAAATAAGAGATAGAATGGCTTAAGGAAATTTATTAACAAAAAAAAAATTCTCTCGCCTATGTCATGTAGCCGCCTTTCTAGTTCTTATCGGGTTCTCATTGATTTCTATTTCCTTATCCCTCTCGACAAGGACAAGTCGTTGAGAAAAGTGACGACTCGTATCATGTCAAGAAGGACCAGGAAGTCGATACTAATAAGAAACCAGGAAGAGGCCCAATGTGAGGTCTAGGAATGGGAAGATGAACCATTTTTAGGATCCTCTAAAGTATTTTATCATGTATTGTGTGTTCCTTTCTCTAGATTGGGTGAAGAAAGACTCCAATGGCTGACAATTTGGGCAACAAATTTTTAGATGTAGCAAAAAATATTCCATTAAGATGACTATCACTACATCCTACACTGTACAGTCATGGCCAAAAGTTTTGAGAATGACACAAATCTTATATTGTCACATGATCTGCTCCCTCTGGTTTTTCTGTGTGTTTGTCAGATGTTTTTATCACATACAGAAATAGAATTGCAATCATATTATGAGTAACACAAGCTTATATTGACAGAATGAGTTAATGCAGCGTTGCAATATTTGCAGTGTTGACCCTTCTTCTTCAGGACCTCTGCAATTCTCCCTGGCATGCTCTCAATCAACTTCTGGACCAAATCCTGACTGATAGCAGTCCATTCTTGCACAATCAATGCTTGCATTTTGTCAGAATTTGTAGTTTTTTGTTTGTCCACCCATCTCTTGATGATTGACCACAAGTTCTCAATGGGATTAAGATCTGGGGAGTTTCCAGGCCATGGACCCAAAATCTCTATGTTTTGTTCCCTGAGCCATTTAGTTATCACCTTTGCTTTATGGCAAGGTGCTCCATCATGCTGGAAAAGGCATTGTTGATCGCCAAACTGCTCTTGGACGGTTGGGAGAAGTTGATCTTGGAGGACATTCTGGTACCATTCTTTATTCATGGCTGTGTTTTTAGGCAAGACTGTGAGAGAGCCGATTCCCTTGGCTGAGAAGCAACCCCACACATGAATGGTTTCAGGATGCTTTACAGTTGGCATGAGACAAGACTGGTGGTAGCGCTCACCTCGTCTTCTCTGAATAAGCTGTTTTCCAGATGTCCCAAACAATTGAAAAGGGGATTCATCAGAGAAAATGACTTTACCCCAGTCCTCAGCAGTCCACTCCCTGTACCTTTTACAGAATATCAGTCTGTCCCTGATGTTTTTTCTGGAGAGAAGTGTCTTCTTTGCTGCCCTCCTTGAGACCAGGCCTTGCTCCAAGAGTCTCCATCTCACAGTGCGTGCAGATGCACTCACACCTGCCTGCTGCCATTCCTGAGCAAGCTCTGCAATGCTGGTAGCCCGATCCCGCAGCTGAAACACTTTTAAGAGACGGTCCTGCCGCTTGCTGGTCTTTCTTGGGCGCCCTGGAGCCTTTTTGCCAACAATGGAACCTCTCTCCTTGAAGTTCTTGATGATGCGATAGATTGTTGACTGAGGTGCAATCTTTCTAGCTGTGATACTCTTCCCTGTTAGGCCATTTTTGTGCAGTGCAATGATGACTGCACGTGTTTCTTTAGAGATAACCATGGTTAACAGAAGAGAAACAATGATGCCAAGCACCAGCCTCCTTTTAAAGTGTCCAGTGGTGTCATTCTTACTTAATCATGACAGATTGATCTCCAGCCCTGTCCTCATCAACACCCACACCTGTGTTAATGGAGCAATCACTGAAACGATGTTAGCTGGTCCTTTTAAGGCAGGGCTGCAATGATGTTGAAATGTGTTTTGGGGGGTAAAGTTCATTTTCTAGGCAAATATTGACTTTGCAAGTAATTGCTGTTAAGCTGATCACTCTTTATAACATTCTGGAGTATATGCAAATTGCCATTAGGAAAACTGAAGCAGTAGACTTTGTAAAAATTAATATGTGTATCATTCTCAAAACTTTTGGCCATGACTGTACACACCATACTGTTACAGAAAATACAGGGAGTAGAAAGCTTTAACACTATCAGAAATATCCATCATGGTGGTCCAGTCTACACTGGGTGATACGAGACAATGCGGCCTGAATAAAACAACATATCCCCGTGTTTTTCACGACATCTTCAGAAATTCTATCAATGTAAAGGTGTTAAAACTGTTGAAACAAATACTAGATTTGGTCTTAAGAATACACATTTCTTCTCCATTACATAACCCTCTTGTTTACCTAAAGATTATTCTGTCTGTAGACGGCGACTCCCCAATGGTGGGGCCGATAATACAGTAAGGTGAATACAGGGCCACATGCTTGTGAGCTCCTCTTATATACAATTTTATAGACTCTCTAATTGTCCCCAAAGCAATTACTAGGCCGTGAAAATTGATGGTGAAATTATTCTTCCACTGGGGATTATTCTTTCTTTAGAACATCTTCTTCTTCTCTCTATTTTTTAATGAAAATTTAATGTTTTATACATGGATTTAAGACAGTAATTGACTGTTAAGGAACATTTTAACCCTTTCCCGACATCCGCTGTACTAGTAGTAGTAGTACTAGGGCGGCCGCCATAGCCACCGGGTGTCTACTGTGTTACACAGTAGACAGCCAGCGTTAATGCCTCCAATCGGTCCACGGACCGATCAGAGGCACTAACCCCTACGGCGCCTTGGTCAAAGGCACCGGAGGCGCCATTTTCCCAGCGGCGCATGGGCGCTGCCATTTTGACGGTGATTGCCGGTGCCTGGAGCAAGCTCCAGGGCCGAAGTCATGTCTCCATGACAGCTGGGAGCTTTGTAAAGGCTCCCGGCCAGCCTGCAGTCTCTTCCTTTTGCAGGCTGGATTATGCAGGTCTAGGGTTCTAGGGGTTCTAGGTTTCTAAAAGGTCTAGGTTCTAGGGGTCTAGGGGTTCAAGACCCCTAGGAGGTATAATAAATGCAAAAAAAGTAAAAAAAAAAATATATATTTTTTAAAAGGATTAAAAATTCAAATCACCCCCCTTTCCCTAGAACACATATAAAAGTAGTTAAATACTGTGAAACACCTACATGTTAGGTATCCCCGTGTCCGAAATCGCCCGCTCTACAAATCTATAAAAATATTTTTCCTGTTCGGTAAACGCCATAGCGGGAAAAATAGTCAAAAGTGCCAAACCGCCGTTTTTTCACAGTTTTGATTCTGATAAAAATTAGAATAGAAAGTGATCAAAGCAATAGCATTTCCTGAAAATGTTACAACTAAAAAAAGTACACCCGGTCCCGCAAAAAAAGACGCCATATACATCCCCGTACACGGACGTATAAAAAAGTTACGGCTGTAAGAATATGGCGACTTTTAAAAAGAAAAAAATTAACACAGTTTTGGATTTTTTTTTAAGGGGTCAAAATGTAAATAAAAACGAAACACAGAATACAGGGGACATGTCATTTTGGTTGCACAGTGAATGCCGAAAAAAGGAAACTCGTAAGAAAGTCGCAGAAATGCATTTTTTCTTCAAATCCACCACATTCTGAATTTTTTTCAGCTTCCCAGTACATTATACAGAATAATTAATGGTGGCATCATGAAGAAAAATTTGTCCTGCAAAGATTAAGACCTCATATGGCTCTGGGAGCGGAGAAATAAAAAAGTTATGGGGTTTGGAAGGAGGGGAGTCAAAAACGAAAAACGAAAATCAAAAAATGCCATCGGCGGGAAGGGGTTAACCTAAATTTTTACATTGCGAGGGATTTATTATTCTCCCTACACCAGAGATAGGTATAGGTAGCCACATCTTTGGCGAACACCTCTATTTGCACCACTTACATATTCGTGAGCCCCACTTTATACCTTCTATGAAAGTGGATGAAGATGGGCCAGGACAGGAACACCTCGGTCTCTCAATTTACTATGGATTCTATCCTGTGGGACTCCTGAATTTTTTTACCTATGTGTACACTACTAGCTGAGATCACAGGAATAATATAGCAAGGGACAATAAGAGACAGGATAATATAGTCTAGGAATATCATATAAATGTAACTTTTATTATGTCCAATTGAAAATTTTATAAATATTCTATCAAAAATTCATCTGTAAGAAAGGAAAAATTTGGGCAGACCACAAATGTAGTTTATCTGTCCAGCTTATATACATTTCACAAGGAGTCAGTGACAGACATTTTCTTTGCACCACCCTGAAAATGAAGCATCCTGTGTTGTCTTGTCTTTGGTTCTTAGGCAAAGACAGCAATGAAACCACAAGACTGATGAACCCCATCAAATAAGAGGCAAACCTTAAGATTACCCAGTGTGTATTATTGCCATGTGAGCATACAATTAAGGTTTGTTCACACTTCAGAATTTGACACTGCATCTGAGGCAAAGTCCACCTCAAAATCAGGTCAAATACTAATAGAAAGGTAATAGGTAGGTGTATCCAAAAATTATAGGAAACTACTAAAGGGTGATACACTTAAAAAATAACTTTTATTAGTTGTACATTAAAAAGTGTCAATTTGTGTATTAAAATATTAGACAAAAATAGGGAAACTGTCCCCCAGTCAATAACCAGTGTATTGCACTGGTGTATTTAGGATAGAACCAGTGTCAATACCAAGCTACACTAATAATGTTTCCGTCTGTTATTGTTGCAGACTGGATAAACACTCATTAGTGAGACAGGCCACTATTATGTATTAGCCAGTGTTTAAATGCCCATACATAACAAAAGTAACTAATGTGCCTGTAGCAACAACAGACACTTAAGGTCACTAGATAACCAGGCTTAGTTAGAGGCACCTGCTTATTGTACCAAATAAAGGGAATACAGGGAGGAGGAGACTCATTCAATAGCCTTATGTTTTAGTCTCAGGATCTTGACGGAACAGCATACAAAGGATTAGGGCTAGTGTTTGCCAATCCCCTGTCACTTATTGTTAGTATTGTTCCCCTGTGTTTGCACATATCCACCCCCCTCCACTGTAGCACACTCCCCCTTCAAACACAGTGACGGAGGCCTGTCAGTTAATCCTAGATAGAGTGACTGGCTAAGGAACTCATACTAAGCTCCACTACACAGCTATTGCTTAGCACTATCTATCTAAGCAGCAATGGTAATGTTAGGTATGGTTCTAATTACTGCCTGACGCGTTTCTGCTATTTGCTTCTTCAGAGGCAGACTAGGTCTTAGGATTCCCCAGAACTAAAGTCCATAGCGTAATTTTTAGACCCTAAATTCATTCTGGCCCCCAGCCATAGTTTTCGGCTGTAAAGCGCCGCCGCGCTCAGCCGGCTATATAAAGCTATAGCCACGCCTCCACAACAGTGACGTAAGGGGGGCGTGTCACTGGTCATGTGATAACTCACTGCCACCCCTCGTGCTCTGCAAAATCAGCTCCAAATTACAGCTGAAACTGCCTCTACCGAATTTACAGGGATTCTACTATTAAAATAGATTTTTTTTTCTCGCTAACACGTAGGAATAGCCTTAAGAAAGGCTATTTGTCTCCTACCTTTAGATGTCTTCTCCTCACGGCCGTTCCGTAGGAATCCCGGTTTTTGCCGGTATGCAAATGAGTTGTCTCTGAGCACTGGGGGCAGGCCCTAGCACTCAAACAGCACTAGGGGTGTCCCCAGTGCTGCGAGAGAACTCTCCAGTGCCGCCTCCATCTTCTTCAGGAACGAGGTCTTCACATGTCTAACACAATACTGTGTAAGCAGCCATTTTTTTTATGGCTGGCGAGCACGCGTAGTCGGCTTTGCTCTAGGCCCAAGGCCTAGAAATTTGAAGCCAACTCCCGGAAGAAGATGCGTGAAGACCTTGTTCCTGAAGAAGATGAAGGTGGTGCTGGAGAGTTCTCTCGCAGCACTGGGGACACCCCTAGTGCTGTTTGAGCCCTGGGGCCCACCCCCAGTGCTGCGAAAGAACTCATTTGCAATTCGGCAAACATCTAAAAGTAGAAGACGAATAGCCATTCTTAAGGCTATTCCTAAAATCAATTTTAATGGTAGAATCCCTTTAATGGGAGGCAGAAGCTGATTTATATCTCGAGCTGATTTTATTTTTAGCTAGTTGAGGAAAAGGGCGTTCTACTTGATCTTCAGGCCAATCCTGCCTGATAACCCCCATGGAAGTGAATAGGAGGGAGAACAATTCTGCCTGGCTGGTGCCGAATTGGACACCAAATTTGGTTAAATGGATTAAGTCATTTTAAAATTCCTGAATCTGAATTTTCTCCCTCGAAAATAATCTCTGTGAAAACCCTATCCCTCTATAAATGAGCTTCTGTTACTTGATCTACTGTAGGTACTACGCATGGTCCTGGGACCTTATGTACAGCTCTGGAAAAAATTAAGAGACAACTGCAAAATTTTAAGTTTCTCAGATTTTTCTCTTCATTGGTATATTTTGGAATATAATGTACATTGTTCTTTTATTCTATAAACTACTGACAACTTCTCTCCGAAATTCAAAGCCAAAAATTTTGTATTTATTTGCAGCAAATGAGAAAAGAGAAGCGGCAGCGCTGTCAGACCTCAAATAATGCAAAGAGAAGAAGATCATATACATTTAGAAACAACAATACTAATGTTATAACTCAGGAAGATCAGAAATCAATATTTGGTGGAATAACCAGGATTCTTAATCCCAGCTTTCATGCGTCTTGGCTTTTGGGTGACCTTATGCCACTCCTGGCACAACAATCCAAGCAGTTCTTCTTTGTCTGATGGCTTGTGACTATCCATCTTCCTCTTGATTATGTTCCAGAGGTTTTCAATGGGGTTCAAGTCTGGAGATTGGGCTGCCATGACAGGGTCTTGATGTGTTGCTCCTTCATCCACACATTGTTTGCCCTAGATGTATGGCATGGCGCATTGTCCTGCTGGAAAAAACAGTCCTCTGAGTTGGGGAATAGAAATAGGAAAAGGAAATGAAAAAAGGATCCCCAAGTCTGAAAATGTTCAAGCTATAAAAATATAGAAATATGTATCCCATATGGTGAAGAGTAGGTAGGAAGGAAGTAGGAAGCAGTTAAGAGGAGCCTGTCAGGTCTAAAATGTCCCCCCTCCCCCATAACAGTTCTATGTAGAGGCTTTTAATGGTAACAGAAACTTACCTGTGTGGCCACAAACTGATAAAGGAACGCAGAGTTAAGTATATTTTTATGGATATAGAAATCAGCCTCAAGTATATAGGGATGGGTCCCATTTGCCAGATTTGCCTACAGACAGTCATAAGTTGTCTGAATGCCCTCTAATATTGCTATGCTTTAACAGTGAATGATGTTTTCTGTTTCTTCCTGCGTCAAAGCTGTCTGTAGGGAAATTGGCAAACTGGGCCCAGTCCAATGCACTCGCAGGCTGACTTACATATCCATAAAAACATGATCTCCTCATGGCTACATTGGTTTGTTGCCATAAAGACATCCAGCCGTGGAGAAGGTGGTGCAGAGGTGGCAGTCATAACTGAACCTTAGTGGTCAAAGGAGACAAAAGACCACATATGTGGACAGCAGCGCAAATACAACTAGGTTGTGAAATGTGGAAGAATGTATTAGGCTAGGCCTGCATGGTGGCTTTAGCCACAACTCACGTTGTTTAACCAAAGATCTTCACTACGACTCCTCTTGTAATATAAGTGAATGGAGTGGCATTGCTCATCCAAGACTACAACTGTCACTACAACTAATAGTCACAAAAAAAAAAAAAAAACCTGAGCACTATTGTATTTTTGAGACTAGTTGTAGTTGCAATGTGACTCCTTTAAACTGGATTTGTAGTCGCAACTGGCCGAGTTTTCCTGCCCAACCAGGAGTGTGTCATCAGAGCGGGTGTTTAGTGTGGCAGGAGCCATAGTAATCCAAGGAGAACTCGACTATCTACCCAAAATTTGGAGAGAAAGATCTTTGTGAAGATTAATCAGGCTTGAATCAACGAGGATTTCCACCCACCAATGCTTGATACAACAGATTAAATGATCCATGCTGCCTCACCATGCTCTGTCACCGGGTCACTTTAGGGCCTCCTAAGGCTTCTGCTGCCTCCATATTATATCACTTTGGTACTCTGTGGCCTCCTCACACTTCTGCAACCTACATACTCTGTGACAAGATCACTGTATGGCCTCTACACGCTGCTGCGACCTCCATACTGCTACTGAGTCACTGTATGACCTCATAAGGGTCACTGTATGACCTCATAAGGCTATTGAAACCTCCACACTATGCCACTGGGTTACTGTATGGCTTCATAAGGCTGCTGCCACCTGCATACTTTGCCACTGGGTCACTGTATGGCCTCATAAGGCTGCTGCAATCTCTATACTGTGCCACTTGGTCTTTATATAGCCTCCTTACGCTGCTGCAATCTACACACTCTGCCAATGGGTTACTGTATGGCCTCATGAGGCCACTTCCATATCCTCAGTCTGCCTCAACCCAGTGAAGGAGACCAAAGGATGGGAGAAGTAGTGGTGTAGGAGGTGCCACCTGCTAGGGCGAGCACAGTCCACATGCTCCCCAATCCCACTCCAGGGCCAGGCACATTCGAGGGGAGTCCTGCAGCTCTACCGAATGCTGGTGGTAGTAGTAATATTCCCCCGAGGCACTTCTAGTTTGGAGAGGGGACCTCTCCTCTCTGAGCCGGTTTGGTGGTGTTCAGAAAGGCCCTGATGATAATGCAGGCAAGACTCAAGAGTCCAGGACGCAGTGAAAACAAGTTAACTGTTTATTAACTGACATGAAAAGCGAAAACAGCAGCTTGCAGATACGGCTGTAGTTCACAGTCTAGTCCAAAGGCTTGGTGATAAAAGTACAGAACTACTCCTCTTCTCATGCCACTCCCCACCTGGGATGTTGGAGGTTGTAATGGAGTCCGTACAGGGATCTGGTTACCTGGATATTAGGTATTGACTCATCCCTTCTATCAGGGTCCTCTTCTGTTCCTCCTGGCATGGCACACATTCAGTCCAAGACAATCAGCAGCAGCACCTTCCTGTTCAGGGCTGTCTCTTAATGAGCCTGGGACATAAGATGGCTCTCCTTGGGGCTGTAAGGCTGACCATTGGCCTCAGTTCAGCAGCTGTGGTGCAGGGATGCTTTGAACTCTCTGAACACTATATCTGAACTGAACTGAAGACCAAGGATCACCATGGTGTTTAGTCTCCTACAGCGCCGCCCAGTGGCCTGTGATAGATCAGGGCTGAACCAAGGCAAGGATTTGAAGAGTGAAAGGGCATAACAAAGGGACAGCTGCACACAATGACATATAACATAAAGAACCGGACATACCAACATAGCCCAAAGGTACAATAAACAAACACATGAAGCAGTAGCCTTCTGGGATGCTGCAACTCTTCCACTGGGTCACTGTATGACCACATAAGGCTGCTGCAATCTCCACACTCTGCCACTGGTTACAGGGCCAAATAAGTGAAGTGTGCAGCGGCTCCAAGAGGCAAGACTGCCATGTGCATGTCATACTAACTCAATGTATTGTTTGTAGGGTTGAGCGATCAGGATTGGAAAAGATCGGATTCCAATAGGCGATCGAGCAAATTTCACGATCAGGATCGGCTGGAAAGTGATCGGAAATCAGATTTTAAAATCGATCCTGAAATCTTAAGATCGGCTCAACCCTAACTGTTTGACTACCACAGCAGACTCCCTATGTGTGTTACTGTAAGGCACAGTGTTCTACACTACCATAAATACTCTCTGCAGCCAGGAGATAGCTGTTTTTTATGCTATTCACCGCAAATTTATTCAGATAAAAAATAATCTTTTTGGGAAATCCGGAGAAGCGGTCAAATCAAATTTTTCAAAACTTCGCTCATTTTTAATGATGATCTTTAGCACACAATAGGAGTCATGGCCAAAGTTGCCTTGCATCCCCACGTTTGGCTTGAAGGCCCAAGAGCCAAGACCTTTAGAAGATTCCTATGTTGAGGCCTTCAGGTCATGTCCAAACTAGTACTGAACTTGGGGCACCAAAGGATCAGGAAGAGACAATTTAAACCTCCTAAGATATTTGTAAAGTTACATTTGGTAGAGAAACATCTATAGCTAGAATATTTTAAGTGTGTTTTTAACATCCTTGTTTCTTACACTGTAGATGATGGGGTTTATCATGGGCGACACAGCTGAATAGACGATGGAGACTGACTTGTTTAAATCTGGAGAAGAACTGGAATGGGGACGTAAATAGAGAATCATGATGGTCCCATAGTAGAGAGTTACTACACTGATGTGGGACGCACATGTAGAGAGAGCTTTATATTTTCCATGAGTGGATGTGATTTTCAAGATGGTGGACAAAATATGAATATATGAAATCAGAATCAAGATAAAACCTAGAGTAACTATGAACCCTGCTGTAATGTACATTGATATCTCATGGGGCCAAGTATCACTGCAGGATATTAGTAAAAATGGGGGTAACTCGCACAAGAAGTGGTTGATAATGTGAGAACGACAGAAGGACATCTGGAAGGTGTAGATCACATGCATCATGGAGTTGATAAAGCCTAAGGTCCATGATGCAGCGACCAGACTGATACACTTGTTCCTACTCATGATGGTGTTATAGTGCAATGGTCTACAGATGGCAGCAAATCTATCGTAGGCCATAATGGTAAGTATGAAACACTCTGTAGACCCAAGAGCCAAATGAAAGTACATCTGGACAGCACATTCTAGTAAAGAGATGCTCTTGTCCTCGCTTAATGTGTTCTTCAAAATTTTAGGGGCCACAGTGGTAGAGAAGCAAATGTCGATGAAAGAAAGATTGATAAGAAAAAAGTACATTGGGGTCTGGAGCTTTGGATTAATTCTCACCACAATGATCAGTAGAAGGTTTGCTAACAAGGTTATCAAATATATCACCAAGAAGCCAAGGAAGCCAATAACCTTCAAGTAAAGATCAGTGGACAAACCAAGGAGTATAAATCTGCTTGAAGAAGACTCATTCAACACTTCCATGACATGTAACTGAGAATCTGACATAGACAAAAAGTTAAGGTGACAGTATATTTTTTGGATTAAGCAACTCTTACATCTAGAGTTACAGAAAGAAAGTCATTTGTAATACAGATTAAGGGAAACAATGTGGGTGAACAGTCTATGGGCTTTAGGAATATTCTCAAAAATATTGGACATGGTTGCATTTTTTGTTTCATCCATTAGATCTTCTCTTTTAAGAATCCAACTCTTGGTGCAAGAGAATCCTGCAGAAATTATATAAGTCTACAGTAAAGATTTATATCAGATCTTGGGTTATAATTAAATCAAACTGAAATTAATTACATGTTAACAAATAAGGATTAAAATGGATTAAGGAAATTTTTCAAAAACTCATAATCCGCTCACCAATGTCATGTACCTGCATTTCCAGTTCTTATAAGGTTCTTCACGAGGTTCTTATCAGGTTCTTCATGTCAAGAAGGATCAGCAAGTCGAACCCAGGATTCTTCCCAGTGTGAGACTGGGGATGGGGAGATGATTAGAGATGAGTGAATAGTAAAATGTCCGAGATTCGATATTCGTTTCGAGTAGCCCCTTAATATTCGACTACTCAAATCGAATATCGAACCCTATTATAGTCTATGGGGGGAAAATGCTCCTTTCAGGGGTAGGCAACATTCGATCAAATTATACTTACCAAGTCCACGAGTGAGGGTCGGGCTGGATCCTCCGAGAAGTCTTCTCCGTGCAGTGTCCCCGCGGCGTCTTCCGGCTCTTCATTCACTCTGCCAGGTATCGGGCCTAGGCAGAGCTGACTGCGCATGCCCACACTACAAGCAGACATGCGCAGTCGGCTCTGCCCAGGCCTGATGCCTGGCAGAGTGAATTCAGAGCCGGAAGACGCCGCGGGGAAGCTGCACGGAGAAGACTTCTAAAGCTAGGAGAAGAACCAGCGTTGATTGGCCGACTGTATAGCATTCAGCCAATCAATGCTGGTTCTGCATTGAACTTTTACATTCGAATAGCGAGTGGTACTCGATCGAGTACGAGTATTTCGAATACCGTAGTATTCGATCGAATACCTACTCGATCGAGTACTACTCGCTCATCTCTAGAGATGATTATTTTTTTGTAATCAAATCTAGGACGTGACCACTCCCGGTACGTCCTTGCAGTTTTAAGCATCTGCACAAGATTGTGTAGCTACAGAAGCAGGGAGCTGGTTGTAACTATAGATGGACCCCCCAGAGAAGACAGGGACAATGTGTACTATGAGAGCTGCCATAATGTAGCTTCCCTTTGACCTGGCTGTGACATGATCCTAGAGGACCCAGTTACAAGAGAAATCAGTCTCCTCCACCCAAACAATAGTGGAGGTCCTTATGACCTGACGAGACCTTATGACCTGACGACCTTAGGAGAGCACAACATAAACACAATACATCTTTGTCTGTTGGTGTTGTCTTTTTATTCTTTTACATGTTGTATGTTCCTCTCTGATTTAATAGCCTGTTCTTGTTTTAGTCTCACATTTGCATTGTTACCTTATTTGTGTGTTTTTGGATCGGTACTGGTTTATCGGTCTTGTTGTATTCCTTTATTTACTGATAAAATTTGTAAAAATAAACAATTAAAAAAAGAGAATATATAAAGAAATATAAACATAAAAGTAAATAATTAAAATTTAAGTAAAATGATAAAAAATAAATAATACACCAATAAGAGACTTACTTCATAGGTTCTAGCCTCGATGACACAATACAAAATAAAAATTTCCTTAACAAAGAGGAAAGTAACAAATGTACCAAGATGACACTACATGCTACTTTGTACACACCATACTGTTACAGGGAACACAGAGTAAGAAGCCTTTAGAATATCAGAAATATCCATCATGGTGGTGATACCGGGTGATACCGAGACAAAGTGGCCTGAATAAAACAACATATCCCCGTGTTTGTCGTGACATCTTCAGAATTTTTATCAATGTAAAGGTGTTAAAACTGTTGAAACAAATACTAGATTTGGTCTTAAGAATACACATTTCTTCTCCATTACTTAACCCTCTTGTTTACCTAAAGATTATTCTGTCTGTAGACGGCGACTCCCCAATGGTGGGGCCGATAATACAGTAAGGTGAATACAGGGCCACATGCTTGTGAGCTCCTCTTATATACAATATTACAGACTCTCTAATTGTCCCCAAAGCAATTACAAGGGCATGAAAATTGATGGTGAAATGATTCTTCCAGTGGGGATTATTCTTTCTTTAGAACATCTTCTTCTTCTTCTCTCTATTTTTTAATGAAAATTTAATGTTTCATACAAAGAGTGAATACAGGACTAAAGATTTATTGAACTAACCACAAATGGAAAAAGGCAACCCCCTCTATATAACCATTACCTCAGCACTGGTCCCGGGTAAAACAAACAATATAACATAACTTTTATTAAATATCGATAAAAACTTCAGACAATAGAGTAATCATCAGCCCACTGTATGATGGAATATCTATGTTAATCCAACTATGCCTGAAACATAAAACCATAAGGGAGTGGTCCTCTTAACCACTTCCGGACCGCCCATAGAGTATATACGTCCGGGAAGTGGTTGCCTTGTTCTGACAGGACGCACCGCTACGTCCAGTCAGAACACAGTAGCTGCACGGAGATTGTGCAGCTACTGAAGCTGGGAGCCGGCTGTAACTTCAGCCGGAGCTCCCAGAGAGAAGACAGAGAAGGTTTATTCCCTTCCCTGCCATCTTGATCACTGTGTATACAGCACTCAATGAGCGCTCTATACACGGCTATGGGCGCCGCCATGATGCAGCCGCCCTCTGACCCAGCGGTCACGTGATCCGCCGGCAGCAGTATCTCACAAGAGTTGCTGGGTCCTACAGGACCCAGATCAGCTCTGTATACTGTGTATACAGCATGCAGGAGGCTGTATTCCTCCTGCAACTGAATAGAGGAGGAATACCGGGGGGGGGGGTAGTTTACCCTTTGGGGGGGAAGGGGCCGCCAATGCAATACAGACCACTGCATCCACTGTAATAGAGAGGCGGATGCCGGGAAGTGTAGACGCCGGCACAGGTGCCTGTAACATCGCTACGCTCCTGCCCTGCATGAAGCCAGCAGTGGCAGGAGCGATGCTGCTATTCCAGAGGGGAGGGGGGGGGGATGGAGGAGCGGAATAGCAACATCGCTCCTGCCACTGCTGGCTTCATGCAGGGCAGGAGCGTAGCGATGTTGCAGGCACCTGTGCCGGCGTCTAACACTCCCCGGCACTCTATATTACACTGTGAAGGCTGTACGTCCGATGCCTAACTGCATCGGGAGCGCACACGCAGGGCCAGCGGCATAGAAGCGACGACTTCTTACCGCTGGCTTTGCGTATGTAACCCCACCCACCAATGACGCAACAAAGCCGGAAGAAAGAAGAATTTACAGCAGCGAAGAGTGGTGAGTATCCGACGTGGGAAATACCCTTTTAAGGATAACAATAGAGGGTACCATGTTAGCATTCTCAGGTGGTGCCATGACTTCAGTGCACCCCTATCAATGTACACCCAAAATATACCCCACAACTGAAAATGGGATGTGACAACTCAATATAAATAAATGCCCCCTCAATATCATAGGGTTAGTAAAGCTGTGTGTTAAGAAACTCCATAGTGCAAGTCTAATAAAAGTAATAGGGATGTCTATTGTGCCGGCAGTGAGGGTAAGTCTCTTTTCAGTGAGGGGCTCTTTTGACCGTGGCGTTTAAAGGGTTAACAGCCGCGATTGGTGCAAGCATTAATACAGCATTGAAAATACAAGACGTATCACTCAAATATAGAAAAATACAGCATTTTTATTGACGCTTTGCTAATATCATATTAAATCCGCTACAAGTGGCTTCCCATGACATGTTGTAATCATTTCTTAAAATATTAGCTCCATATGAATGGGCACTGCTCATAATGTATGCCATGCTAAAAAGTGGACTAGAAATTCAGGAATGAAAAGAGACGTCTCCTATATAAATTGAATGTCCCTGATTCTATCCCTCACTATAAGACAAGACCTGGTTATAATATACCTGTTGTCATAAATATATTACAAGACATTATATAGGATCACATAGTGTTATAAGTCATGCTATTATACAAATCAAACAATCTGGATTACTAAAGGAGGACGGTGAGATGCCACTGGACTGCCCCTTGCTTATCACCTCTCAGGAATGGTTTTAATGGAGTCATCTTCAATAATCCACCATAGGACCTATCTAGTTCCCTCTAGATCACACAATACCCTACAGTCCTGGCCACTTGTTTCCGAGGTTGCAACACCTTCATATCTGGTAGACTTGCCCTCTGGACCGTTGTGTATCCTCTACTCTTTCACCTTTGAAAAAGGGGAAGTAGTCCTGTTAAAGGTTGGAGAGGGTGGAGATTTTTTTTTCCAATGTAAGTGAGCATTTTTTTTATTTTACTCTTGTTTAACTGTTGCAAAATCATACTTCGGCTAGGTCAAGATCTGCCCTTGTCTCTCCGTAATTCATGTCTGGCGGGAGATCTGAACGACAAGGAGATGGACTTAACAGACTAAAACAGCGGCTACACATGGGCATTGGTGGACTCCATTGACTATAATGGTGTTTGCCAGGTGTCCACCATTTTCATACTGAAATATATGGTCGGAGTTAGAATTCAACAATCACACCAATCAACATTTTCTAGACACCTCCATTTTTTGGAATCCATCGGGCTCCTTACATACAGACATGTACACAAAACTGACAGATCATATTGGTTTATGGCATTATCACAGCTACCATCCGGAATTGGCAAAACATTCTCTACACATCTCTCATTTTTGCTCTGGACTGTGCATAGTAGGGCAGAACAGTTTAAGGATTCTCAAACCACCAGCCATTGCATTAAGGTTTTCTGTAAAAAATTATTTTACTTGGAGAATTCCTTGGAATAGATTATTTGTTATGGTGCCTTTGACATCCTTATTTCTCACACTGTAGATGATGGGATTTAGCATGGGTGTCACAGTTGTGTAGAGGACAGAGATATACTTGTCAATGTCTGAAGAAGAACTGGTACGTGGTCGCAAATACATAATCATGAGGGTCCCGTAGTAGACAGAGACCACAATTATGTGTGAGCTACATGTGGAGAGAGCTTTATACCTTCCATGAGAACTCACCTTCAAGATGGTGGACACAATATGAATATAGGATATAAGTATCAAGAAAAAAGATAGAATAGCTATGATTGTAGCCGAAATATACATCGCTATCTCATGTAGCCAAGTGTCACTGCAGGAGATTCGTAAAAATGGGGGCAATTCGCAAAAGAAATGATTGATCTGGTGAGACCGACAGAAGGACATCTGGAAAGTGTAGATCACATGTATCAAGGAGTTGATGAAGCCTAAGGTCCATGACGCAGCGGCCAAATAGATACACACCATCCTGCTCATGATGGTGTTGTAGTGTAATGGTCTACAGATGGCAGCAAATCTATCAAATGCCATGACGGCAAGTAGGAAACACTCCGTACAACCAAGAGCCAAATGAAAGTACATCTGGACGGCACATTCTAGCAGTGAGATGCTACTATCTTTGGTTATTGTTATCATCAAGAGTTTAGGGACCACCGTGGTAGAGAAGCACATGTCGATTAGAGAGAGATTAGTCAGAAAAAAGTACATGGGAGTCTGGAGCTTTGGATTAATACTCACCACGATGATCAGTAGAAGGTTTGCTAACAAGGTTACCAAATACAACACTAAGAAAGCAAGGAAGCCAATGACCTCCAAGTAAGGAACGGTGGACAAACCAAGGAGAATAAATCTGTTGGAATAAGATTGGTTGGACAGTTCTGTAATATATAAAGCTGACCCGGACATGGTCATGACATGAAGTTGTCGACCTCTCATCAAAAATACAGCAGAGCAATGAAAATTTTACCAAAATTGTAAAACGTGGCCAAAACCATTTACTAATAAATCAATGGGCAGTGACGCACTGCAACTTATCGTAACCTACAGTGGTGTTGTATCCCATAATGATTCTTTCATATGATCAACTACTATATCTATGGTGAGAATAAAAGATGGCCCCAAAAATATGGTAAATACCAAGAAGATTTTCCTTGTTTTTTATTCACTTCATCTCATCTCGTGCCAATGAGATCTTTTGTCCTGAATATTGTCATGCGAACGCTATGAGGATGAGAGAGTTTCATGTTTAAGAATCTTCAAGGTCATTCACTGAAATTGTAACTTTTTGTCTCATGTTATATGTAGTTACCTTTATATGTGTAACTCCATGGAACAATGATGCCTTAAAGTAAATAATGAAGAACATTGAATTACAATACCACAGACTTGTGACGATCTCTTACAGTGAGTACGGAAAGTATTCAGACCCTTTTAAATTTTTCACTCTTTGCTTCATTGCAGCCATTTGCTAAAAGTTCATTTTATTTCTCATTATTGTACACTCAGCCCCATCTTGACAGATAAACACCCAAAATGTAGATATTTTTGCAAATGTATTAAAAAATAAAAACTGAAATATCACATGGTCATAAATCAGCAATACAGGACCGTAGGCACCAGTCCAGTCAGAAAAAAAAAGTGAGACTCTCATATTTAGAACAGCAGAGGTGGATAAGCTGTAATCTATTTTTCTCACTTAGTCTGAAATTTATCCCGGGTTACCATTCCTGCTTGCAAATTTGGCACCCGGGTACATTAGGTGTCCGGGAAGGTTTTAGACCGGTCTCAGTTCTCTTGGACATACCATTCCTGAGATAAAATTTTCCCAAAACAATTACCTGCATTGGCCAATAGAAGCCTGCAAGTCTTTCACTCATATTCCAACTGCCATACACATGGTCACATGTCCCTTATCAACCAATAGAGGCTCGCAGATGCTTAGTCTCTACATACACACAGCTTTACTCCATTTTTCCATAACAACCCAGCGATATTTCTTTACTGCTGTAGGTTAGCTTTAAAGGGGAAGGACACTGTGGATGACACTGTTACACAAGGTCACATACACACAGTTTTACTCCAGGTTTCTGTAACAACCCAGCCATTTTTCTTCACTGCTGTAGGTCAGCTTTAAAGGAGCAGGGCACTTTCAATGACACTGTTACACAAGGTCACATACACACAGATTTACTCCAGGTTTCCATAACAACCAATTGCAAGTTTTTCACTGAGATACATGCATGATTGGGACATACAGATGGAAGGATACAACTTATTCAAAAAGAATAGAACTAATAAAAGAGGGGGTGGAGTTGCATTGTATGTTAAAAAAAAGAACACATCTCCACAGAAATTACAGTTTTACAGAATGATAATCTACTGGAAATTATTTGGGTAGTAATTCAAGGGAAAACAATGATAAGGACATCATACTAGGTGTTTATTACAGACCACCAGGACAGACAGAAGACATGGATGAGATTTTTTCACAGCAAATGACCACGCTCTCAAAGAAACATGAAATAGTGATCATGGGAGACTTCAATTACCCTGACATTCATTGGGAAACCCACACAGCCAAGAGTAAAGGCTCCATCAAATTTTTATCCTCTCTAGCAGACAACTTCATTGCCCAGCTAGTAGAAGAAAACACGAGAGGAACATCCATTTTGGACCTAGTCCTAACCAACAAAGAGCACATGGTTAAGGGACTACGGGTAGCAGGGACACTGGGATTCAGCGATCATGCTATACTTGAGTTTGGGGTTGCAAGAAGAAGAAGACCTGAGAAGACACAGACTTCAAGGCTCGACTTTAGCAAGGCAGACTTCAAGAGCCTGAAGGCAAGGGTTAGCAGAATTCCATGGTGCAAAATTCTTAAGCACAAAAATGCACATGAAGGGTGGGAAATCTTCCGTAGGGAAATCATTAAAGCACAGGAACTAACAATACCTAGAAGGAAGAAAAATGGGAAGCACCTAAAAATATCAGGATGGATGACCAAAAAAATTACATAACCTGCTAAAAAGGAAAAAGGAAACATACAAAAAGTGGAAGAGGGGAACTATACCTAAGGAAGAGTACACAGCAGTCTGCAGACTCTGCAAGACAAGCATCAAAGGAGCTAAGGCTGAACACGAATTGAAGCTTGCAAAAGAGGCAAAGAGTAAGGTAAAAGGATTTTGGGGATATGTTAAAAGCAAAAGAAAAGTGAAGGAGACCATTGGAGTCCTGAAGAATGACAAAGGAGAAACAGTTAACATGGTGGAACAGCAGGTGGAGCTACTAAATTCATATTTTGTATCCGTCTTCTCCCAAGAAACTAATGGAAATATCGACATTAATGGTGATGGAGATGAGGGGAAGGAGGACTCCAAGCTGACTATAAGCAAAGGTCTGGTAAGAGAGCACTTAGCCAAGTTACAGGAAACCAAGTCCCCAGGACCAGATGATTTACACCCTAGAGTCCTGAAAGAGATAGCAGAGGAAATAACAGAACCCCTTGCTATAATCTTCGGTAAGTCATGGGAAACAGGAGTGGTCCCTTTAGATTGGAAAAGGGCAAATGTTGTCCCCATCTACAAAAAGGGGAAAAGGGACGATCCAGGAAATTACAGGCCGGTAAGTCTGACCTCGATAGCAGGAAAAATCTTTGAGCAAATTGTCAAGGAACATTTACTTCGGTACCTGGATGGGAAGGCATTAATTAACCAGAGCCAGCACGGCTTTATGACCAATAAATCTTGTCAGACTAACCTGATTTCCTTCTACAACAAAATCACTGAATGGTTGGACCAAGGGAATGCCGTGGACATAGTATATCTTGACTTCAGTAAGGCATTTGATAAAGTATCACATAATCATTTTTTCAATAAGAAGGTTAAGTATGGCTTTGACAAAAAATCAGTTAGGTGGATTCACAACTGGCTTAATGATCGGGCACAACGAGTAATACTAAATGGCTACACATCGAACTGGAAGAAAGTCAAAAGCGGGGTGCCGCAGGGCTCTGTTCTGGGCCCAGTACTTTTTAATGTCTTTATAAATTATCTGGACGGTGGAATTATTGGGGAACTCATAAAATTTGCAGATGATACGAAGATAGGAGGAATAGCCAACACTAGAGAGGAGAGAGAGTGTATTCAAAAGGACTTAGACACACTGGAACAATGGGCTGAGGCGAACAAAATGGTATTTAACAGGGACAAATGCAAAGTTCTACATCTGGGTAACAGAAATGTAAAAAACAAATATAGTATGGGAGGAATAGAACTAAGTGATAGCATAGGGGAAAAGGACTTGGGCATAATAGTAGATCACAAATTCAACATGAGCCAACAGTGCGGTGCTGCTGCAAAAAAGGCTAATAAAATTCTGGGATGTATTAAGACAAGCATTGAATCTAGATCAAGAGAGGTCATTATTCCGCTCTACTCTTCCCTGGTCAGACCATACCTGGAATACTGTGTACAGTTCTGGGCGCCTCAATTCAAGAAAGACATCGATATATTGGAGCAAGTCCAGAGAAGAGCAACCAAAATGGTGGAAGGTCTGCAAACCATGTCCTATGAGGAGCGGCTAAAAGAACTGGGATTGTTTAGTTTGCAGAAGAGAAGGCTGAGGGGAGATTTAATAGCAGTCTACAAATATCTGAAAGGTAGTCACAGTGCAGAGGGATCTCCCCTATTCTCATTAGCACAAGGAAGTACAAGAAGCAATGGGATGAAACTAAAGGGAAAGAGATACAGATTAGACATTAGGAAAAACTTTCTGACAGTGAGGGTAGTGAGAGAGTGGAATAGGCTGCCACGGGAGGTGGTGGGCGCTCCATCAATGGAAATCTTCAAGCGGAATCTGGATAAACATATAGCTGGGATGATTTAGGAAAACCTGCACTCGCAGGGGGTTGGACCCGATGGCCCTTGAGATCCCTTCCAACTCTACCATAAGAAGAATAAGAATAAGATACACATGGTCACATGATGCTTATGGACACTCACACAAACCATTTACAACTTAGACCAGTGCAAAACATATAGGGCCACTACACATACAAAAAGTGAATATACCCGTGTGAAGCTGGGTACTTCTGAAAGTTGTTTATAAATCTGCTATACTTACTAACCATTGTGGCAATCGCAAATCTTCAGTGCGCTGTGACTGCATCATTGGGGAATCAATGGAGGTCACGGAACTACAGTCAAAGCTCTTAGGCTGGGAACACAATGCTATTGTCCTGATCCCTCCTAAGAGAATAATAAAGACAATAATGATCTGAAGAACTGACTGAATTTGGGATACAAACTCAGCACTTTCCATTTGCATCCATCATTGTTCATTCTGATGTTGAAGCAAAGATGGAGTTATTCTATTCTGTATGTTATTGTTTTAAATGAAAGGTAAAGTCCTATAGCAGATCAGAACAATGGATCTAAAAACTAAGGTAGTGTGAACTAAGCCTAGATTCACATGACTTAGTTTCACCCATAAAACTTGGTCTGTGTGAGTATTGGGTTTCCTGGCTTGAACGGTGTGAAGTGAGAGTGACTCCTAGCATTATAGATGACTACACTTCTTGGTGCTCCTGACTCCTACCGTGACACTAAATGGGACAGTATCTTTCTGGGAAGTGGAGACCTCTAGCACCATAGATAACTATAATACTAGGAGTCCCCCCTCCCTGAACACTCTTCATGCCAATAAATTCAGCACTCACATGGACCAAATTTCAGGAGTGCAACTCAATTGTGTAAATGTAGGTTAAGGCTGGGTTCACATCTGTGCTGGAGTCTCCATTGCGGAAACCACTGAAAAAATTCTGAGGACTTTTTTTATCCGCCACTTTCAGTTTGGAAATAGTGGACATCCAGCAGACCCTATTAAAGTCAATGCTGGTCTTCGTGTGAACCGCTGTTGTAGCGGCCTGACTCAGTCGGGGGACTCAACCGATGGAGAGCCTGGCTCCAGTGTGAATATGCGCAAGTATTACATGGAACACAGCTTTAGTAATCCTGGCACTGATGGCTTTATTCATCCTGCTAACTATACAGTGAGTGTGGGAGTTAGTGAGGGGGTGAGAGATTATAGCCCGCACCATTTTTCTGGGGGATATGCATTGACTTGTTATGTCCTTTTGCAGATTAGCAATTAGGACAGGAAAATCCAATGAAATTACAACAAGGGGTTAAAGCAGTAAATTAATATAAAATAATATTTTTTAATATTATAATATTTAGCTGATACATGTAATTCTATGTCATATCAGACCATCTTAGCTGTATAGTATGGAAGAAATCCACTGTGCATTAACCTAAAGATATCATTGTGGCCAACAATGTTTTACGTGTGTAAATGTATTACCTGTATTTCTATATTTTACCATGTACAGCACTACAGAATGAGATGGCGCCATAGAAATCCATAAAATTGCAGTAAGATTATTAATATTATCGAAACATGTAATAACAATAATACTTGTAATAATAATCATCAGATTAATCCAACAGAATAAAACTTACGTTATATGAAGATAAAATCATTCAAATACACACACAATAAAAATACAGGCTGTGACTATTGGGCGTCGTAAAGTGAGGCGACTGCTGAACTTACCGTATCCTCTATATTTCTGTAGATCTAATATTACTGTCTCATCTGCTTAGTTATCAGGATTGTGTGATCTATGACGTATTTTCTGTTGCATGGTGAGTTACATTTTTGGAGTCCTTCTTTGGAGGGCTCATTGGGTGCCCAGGTCAGGCGAGGTCCTTGTTGCTTGCACAAGTAGATGTACAATGATGGATGAGCTCCTGTAGACTGGAGCAAACCTGAGACCTGCAGTGCTCAGCCTTATATAATATCATAACCAGATCCTGATTGATCCCGGAAGACAAAGAAGGTTTCAGAAATTATCCTGGCACAATTATCAAATGATCAATTAACACAACTACTATCTTCTTTAAAAAAAAGTTTACTTTTTTGATCTAGATGAAGCTTAGATTTTTCAATAATAGTAATAAGTAACTAGATTCCACAATCAATATTTGCAAAAATTACATAGTTTATAGATGATGATAATAATAATAATAATAATAATAATAATAATAATAATAATAATACTGCTAAAATTGTTGTTATTATTATTATTATTATTATTATTAATAATTTATTATTATGTACAAAATAATAATAATAATAATAATAATAATAATAATAATAATAATAATAATATGCCTAATGTATATGAAGTTTTTTTGTGTGCATATTGTTAGATGTAAAATTGTTAGATGTAGGATTTAGTACAAAGAAGTCTATGTAAAATGATCCAAACTCTGGTAGTATAAGTTTTATTTCATTTTCAGAAAAGACAGATGCAGCATTTTTTTTTACATAATCCCCCTATTTTTAAGTACACTTTGTCCTTCCTGTAATAAAAATATTTTAGGCGCTACTGTGGCGTGGACAAGCAATGAGTTGCTGTTGAGGCCGACTTGATTTCAATTCCCCTCTGTTATGGATTGCTGGGTTTATTAAAAAAAACAAACAAAGGAAACCCAAAGGAGCCCGCTGGGCTCTGGACCACAGAAGCGCACTGGTGTGAACAGGGTCTGCAGTTAGACGCCACTGCCAGCCCTCTACACACCCTAGTTCGCTCTGTACTATCACAGCGGCCTGTGCAGGTCAGAGCAGCCGCACAAGGACTCAGTCTAGATAGCACTTTGGTGCTAGACTGTCCACAATAAGCTAGTGTGCACACAGTGGCTTCCTGATGCACATCAAGCAGCTAACAAATAAAGTTTTCTTTCCTTTTTTAGGAAGTAGAGTTCTACCCCAAACTACAATTTCTGCCTATAAGAATTTCTAGCTAGCTAGCTAGCCTGAGCACACACAGTGCATTTGAGAATTGACATTAGGGCAGTGGGCTGAGCAACCTCCCTCTTTATAAAGGGAAAGGGCGGTCCACTTTCGGCCAAGCCAGCTGCCCAAGGCGGAGGTGATTGGTCGACACGACTGTCAGTCACAGCCTGACCACACCCTCCGGCTGCAAGAGGGTTTAACCCTTGCTAAACCTGACTGCCGTCACGAGGAGGGAGTGACAGGCGGCAATACGCTACCGCAGAGGGACGGGCAGCGACCCGACCCCTCGGCCGCAGTTGCCGCACAGTCCTAACACCCTCCCTCTCTGCTCATTTTCACCCGGGATCCGCCAGACATTCATTCCTCTCTTCACACTTTTTCAGGACCTGGGAAGTGGTGTGCTCTGGCGGGAAAGTGGCTAGAGTCCCTGGCCCCCTTAGTAATCCCTCTTTTGTAATACCCTGTTCCCCATGGGTTGTTCTGCGGATAGACTTCTTTGCTGGCAAAGTAGCGATGATGTTAGACTTAGACAGATTGGGGATCCCGCCTCCTTCTGTTGTCTCAACTGTGTGCTTCTTCATCTGGACCTTTACTTATCTTTAATTATGGTCTTCCTTCGTAAATTCTCTTTGCCCCCTTTTCTCTCCTCTCATATCACTGACCTGGAATCCATCCTTTCCCATGCTGACTATCCCCCACATGCACTCTCGATCTTCTACAGTATTCTACTCCAGGATGCTACGTATGGGTCTCCTTCTCATACTGGTCCCTGGGAGTTGGGACTTCATGCTGGCCTCCTCTCCACCAACTGGGATAGGTCATTCCTGTTTGTACATAAGCTTGCCTTGCAGTGTTCAAGAAAAGAAATTCAAAATTCTGTCTCGGTGGTACCAATGCCCTAATTTCCTCCCTAGAGGAATCTATCCTGCTGTGACTGACTGATGTTGGCACTGTGGTACTGAAAAAGGGACCCTATAGCACATCTGGTGTTAGGTGTGACATTATCAGGCCTTTCTGGGATGCTGTGTTCGATCTGTACGCTAAGGAGTGTGGTCGTTCCGTTGTAGCAATTCCCCAATTGGTTCTACTTTCAATAATCCCAGGTAGGATTTCTGCTGTGAAGAAGGACCTCCTGAGACACTTCCTCATGGCTGCCAGTACCGTCATTCCCGTGCAGTGGCGGAGCACTGCTGTGCCCTCCCTGGTTGAATTTCTACAGGAGTTTATCTTAATAAGGAGAATGGAGGCCTTGGTGGAAGAGGATTCCCCTTACCCCTCCAAATTTGATGCCCTCTGGTGGCTCTGGTGGTTCTTACTTCTCTTAAGTCAACACACAAATACAGTGCTACTTTGCTATCCCTGTTCCCCCTTTCTTTTTATGGAGGTTGCTGGTCATTCTCCCTTCCCTCTGTTGCCCTCCCCTTCCTTTCCCATACGTTTTTCCCTGACTGAAGTTTCCGCTGTATGTTTCCCCTGCCTGTTGGTTTGCCCCCTACACCCTTTTTGATGTTGCTCTTTCTGGTCCCATACCTCTGAGCCTTCCATCCCTTTATTTTTAGGTTATAATCCATAGTGCTGGATGGGAACTTACCCCTGTCCTCTTGTTTACAGCTGTGGCCTGCGTGCCATTGCACCATCTGTTTGTGTGCACTGCTCATGTTTTCTTTTTTTTCTGTTCTATTTGAAAAATTTGAATAAAATTTGATTATATAATTTTTTTTTAGATTGAGCTGTGATCCGCAAATGCACTACCTTCTTCTCCTCTTCATCAGGAATATTTGCCTTCATGGCATTTCTATGCCACATAATCTACTGTCACTCTTCTATCCAAGCAAACCAGTCTATGGGCAAGCTCAACGTTGTTATCAATGGTGGATGGGTGTCCAACTCCTTCTTATGCCAACATCCTTGAATTTCTCTAGCCACTCATTTTGGTGTAGAGTACACATAAAACCCCTTTTTAGCCCAGTGCCTGAGTTTGTCCTGAAGGTATTGAGACTGTTGGTAAGTATATTTGGCACCTCGGTGCCAGATTGCATTGACTATGATGGCTCCAGTGCAATATTGGTGACTTTTCTCCCCGATGTTCCTTGTAGGTTTTTTGCTCTTATGTGCTGCAATCCATTCATGCGGCGCAGTGCAGAGCTGCATCCATATTAATCTTGCAGTGTGTGTAAGTTCAATATGTGGCCATTATCCACTGAAAAATGTGATTTAAAAAATTGGTCTTTGGTTGGATAAGGGGGTGCCCAGCATATAGAGAAGTAGCTTGCATGGAGTATAATGGGAGAAAAATCAGTCACTGGAAAAAATCGATCTTTAAGAGGGGGAGATTTCTACGGAAAAGTTTCAATGTAAATTATTATATTTGTATCACAAGTTAAAAGGGTTTTGCATCAGAGGGACTCACCCCTATAAAATAGGAGACTCACCCCTGTCAGGACAGGTGTAAAATAAAATAAAAAAGCATACCTAGGCTAGGTTCACTTTTGTGCTAGGCTCTGAGGAACTGAAAGATGGAGAGTCGGACCACTAAACCAAGTGATAGGCTGTAAATTAAAAATGTTTGTCCAAACCTTTTAAGCATCTACGCAAAACACACCTGTTTTTGGCATAAAGTGAGCAGGGTGATATACTAAGCATTATATTTGTTTTGTTTTTTTTGTAGATTGTGAGCCCCACATAGAGCTCACAATGTACATCCCCCCCCCCCATCAGTATGTCTTTTTGGAATATGGGATGGAAATCCACGCAAACACGGGGGGAACATACAAACTCCTTGCAGATGTTTTTTGCCCTTGGTGGGATTTGAACACCAGGACTCCAGCGCTGCAAGGCAGTAGTGCTAACCACTGAGCCACCGTGTGGCCCCCTAAGCATTATATTTGTGTCTACGTGTGATCATCAAATGGGGAGGGTGAATTGCAGTCTTTCAAGATCCAGACGAACATAAATAATATGGGTCAATATCATTAGCTTTAATTATAATATGAGTAAAATATTTGTTTTATTGGATGAAACTTTTTTTCACATTTTGTTTCAGTTTCAAAATTACTTTGTTTATTGTTTTTTTTGCATTCTTCATATATTTTTTATTTTTAAAGAACAACACATTGTAACATTAAACAAAGATATTAAGTAATTTCCCTCTTAACCAGTTCTTCTGAACTTGTTCCTGTACCTCCTGCTGTGTGGATTTCCACATGCACTTGCTGAATTATGTCATTTTATATATATATATATATATATATATATATATATATATATATATATATATATATATTAACAATATAACATACATTACTATTCCAACTTTCAAGAACCGCTACAAGTAGCATTGAGCTGTAATGTTTGCATACAGTATAAGCTAAGTACAGATTTTTCTTAGCAATCTTTAATTTCAAAAATCCCTAAAAAAACTATATTACCATTTTAAAAACATGTGAAGTGCAATAAAAAAAAAAAAAAATCTTGCGTAAGTCAACCAAAAAATGTAAATTTTTTTTTAACTCTTGGAATTCTAGAAAAAAAAAAAGCTGCATTCTTAAAGGTATTTGGTGATACTTCTGAGAAGAAGTTGGGTCACAAAGTAAGGAATGAAGGCAGATATCTATGACTGCAAAAACAGAAAAAAAATCTCCTACTTATCATGGGTAGAATTGCCATATTTTCCATGCAAAAACACCAGAAAGGATGTTGAGCTGGGAATCAAATGGCAAAAAAACCTGACAGCTGTAGATGAGCAAAATTAATGGAAACTACTGCTCGACTCATCGAAAGATCTCCAAAAGTTTTGGGTTTGTACTTAACCTAAGATCTGGTTTGCCTCCCACAAAACACTATTATACTCTGGGCTCTAGAGTATAATAACTGTACTTCCATTTTCTTGTCAAACAGGTTCAGCCTAAAACGAGTCAGGGGGCCAAACCTTATGAATTTGTATTGAAACAAATCTTGTGAGGTTCGCCCATCTCTACTCACCAGGTGGATTACTGCTCTGGTGGTACTGGTAGACCTTAAGAAGAATTTCTATAGACAGTATCAGTATTTGAGAGACATAACAAGAATAGTAGAGATGAGCGAACAGTAAAATGTTCGAGGTTCGATATTCGTTTCGAGTAGCCCCTCAATATTCGACTACTCAAATTGAATATCGAACCCTATTATAGTCTATGGGGGAAAAATGCCACGGCATCTTCTGGCTCTGAATTCACTCTGCCAGGCATCGGGCCTGGGTAGAGCCGACTGCGCATGCCCGCACTACAAGTGGACATGCGCAGTCGGCTCTGCCCAGGCCCGATGCCTGGCTGAGTGAATTCAGAGCCGGAAGACGCCGCGGGGAAGCTGCACGGAGAAGACTTCTAAAGGTAGGAGAGGAACCAGCGTGCTGGTTCTGCATCCAACTCGAATACCTACTCGCTCATCTCTAAAGAATAGTAAGTGCCTGGCAGCTTTTGCACTCTGAAATGTGCAGAGAAGAACAAAAAAGTTTCACACTACTCAGTTGTTCTACTTATAAAAGCTATTGTATTAAAATTTTCTGTAAAAATTATTTTACTTGGAGAATTCCTTGGAATAGATTATTTGTTATGGTGCCTTTGACATCCTTATTTCTCACACTGTAGATGATGGGATTTAGCATGGGTGTCACAGTTGTGTAGAGGACAGAGACATACTTGTCAATGTCTGAAGAAGAATCGGTACGTGGTCTCAAATACATAATCATGAGGGTCCCGTAGTAGACAGAGACCACAATTATGTGTGAGCTACATGTGGAGAGAGCTTTATACCTTCCAAGAGAACTCACCTTCAAGATGGTGGACACAATACGAATGTAGGATATAAGAATCAAGAGAAAAGATATAATAGCTATTGTCGATGCTGAAATATACATCGCTACCTCATGGAGCCAAGTGTCACTGCAGGATATTCGTAAAAATGGGGGTAATTCGCAAAAGAAGTGGTTGATCTGGTGAGAATGACAGAAGGACATCTGGAAAGTGTAAATGACATGTATCATGGAGTTGATGAAGCCTAAGGTCCATGACGCAGATGCCAGATAGATACACATCTTTCTGCTCATGATGGTGTTGTAGTGTAGCGGTCTACAGATGGCAGCAAATCTATCGTAGGCCATGACTCCAAGTATGAAACACTCTGTACAGCCAAGAGCCAAATGAAAGTACATCTGGACGGCACATTCTAGCAGTGAGATGCTACTGTCTTTGGTTAATGTTATTATCAAAAGTTTAGGGACCACGGTGGTGGAGAAGCACATGTCGATTAGAGAGAGATTAGTCAGAAAAAAGTACATGGGAGTCTGGAGCTTTGGGTTAATACTCACCACGATGATCAGTAGAAGGTTTGCTAACAAGGTTGTCAAATACAACACTAAGAAAGCAAGGAAACCAATGACCTCCAAGTAAGGAACAGTGGACAAATCAAGGAGAATAAATCTGTTGGAATAAGATTGGTTGAAGAGATCCGTAATATATAAAGCTGACCCAGACACGGTCATGATGTGAAGTTCTTGATCTCTCATCAAAAATACAGCAGAGCAATGAAAAGTTAACCAAAATTGTAAAACATGGAAAAACTGGAACTTATCATAACCTACAGTGTTCAACTGATCAACTATTATATCTATGGCTATTGTAAAGGATGGTGCCAAAAATCTGGTAAATACCATCAGTTGCTCCAAGAAGATGTTCCACGTTTCTCATCTCATTAATAATATTTTTATTTTGCCAATGAGATTTATTGCCAGAACGTCCTGAATATTGTCATGTGCCCGCGATGAGGATGAGAGAGTTTGATGTTTACGGATTAGTAGATTTTACGTTCTCAAGGATCTTTTCTCTTCTATATTAGTCAGTTATTCATTGAAGCCCAAGCTTTTTGTATTTGTAACTTTGTGTCTCATGTTCAATGTAGTCTTTTTATATGTACAGCTACATGGGGAAAAAAATATGCCTTAAAGTAAATAATGAAGAACATTAAATTACAATATCACTTACTTGTGACAATCTCTTATATACTAAGTTACAAATTGTCTATTTGGACCTGGATCAATTACTGAGCTATAGGAAATATAAAAAAAATTGAGTACTCTTCAGTAGTTGATATTAGAGATGAGTGAACAGTAAAATGTTCGAGGTTCGATATTCGTTTCGAGTAGCCCCTCAATATTCGACTACTCGAATTGAATATCGAACCCTATTATAGTCTATGGGGGGAAAATGCTCGTTTCAGGGGTAGGCAACGTTCGATCAAATTATACTTACTCATAAGTCCATGAGTGGAGGTTGGGCTGGATCCTCTGAGAAGTCTTCTCCTTGCAGCGTCCCTGCGGTGTCTTCCGGCTCTTCATTCACTCTGACAGGCATCGGACCTGGGCAGAGCCAACTGTCCGCACTACAAGCAGACATGCACAGTCAGCTCTGCCCAGGCCCGATGCCTGGCAGAGTGAATGAAGAGCCGGAAGACGCCGCGGGGAAGCTGCACGGAGAAGACTTCTAAAGGTAGAAGAACCAGCGTTGATTGGCCGACTGTATAGCATTCAGCCAATCAATGCTGGTTCTGCATCGAACCTTTCCATTCGAATAGCGAGTGGTACTCGATCGAGTATGAGTATTTTGAATACCGTAGTATTCGATCGAATACCTACTCGATTGAGTACTACTCGCTCATCTCTAGTTGATACCTTTTTTAATGGCTAACTAAAAAATTATGACATGTTGCGAGCTTTCGGGACTACTGAAAAGGTCCCTTCATCAGGCTGGTATAACAATATCTGAAGGTAAGCACATTTATACAGGAATAGAGTGTTAGATGCATAATTGATGGAAAGCAGTACATGCAGATAAACAGTTCAAAAAAACATCTATATCAGTTCATGGGACTGCTCTCTGAGTTTATGGTTCCTTTGATCAGTCACGTAGTGTCTAGTTGTTGTAAAATGACATAAAACCCTGTGACTGGTTTTAACCCCCTTTGGAGTGTGTTGAAGGTCATCATGAGTTTATATTCCCATATCCTTCTATGTTTTCTTCTTCTATGTTTTCTTCTTTTGAAATCTCCTCTTAAAACAATATATTATAACATAATATAATATAATATACCGTATATACTCGAGTATAAGCCAAATGTTTCAGCACTGGTCTATGACCAGTACCAATAGTAATGTATAGAATCTCCCATAAAATAGTGAAAAAAAAGCTTAAAAAATATAATAAAAAATAAAATTAATAAAACTTCTCAATCCCTCCTTTCCCTAGAATACATATAAAAATAGAAAATGACTGTGAAACACATACACATTAGGTATCCCTGTGTCTGACAGTGCCCGGTCTACTGAATATAGGGTATCTGCAGTGCTCCTGTTCCATTAGGAAGGGGATAATAGGAGCACTGCAGATCCCCTATAGTCAGCCAGGCTGAATTCCACGTGGGTGGAAAAAAAACCCTGTCCTCAAGCTCAGGGAAGGGGCAGACAGACAACCAAAACACCCCCTCCCCTCCCCCAGCAACTACTGCACCCAAAAACTCCAAACATTTTACTTTTTGAAATTTTCCAGTAGCTGCTGCATTTCCCCCCCTCGGCTTATACTTGAGTCAATAAGTTTTCCCAGCTTTTTGTAGTAAAATTAGGGGCCATAATATAACATAATACAATATAATATAATACAATATAATATAATGCACAAAAAAATTGGTCAGCACTGCCAAACAATGTGAACAAGAAATGCAGGTGTGGCTATAATACAAATGCGAACACAAAAAGACCACCAAAAAGATTACTGCAAACACCTACTGTATAGAAGGATACATGAAAATGAGTTTCTTGGTTTTTACACTTTTATCAAACTGTAATTGTAAGCCCATCTGCCCTGCCAGGGTGACCTCTAGTAAATGGGTCCCTACACTAAAATAACTCACCTCTCTTAGGGCCTCAGACTCCCAAGAATTAGGGTCTCCTCGAGTATTTTCTAATCGTACCTGACAATGTCTTATGTGTTATGTGAATGTATTACCTGTATTTATATATTTTACCATGTCCAGCGCTATGGAATGAGATGGCGCCATAGAAATCCATAGAATTACAATAAGATTAATAATAGTAATGGCAAATAATAATAATAATAATAAGACTTGTAGTAATAATCATCAGATGAATCCACCAGAATAAAAGTTACCTTATATGAAGATAAAGTCATTCAAATACAAGTACAATAAAAATACAGGAGGCGATTATTGGATGCCGTAAAGGGAGGTGACTGATAAACTTATGATAGATGACTGATAGACTTACTAAACTTACTTATCAGGATTGTGTTATCTGTGAAGTATTTTCCATTGCATGGTGAGTTACATTTTCAGAGTCCTGCTTTGGTGGGCTCATTGGGTGCCCAGGTCAGGCGAGGTCCTTGTTGCTTGCACAAGTAGACGTAGAATGATGGATGAGCTCCTATAGACTGGAGCAAACCTGAGACCTGCAGTGTTCAGCCTTATATAATATCATAACCATATCCTGATTGATCCTGGGAGGTTTTACTACTAGTCTCTACACACTTACCAAGGTTTAGATAATAAGGTCCCTGAGCTATGGAAGTAAAGTCTTAGAAGTATTAGGATAGAGAAATGTCCATGTGCATCTCCAAATATGTGTGTCCATGTACAGTCCTATGAAAAAGTTTGGGCACCCCTATTAATCTTAATCATTTTTAGTTCTAAATATTTTGGTGTTTATAACAGCCATTTCAGTTTGATATATCTAATAACTGATGGACACAGTAATATTTCAGGATTGAAATGAGGTTTATTGTACTAACAGAAAATGTGCAATATGCATTAAACCAAAATTTGACTGGTGCAAAAGTATGGGCACCCTTATCATTTTATTGATTTGAATACTCCTAACTACTTTTTACTGACTTACTGAAGCACAAAATTGGTTTTGTAACCTCACTGAGCTTTGAATTTCATAGCCAGATGTATCCAATCATGAGAAAAGGTATTTAAGGTGGCCAATTGCAAGTTGTTCTCCTATTTGAATCTCCTCTGAAGAGTGGCATCATGGGCTACTCAAAACAACTCTCAAATGATCTGAAAACAAAGATTGTCCAACATAGTTGTTCAGGGGAAGGATACAAAAAGTTGTCTCAGAGATTTAACCTGTCAGTTACCACTGTGAGGAACATAGTAAGGAAATGGAAGACCACAGGGACAGTTCTTGTTAAGCCCAGAAGTGGCAGGCCAAGAAAAATATCAGAAAGGCAGAGAAGAAGAATGGTGAGAACAGTCAAGGACAATCCACAGACCACCTCCAAAGAGCTGCAGCATCATCTTGCTGCAGATGGTGTCACTGTGCATCGGTCAAAAATACAGCGCACTTTGCACAAATAGAAGCTGTATGGGAGAGTGATGAGAAAGAAGCCGTTTCTCAAGCACACCACAAACAGAGTCGCCTGAGGTATGAAAAAGCACATTTGGACAAGGCAGCTTCATTTTGGAAGAAGTTCCTGTGGACTGATGAAACAAAGATTGAGTTGATTGGTCATACAAAAAGGCATTATGCATGGCGTCCAAAAAAAACAGCATTACAAGAAAAACACATGCTACCCACTGTAAAATTTGGTGAAGGTTCCATCATGCTTTGGGGCTGTGTGGCCAATGCCGGCATCGGGAATCTTGTTAAAGTTGAGGGTTGCATGGATTCCACTCAGTATCAGCAGATTCTTGAGAATAATGTTCAAGAATCAGTGACGAAGTTGAAGTTACGCCGGGGATGGATATTTCAGCAAGACAATGATCCAAAACACCGCTCCAAATCCTCAGGCATTCATGCAGAGGAACAATTACAATGTTCTGGAATGGCCATCCCAGTCCCCAGACCTGAATATCATTGAACATCTGTGGGATGATCTGAAGCGGGCTGTCCATGTTCGGCCACCATCAAACTTAACTGAACTTGAATTGTTTTGTAAAGAGGAATAGTCCAAAATACCTTCATCCAGGATCCAGGAACTGATTAAAAGCTACAGGAAGCGACTAGAGGCTGTTATCTTTGCAAAAGGAGGATCTACTAAATATTAATGTCACTTTTCTGTTGAGGTGCCCATACTTTTGCACCAGTCAAATTTTGGTTTAATGCATATTGCACATTTTCTGTTAGTACAATAAACCTCATTTCAATCCTGAAATATTACTGTGTCCATCAGTTATTAGATATATCAAACTGAAATGGCTGTTGCAAACACCAAAATATTTAGAACAAAAAATGATTAAGATTAATAGGGGTGCCCAAACTTTTTCATAGGACTGTATATATCCGGATATAGGAAACACAAATTAAAGTCATTTTTCTATATACAACATGGTTTTGTGGCAGGTAGTGAGTGGAGTTATATACTAACTATCCTATTTGTGTCCATCTGTAACCACCGAGTATTGGGAGGGTGAATTGTAGCCTTTCTAGGGTCTTGTTGCATTGGAATCCTTAACCATATTAGATAGCAACTTGGGAAAGTCTATACGTAAAATTTGCTAAATGACACAAAAAAAGAAGAAAGAACAATAAAGTCCAACAATCGATTTTATATGGTGAAGTCCTTTGTGTGGTTAAATGTGGATACACCTATATAGATGTTATATGGTAGAATATTAGGAAGGTAGAGATGAGCGAACAGTAAAATGTCCGAGGTTCGATATTCGTTTCGAGTAGCCCCTCAATATTCGACTACTCGAATCGAATATCGAACCCTATTATAGTCTATGGGGGGAAAATGCTCGTTTCAGGGGTAGGCAACATTCGATCAAATTATACTTACCAAGTCCACGAGTGAGGGTCGGGCTGAATCCTCCGTGCAGCTTCCCCGCGGCGTCTTTCGGCTCTTCCGGCTCTTCATTCACTCTGTCAGGCATCGGGCCTGGGCAGAGCCGACTGTGCATGCCCGCACTACAAGCGGACATGCACAGTCTATCTCTGCCCAGGCCCGATGCCTGGCAGAGTGAATGAAGAGCCGGAAGACGCCGCGGGGAAGCTGCATGGAGAAGACTTCTAAAGGTAGGAGAAGAACCAGCATTGATTGGCCGACTGTATAGCATTCGGCCAATCAATGCTGGTTCTGCATCGAACTTTTCCATTCGAATAGCAAGTGGTACTCTATTGAGTACGAGTATTTTGAATACCGTAGTATTCGATCGAATACCTACTCGATGGAGTACTACTCGCTCATCTCTATAGGAAGGGTTGGATGAAGACATTTGTATTCCAATATACAAATATACAAATATACCAAAGCTTTCTTGATGTCACGGATATGCTCCAAAATACGAACACATAGTTGTCGAGAGGTTATGCCCGCATAAATCATGCCACAAGGACACACCACTCCTTCGCTGCGACAATTCAAAGTATGTAAAATCTTGTACTGTTGAATATTCTGGGAATCAAAGAAACAATTGGTTTTAACCGGAAAAAGCCCATGTAAGGCCCTTACTCGAAAAAATAGTCGGTGGATGATGGAATGGACACTTAATAGTGATGGACTCTTAACCAAATGATCCCCCAGGCTCTTACTCCTTTTGGCAACCAAGGATGGTTCACTGGGTAATAATCTCCTCAGATCCTTGTCATGTCTCAACACCGGCAAAGATTGTTTAAATTTCATACCTGAGACACCTAATACTGCACACATTATAGTTCTGTGTAGGACAGGGAAAGTTTAAGTATCCAGTCTCCGTTGGAAGTAACTAAAGTTCAGAAAAGACACAACATTTTAAGATCTTTTGTAACCCTTTCTAAGTTGGACCTGGTTAGGCAGAGGGTTGGTCAGGTAGGAACTTTAGCAAGCGATGGATGGAGACACTCTTAATAAAGATGAGCGAGTAGTATTCAATCGAGTAGGTATTCAATCGAATACTACGGTATTCGAAATACTCGTACTCGATCGAGTACCACTCGCTATTCGAATGGAAAAGTCCGATGCAGAAGCAGCATTGATTGGCCGAATGCTATACAGTCGGCCAATCAACTCTGGTTCTTCTCCTACCTTTAGAAGTCTTCTCCGTGCAGCTTCTCCACAGCGTCTTCTGGCTCTGAATTCACTCTGTCAGGCATCGGGCCTGGGCAAAGCCGACTGCGCATGTCCGCTTGTAGTACGGGCACGCACAGTCGGCTCTGCCCAGGCCCGATGCCTGGCAGAGTGAATTCAGAGCGGGAAGATGCCGCGGGGACGCTGCACGGAGAAGACTTCTCGGAGGATCCAGCCCGACCCTCACTCGTGGACTTGGTAAGTATAATTTGATCGAACGTTGCCTACCCCTGAAACGAGCATTTTCCCCCCATAGACTATAATAGGATTCGATATTCGATTTGAGTAATCGAATATTGAGGGGCTACTCGAAATGAATATCGAACCTCGAACATTTTACTGTTCGCTCATCTCTAACTCTTAACACTATCTTGTCTATACGAATTTACTTCACATACACTATCTGAATAGGTAAAAACACTGGAATTGCTATCACCAGCAATATTTTTTAATTTCCATTAGCATCCCAGTGTTAATATTGACTTGTTCGGTGGTCTGCTGGCCTGGTGGCTGATGGTAACCCTAATTTTGGAAGAGAACTAAATCTTTAAATATCACTGTATAATGATTTTTGCAAAAATGTATTGCAATTTTTGTAATAGATAGAGATCAGCGAGTAGTATTTGATCGAGTAGGTATTCGAACGAATACTACGGTATTCGAAATACTCGTACTCATTAGAATATTATCACTATTCGCAGTAAAGATTCGATTCAGAACCAGCGTTGATTTGCCAAATGCTATACATGCGTATATGCGGGAGCTGACTTTTTCTCATAGGAATGCAATGACCAGCGTTGATTGGCTGAATGCTATACAGTGTACAGCATTCGGCCAATCAACACTGGTTCTGCCAGAGGCTGGTCTGTGAGGAGGCGGAGTCTAGGATCAAAACACAATGGAGACTGCTGTGCTCCGATCTTAGACTCCGCCTCCTCACAGACGAGTCTCTGGCAGAACCAGCGTTGATTGGCCGAATGCTGTACACTGGCCAATCAACGCTGGTCAATGCATTCCTATGAGGAAAAAGTCAGCTCCCGCATAAACACAAGCTGCCAGCTCTCCCGACTAGCAAGGACGAGCCTGCTGTAGAACCAGTGTTGATTTGCCAAATGCTATACAGTGTAGTGTCGAATATCAAGGCTCTACTCAAAACGAATATTGAATCTCGAATATTTGACTACTTGCTCATATCTAGTAATAGATTCTTTCTTATGGTGTCTTTGACATCCTTATTTCATACACTGTAGATTATAGGATTTAGCATGGGCGCCTAGTTTGGTTAAAGGGGTATTCCCACATCGCATACTCACCAGTCTTCGTTGCTGTAAATTCTTCTTTCTTCCGGCTTTGTTGCGTCATTGGTGGGCAGGGTTACATATGCAAAGCCAGCGGCGAGATGCTGCTGGCCCTGTCTGCACGCTCATAGACCAGTCTAGCCTTCACAATGCGAATACAGACCCGACATCCGCTGTAATAGAGAGAGGCAGATGCCGGGTCTGTATTCACATTGCGAAAGCTAGACTGGTCTATGAGCATGCACGCAGGGCCAGCGGCATCTCGCCGCTTGGCTTTGCATATGTGAATACATACCCGGCATCCACTGTAATAGAGAGGTGGATGCCGGGGAGTGTAGACGCCAGCACAGATGCCTGCAACATTTCTATGCTCCTGCCCTGCATGAACCAGCAGCGGCAGAAGAGATGCTGTTATTCCCTCACCATTCCTGAGTAATTATGCTATTAGTTTTGGTGTCTGATATCTTATTCAAGCTCTGTACTGTCAGGTGGGCGGTGTCAGGCAGGAGCAGACAAGGGGTGTGATTCTGAGCTCTGACACTGGCTGCCTCTGATTGGAGCTCTGAATCACGCCCCCACCTGACACCGCCCTTCTAACATTACATAACTTAAATAGCATATCAGGCACCAACAGTACCTGTGCTTGTTACTCAGGAATGGTGGGGGCAAGATTGAAAATTTCAACTCTACTGAAATCAATGGCGCCTATCAAAAACTAGAATTGGTAGATATGATGTAAGGTCCTTTTAAAGATTCGACACTATGCAGCAAATACAGCGTTAAAGTTTTGACACTTTTTGTCGGAAACTACACCAATTAGGGCTGGTTTCAAACCTGTGCCTGAACTCCGATAGGCAGGTTTCCGTTTTCTGCCGGCAGAAGACAGAGACCTGCATTCACTACCCGCCGGTGAGTGCCCGTCAGCATTTTGTGTTCTCCATGGTGACACCATTTTTTTTTTTTTTTTAATCAGACACAAAGTCCCACTCAGTGTCTGGTTTTGCCACGGAGAGCACAAAACGCTCATTGGCGCTCACAGCCAGTCACTTTTCAAACCCAAATTAATGGGTTTGAAAAATGCCTGACGGTTTCCGTTTCCTGCCCAGTTTTTCAGGCAGGGAACAGAAACCTGCATAACGGAGTTCGGGCGCTGTTGTGAACCCGCACTCAATAGGTTGTGACAGTCTATAGATCAGGGGTAGATAACGTACGGCTCTCCAGCTGTTGCAAAACTACAACTCCCAGCATGCATACTGGCTCTACTGTTCTTGGAACTCCCATGGAAGTGAATGGAGCATGGTGGGAGTTGTAGTTTCACAGCAGCTGGAGAGCCGAAGGTTCCCTATCCCTGCTATAGATGAACCAGATTTCTAATTCAGCATTAGACAATTTGATAGATGGTGCTGTGTGAGACTGCCTAGTGGAAGCTGCTGTGTTTTATGGTATTAGTATATCTGGGGATGTGTCATAGGGCCATGGCACAGGGATTCAAAGAACACAAAAGATATTATTTATGTTCCACTCATTCTATCCCTGATTAAGCCTAACATAATGTATCACTTTGGTCTGGAGAGTTTTAATATTAGCACCTTGGGTGTTGACTAAAGTCTCCTTAGAAGAGCAACAAGGTCATATAGACATAATGTATAGGCAGAACATATAGCTGCTATGGGGCTATGAAAGAGATGGAGCACAGCCCTAGTTGGTTCCATCCCAATTGACATCAGGCAGTGAGAATTTCAACAGAACTCCTCTATTTAGAGGAATTGCATTGATAGCAAACAAAGAGATCAGAAAATTCTCTAAAGAGTCATGGAAGGGATATGTAGTAGAGATGAGCGAGTAGTGTTCGATCGAGTAGGTGTTTGATCGAATACTATGGTATTCGAAATACTTGTACTCGATCGAACACTACTAGCTGTTTAAGGTTTGATGCAGAACCAGCGTTGATTGGCAGAATGCTACACATTCTGCCAATCAACGCTGGTTCTTCTCTTACCTTTAGAAGTCTTCTCCGTGCAGCGGCCCCGCGGCGTCTTCCGGCTGGAATTCACTCTGCTTAGGCATCTGGGCGCGAGCATGCCCTCGCATGCACAGTTGGCTCTACTCAGGCGTCGAGTCGGGCAGAGCCGACCGCGCATACGCAGTCGGCTCTGCCTAGGTCCCGATGCCTAGGCAGAGTGAATTCCAGCAGGAAGAAGACGCGGGGGCGCTGCGCCGGGAGAAGACTTCAAGGAGAATCCAGCCCGACCGTCACTCGTGGACTTGGTAAGTATAATTTTATCGAATGTTGCCTACCCCTGAAACGAGCATTTCCCCCCATAGACTATAATGGGGTTCAAAATCCGTTCGAACAGTTGAACAGTGTGCGGCTGTTCGAATCGGATTTCGAACCTCGGACATTTTAGTGTTCGCTCATCTCTAATATGTAGGGATAACCCAAAACCAGATTTACTCCTCCCCCTTTGGATAGAAATTTAAATTATTCTGTATAACCTGGAGGGAAGTACTGAAAAAAACTGAAGTTTTTAGCAATATTTCGGACAAAATTTGAAAGCTTCTCTTCGGGCTGGAACATAGTAAAAGCTTGAAGGAAATGAAAAGTTATGCAACAAATTATTTGGTATTTAGTATTTGCAATGAATTTACTGTATTCACTTTATTGATATGTAAGAATAATAAAAATCTTAATCCATTATTTCAAAGATTTTTGAAAAAATATCGAGGATAAAACACTTTACTATATCATTTTACAGTTTTAAAATATTTTCTATGCATCTGTCATTCCTTCATAATATTTTACATTAATAGTCATGTAAAAACTAATCAATTTAACTTGCAGTACCATTCCCAACCACTTGGCATGCTGTTTAGAGGATACATATCTGTGAGCCATGACACGTATCCTCTATCTCCCGGATAAGGCAGAAGTTTCAGATTGCTGAAGAACTGAGCAATGGATCCCCAAGTGATCTCGAGAACAAGGGCCCAAAGGTCGCCATAAAGTTTCCCCATGAATGAGGAAAAAGTAATTTTCGGAAATCAATGCTGTTGACCATACAACAAAGAAATAAGGGAAAGCAGAAATGATCCTGTACAGGATTGAAAAAAATCATAAAAGACAAGAGTTGTGCAAGTATCATGCTCACCCGATGGAGTTGTAGAAGGTACTCTTATATAAGCCTTCCAAGTATAAGAGTACTCTTCATCAGGTAGCTGTCTCGGTGTCTCCTGGTGGAGAATCGCCTCTATCTACGGCACAAGCAATCCAAATTCTAGTAAAAAGTGAGAACCACTTTGGTACTGGGTACACCAATCTGGTTTCCCGTATTTATTTGGTCTGAATAAAACTTTTTGCCAAATACAGGAAACCTGATTGTCGTATGTGGTTCTCACCTTTTGCTAGAATATGAGATCAATGATGGAAAATAAGAGACCTAGACTGGGCATTTCTTTTGTCAAATATTTTCCTCACACTTTCCTTGACTTCGGTGTTTCTTATGCTATAAATAATAGGGTTAAACATAGGAGTAACCACAGTATAAAGAATGGAGACCACTCTGTCTCGATCTACCGAGTAGCTCCCCCGAGGACGTAAATATGTGAAAACAATGGCCCCGTAGTATAGAGAAACTACTGAAACGTGAGATACACAAGTGGAGAAGACTTTGCGTCTTCCAGTGCTTGAACGAATTCTTAAGATGGCCGATATAATTTGAACATAGGACAAAAGTGTCAAGACAAAAGAGCAAAGGCCTACAATCCCACCGGAGATATACACTGCTATTTCATTCATTAAAGTGTCTTTACAAGACAGTCGGAAGAGTGGAGGCATCTCACAGAAGTAGTGGTTCACATGTCTGGACCTACAGAAGGGCAGTCGAAAAGTGCTGTAGGCATAATAGATAGAGTTCAGGAAGTTTACAGACCAGGTTCCGACAGAGAGAAGAAGACAAAGCCTTAAGTTCATGATAGTGTTGTAATGTAAGGGGTAACAGATGGCCACGTATCTATCGTAGGCCATGATTGCCAAAATAATACACTCAGTCCCTCCCAAGGCAAGGTGGAAATACATCTGAGCAACACATCCCCAGAACGAAATACTCTTGTCTCCAGCCAAGGTACTTATCAGGAGTTTCGGCACAATGGTGGAGGAAAAACAGAGGTCAATGAGCGAGAGGTTACTGAGGAAGAAGTACATGGGGGTCTGCAGTCGAGGTTGATTCCTTACCACTACAATGATCAAAATATTCCCTGTTATGGTGACCATGTACATCATCAAAAGTATTGTGAAATATAAGGGTTGGAGAGATGGGTCAGTGGAAAGACCGATCAGGATAAATCTATATGAAGACGATTCATTCAGATGTTCCATATCACGTATCGCTGAGAACCTAAAAAAGAGATTATATTGACCATTATATTTACACTCTTTGGGGTAAGTGCTTTGATAAAGAAGCAAAAGTGACACTAGGTTCAGACTAGTGTTCAGGGCTTTGTCGCTCGGGGGCTATAATGAGGTCCACCCAATTTCCACCAGTTTTATACTGAACTTCCCCTTGCTACTAAGACAATGGGGGTAAATTGCTAGACTGCAATCTTAATTCATTCCCCTACTGGCATGAGTTTCAATAAATCTCTTCGGCAAAGGATCCCCACCCCTGCCCGAAAACTTTCAGAGTTTAGAACGTTTCTGCCTTCGTGGTCGTATCCATCAAGACGACAGATGTCACCACTAAGATGGTTAATTTTTTGCAAATTTTTTCCTCCCTCACCTGTCCTTGTGGTTTGCCATGTAAGAATATATGTATCACGTTAAGAAGTTTTCAAAAACGCAATGTGGTTTTGGGATGAGCTATCACAAGGTGAAATGTTGACTGCCCTGTGGTCTAACCAAGCTTTAGTTAGTATGTGGTGATGGTGGGTTGAATTGGTTTCAAGATAAATCGTAATCCTTCACCTACCTGGAGATCATATAGGTATGGGCACATCCGTACAATAACACACAGCCACATTTTTTGGAAAGCTGCTACTCTTATCACACACTTTTCTGAACATGGCATAAAACAATGTATAAATTTGCTCCGAGTCTTCTTCTAATGGTTTCTTTCTCCTCCAGCACCACTGATTTCCAAAAAGTTCTGTACTGAAAGTCTAGCTATGATTCCCATGTACTGTTGAAGCTGTACAAAATATTGAAAGGTAACTATACAAAGGTAGCAGTAACATCTAGGCCACGGTGCCTAAGGGAGCCCAACATCTTCGTGTTACTCCTTGCAGTTCAGGATGGCAGTGGAATGGCCTTCACAAAGGTGGAGCAGATACTAGGTTTACATAAGGTGGTTTATATATTATATGACAGACAGTAAGAATTCAACTGAGAATAATTAATATGTTATCGTAACACGCAACATATTCTCTTGAGTACATAGAAATAAATTTACCTTTGGGATTAATATAACCTTATACATCTGTGTCAACAGGAAATGTTAATGACTAGCAAACCAAGCCAGTTTTAGTCTTTGGGCCAAATTTCTGAGATCCTG
This sequence comes from Leptodactylus fuscus, assembly GCF_031893055.1. Classification (NCBI taxonomy): domain Eukaryota; kingdom Metazoa; phylum Chordata; class Amphibia; order Anura; family Leptodactylidae; genus Leptodactylus; species Leptodactylus fuscus. Next base: position 140,925,418 of record NC_134271.1, read on the forward strand.
AAGGTCAAGAAGATCTGGAGCTGCCTTGTTCCTAGGGTTGAGCCGATCTTGAGATTTCAGGATCGTTTTTAAACTCCGATGTTCGATCATTTTCCATCTGAACCCAATCCCAATTCCGATCCTAATGCAAGTCAATGGGATTTTTTAATGATCGAAAATCATATTTGAAAAATGATCCTACTCACTACAGCGTGTGGAGTCCAAAAATTGAATGCTTCAAGATAGAAGATACAAGATAGGGCAGGTCGCTTCTTTTCTCCGCTAGCAGCAGCCTGCCGCTAGCGGAACAAAGAAGCCTGGCGGTCTGCATAGACCACCATTGTAAGGGGAGGTTTTGGACGCAAAATCCGCTGTCAAAAACCTCCCCTGGGCTCATGTGTGAACGAGCCCTAATGCTGGGAGTAGGGCTTGTTGTGGCTTAGGAGAGTGTGAGCGGGTACAGGGCAGGGAGACGTGAGTGCATCACTCACGTCTCCCCTCCTAGTACCCGCCCACACTCTTCTAAGCCACAAGTCCCGCCTTCTCCCAGCATCTGTAACACTAGCCTAGGGAGGCGAGGGCGCGTACGGCACTCTGCAGGCATGTGAATGAGAGAGGGGTGGACCGAGAACAATGGGGAGTGGCAGCGGTAGCAACAACGGTTCTGTGCAGGTAAGTTGAGTGATCTTTTTTAGGCGGGATTGGAACCCAATCGCGGTCGTGATATTTACTCGATCACGGATTGGGATCTGATCTTTTCCAATCCTGATCGCTCAACCCTTCTTGTTACAAGTGATTGCCGAAATGAATATTATTTACTTTCTGGTCAGAAGTATAATAGGTTTTCTCAATCACTATGGTCCTTGGTTTTAGTAGTTACATGAGCGAAATAAACTGGTAAATAGGTTTCATGCTTCACCCCTTCTCACACCATGATGTAATAGTACTTTATGAAGCAGTTTAACTTACCTCCCAATGATGTACTATTACGTCATGATGGCGGTACCTGTTCCGTAGCTGAGTGGGTGTCATCAGGAATGGGTGTCAGATTATGATATAGTGGTAGGAGTCATGCTCTGATGATAGATGTTAACACATTTCCTGGCATGTTCCATTTGTGATCACCCCCCCCCCCATCCAAATGACACATTCAAGGGGTGCTAATATGTTACCATGACAGACTTGGGCTGGATCCATTGCCAATGTGTCTGCCAGAGTGTTGTATGCAACATACATTTTAGTCAATTGGTCAATTGTTTATAGACACCCCAAAATGGTGCCAATAGAAAATGCACATCCTTCCATAAAAATTCCATATAAATTCCATATAAAAATAAAAAAAGTCCTCCTATGTCCACATCATCAAAAAAAAAACAAAAAAATAAAATAAAAAATAAAACATTTAGCTTGCACAATATAACAACAAAAAAAACAGTCACTACTTTAAGACAAAACTAAAAAAGGAAATGTGCATGTGTACATCAGGTTTAGAGATTAAGGAAAAAGACACCAAAAGTGCCACTAGAGTGACCCCCAAATTTTAGAAGATAGTTTAGATTTTAGTGTACCCTATATACCTTGCAAATTTTTGCAACTGTGCCTTCAGATCTGGAAAACTAATGCTCACTACTCCCCTTGATTAAATTTTTTGAGAGGTGCGGTTTTCAAAATGAGGTCACTTCCTGGAGGATTCCTCTGTACTGGCACCTCACCTCAAACCAAACATCTAAATCTGTACGCCAAAAGTCAGAGCTTCTTGATTTCTGTGCCCTGCTGTGGACCCAATCGGCAGTTTATGCCCACATGTATGACAATGTTGTATGTTGTATCCGAGGTACCCCACTTAACCACTTCAGTACCGGGCCAATTTGTGGTCCAGGACCAGACACATTTTAGGTTTATTATGTATGTGCGGTTTTGAGGTCTGTAAAATTTTTCTCGTATGTCTTAGTCAACTAATTTTTTCGTCTTTTTTTGGGGACACATAGGGCTTTATTTTTATGTTATTTTTATTTTCAAATGTGTTTTAATTTTTTTAATATCCAGGAAAATATAAACAAAATAGGAGGGAAATTGTGTCTGGTTTTCAATTTATAATTTTTTTTAAATTCAATAACACAAAGTGTCACTGAAAAACTTTATAAAATAGTTTTTCCTCTCCGTTACGGTAATTTTTATTTTGTATGGTGTCGTCGGGGGCGGGGCTATAACCTTTAATAACGGTGTTTTATTAGCGTATTATTTATTTTTTATTATTATTTTATTTACATTTTTTAAAAACTTTTTTATTATATTTTTATTTTTATTTTTTTCCAGATTGTGTCCCCATAAGGGTGCATGCACACTACGTAACGCCGGGCGTGTATGAGAGCCGTACACGCCGGCGTTACAGCAGGGCTGCCGAACACTTCCCATTCACTTCAATGGGAGCGCTCGTAAACGCCGCTGTTACGAGCGCTCCCATTGAAGTGAATGGGAAGTGTTCGGCAGTCTGCCGTAATGCCGGCGTGTACGGCTCTCATACACGCCCGGCGTTACGTAGTCTGCATGCACCCTTAGGTGATAAGAGACCTTTGGGGACATCTGATCACTTATTTTTTTGTACTGGAGGCTGATTTCTCCTATAACTGGGGCTGGTACATTTAACCCCAGATACAGGAGGAATCCAACCTCCTGCATGCTGTATACACAGCTTACTGAGCTGATCTGAGTCCTGTAGGACCCAGCAGCTCTGGTAAGACTCTGCTCCCAGTGGATCAGGTGTCTGCTGGGTCAGAGGGCAGCTGATTTATGGCTGCGTCCATAGCCGTGTATACAGCGCTCATTGAGTGCTGTATACACAGTGATCGAGAAGGCAGGGGAGGTAATAAATCTTCCCTGTCTTCTCTCTAGGAGCTCCGGCTGAAGTTACAGCCGGCTCCTAGTGAAAGCAACTGAACGATCTCCATGCAACTGCTGTGTTCTGGTGGACGTACCGGTACGTCCTGGCAGAACTAGACAACCACTTCCCGGACGTATATAGTCTATGGGCGGTCCGGAAGTGGTTAACAATGCCAGTAGGGCACAGAAGGAAAAAAAAACACGATATGGTTTGGAGCACGGGGTCCACTGTTTGGTGGACCCCATGCTACTTTTGCAAGGTATCAAAAATGCCAGTAAAGTGGAATTCCCTAACAAATGACCCCCACTGTGAAATGACCCCCACTGTGAAAACTGAGGAATATATCCAGGGTGTAGTTAGCATTTTCGTAGTTTGTAGTAATTAATTTTCCAGTGTTGATCGCGCAGCTGATGGTGAAAATGGAAATCAGCTAACAAAGCTGGGTGTCCTTCATATTTCTCCTCCAAGTTTCCTGGAAACAAAGAACTTTAAGTATAAGATTCTTTCTTATTTTTCTCCTTTTGTTTTTAAGACTGTTTGCTTATGTGACATATGTTTATTTACAGTATCTTTTCGTTTTATGGATAACAGTGAACCCTTTGGGTATTAAATTGATAAATTTAAGGATACTCTGTGTTTGCTCTTTGAACCCATCACCCTTTTGAAGCGTGTTTGAGTCTGACTGCTGGGAGCAATAATGTGTGTCTGGGATTCCATTTGATCCCAATTCTGCATTCAACAGGTGCTGCCAGCATGTGTTCTGAGTATGAGGATTGTCTTGGGGTCCAATTTACCCTCAATTTTCAGATTGAATGAAGGATGAGTGCAAGATTGATTTAGTGGAGTGAATTGACCCCTGACAGCTGCACCCTCTACCAATCCTAATGCAGCAGGAGTGAAGTCCCTGTTACTGAACCTACAGGTCCTATATCCGGCTTCAATCCTTAGGAAATAACTTTTTCCCTTCTATATCTACTAGTCCAACTTTGTACATTGGCCTCATACTTTGTGTATAGGGATCACTACATCAGCTCACTCAATACTTGCACTATCATCCTATTGTATTGTATCTATTTTATTACTTCTATTTTTGCTCTTGTACATTACAAGTTTTGGCTTAGCAATTTCTTTTGTGCATTAAATTAACCTTGTGGGACACACAGTGACAATGTATTTCTCAGTGGACTGTTCAGTGATGCCAAACATCATTTTTTTGTACTGTAAATTGGCATCTTAATGATCCGCGAGGAGAGAGACCTAGTATTATTATTATTATTATGCGGAATTCTTTAGGAATTAACTTCAACAATATCAGAATGGACAAGAAAATAAGTGGAGATGCATAGTACACAGCAACTAATACAAAATATCTATCTATCTATCTATCTATCCATCCATCCATCCATCCATGTGTCATACAGTTGTGTCCTCTCTTACCTTTGGGTTTGACAGCCCAGTTCTTTGGGTGGAATAAAGTCTATTAGTTACAATGTATTTACAATGTACAATGTAGAAAGTCTATACATCAACCATCAATGGAATTAACATCTCCCCTGCCTTACATTTATGGTTTGTGTATACAGAAGAACAAGCAGTAGTTGATATCGACAGGGCCATAGCTACAAGCCCTCTCTCCTGATGAGGTGTCAAAGGTCCCTCTTCAAACTGAAATATACCACATTTCTTAATGGTACAGGATAAGTAGTGTCCCCATTCTGAATTGGGGCTCAGGCACTTCAAGTTGTGCCTCTGGATGTTGGTGACACCAACACCATTTTTTGATAGTGAGGACACATATGAGGATAACTAATATGTTGGCTTATTTCATTTTGTTTACGTTATGCATTTTTAAAATTAAAAAGTTGGGTTTTTTTATCTTTTATATCTCGTACTTAATTTTCAACTTTTTAAATTTTTTAAAACTTTTTTCCTTAACTCAAGAGGACTTGAACCTGGGATCTGCTAATCTCCAGCGCAATGTACTGCACTAGATGCCCTATGTGCAATAGGGAAAGGTAGTGAGGAGGCCATTGTTTGGTGTCCAAAAACATAAGGTTCCCACCCAATTGGAGAACTAGAGCATGACCACTTACTCAGTAAGCTGTGTAAGTGGCCACAAGAAAATGGCCACTTATATAGCTTACTGAGTAAGCTGCCACTTTCTTGTGGCCTCTGGCATACACAGTCAGCTTTGCCCAAGGCCTAGAAGATTGAAACCCAGGATGGAAAAAGATGCAGGGAGAGGAAGATGGAGGCATCGCTGGAGAGTGTTCTCTCGCAGTATTGGGGACACCCCCAGTGCTGTTTCGGCACTGGGTCCCACCCCCAGTGCTGCAAGAGAACACATTTGCATACCAAAAAAAACCCCAAGATTTCTACCGAATGGCGGCGCAGAGAATATATCTAAAGGTAGGAGAAGAATAGCCTTTCTTAAGGATATTCCTATGTGTTAGTCAGAAAAGAAAGGGTATCCAATGATATCCCAAAAACCCTATATAAATATATGAATGGCCCATAAAAGAAATATGGGAAAAAGCTATTCCATGTAAAATTTCCTCAAAAAACATGAAGATGCTTTCTCCATCTGGAGAAAAAAAGAATTAATCTCCAAAGGGAACAATGCTTCTTCACTGTATCAATTTGTAGAATAGCCTACTCCAGGAGCTGGTTCTGCACCAGTGTTAGGACTGGGAACCTGTAGAATAGCCTACTCCAGGAGTCGGTTCTTCACCACTGTAAGGACTGTGAATCTGTAGAATAGCCTACTCTGGGAGCTGGTTCTTCACCAGTGTAAGGACTGGGAACCTGTAGAATAGCCTACTCCAGGAGCCAATTCTTCACCACTGTAAGGACTGTGAATCTGTAGAATAGCCTATTCTAGGAGACGGTTCTTCACCACTGTAAGGACTGGGAACTTGTAGAATAGCCTACTACAGGAGCTGGTTCTTCACCAGTGTAAGGACTGTGGATCTGTAGAATAGCCTACTTCAGGAGCTGGTTCTTCACCAGTGTAAGGACTGAGAACCTGTAGAATAGCCTACTCCAGGAGCCGATTCTTCACCACTGTAAGGACTGTGAATCTGTAAAATAGCCTACCCCAGGAGCTGGACACAGGAGTAACAGCTTCAAAAAAGGATTAGATGCCTTTTACAGCAAAATAGCACTGATACTTATATAAATGTATAGAATACTTATTTTTCTCACTTGCCCCTTCAGTCATGGCCTTTCCTATTTTTTGGTTGGAATTGATGGGCGCATATATATATATATATATATATATATATATATATATATATATATATATATATATATATTCACTTTTACTAGCTATATAATAGAGATGAGCAAACCTGTGAAGATTTGTTTCAGGTTCGGACACAACTTATCTGGATAGAACCGAAGTGAAATTACTCCGGAGTCTGACTCCAGAGTATAATAGGTGGAGTCCCAGGGGAGGCCTGTGATTGGGCTTCAAAGGTCGCATAGGGCATGTCGATGTCTCAATGCTTAAATGCAAAGACAGGGGAGGTCCTGGAAGGAAGTCTTGGACACCTTGAGGATGGCCGGAAGAGCTGAGGAAAGGTGAGTATAACTGTTTATTCAAGTCCAAACTAAACAATTCTTCAGAGGATCTAAATAGGGCCATTCCTGATGACCAAATTGGGGCCAAGAAATACAGTCTGTTCCAGCCCAACCCAACTGTGTCTCTTCTTTCATAGAATTTCAATCACTGACTTTTTAAAAAAATTAGAGGAGCATTACTGCACCTGACTGACCTTGTCTATCAGCCATTCATGAAAGAGTCGGAGTCAACAGGAGTTGGAGTTAGAGTTGGACTATGGCAAAACAGCAGAGTCATAATCGGTGATCTGGCCTAGCCCCGGTTACAGCCTTGTTCCTTTGTCATAATATCATTGGCTTATGAGGAAGCAGAGACCATCAAGGGACTAGTTAGTGACAGAATTGGTGTCTTAAGTTGTATATGTATACTACTCTGCAAAAAAATTAAGCAACAATTTTTTGCCTTGCATCAGTTCTCCTAGGTACACTTTCAGACTTAATAAATGCCGTTCTTAATAAATCTGTCCCCAAGTCTCTATTTGTCTGATCACAGTCTCTATTTGAATGGTAACGCACAATACTATTTCACAAACTGGACATCTACTGCTTATTCCTCTTCAGACATTGCAGCCCTGACAGTCATTTTAGGATAACAACCCCTTAATCATAGCACATTATATTGGTAATCTTTGCCATAGTAAGCCACGGCGGCATAAAAGCAACTGTGCTGCACAATTGACAAGATGAAAATGAAAGGTAACTACATTTAAAATTTGGAGGTATCACTAGATGTATTTGGAAAGTTTTCTGCATTTTTCATCAACTTAGTGTTACGGTTCTGTGTACATATATAAATATTTTTTTTAAACTACAGAACCTCTAGTCTGTAGAACACTACAGCGAGGTCCACAGGCCCAATGGTGGACGGCTGTATGTCTGAACTCAATGTGAACTACTGCAAAGACACTGCAGCGTGGACTCAATGTGAACTACTGCAAGACACTGCAGCCTGAACTAAATGTGAACAGTGTGTACTGTGCGACACTCCATGTGAACAAGGTGCAACTAAAACCCTGCCAGTTTAGCTCACTGGCCAGGTGCACCAGTACAAGTAAAACACACACGGCTGCCAAGGGTTAACACTCACCCCAGGCCAGCAAACACACACACTTACCCCTAGGGGCCACCATGGAAGTTTTAGAACATTCTCCTGCACACAGCTTGGAGTTACCAGGGGAGTTTGCATGATCCTGCACACAGCTTGGAGCCATCAAACACCCATGCTCCCGCACACAGCTAGGAGCCGTACATGAAGTCAGACAGTACACATAGACTATCTCAGAGACCATACCTGCTGCAGATCTACAAGCTGGAATGGCGTCTACCGCTCCTATTCTGGTGTAGATCTAACAGTTCAGGGTTTACAGACCCTACGTAACAGCACCCAGAAGAAGCAGAGAAACCCCACACAGAGGCCTAGTCTGAAACCTGCCTGAGTACTGGAGCCTATCCCTGATGATTACTGTCATTCACTCCGTGGACTTTGAGGAAATTTTAGTGGAAGTGTGAGCACCCGGCGGGCGTCGGCTCACACTATTTAAAGGGAAGTGCCCGCCCAATAGGGTGGTGGTGAGGACCTCACCGCTCATGCTCAATAGGGGAGAAATGGCACCTAGCTCGTGAGCAGCTCCAATAGGTCTGAGCATGCTCAGTAAGGTGAAAGCTGGATGGTTAGACTGACCCGCAGGTGGCGCTTTGCGCTATGACAACAACCTGCGGGACCAAATCCTAACACTTAGGTGCTGTGGTCAGCAATGGAGTTAAATGGCAAGTATGCTTCTGATTGACAAGGGGGGTATTATCATGAACAAATGTCCATTGTACCCCCTTGTCTGGCAGGAGTACAATAAAATAATTGTCTCTTCTCCCTGTGATATCTCTCAATCAAGGTGGGCTAAAGACATGATTCCTGGCTTTGAATTAAGACCAAGATTGAGGTTTTAACCCCTGCAACTCCAGAGTTAGAGCCATATAAATTGACAGTGTTCTTGGATGTGTCCTGCTAAGGGGAAACTGTAATGTACATTGATCAAGTCCCGAGCAGGATTCATCCAGAACTGTAATGGGGTTTAGCAATGCCCCAAGTCCTATCTTATCTGTTCCCCTTGTTTACTCATGGTATGCTCTACCGCTCATGTGACCTTAACCCTGAACTGCACAAAATCCCTGCCTAATCCTTCGGCATACAAGATGAAGATGGACCAACCAAATCCAAATGGACCGGCACAATGAACAGCGCTAATCCAATAGAGTACACTAGGATTTTCTTTATTGATAGAACAGGTACACACAACGCATTTCAGGTACTACCCTTTTTCAGGTGCATAAATGCGTGGAGCTGAGTCATGCTCTACCGCCCATGTGACCTGAACCCTGAACTCCCCAACATCCCTAACTAATGCCTTAGCATAGGCGACTTTGGCCAGTTTTAATACAGCAGAAGTGCCACGTACCGGACTACAAGTCTTGTATTGGGATTTACTAAACTTATTGTGTAACCTGGGCTTACTCCTCAAACCTTTCAGTCTAACTTTGTGGTGTTAATGACATTGTACTTGTTATAACATGGTAAACTTTGAAGACGAAGGAGATTTTCTTTATCGTGTCACTCCATGTTTACATCATCCTGATGCATCTGCTTTTTTTTTTTTTTTTTTTTTATCAAAAGTTTCAGTTTAGAAATTTCATTGTGGAATAAATTAACCTTGCGGGACTTGCCGTAGCCGAGTGTTCTCAATGGAACGTTCAGTGATGGCAATCATCATTACACGTATTGTAAATTGGTATCTTTAATGAGGTTTATTATTATTTTTAGGTGAATTTCTTTGGGAATTAATTTTTTATCAATGGCAGAATGTAAGAAAATATAACTAGTAGGACTTAGTACAAAGCAAAGGATACAGAATATAATATTAAAATATCATTAATATTAGGTTTTTACCAATATAGTTTCTTTTGCAAATCATCATTTTTTTTATTATAATCCCAAAAAATATTGTTTTTTTATTAAATCCAAAAAAAATAATATTTCTATTAAATCTAAAAAAAATAAACTTTGACATTCACTCCATTAAAAAGTGAAAAAAAAAATTCAGAACTGCCTCAATTCTTCGTGGCATAGATTCAACAAGGTGCTGGAAGCATTCCTCAGAGATTTTGGTCCATATTGACATGATGGCATCACACAGTTGCCGCAGATTTGTCGGCTGCACATCCATGATGCGAATCTCCCGTTCCACCACATCCCAAAGATGCTCCTCTATTGGATTGAGATCTGGCGACTGTGGAGGCCATTGGAGTACAGTGAACTCATTGTCATGTTCAAGAAACCAGTCTGAGATGATTCCAGCTTTATGACATGGCATTGCATTATCCTGCTGAAAGTAGCCATCAGATGTTGGGTACATTGTGGTCATAAAGGGATGGACATGGTCAGCAACAATACTCAGGTAGGCTTTGGCGTTGCAACGATGCTCAATTGGTACCAAGGGGCCCAAAGAGTGCCAAGAAAATATTCCCCACACCATGACACCACCACCACCAGCCTGAACCGTTACCGATACAAGGCAGGATGGATCCATGCTTTCATGTTGTTGACGCCAAATTCTGACCCTACCATCCGAATGTTGCAGCAGAAATCGAGACTCATCAGACCAGGCAACGTTTTTTCCAAACTTCAATTGTCCAATTTCGATGAGCTTGTGCAAATTGTAGCCTCAGTTTCCTGTTCTTAGCTGAAAGGAGTGGCACCCGGTATGGTCTTCTGCTGCTGTAGCCCATCTGTAGCCTCAAAGTTCGACGTACTGTGCGTTCAGAGATGCTCTTCTGGCTACCTTGGTTGTAACGGGTGGCTATTTGAGTCACTGTTGCCTTTCTATCAGCTCGAACCAGTCTGGCCATTCTCCTCTGACCTCTGGCATCAACAACGCATTTCCGCCCACAGAACTGCTGCTCACTGGATGTTTTTTCTTTTTCGGACCATTCTCTGTAAACCCTAGAGATGGTTGTGCGTGAAAATCCCAGTAGATCAGCAGTTTCTGAAATACTCAGACCAGCCCTTCTGGCACCAACAACCATGCCACGTTCAAAGGCACTCAAATCACCTTTCTTCCCCATACTGATGCTCGGTTTGAACTGCAGGAGATTGTCTTGACCATGTCTACATGCCTAAATGCACTGAGTTGCCGCCATGTGATTGGCTGATTAGAAATTAAGTGTTAACGAGCAGTTGGACAGGTGTACCTAATAAAGTGGCCGGTGAGTGTATATGTATAAAGCCGAACAAACAAAAGGCTAAGTACTTTTTGAAAGTTTTTTCCATATACAGTTCATAAGCCTTTGTATCTAGGTCTATGCAGCGGAACGTCGAGAAAGGAAGTAGATTAAGTTTAATGGGCATAAAACAGGAACTTCTTGGACGGATGGATCACAATTTGACTGTGGCGTACGTCACCTGAAAATTCCATTAGGATAAAATTAACATTAATAATAATCATAAATATTCAAATATAAGTACCAATATAGGGCAATGCAGTTAGTTGAAGTGGGTTCCCGTCGATGACATTTCTCACCTACCCATTGGATAGTAAATACTGTACCTATTATATTATTGGAGTTTTGACCTCTGTGACCCTCACAGAACCTCCCCATTAGGATGTCTATGGTGTAAGGAGTTGTCTTTAGTAGGTATACAAGCTTGTCAACTGCTTACAAGGGCAGGACAAGGGGTGGGTGTCTAAGTTATAGGGGGCCAGTATACTAAAGACAATGAATGGGAGGAGAGGGAAGGGGGAAGAGGGGCAGCAGCTGCACGGGGTTATCCAGGATCATAAAACAAGATGAGTTATCCAGAAAAAAAAATGGCTTCATTCTTCTCACGGTCACATGCCCATTCATTTGATTCACAGTTCATGTTTGGGAGCCCCTTCCTCCAAAACCCTTTTGATGTCATGGTCGCTGTTGAGTGCGGCATCTAGGGGGTCAAACACCTGAGATCAGTGGTTTTTGGACTCCAAAGCAGGTGTCCGACTGTGAGTGCAAAGCTGGGCACCCATGTGTGAGAGTGTGGGGACCATAGAAAATCAATTGTGGCGGAATAAGTCCCAGTAGTGACTGACATTAGAAAGACTATACAGACCCAGAGTATGATGAACTGAAGGCAGAGAAGGTGTTAAAAAGTTAAAAAAAAAATAAAAAAAATAGATTACTCTCCTTTCTTGGGCTCTGCTTCAAAATCTTCTGTTTCGGTCCACTTCTGGGGCATACTGCCATCTTAATGTCCTAATGAGACACCCATATGATTACCGAGGCCTTTAGCTTCTGCATTCATAATGGGGGGGCTTATTTATTTACTCTTTGACAACTTTACTTCCTGGAAAATGGTGCTGGATTTGTGCAAAAATCAAATCAAAATTTGAATATTTGGGGAAATTCATAACGAATTTGGTCATGACTAACCATACTCTAAGGTATGCACTAATATATTCTCAGACTTACCGACTCTTCTTGAGGACTAAATCTCACATGACGTTCTGTAAAAAAAAGGAAAAAATGTCTGTTGCGTGTGGGTTAATATTCATGGGGAGAGGCTGTGACTGATATTTTTATTGGGACCACCATGGCTCTTTTTGGGCACTATGGACGTCACTGCAATGGCAGACATTTTGGGGTGTACTGCTCTAAGAGAACACTATGGTCATCACTCTGATGGGACAGACAGACTGATTTTTTAGGCGAATTAACGGGACACCATGTCCATAGTACAGGACCTAAGGTGATGGTGCTCAACGCAGATTCACCCTCTATGGTGCTCATTGAATTTCATTGCCATGTGTCTTATCATTCAGTTTTATTGCAACTCTAATCCAACAATTGCCCCATTATTTAGACCACAAAGGTAGAGGAAAGTAAAAAAAAGTTGATAGAGTAATGGGATCGTACAGAGCTGCCCATATTGATAAGCTAACCAGAGGGCAAACTATTGATGGGCCCCAAAAGATCAACTGTAAGCTCGGAAGGAATCGGCCAGCAAGAGTTCACTTCATTGAAAGAAAGCTGAAGCATTACACAGTTCACACTAATATAATTCAGTCGTGTATATCATGTAAGGGTGTATCCCTTGATGCCATCTAATAGACAAAAAGATCCATAAAGAAGCTCAATTATTTGAAAATTGACTTTTAAGACCAGTTTGTGGTCACAAGTAGAAGACATTTATCTACAGAGGTTATCTAGCTGTATTTTCAGAAGACATACCCTTGGGAGCGACTGGAGGAGGGGTATCTTTAACCAAAGTTCTTCGTCTGAAAGCGAGGATAATCTGATGTATTAGGAGGATAGCAATGATGATGGGTAATGCCACATATAGTACAATGTAGCATTCACGGCTGGACCTCTCACCTGAAACAAAAAATGATGGAGAAGAACGTTCAATGGTCAGTTTAGACATCTCATAATATCATGTGCTTATAAGAAGTCCAGTAGTAACTCTCTGACATTGACTACCTTCAAGACTTGTATGTAAAGATATGACTTTTAATGGCAACCAAGGGTACTTTCTCTTGAAAGCAAATTTATTTGGACTAAATGAAATATTCAAGCCAATGGTAGACCCGAAAGAATGTTCAAGAAATTTTCACATCTCTAATAAAACCTTACTAGCAGTGAAGGTTCTTCTAATACAGAGCTGAAAATTCTGCTCCAGTTGTGGAGGCCATAGAAATCTAATCTACTTCTTGGTACGTCTTTGATTCTAAAGTCATCTGTTACTCCAGTCTCCTGGTTCTCCATATTAGAATATGTGGAGAGGAAGTGGAATAAGACATGACTTCCGAATCGGACTACATAGACTATTTACAGTCTGCATAGGACCTGTATGCAGTGAGACTTCTATAATTTGACCCCTGTTTTTTATAGGGCTGGTCCTCTCAAAGTATAAAATATGCAAAATACAGGTGTCTAATCAAATCAGAAAGCTTGTACAGCTCTCTAAGAATCCCACCAATGGTGAAAGTCCCCAAAATCATATATTGCAGGTTTGATATCCCATCAGCATTTTTATATAGAACCAGGCCTAGACTGGGACTAATAAAATAGCCTTGGTAGTGTACACAAGGCAACCTAGCCTACATCTATAACCACAGGGGTCCTGGTTATTTCTTAAATCCCTACTTGGTCTTCTTGTTCAAGATGGTCCCATCACTCTTGGTCCCCAGTGTGGCACCTCTGGAAATCTTGTCCCACAGCATGGTTTTTCTCTTGTTTCTATTCACCAGCATGGCTCTAGTTCTTTGCCCCAGCATAGTATTGCTTTAAATTAAGGTCCTCAGCGTGGTTCCCCTTATTTCATTTAACTGGTATACCTTTAAATCTAGAGCCAGCATTACTTTCCTTCTCAACCCTAATTTTAAGTATGGTTCCTCTTTCCATTTTCTGCCTTTGTAGCTAACCTTGACCATACTTGATGACTCTTCATAGTCCAACATTTCAACTCTAAAAAATGCTAGGGAATGACTCTAGAACATCCTTTTTTGTGGTGAGGTTTACATAATAACTGTATATTTTATGGCCGAGTTCTGGGAAAAATTGGAACTGTTGGCACCTCAGAAGCACATTGCATTCTCCACTGTGATTACTAGGGATGAGCAAACCCATCTAGTTAAATATTCAATTATACTTTCCTTGCCTCAACTCTCCAGGCCATCCTCTTTAGGCCTCTTCCTACCTCTAGCTGATGTCAGGTGCCCCAGGGTCACAGTTGAGGCCTCCAATGAGTCATGAGACCTGTTATTGGAAGGGGCCTGAAGAGGTCAACAGAGGATGTTGGACACCCAGGAGAGGTGAGGCAAGTTGAGTATAACAGTTTTCTATTTTAACTCATCTTCCCTGGGCCTGCATTTATTATACTCTGTGATCTAAGGAGACAAGTTCGGCCCCAAACTAACCGCAAGCCGAAACTCACGAATGTTTCGCTAACCTCGTAAGATTCACCTATCTCTAATTACTAAACACTGAACATGACATGGGCTCTCTACTCCATGTCCCTTTGGTTTTGAGAAGTGCAGAGCTGCTTCCACATTGGTCCCATTGTATGTAGATCCAATGTGTGGTCTTTTCAATCAAATTTACACTGAAAAAAAGTTGCTTGAAAACGCAGTCTATGCTTGGATAAGGGTTTTTCTACTTATAGAGAAGCAACTTCCTTAGAGTACATTGGGAAGATACTTGGTCACTGAAAGAGATCGGAAAATAGACTTTGGAGGGGGGAAGTCTTCTAAATGAATGGTCACCAAAGTAAGTTATTTCTGAAAACTGTTTGGTATGTTTCATATTTTACAGAGATAAATAGAAACAACAAGAAAAAAATTCTTACAAATTTTTGAGAAATTTTTGAGTTGCCTTTAAGGAACAGTTAATGTTGAAAATTAGAGTATCGATGACTCATTTTGCGAAGATATATTACGGGGATGTTTCCACACCAGGCATTGAAGGGATAGCCATACAAATTAGAATGATGGATGCCCTGGCCCTGCTTTTTTTTTTTTTTTTTTTACCTACCTTTATCATTTTCCTGGGCAGATCGTATTGTGAAATTGGAGGAGATCACTTCATCGCTGGTGGACTTCTTTATGTAACAAGAAATTTCTGAAGGCTGAGTAGATCTTGACATGACATATAAGCTTCTTAAACTTCCATCTGTATCCAGAGTGAGCCAACCATTTTTCTTGGTTCCATCTATGGTCCATATAATCCCATCCCACTCCTTTGTCCAGTCAGAAGCAACACACAGAAGGACTATCGAGTTTGTGTCATTTGGATGGTCTACTATTGATTCCAGGACCAACAAGGAAGGTGTCTTTGGATGACTCTCTGAAAGTAAAATGAAATGTCAAGAGCATAAATACAGTTCATAGGAAGTCACCCTGAACCTTTAGTTTGTTAGACCACAAGAGTCGTAACTTAAAACATACGAGCAACTAATGCAGAGTCTGTACAGGACCCCTAACTACCATATGCCACTTATAATGCAGATGCCTTCCTAGGTAGTCAAGGTATCATAAGTTCTTCTCGGGGACTTACATGAAACTTCACATGTAAAATGGACAACCTCTATCGTTCTAACCCTATAGATCCTACAAAGACCAGCTGACCTCATGGGTTACATGCTTTCTTTCACACTGACCAAATAATCAGTTTGGTATCTCTACCCCACAACATAAAACATACAACTCCCCATATGCTGATATGAGCTTTTAAGAAGTTCCTATTTTGTCACTGATTTGTCTCCCTTTGCCACAGATCAAATCTGTACAATAAAAGTCTATGGAGAGGGGAGGGGAGAGGAGGGCACCTCAAAACAGACAGACATTGGTATTGTAGAGAGACAGTTCTCTTCCACAACACATCAGGACAGCCTCATATTTCTGTCTCTCCCATTATTCTCCTCCTTTGTCCCACTCCATGAATGGCATTATACACTTAAAACATAAAACTTACTCTATGACAGACTACAGTCAGGCTTCTGACCCCGTCACTCCACAGAAACTGTCCTAACCAAAGTCACTAATGACCTTCTACCTGCCAAAGCCAAGTGTCACTACTCTGTCCTCCTCCTCCTCCTTGACCTCTCCTCTGCTTTTGACACAGTTGACTACTCCCTCCTGTTACAAACTCTCTCATTCCTTGGTATCTCAGACCTGGCCCTTTCCTGGATCTCCTCATACCTCACCGACCGCACATTCAGCATCTCCCACTTGTGCACAATCTCCTCACCAAACCCTCTTTCTGTAGGTGTCCCCCGAGCTTCGTCCTAGGACCCTCCTGTTCTCCATCTACACCCTCAGCTTGGGCCAACTCATAGAATCTCATGGTTTTCAATACCATTGCTATTCCAATGACACTGAAATATATCTCTCTGGACCAGACATTACCTCTCCGTTGGCTAGAGTTCCAAAGTGCCTAGCAGCCATAGCCTCCTTTCTCTCCTCCCACTTTCTGAAACTCAACATGGAGAAAGCAGAGTTAATCATCTTTGGCCCTCCCTGTACAGCCCCTCTACCTGACCCATCTATCAAAGTTAACAGAACCACACTTACCCCTGTCCCACAGGTCCAATGCCTTGGGATAACCCCAGACTCTGACCTATCCTTCAAATCGCACACATAAACCTTCAACACCTCCTGCCGCCTCCAACTCAAGACCATCCATCGAATCCACTCCTTCCTCACCCCAGAAACCACAAAGATGCTTGTCCATGCCCTCATTATTTCCTGCTTAGATTAATGTAAAACCCTTCTCCATGTCCTCCTTGCAAATACTCTCGCCCCCTCCAGTCCACCTCAAACTGTGCAGCTCGCTTAATACACCTCTCCAACAGTTCTTCATCGGCTCCTCCCCTTTGCCAAACCCTTCACTGGTTACCCATTTCCCAGCGAATTGAGTTCAAAATAATAACACTGACATAAAAAGCCATCCACAACCTGTCCCCTCCATATATCTCTGAATTAATCTTCCGTTACCTGCCCACATGTACCCTCAGATCCTCCAATGACCTCCTACTCTGCTCTACTATCATTCGCTCTTCACACAACCATCTCCAAGATTTCTCTTGTGCATCCCCCATACTCTGGAACTCCTTACCAAGACACATAAGACTGACCCCCACAATCACAGGCTTCAAGAAGGCCCTGAAGACTCACCTATTCAGGAAGGCCTACAACCCCCAATAACACTATCACCGCACTGCCATCTGTACAGTCTCCCCCTCTCCTTCTGTCTCTACCCCCCTTCCCTCATAGATTGTAAGCCCTCGCGGGCAGGGCCCTCTACCCCACTGTGCCAGCCGGTCATTGCTAGTATTATATTTGTTTGTATATTTTGTGTACTGTATGTAAACCCTCAAATGTAAAGCACCATGGAATTAATATAATAATGTACAGCACCATGGAATATAATGTCTAGCACCATAGAATTAATATAATAATGTCCAGCACCATAGAATATAATATAATAATATAAAAAAACATGGAATTACCGTATATTTCGGACTATAAGACGCATCTTATAGTCCGAATGTG
Organism: Leptodactylus fuscus; assembly: GCF_031893055.1. Taxonomy (NCBI): domain Eukaryota; kingdom Metazoa; phylum Chordata; class Amphibia; order Anura; family Leptodactylidae; genus Leptodactylus; species Leptodactylus fuscus. The sequence goes on from NC_134271.1 coordinate 140,942,974, forward strand.
GCGCCTGGCACCCGCCGTAATAGAGAGGCGAATGCCTGCAAGGAATAGACGCCGGGGCCTGAGACAACGCTGCTGGCTTCATGCAGGGCAGAGGAGCGCAGCGATGTCTCAGGCCCCGGCACCTGTGCCAGCGTCTATTCCTCGCCGGCATCCACCTCTCTAGTACAGCGGATGCCGGGTCAGTATCGGTGGCCCCTTCTCCCCCGGGGCCGGTCCCCACCGGCCCCGTACCTGTGAAGTTGCAGGCCAGCTCCTGCGCGGCGATATCGCAAGAGCCGACCTGTTCGGGTGACAGCCGGGAGCCTAATGAGGCTCCCCGGCCTGTCACTGCTATATTAGTATTGCGGCTGGGTCTATGACCAGCCATAATACTAATAGACAGAATGTCCCATAGACGGCAATACAGTTGTATTGCCGTCTATGGGACTTGCAATCAAGTGACCGCAGGCTCAAGCCCCCTGGGGGGGAAATAAAATAGTAAAAAAAAAAAAAAAAAAAAGCTTTAAAAATATATAATAAAAATATGAAATAAATAAAAGTTCTAAATCACCTCCTGTCCCTAGAATATATACAGTGGGGCAAAAAAGTATTTAGTCAGTCACCAATAGTGCAAGTTTCACCACTTACAAAGATGAGAGGCGTCTGTAATTTACATCATAGGTAGACCTCAACTATGAGAGACAAAATGAGAAAACAAATCCAGAAAATCACATTGTCTGATTTTGTAAGAATTTTTTTTCAAATTATGGTGGAAAATAAGTATTTGGTCACCTACAAACAATCCAGATTTCTGGCTCTCACAGACCTGTAACTTCTTCTTTAAGAGTCTCGTCTTTCCTCCACTCATTACTTGTAGTAATGGCACCAGTTTAAACTTGTTATCAGTATAAAAAGACACCTGTGCACACCCTCAAACAGTCAGACTCCAAACTCCACTATGGTGAAGACGAAAGAGCTGTCAAAGGACACCAGAAACAAAATTGTAGCCCTGCACCAGTCTGGGAAGACTGAATCTGCAATAGGCAACCAGCTTGGATTGAAGAAATCAACTGTGGGAGCAATAATTAGAAAATGGAAGACATACAAGACCACTGATAATCTCCCTCGATCTGGGGCTCCACGCAAAATCTCACCCCGTGGGGTCAAAATGATCACAAGAACGGTGAGCAAAAATCCCAGAACCACGCGGGGGGACCTAGTGAATGAACTGCAGAGAGCTGGGACCAATGTAACAAAGCCTACCATCAGTAACACACTACGCCGCCAGGGACTCAGATCCTGCAGTGCCAGACGTGTCCCACTGCTTAAGCCAGTACATGTCCGGGCCCGTCTGAAGTTTGCTAGAGAGCATTTGGATGATCCAGAAGAGGATTGGGAGAATGTCCTATGGTCTGATGAAACCAAACTGGAACTGTTTGGTAGAAACACAACTTTACGTGTTTGGAGGAAAAAGAATACTGAGTTGCATCCATCAAACACCATACCTACTGTAAAGCATGGGGGTGGAAACATCATGCTTTGGGGCTGTTTCTCTGCAAAGAGGCCAGGATGACTGATCTGGGTACATGAAAGAATGAATGGGGCCATGTATCGTGAGATTTTGAGTGCAAACCTCCTTCCATCAGCAAGGGCATTGAAGATGAAACGTGGCTGGGTCTTTCAACATGACAATGATCCAAAGCACACCGCCAGGGCAACGAAGGAGTGGCTTTGTAAGAAGCATTTCAAGGTCCTGGAGTGGCCTAGCCAGTCTCCAGATCTCATCCCTATAGAAAACCTGTGGAGGGAGTTGAAAGTCCGTGTTGCCAAGTGACAGCCCCAAAACATCACTGCTCTAGAGGAGATCTGCATGGAGGAATGGGCCAACATACCAACAACAGTGTGTGCCAACCTTGTGAAGACTTACAGAAAATGTTTGACCTTTGTCATTGCCAACAAAGGATATATAACAAAGTATTGAGATGAAATTTTGTTACTGACCAAATACTTATTTTCCACCATAATTTGCAAATAAATTCTTACAAAATCAGACAATGTGATTTTCTGGATTTGTTTTCTCATTTTGTCTCTCATAGTTGAGGTCTACCTATGATGTAAATTACAGACACCTCTCAACTTTATAAGTGGTGGAACTTGCACTATTGGTGACTGACTAAATACTTTTTTGCCCCACTGTATATAAAAGTAGAAAATCATATATCATAAACCACCGGGTTTTTTTTTTCAATACAAGGTGATCTAAGCAATAGACATTCCCCAAAATGGTATAACTAAAAAGTACTTCTGGCCCCGCAAAAAAAACCACTCTATGCGTCCCCGTACAGCTGCAGGGTCACCTGTCAATGTGGCCTTGCAGCTGTTGCAAAACTACAACTCCCATATATTAAATACTAGCTGGTACCTGCGACTTCGTCTGCGGTGATTGTAGCAGTGGGTATATACAGGCGCGGGTAAGGTTTTCGTAGTGTGTATGAGGTATGGGATATGAAATGTAACTTTGTATCTTGTTTTTGCTGTAATTCAGAGAATACGTGAGACTTTTGTGTTGAAGTTACTTTGTATTTGCGCTGCTATATATACGGTGTTGTGAGAAACTTTACATAGTGACTTTGGGACAGAGGTATTTGAAGTTAACCCTTTCCCACCGATGGCATTTTTTGATTTTCATTTTTGACTCCCCTCCTTCTAAACTTTTTTATTTCTCCGCTCCCAGAGCCATATGAGGTCTTAATTTTTGCGGGAAAAATTTTTCTTCATGATGCCACCATTATTTATTCTATATAATGTACTGGGAAGCAGGGAAAAAATTCAGAATGGGTGGATCTGAAGAAAAAATGCATTTCTGCGACTTTCTTACGGGCTTTGGTTTTACGGCGTTCACTGCGCAACCAAAATGACATGTCCCCTGTATTCTGTGTTTCGTTACGATACCCCTTAAAAAAAATCCAAAACTGTGTTAAAAAATTATTTTTTGAAAAGTCGCCATATTCCGACAGCCGTAACTTTTTGATACGTGCGTGTACGGGGATGTATAGGGCGTCTTTTTTTGCGGGACCAGGTGTACTTTGTAGTTCTACCATTTTCGGGAAATGTTATTGCTTTGATCACTTTTTATTCAAATTTTTATCAGAATCAAAACAGTGAAAAAATGGCGGTTTGGCACTTTTGACCATTTTTCCCGCTACGGCGTTTACCGAACAGGAAAAATATTTGTATAGCTTTGTAGAGCGGGCGATTTTGGACGTGGGGATACCTAACATGTATGTGTTTCACAGTTTTTAACTACTTGTATATGTGTTCTAGGGAAAGGGGGGTGATTTGAATTTTTAATCCTTTTTAATTTTTTTAATATTTTTTTAACTTTTTTTAAACTTTTTTTTTTGCATTTATTACACCGCCTAGGGATATTGACATGGGTGGGCGGTGTCGCGGATTGTCAGAGCGGTGGGGGCAAACATGGCTGCTCTGGGGCTAGGCTGTAGAGGGCAATAGGAATTTTGTGGCTTGCTATGGTCCAAAGTGTGTGAGATTGCAGAGATGGTGGTGTGAGTTTGGGTTTTGTGGGGGTCCTGGCACAAACGTATGTGCGCTATTGTGACGAAAAGTAGCCTATTGTTTAATCGGGTGTATTAACTATGTTTGTGGAAAATTTCAGCCAAATCGGTGGAGCGGTTTTTCCGTGATTGAGGAACAAACATCCGAACATGCAAACATCCAAACATACAAACCCACAAACCCACAAACTCACAAACTTTCACATTTATAATATTAATAGGATTTTACCATTTTTTGCTTCAAAATTTTTTTTCCCCATTTTCCTCCTCTAAAACCTGGTGCGTCTTATAGTCCGAAAAATACGGTAATATAATAATGTACAGCACCATGGAATTAATGTAATAATGTGCAGCACAATGGAATATAATACTGTCCAGCACCATGGAATATAATACTGTATAATAATGTACAGCACCATGGAATATAATACTGTATAATAATGTACAGCACCATGGAATATAATACTGTATAATAATGTACAGCACCATGGAATTAATGTAATAATGTGCAGCACAATGGAATATAATAATGTCCAGCACCATGGAATATAATACTGTATAATAATGTACAGCACCATGGAATTAATGTAATAATGTGCAGCACAATGGAATATAATAATGTCCAACACCATGGAATATAATACTGTATAATAATGTACAGAACCATGGAATATAATACTGTATAATAATGTACAGCACCATGGAATTAATATAATAATGTACAGCACCATGGAATATAATACTGTATAATAATGTACAGCACCATGGAATATAATACTGTATAATAATGTACAACACCATGGAATGAATATAATAATGTACAGCACTATGGAATTAATATAATAATGTACAGCACCATGGGATTAATATAATAATGTACAGCACCAGGGAATTAATATAATAATGTACAGCACCATGGAATTAATATAATAATGTACAGCATCATGGAATTAATATAATAATGTACAACACCATGGAATTAATACAATAATGTACAGCATCATGGAATTAATATAATAATGTACAGCACCATGGAATTAATATAATAATGTACAACACCATGGAATTAATATAATAATGTACAGCACCATGGAATTAATACAATAATGTACAGCACCATGGAAATAATGAACGTCACACGTAAATTGTGCTAAGTAGATTACTTGTTTATTCACGTAGAGAGGTAGCGTAGAGACTTTACCTCTCTATGTGAATAAACAAGTAATTTACTTAGCACAATTTAAGTGTGACATTCATTCCATCAAGTATAATACAGGCCGGGACCCTACGTCCACACATCAGGAATCTCATACTGCATCCCTCTACACCAGCACCATGGAATTAACATACTAATGTACAGCACCATGGAATGAATATAATAATGTACAGCACCATGGAAATAATAATAATAATAATAATAATAATAATAATAATAATAATAATAATAATAATAATAATAATAAAAATAGCAGAACTTTTCTTGAGTGAAATATATTGCAAACTCTGTACCTGCACTACTAATTTCTAAAAAAAAAAACAGTATAGTCGAGAAGGTTTAAGGTGTCCCCTATTCATGCCATATGTTGCCCCTATTACAACTCAGCCTCAATTTTACGGACTTCTTTTTTTTCTGTGTTAAAAGATGCTGAGATTTTAGGCAAATATTCATACAGGGGGAGCAGTTTCGTCCAGTAAGGGTGCATTCACACTGAGTAAACGCTAGCTTATTCTGAACGTAAAACACGTTCAGAATAAGCGGTGTATAAAGCAGTTCCATTCATTTCTATGGGAGCGGGGATACGAGCGCTCCCCATAGAAATGAATGGGCTGCTTCTTTCACTCCATGCAGTCCCATTGAAGTGAATGGGGAGTGCCGGCGTGTACGCTCCGGCATGAGCAGAGCTTGCCGTATACGCCGGCACTCCCCATTCACTTCAATGGGACTGCACGGAGTGAAAGAAGCAGCCCATTCATTTCTATGGGGAGTGCTCGTATCCCCGCTCCCATAGAAATGAATGGAGCTGCTTTAGACGCCGCTTATTCTGAACGTGTTTTACGTTCAGAATAAGTTAGCGTTTACTCAGTGTGAATGCACCCTAATACTGCATATCCCAAAGCAGATCCACCAGGACCGTTGTAGCTCAACAGTAGCCCCATACCCTTCAAGATGCCCAAACAGCCAAAACCAAAAATGAAAGACACGTAACAGAAAAGATCAAATTTGCAATAGGTAATACGTTTTAAGGTGTAAAATGAGGGGATTAACATGGCAAATAACAGTGGCTAGAGAGAGAGAGAGAGAGAGAGAGATAGATAGATAGATAGATAGATAGATAGATAGATAGATAGATAGATAGGAGATAGATAGATAGATAGATAGATAGATAGATAGATAGATAGATAGATAGGAGATAGATAGATGATAGAAGATAGATAGATAGATAGATAGATAGATAGATAGATAGATAGATAGATAGATAGATAGATAGGAGATAGATAGATAGATAGATAGATAGATAGATGATAGATAGATAGATAGATAGATAGATAGATAGATAAATAGATAGGATATAGATAGATAGATAGATAGATAGATAGATAGGAGATAGACAGATAGATAGATAGATAGATAGATAGATAGATAGATAAATAGGAGATAGATAGATAGATAGATAGATAGATAGATTGGAGATAGATAGATAGATAGATAGATAGATAGATAGATAGATAGATATAGATAGATAGGAGATTGATAGATAGATAGATAGATAGATAGATAGATAGATAGATAGATAGATAGATAGGAGATAGATAGATAGATAGATAGATAGATAGATAGATAGATAGATGAGAGATAGATAGATGGATGGATGGATGGATGGATGGATGGATAGATAGATAGATAGATAGATAGATAGGAGATAGATAGATAGATAGATAGATAGATAGATAGATAGATAGATGAGAGATAGATAGATGGATGGATGGATGGATGGATGGATAGATAGATAGATAGATAGATAGATAGATAGATAGATAGATAGGAGATAGATAGATAGATAGGAGATAGATAGATAGATAGATAGATAGATAGATAGATAGATAGATAGATAGATAGTCCTGTCTTATTACCTGTGACAATTAATGTGATGGCTAGATGGAAGTTTTGGTCCAGTCCAGATAATGAACAGTAATACACCCCGGAGTCGGATGGAGTGACGTTCCTGATCTCCATGGTGAGCACGGGAATATTCGTACAGTAGACATAATACCTATTATTCTCTTTGTTATTTTTCTGACATCCACTTCTTGAGATTCCCTCTAATCCTCCGTCCTCTCTCTCTTTGTACCACTGGACGTTTCCGGTGTTTTTACCAATGTTACATGTGATATTGATGTTCTTTCCCACTTCTACATAGTGGACATGTGAAAAATGTGGGATATTTTCATCTGTAATAATCCCTGGTGGAAGAAATATGACATTATTATAACACAGAACAGACATGATGTGGGCCACAGAAGTAACGTGCTCATAAGATGATCACGAGAAATAAACCGTACACCGGTAATAGCACAATGTGTCTGCGAGAAGATTCTTTAGTACTATCTGCTCCTTGCTTACTGTATGTCAGTTATCAGGCCAAACTATAGAAAGAGGATTGTTATAGAAAGTTCTGGGTCACGTCCTGAAAAGAAACGTTATTGAGACCCGAAGCCAAAAATACCAATTGAGCCTGAGCTCCAGCTCCCAATAAAGTTTTCCAATTGTTAATATTGGATACTGGCGGAGAAGTCCTTTTTTTTTTTTTTTTTTTTTACAAATCTACATATATGCCCCATCCATGCCCTAGAATAAAGTGAAGTCCTGTATAGGTTCTATCTATCTATCTATCTATCTATCTATCTATCTATCTATCTATCTATCTATCTATCTATTTATTGCTAGTATATAGTACTTGTAAAATGTTTTAAAATAAGAGAATTACAACTAAAATGTAACCGTTTACAGTAATATTGTACAGATCAGACCGCTAGGGTTGTGGCAATCCCGAATTTAAGAAAAAATCAGACAAATGAATATACTGAATATACTGTACATAATCATATAGTATAATGTAACTGAGGGAGAGAAAACAGTATTATTGTTACATTTAATAGCACAATACAATCTATCTAATATCTATCTATCTATCTATCTATCTATCTATCTCCTATCTATCTATCTCCTATCTATCTATCTATCTATCTATCTATCTATCTATCTATCTCCTATCTATCTATCTCCTATCTATCTATCTATCTATCTATCTATCTCCTATCTATCTATCTATCTATCTATCTATCTATCTATCTATCTATCTCCTATCTATCTATCTCCTATCTATCTATCTCCTATCTATCTATCTATCTATCTATCTATCTATCTATCTATCTCCTATCTATCTATCTATCTATCTATCTATCTATCTATCTTCTATCTATCTATCTATCTATCTATCTCCTATCTATCTATCTATCTATCTCCTATCTATCTATCTATCTATCTATCTATCTATCTATCTATCTATCTATCTCCTATCTATCTATCTATCTATCTATCTATCTATCTCCTATCTATCTATCTATCTATCTATCTATCTCCTATCTATCTATCTATCTATCTATCTATCTATCTATCTCCTATCTATCTATCTATCTATCTATCTATCTATCTCCTATCTATCTATCTATCTATCTATCTATCTATCTATCTATCTATCTCCTATCTATCTATCTATCTCCTATCTATCTATCTATCTATCTATCTATCTATCTATCTATCTATCTATCGGTCTACATATCCATCTATCTATCCTTTATAGAACTTTATATTTCTTTATGGGACTGCAGACATGTGTTTGCTATTACAATGTTTATACAACTTTAACATCACGACAGATCATTTATATTCCCAATTATCTAGAAGTTATTGGATATTTGACGACTTACCCTGAATATAAGTAGAAAACACGAGCACGATCCAGAAGTTCATGTTTCCTCGTCCGGCAGCGGCAGGTCTATGGCATGAAGTGTACTCGTAGTATATCAGACTTCCTGTTCTCTCTGCAGGAAGAAACTCAAAAAGTGCCAAAAAGAAAACAGCAGTGAGATGACGGTCAGTGATAATATACACTGAGGTGAAGGCTGGAAACACACTAGTAGTTTATAATGTATGCATGTACAGGCCCAGATGTATTTGCTACAGTATCTGTAAACTGCCCTTGCCTGTAGCCACGTATGTTCCTGTTGCCCCCTCCTTATACCCATTGAAATTATTCTAAAGTTCATTAGAATTTTTTGGGTAATTCCTCCAATTTTAGACTTTTTTGCTTTCTTTTTAGATGATACAGCTCAGCATAAGTAACTATATCTGAACATACCGTTGCTCTGTTAACGTCTAAGGTTGGGTCCACATCTTTGCTTTATCACCATTCGGGGTTTCTGTGCTCCATTCTGCTTGTAAAATTCAGAGAGAATAATCCAAGCATGCAGGACTTTTCTCTCCACATTTTTCAGCCGGAATCCAGGCAGAAACCCAGTGGAACCCTTTATAGTCTATGGAGTCAATGGGTCTCCATGACTAACCACTTTTTAAGATTGGTTTCCATTTTTTGGGTCCTCAAGTGGACACGTAGAACAGAAACCTGAACGTAAATGTGAACCTAGTGTCACTGGCAGAATTAGTACAGTCCTGTGACATTGCTGGAGATAGGAGAGTATGATTTGGACACTACTACCCAAGATCTCTTGAAGTCCTTGTTGAGAAGCTGATGAGGACATCATAATATGAACCAGAGGATGAGAACCTAGGCTCTGGATGACCCAAAAACTTTGTACAAGACTCAAGACATCATAGACGTATCACAGATTGTATCATAGGTCAGGAACCTACTGTAGACTCAACATCTCCAGAATCCATTGAGACAACTTGATGAGGACATCATAGGATGTATTATAGGTCAAGAACCAACAGTAGACTCAACATCACCCAAATCTCTTAGATTAACTTGATGAGGAATCGTAGGATGTTCTTTGGCTGATGACCTTTCAAGATGGAAATATAGAAGGGAATTACAATAGGGAAATAACCAAAAAGTGTATACATTTCAACTACAGTACACAGTGTAGGGTTTCTTGAGAAAAGTTTACAATCTGTATTTGGAGTCGCACCATTGTATGTTTGTGTGGGTTGTGGTAAAGTAAAGTATAAAAATACACGCAGCATCATGGCCAGAATTAACGTCTTCTCAACACAAAGCAGGACGTTCAGTGGTTTCCTCCTTCTTAAGAAATACAATCACACTTTGGAACAATTTTTTTGTGAAATTAACCTGTTGGCACCCAGAACATGAAGGTGTACTTGATAGGAAGATATAATGAACATCCTCAAAGCCTAAAGACCTAAATATTGGCATCCAACTTTTTGATAAAACACAAAATTGTTGGATGAGATAATGGCATAAAGGACTGTGAAATTTTTGGTTCTCCTTTCCTCAAAGTAATCCATCCAACCAATAATTCTATTTTCTTTTTGAATACTGAGGGGGTCATAAATTGTGGGGGGCCCTAAGTAAGTGGTCATATATAGTAGGGGCATAAAAATGGGATCATATGCTGTGGGGGTGGCATTAGAAAGGGGTTGTATACTGTGGGGGCCATAATAATGGTTTCATATGCTATGGTGGTGGCATAAGTAATAGGTTATATACTGTGGGGGGCCAAAAAAAGGGTCATATACCTTGGGGTGGGATAAAAAAAAGAAAAAAAGGATAGTATACCGTGTGGAGGGGCCAGAAAAAGGGTGTTATATAATGTGGGGGGGATAGAAAAAGGGGCTCATATACTGTGTAGGAGGCCAGAAAAAGGATGTATCGTGTCGTGGGCAAAAAAAAAAGTGATTATGTATTGTGTAGTGGGTCAAAAAAAGGGGGTTGTATATCATGTGGGGGCCAAAAAAAGGGGGTGTTACACTAAGTGGGGGCCAAATAAGGGGATTTTTGATCTGTCAATGAAGAGTGGTTTAATTAAAGGGTCTCTATCCCGCAACCAAAAATAGTATATTTTTTTGGGAGGGGGGAATAGAGGGCATTCTATTGTTTGCCTCGCCCCTGACTATACTCTGTGGTCTCTAAAAACATAATAAATATTGATATTTACCGTCACTCATTTTCCTGGCCAGAAGCATAACAAATGTGGTCGCAAGGGGTACGACTACCACAGTGCTGGGGTACGAGGCCCAACAACAGAGACTTGACCAAAGACAAAGACCATGATGGAGTTCATAGAAGAGACCCTAAATGTCTGCAAATCTGAAATATCCATATTCCTTTATGGTATTATCTCATCATATTTGTTGAATTCATTATGTACCATGTACTTCTTCATTTGATTGGACTCTGTTGGTGTAACAGAGCAAAAAATTGGGGTAAGAAAGGATGAAGTCTACCAAAGCCGGTGAGGTACTTCCTTCTCTGTACTAAATTAGCCATATGAACATGATGATGTCATCGAGGTTATTGAAGTTGACTCAGACATAGATTTCCAGTTAAGGAGAAGCTGTGAACATTTTGATATGTTTGGTGGTTTGTGGCTTGATGAGTTTTCTGCTTAGAATTGACGACTTCTACAGTCTTTGCCAGAAATTTGTAGCTTTGAGATCTAGATTGCAAAAAATAGAGATAAACAAGAACAACGGCGCTTCTTTTGGATCTTTGGAACAGCAGGCTTAACTTATACCATGGGAGCACGTATAAGCTCTTATAAGATATACCGAGTTTGTTTGGCAGCGTTAAACTTAAACGACACAAGATCAATAACAATGCAATAGGTAGTATTGGATATACCAATAGAAGACAGTCAAACGCGCTCACTCGGAGCCAAGTGATTAAAAAAAGGTGAATATTTATTTTATAAATATGATGACGCGTTTCGGGGTTTTAGGAGTCGCACAGAATGCTCCACCTCTTCATCAGATCGGTACTTAAAGGGGAACCCATCTTATAATCCTTTTCTGACGCCTCACTGTGACTTCTACGGGGCTTGGAGAAGTCACTGTGACCCTTCAGTTATCTTCTGGACGTTTTGTGCATGCCATGGCCCCTGGGGGACCATTGAGGCATGTGATTGGGCCACAGAGGTCACAGTGGGGTGCATCAGAGTCATGCCTCAGGCTGCCATGACATTGGGGCACCTGACCACTGAGGAACAATAATGGGCCTCATTGGACCCTGGGGGCCTATAATATCACTGAAGAGATGAGAAGTTGGCCTCCGTTTATTATGCTTTGGGACCTGAAGAGACTCCAGTGTATGATAGTGATCCAGCCCAAGGTTTTTGGAAAATTTGTAGCAAATCAGCCCATTATAAACCAGATATCTTATCTCTACTTTTTACAATCGATGTTCTATCCAGATGAACCAGCCTCAAATTCCAAAACTGTTACAGATCAGCTGTTTCACCATGCCAGTGCGAGCGGCAGAACAGTGGCCCCATTGAGTATTGCAGATGGTGTCCCATAGACTTATAGAATTTTTTGGCTGTTATGTTTTTGTGACTTTTACACTTTCAGTTCCATTTCTACTCGTATGACTTTATGGTCAGAGGTGTTACATCCTGTGCTGGGCTGAGTGGAAAAAGAGAGTCTTAAAAAAATAACTAACAAGAATTAAGTCCAAAGAGCCACTAGAATGTTTTTGTTGTAATTGATTTTTTATTTAACTGGAGCCATGTTGAACCAAGACCTCAATATATCCCAAATAACCTCAAACACGTGCAAACATGTTAAACTTTAACTGGTCTATGCAATGGTAAACCTATCACAGATGTGAAACATGATAGGACTATCATGGAAACCAAGGTTTACAGGGTGGCTGGAGCTTTTACTATGAGACTGTTACTAGACAGAAAAGTTGACTTTTTGGACTGGTTGAGAAATCTGTTGTAAAAAGAGTCTGGAGATTAGAAGAATCAAATGGGGCAGAACTAAAGGTTCATGGTCCCTGGTGCTATTGCTCAGTTGGAGCCTCCCTATGCAATTCATCTTCCCAACCATAAGTTGTGCCCCATACAAATTAGCAGCATTTCCATTTCCCTTTCCTTCTCTAATGGACTGTTATACCCCAAAACACCCACCCCACCCCACCTCCATATATAGCGGTCACCAACTAAGAGGAAGATGAGACTCCACGGACTGTTATACCCCAAACCACCCACCCCACCGCACCTCCCCATATAGCGATCACCAACTAAGAGGAAGATGAGACTCCGCGGACTGTTATACCCCAAACCACCACCCCCCCATACTCACCACTCACCTACCCGAATCCAACTTCCCCCCACACACACACACTTTACTAGAATTGGCAATGCCAAATATCTATTCAGGCGTGCCAATAAAGCTTGTTTGATTTGATTTGCTAGGCCCAGACTGCCATCAGAACTTGTTCACAAGATGTCTGTATTAGAGATGAGCGAACAGTGTTCTATCGAACACATGTTCGATCGGATATCAGGGTGTTCGCCATGTTCGAATCGAATCGAACACCACGTGGTAAAGTGCGCCAAAATTCGATTCCCCTCCCACCTTCCCTGGCGCCTTTTTTGCACCAATAACAGCGCAGGGGAGGTGGGACAGGAACTACGACACTGGGGGCATTGAAAAAAATTGGAAAAAGTCATTGGCTGCCGAAATCAGGTGACCTCCATTTTAGACGAATAGTGGATTTCAAATCCGGGTCATATGAGAATGTGAACTTTGTGACTATGAGACAGGGATAGCTGTACAGGCAGGGATAGCTAGGGATAACCTTTATTTAGGGGGGAATGTTATTAAAAATAACTTTTTGGGGCTCTATCGGGTGTGTAATTGTGATTTTTGTGAGATAAACTTTTTCCCATAGGGATGCATTGGCCAGCGCTGATTGGCCGAATTCCGTACTCTGGCCAATCAGTGCTGGCCAATGCATTCTATTAGCTTGATGAAGCAGAGTGTGCACAAGGGTTCAAGCGCACCCTCGGCTCTGATGTAGCAGAGCCGAGGCTGCACAAGGGTTCAAGCGCACCCTCGGCTCTGATGTAGGAGAGCCGAGGGTGCACTTGAACCCTTGTGCACCCTCAGCTCTGCTACATCAGAGCCGAGGGTGCGCTTGAACCCTTGTGCACACTCTGCTTCATCAAGCTAATAGAATGCATTGGCCAGCGCTGATTGGCCAATGTATTCTATTAGCCTGATGAAGTAGAGCTGAATGTGTGTGCTAAGCACACACATTCAGCTCTACTTCATCGGGCTAATAGAATGCATTGGCCAGCGCTGATTGGCCAGAGTACGGAACTCGACCAATCAGCGCTGGCTCTGCTGGAGGAGGCGGAGTCTAAGATCGCTCCACACCAGTCTCCATTCAGGTCCGACCTTAGACTCCGCCTCCTCCGGCAGAGCCAGCGCTGATTGGCCGAAGGCTGGCCAATGCATTCCTATGCGAATGCAGAGACTTAGCAGTGCTGAGTCAGTTTTGCTCAACTACACATCTGATGCACACTCGGCACTGCTACATCAGATGTAGCAATCTGATGTAGCAGAGCCGAGGGTGCACTAGAACCCCTGTGCAAACTCAGTTCACGCTAATAGAATGCATTGGCCAGCGCTGATTGGCCAATGCATTCTATTAGCCCGATGAAGTAGAGCTGAATGTGTGTGCTAAGCACACACATTCAGCACTGCTTCATCACGCCAATACAATGCATTAGCCAGTGCTGATTGGCCAGAGTACGGAATTCGGCCAATCAGCGCTGGCTCTGCTGGAGGAGGCGGAGTCTAAGGTCGGACCTGAATGGAGACTGGTGTGGAGCGATCTTAGACTCCGCCTCCTCCAGCAGAGCCAGCGCTGATTGGTCGAGTTCCGTACTCTGGCCAATCAGCGCTGGCCAATGCATTCTATTAGCCCGATGAAGTAGAGCTGAATGTGTGTGCTTAGCACACACATTCAGCTCTACTTCATCAGGCTAATAGAATACATTGGCCAATCAGCGCTGGCCAATGCATTCTATTAGCTTGATGAAGCAGAGTGTGCACAAGGGTTCAAGCGCACCCTCGGCTCTGATGTAGCAGAGCTGAGGGTGCACAAGGGTTCAAGTGCACCCTCGGCTCTCCTACATCAGAGCCGAGGGTGCGCTTGAACCCTTGTGCAGCCTCGGCTCTGCTACATCAGAGCCGAGGGTGCGCTTGAACCCTTGTGCACACTCTGCTTCATCAAGCTAATAGAATGCATTGGCCAGCACTGATTGGCCAGAGTACGGAATTCGGCCAATCAGCGCTGGCCAATGCATTCTATTAGCGTGAACTGAGTTTGCACAGGGGTTCTAGTGCACCCTCGGCTCTGCTACATCAGATTGCTACATCTGATGTAGCAGTGCCGAGTGTGCATCAGATGTGTAGTTGAGCAAAACTGACTCAGCACTGCTAAGTCTGCATTCGCATAGGAATGCATTGGCCAGCCTTCGGCCAATCAGCGCTGGCTCTGCCGGAGGAGGCGGAGTCTAAGGTCGGACCTGAATGGAGACTGGTGTGGAGCGATCTTAGACTCCGCCTCCTCCAGCAGAGCCAGCGCTGATTGGCCGAATTCCGTACTCTGGCCAATCAGCACTGGCTAATGCATTGTATTGGCGTGATGAAGCAGTGCTGAATGTGTGTGCTTAGCACACACATTCAGCTCTACTTCATTGGGCTAATAGAATGCATTGGCCAGCGCTGATTGGCCAGAGTACGGAATTCGGCCAATCAGCGCTGGCTCTGCTGGAGGAGGCGGAGTCTAAGATCGCTCCACACCAGTCTCCATTCAGGTCCGACCTTAGACTCCGCCTCCTCCAGCAGAGCCAGCGCTGATTGGCCGAATTCCGTACTCTGGCCAATCAGCACTGGCTAATGCATTGTATTGGCTTGATGAAGCAGTGCTGAATGTGTGTGCTTAGCACACACATTCAGCTCTACTTCATCGGGCTAATAGAATGCATTGGCCAGCGCTGATTGGCCGAATTCCGTACTCTGGCCAATCAGCACTGGCTAATGCATTGTATTGGCTTGATGAAGCAGTGCTGAATGTGTGTGCTTAGCACACACATTCAGCTCTACTTCATCGGGCTAATAGAATGCATTGGCCAATCAGCGCTGGCCAATGCATTCTATTAGCGTGAACTGAGTTTGCACAGGGGTTCTAGTGCACCCTCGGCTCTGCTACATCAGATTGCTACATCTGATGTAGCAGTGCCGAGTGTGCATCAGATGTGTAGTTGAGCAAAACTGACTCAGCACTGCTAAGTCTGCATTCGCATAGGAATGCATTGGCCAGCCTTCGGCCAATCAGCGCTGGCTCTGCCGGAGGAGGCGGAGTCTAAGGTCGGACCTGAATGGAGACTGGTGTGGAGCTATCTTAGACTCCGCCTCCTCCAGCAGAGCCAGCGCTGATTGGTCGAGTTCCGTACTCTGGCCAATCAGCACTGGCCAATGCATTTCTATGGGGAAAAGTTAGCTTGCGAAAATCGCAAACTGACAGGGATTTCCATGAAATAAAGTGACTTTTATGCCCCCAGACATGCTTCCCCTGCTGTCCCAGTGTCATTCCAGGGTGTTGGTATCATTTCCTGGGGTGTCATAGTGGACTTGGTGACCCTCCAGACACGAATTTGGGTTTCCCCCTTAACGAGTTTATGTTCCCCATAGACTATAATGGGGTTCGAAACCCATTCGAACACTCGAACAGTGAGCGGCTGTTCGAATCGAATTTCGAACCTCGAACATTTTAGTGTTCGCTCATCTCTAGTCTGTATACAAGCTTTCATCATTCCCAGCACCCCACATAGTAAACATATCCACAGTGGACCACCATAGTGAACCAGAGGGCAGGTTTAGTAAACTTATGCTAGGTAAAAAATATCTAATCTATTCTCCAGGATGTATTTAGGAGAACAGTGCCTCTGTATGCTGCCCTCTAGAGGGACGATTATCCTCTGACCCTGGTCTATAGTCTCTCACTCTGCCAAATTATTATCCCTGCGCTATGCTGAGGAGGTGCAAAAGACCAAAACAGCACTGTCCATAGCTGGGAATCTGTTCCTTTTGGAATAGAAATATTAATTTGACCATAAACCTGCATCATGGTAGTAGGCTTATTAACCGAGTCATGCATGATGTTAAGGGGGCTGCCCTCTAGAGGGTGGCATAGAGAGTGCACTGTTCTACTAATTACATCCTGGAGAATAGATTTGCATATTTTTACCCAGAATCCCTAGCGAAGCAGGAATGACTTGTAAGTCTCCGTACGCCTATGTAGGCACACTGTTACGGTTCTGTGTGCAAATATAAAAATAATATTTTTAACCATGGAACCGCTAGACTGCAGGTCACTGCAGTGAGGTCCACAAGCCTCTGGGGCGGCCGTGTGTCTGGACAAGCTGCAGTACTGCGTTGATGTGTACAGGGGTAACACGCATACACCAGTTAATTTTACTGCAGAAAGGAGACAGTGCAGCTCCCAATGTGGACTGGGCTGCAAAGGGAATTCACCCCAGTTAACCTCACTGGGTGTGAATGATGTGGGTGCGGCTTTAACATACACTAGCCACCAAGAAGGACTCACCCCAGTTACCTCACTGGGTGAGTGGTGTGTATACAGCTCTAAATGGAAGTTAGCTGCAATAGCCGTGCACCAGTAATCTTTACTGGGGGACTGCACCTGAGCTTAGGCTGCAGCCCGGGCTGCCAGGGGTTAACATCACCCCTGGTCAGAAAATCAAACAGAATTCCTTAACCCCTAGGAGTAGCCGTAGCGGGAGACAAGCAGTGGACTAACTAGTGAAACCACACCTGCTGCAGTGCCACGGGCTGGGACAGCGTCTGCTGCACCCAAGCCCTAGTGTGGAGCTGTCAGAATTCAGGCTTTACTGGTTCTGCCTAAAAGTTCCTAGAGTCAGAGACAGAGGTATCCCCACACAGAGGCCTAACCTGTCACCTAACATTGGCTGGAACCTGTCCCTGCAGTGTCATTCCCCAGTTTGATTTTAAGTGTGAGCGCCGGGCGGCGGAAACTCAAGCTATTTAAAGGGAAGTCCCTGCCCAGCAGGGCGGTGCCCATGACCTCACCGGGCATGCTCAGTGTGGCAAAAACAGGACTTAGCCTCTAGTCGTCTCACCGTCCGACGTCGAGGGCTGGATTGGCCCGCAGGTGGCGCTGTGTGCCTGAAAGCGAACCTGCGAGAGCCCATCCTAACATTACCCCCCCTCCTAGCGCCCCCCCCCTCAAAAGCCGCAACAAGGTCTGGTGCGTTCACATCCTCCGCGCGCACCCAAGACCGATCCTCGGGACCGAAACCTGTCCAATCAACCAGATAGAATTTCTGTCCCCGGACTTCCCTGGAATCGAGAATAGAATCAATCTCAAAGTCGCTTTCTGCGGATTCAGACTCCGGGGGTATGGGAGAGGAGAAGGCGTTAGTGCGCACTGGTTTCAACAGCGAGACATGAAAGGTGTCTGCAATGCGCCAATGGGGGGGAGTTTAAGGCGGTATGTGACTGCGTTCACCTGGGCAATAACCTCAAAGGGGCCCACATAGCGTGGGGCAAATTTAGCCGATGCCACCTTCAACCTAATATGCTTGGTTGAGAGCCACACTCGGTCCCCAGGCTGGAAGGATGGACCAGGACGGCGGCGAACATCAGCCGTGGCCCGCATCCTTTCCTTAGAGGCAGCAAGAGTCTCCTGCGTGGAATCCCACACTAACCGTGCTTCTGTGGACCACTCCTTAACCGCGGGCAGCGGGGACTCTGCCGGGAAAGGAACTGGTACACGTGGGTGTTGCCCATTGTTTAGTACGAACGGGGTCTTCCCTGTGGCGTCAGCTAGGGCATTATTGAGGGCAAATTCTGCCCATGGGAGCAAAGATGCCCAGTTATCATGGTGAGCGGAGACGAAGTGGCGGAGATACGTCACCAGAGACTGATTGATGCGTTCCACCAGACCATTCGTTTGGGGGTGATAGGCCGAGCAGAAGCAGAGCTCGACCTCCATCAGTCGACAGAGTTCTCGCCAGAAACGTGCTGAGAACTGGGTGCCCCGGTCCGTCACCACTCTGTTAGGCATGTCATGCAGACGGAAGACATGTGTAATGAACAGCTGTGCCAATTCCTTGGCCGAGGGTAGTTTGGGCAAAGCCACTAGGTGGGACATTTTTGAAAAGTGGTCCGTGATGACCAAAATGACCCTATGGCCAGCTGAAGGAGGCAGGTCCACCACGAAATCCATCCCCACCGTGTCCCAAGGTCTATCTGGGACTGGGAGAGGCTGAAGCAGACCCGCGGGCAACTCCCTGGAAGACTTATTACGGGCGCAGGGCACACATGCCCGCACAAACTCCCTAACATCACGAGCCATTCCAGGCCAAAAATATGATCTGCCCAGCAGTTCTTGTGTTCTCCTGCTGCCAAAGTGTCCCCCAATGCGCGAGGAGTGCGCCCAGGCGAGCATCTCCTGACGGCTATCTGGGGGTACAAAAGTTTTATCAGGTGGTACCCGCTCCTGGGAGAGCGGAGAGACCACCTGAACCTTCTCGGAAGGGATAATGAGTCTCTCCGTCTCAGTGGCCTCATCAAGCAGGTCAGACGAGCGGGAAAGAGCATCAGCTCGTACATTCTTCTCTCCAGGTAGAAAGTGTAAGGTGAAGTTGAATCTGGAGAAGAAGAGTGACCACCTGGCTTGACGAGGATTCAGACGTTGAGCGGTCTGAAGGTACAATAGGTTCTTGTGGTCAGTATAAACCTCAAAGGGGTGTCTGGATCCCTCTAAAAGGTGTCGCCACTCCTGAAAAGCCAATTTCATAGCTAGTAGTTCACGATCCCCGATAGAATAATTTCTCTCAGCGGCAGAAAACGATTTGGAGAAAAAGAAACAGGGACGCCTTCTTCCCTGTGCGTTCTTCTGCGAGAGGACCGCTCCCGCACCAACTGAGGAGGCATCTACCTCAACATAGAAAGTTTTATCCAAATCTGGGCGGTGCAGAATAGGGGCGTGTGAAAACTGAGATTTCAGCAAAGAAAAGGCCTCTGAAACCTCCTGGGTCCAGACCTTGGGGTTCATGCCTTTACGGGTGAGGGCCACCAGCGGTGCCGCCAAGGTAGAGAAATGTGGGATGAACTGGCGGTAATAGTTAATAAAGCCCATAAACCGCTGGATGGCTTTAAGGGAGCGTGGCTCCGGCCATTCTTGGACTGATGCCACCTTGGACGGGTCCATAGCCAGACCTGTCCCCGAGATAATGTAACCCAGGAAGGGCAGAGAAGACTGTTCAAACAGGCACTTCTCCAGCTTAGCGTATAGCTGGTTTGCACGGAGACGCTTCAGAACCTCAGCAACAGTGGCACGATGTGAGCGGAGGTCCGAGGAAAAAATAAGTATGTCGTCCAGATACACGACTACTGACATTTGAAGTAGATCCCGGAAGACATCATTCATGAAGTCCTGAAAAACCGCCGGGGCATTGCACAGGCCAAAAGGCATTACCAGGTATTCATAATGGCCATCGCGGGTGTTAAAAGCGGTTTTCCATTCGTCACCCTCACGAATGCGGATCAAGTTATACGCCCCTCTCAGATCTAGTTTAGTAAAAATAGACGCCCCCCGTAACCTGTCAAACAGTTCTGAAATGAGCGGAAGGGGGTATTTGTTCTTTATTGTCACAGCATTTAGGCCCCGATAGTCGATACAAGAACGTAGTGACCCATCTTTCTTCTCCACAAAGAAGAAACCTGCGCCCGCTGGTGACACAGATTTCCGAATAAAACCTCGGGCGAGGTTATCCCTAATGTATTCTGTCATGGCCTCAGTCTCAGGCACTGACAAAGGATACACGTGTCCCCTAGGAGGCATGGCCCCAGGAATCAGTTCTATGGGGCAATCATAGGGACGGTGTGGTGGCAGACACTCCGCCGACTTTTTGGAGAAGACATCTGCAAAAGCAGAATATTGGGGCGGTAGACCTGTCAGGTCAGATGTCACAGGTTGTAGGGAGACTCCCTCTGATTGTAAGAGGCAGTGCTGGTGACATTGCTCACTCCAGGACAATATCTCCCCCGTGACCCAGTCAATCTGTGGGGAGTGTTGACGCAGCCAGGGGAGACCCAGGAGGAGGTCATCCATACCCTCATGCAAGGACAAGAAGGAAATGGTCTCCCTATGCTTGGAGGAAAAGGTCATGCCTAGCGGCACCGTCTGCTGGGTGATCTCCACAGGCAGGATGGAGCCATTCACGACCCGCACCTTAATAGGCTGTGACAGAAACACCAGGGGGACGCCCTTCCTGCGTGCAAACTCAGACGACATGAAAACCCCGTCCGCACCTGAGTCTATACATGCCTTGGCAGGTATGGTACGGGTACCCTCCACTAGGTGCACTGTGAAAATTAATTTGGTGGGTGAGGTAGGCATGGCTAGTAATCCCCCACCAATGGACACTAGCGACGGCCGTTTCCCGACTCCCTAGGGCAGTGAGAAGAGAGGTGTCCTGGCTGCCGGCAGGAGTAGCATATGTAATCACACTTCGGATGCCGGGAGGTGGCTCCAGCGCGAGAAATGACCATAGGCTCAGCCGCACCCTGTATTGGCGGTGTGGGTGAGCTGGAGGAAGGGAATATGGGGCCAAACGGATACGGTTTCGGCTGGCCGCTACTTCCAGCTTTCGGGCACTGTGCCGCAAGTCAATGCGAGTGGCCAGGCTGATTAGTGCCTCTAGGGTCAGGGGTACCTCACGAGTTGCCAACGCGTCCTTGATATGGGAGGACAATCCTCTCCAGAACACTGGCACCAAAGCCTTATCCGGCCAGTCAATTTCTGATGCCAGTGTCCTAAATTGGACTGCGTAGTCACTAACTGTTCCCGAACCCTGGCTTAGGTCAAGTAGTTGCAGAGACGAGTCAAAGGTGACCCGTGGACCCAGGAAGACCTGTTTCAGGGACCCTAAGAAGGTTACGGCGCGAGTAGTGACAGGATCGCCCCTCTCCCATAGTGGCGTAGCCCACTCTAATGCCCGTCCGGCCAGAAGGGAGATTACAAACCCCACCTTACTTTTCTCGGTGGGGAATGCGGCGGCCTGTACCTCAAAATGAATTGTGCTTTGACTTATGAAACCCCTACATTCCCTCGACTCTCCTGAAAATTTATTAGGGAGAGCCAGACGGAGGGTTGCGCCCGTAGTTGGTGATGTCTGGGCCAAAGCTTGCGCTAACGCCTGTGCAGTGAGGGGGGCATCCCCTGTTGCTGGTGTTCGCTGTTCCAGCGATTGCAGACGAGCCTCCAGCTGCTGCACGTAGCGCTGCAACTGTGCGTGTTCAGACATACTGGCAAGACCTCTGGCTCACACTTATGTTACGGTTCTGTGTGCAAATATAAAAATAATATTTTTAACCATGGAACCGCTAGACTGCAGGTCACTGCAGTGAGGTCCACAAGCCTCTGGGGCGGCCGTGTGTCTGGACAAGCTGCAGTACTGCGTTGGTGTGTACAGGGGTAACACGCATACACCAGTTAATTTTACTGCAGAAAGGAGACAGTGCAGCTCCCAATGTGGACTGGGCTGCAAAGGGAATTCACTCCAGTTAACCTCACTGGGTGTGAATGATGTGGGTGCGGCTTTAACATACACTAGCCACCAAGAAGGACTCACCCCAGTTACCTCACTGGGTGAGTGGTGTGTATACAGCTCTAAATGGAAGTTAGCTGCAATAGCCGTGCACCAGTAATCTTTACTGGGGGACTGCACCTGAGCTTAGGCTGCAGCCCGGGCTGCCAGGGGTTAACATCACCCCTGGTCAGAAAATCAAACAGAATTCCTTAACCCCTAGGAGTAGCCGTGGCGGGAGACAAGCAGTGGACTAACTAGTGAAACCACACCTGCTGCAGTGCCACGGGCTGGGACAGCGTCTGCTGCACCCAAGCCCTAGTGTGGAGCTGTCAGAATTCAGGCTTTACTGGTTCTGCCTAAAAGTTCCTAGAGTCAGAGCCAGAGGTATCCCCACACAGAGGCCTAACCTGTCACCTAACATTGGCTGGAACCTGTCCCTGCAGTGTCATTCCCCAGTTTGATTTTAAGTGTGAGCGCCGGGCGGCGGAAACTCAAGCTATTTAAAGGGAAGTCCCCGCCCAGCAGGGCGGTGCCCATGACCTCACCGGGCATGCTCAGTGTGGCAAAAACAGGACTTAGCCTCTAGTCGTCTCACCGTCCGACGTCGAGGGCGAGGGTTGGATTGGCCCGCAGGTGGCGCTGTGCGCCTGAAAGCGAACCTGCGAGAGCCCATCCTAACACACACGCTCTCCCTGATGTGTATGATTATCCCCTGACCCTAAACTTATACTACTCAGAGTGCCAGCCAAGGAGATCAAAGAACTTTATCCAGCCCTAGCGTTTTTGAGATTAACCTGTGGGACCCTGTGTTAACTCCAGTGGGATCAAATAGTGTTACTTTGTCATGGTGACCCTTGATTATTTTTATTATTATTATTTTGTTACACTTGGATTATTTTTACACCTACTTATTTTCAGAGAGACAGAAACCTTGTTAGGCAAAGAAGATTTATAAGTCATGATCAAACTTGAGAACTTGAGGATCTTCGAGTTGGCCCAAGCTCTGGTATAATGAAGCACCAAAAAATCTCGAAGGAGAGGATTACTGAAGTCATTCACTATTGATTGTATGA
This sequence comes from Leptodactylus fuscus, assembly GCF_031893055.1. Classification (NCBI taxonomy): domain Eukaryota; kingdom Metazoa; phylum Chordata; class Amphibia; order Anura; family Leptodactylidae; genus Leptodactylus; species Leptodactylus fuscus. The sequence continues at coordinate 140,966,300 of NC_134271.1, forward strand.
GCTATGGGTTAATTGATGAAGTCTACATCAAAGGCTACATTATTTTATTCAATATAGTTGTTTCCACAGATTTCTTTTGTTTGGTTCGTCGAGTGGTTACAATATACCCATAAGTTCGATGACTAGGGACTTAGAGGTGTCCATCCTGAAGCTCATGGTTTTCACAAGGCCACACTGCATGTAGTTGATGACATAGCATTAGGGTTTGGGTTCTGGATAAGGATGAAACAGGAATTTGTCTTTATTTGAGGGAAAATTGGAAGGCATGAAGATATGAATGGGATGGAAGATGCCAACTTGGCTATTTTCTTCTTTCATTGAGATAAGACATGTTCAGTTGGGCATAAGTAATTTCATCCTGAAAAATACATTTAATATTGTCACTACCAATATCAATATAAAAAAGAACCTACAAAATCACTTATAACTCAACATTTCAGCCCTTTTAGAACAACTGAGTTCTTACAGAAACCGATATGACCGATCTATCACTGCATTGGTACTATTATGAACTGAGTTACTGCACTTGCCGTCTTCTATAAGAATAGCCTATTCCATCAGAACTATAAAGCATCCATCTCACATTTTTGTTTTTTTTTGCCTTCTTTCTCATCAACGGGTAGAACTATAGGTTGGACTTGATGAATTTTGGCCTTTACCCATACTGAACAAATACTGTACTACACTGTCTACCAATAAGTATCTGGACACCGGTGGTAGAATAGAAAAACAACATTTATTCCTATTCACTAGTTGGTAGATCCCAGCAGATGCTTCCTTATGGATGGGATTGAGAGACACAATACTCCTGGATGCCTGGTGACACTCCTGGTGTAGGTGAGCCATTGGTTGGGAGCGGTTTCTCTGGCCAACGTTCGTCAGTCTCTAGCTCCCAGTTTCGGTGGTCTTCCGACATCCGGGCACATTCCTACAATCACTGTTCACCTTCCACTTCGTAATCACAGAGGCCACTGTCTATTTTGGGTAATTCAGTTCCCTTACTATGTCCCTTAAGGATTGACCATTTCTGTGGTACCCCACAATTTCCCCTTTCTCGAAATCGGACAACTCTGCACTTCATGGCATCTTGCATTTGGCTAATGCCAATGCAGTTTCCTATTTAACAGCGGAAGGCGTGATGTACATCATGACCGCAGATATCTTCATTCACATGGGTGTCCAAATACTTATCGGTAGACAGTGTATATTACTATTTACTAACATCTGTCTCAGTTCAATTCACCATGAAAGGCAAAGAAAACACATTTGTCAATCTAATCCCTATGGATACGGGGGGGGGGGGGGGTTTGCATAAAATAATAAAAAGACATACTCACCTGTCTCCATTGTCAGAGCCGGTTCCAAGTAACGTTGGGATGTGGAAGCTGGAAGTGCCAAACTGACCAATTGGTGGCTGTAGCGACCACTGGAGAGGGACTGGTGACATCACTAACATATATCACTGGGTTCCTTACCAGCAACCACTGAAGCCACTAACTGGTCAGATGGGGTGCAAGATTTCTGGCACTGAGGTCTCAGCATAAGACCGATGGGGCACCAACAGCAGACACTGGAGCGTCATGGGAAGCCATCACAGGGTTTAGTCCAATTCCTGAAGAACACCCTATACTAAACATCTGAACATGAAGAAAAAAATCCCCTCTGATGGTACAGCAAAAACTTACCTGACTCATATTTTTGTCCCTGGAATGTTTTTTGATTTTCCCTAAAAAAAATATAAAAACTCTGTCAAAACTGTGAATTTGACGGAAAGGACTCTTTGGAGCACACAGTCACCTTTCACCTATAAAATTAGATCTGTGGGTCCAGTTGCTAAGACTCACCCCAGTCATTAGAATAAGGATCCCAGGGGCAACGGTCAAGGGTAGACTACCCCTATATACAGCTCTATGGGAGTCCCATAAACAACCAAGCGCTCTAGAGATTAATGCATTGTAGGGCCAACCAGACACCTTCACACATATATATGACATATATTTGCTGCTACATAGGGCATAAATGTTATCCACATGTATACTCCTCTTGAGACCCTTTTGCATGGCAATGTTGAGGCCAGGAGAAACATTCAGTATTTCTGAGTCGCATTCAGGCTGGTACATTTGGCCAATACATTGGTGTGTTTCCTGGACCCAACTCAACCATGTGATACGACCCTAAAGACATACAGGTTTTACTGAAATATTTTTGAAGTTGGAGTATTCATGTGTAAGGCTAAGTTCACACATGGAGCATGTGGGGAGATTTTGGCACTGAGAGTGACGCGGGGAGCCGCCTCACTCTCGGGTCAAAACCAGCCTGCCATGACTGTCACGGCTGCAGATTCCCCCTCTGCAGTTGGCTCAAATGAATGGGCCGACCCCGGAGGGTGCTGCCACCAGGCGGACGCCGCGGCTCAATGAGCCACGGAATCTGCCTGAAGAAAGGGCAGCTCGCTCATGTTGCCGCTCATGGAAAAAAGTAGCCAGGCTGTCTCCATAGACCACCATTGTGAGGGGGCGGATTATGACGTGGATGACGCCCGTTTGAATGGGCCCTAAACGATTATTACCTGTTCCCTTGTGGATCCAGAGCAGATGAGCAGACAACGTCAATATCACGAGAAGACCCAATGTCATGACTGATACCAGAAACATTTGACAATTGGAAGCAAAATTATCCTGGAGTACTGTAGAAGATAGTCAGCAGACAGTATTTATAAGAACAATAATCTTCGATCTAGAGAGTCAAAGTGTTTTGCACCCCAGTTCCAATCAGAGTTGCCAGTCATACAACATGCACCATCTTATTAATTTGAATAGGGACTACAGGAGATCAAATGAAGTCAAATGCTTACTTTTCTATTTCAGTTTTTCCCCATGCAAATGAGTGTCACGTCACTTATAGTATGACCAGGCACCCTGGTTCTTGACATCAATGTAGGTCCCAGAGATAGGGTATAACTTATTTTAATAGGAATATCCCTTTAAGCACATGGACTTCAATGGAAAATCTATATAAAGGCCACACATATATAATACTGGTGTCTCTTTTTGTAGGGGAAAGGTACCCGGCTGAGAATCCGATCTTTGCATTCTTTAAAGTTCCCTCCATACATATCATTGGCATAATTTTAACCATACGAATAGGGTTGAGCGATCGGGATCGGAAAAGATCGGATTGCGATCGGCGATCGAGTAAATTTCATGATCGGGATCGAGATCGGCTGGAAGATGATCGGAAATCGGATTTTAAAATCGATCTTGAAATCTCAAGATCGGCTCAACCCCAAAAGTGACTTTTCCCATAGAAAAGCATTGACTAGGGTTGAGGATCGGGGTCGGAGAAGATCGGATTCCGATCGGCAATCGAACAAATTTCATGATCGAGATCGGCTGGAAAATGATCGGAAATCGGATTTTAAAATCGATCTTGAAATCTCAAGATCGGCTCAACCCTACATACGAATCCAACATATTTACAATCATGTAGTACCAAGAAATTTTCCCTTAACACAAGAGATGAAACAGTTATGCTAAGTTCAGACGGAGATTTTTGTTCCAGATTTTGACGCGGAATCTGCCTGGGAATCCGGCTCCAAAAAACGCCTCCCATTGACTTCACTTCTTTCTTCCACTAGCTGTTTTCTCCCGCTCACGGAAAAAAGAAGGGAGCTGCCCTATCTTGCCACGGATTCCAGTGTGACGTCCGTGGCACAACTCTCCCTCCTGACTAGGCCCATTGATTTTGGCATAATCCACAGCAGAATGCCGCAACTGGATGCCAGTGCACTGTACCGGCATCCAGTTGCGGCTGGCCGCAGGAGGCGTTTTTTGGAGTTGGATTCTGAGGTGGCTGCCACGTTAAGATCCGGTTAAAAAAACTCCATGTGAACTCAGCATTACTGAAAAAACTATCAGCTTTAGAATAACGAAGGGAAGAAGCGAAAAACATCAATGTTGTCCTAAGATCTGACAGAGTCTGTTCTATGGTGATCCTTGATGGATACAGTATCTATATCTTCCCAAAAATATTTTTTTTCTGTTGTCCCAATGCATGTAATATGACCCTTAAAGCAGGTGTGACCCTACCTTTGTTGCCGTCCGAGGCGAGGAGGGGGGCGGAGTGGAGCGAAGGGGGCGGGGCGGAGCAAAGGGGGCGTTAGCAGGCAGGGAGCCTCCAGCGGCCTCCCCAATCCATCGCTCAGTGACGGTGACGTGACAGCTTGTCCTGGACTGGCTTAGGTAAGCAAAAATGCCATCCTCCCCGGGGCCCTGGCATAGCGCTGCCTGAAGTGGTCGCTTCAGGTCGCCTCATGGGAGGTGCGGCGCTGCCTTAAGGCAATTTTGCAAAAAGTTTAATCACCATGGTAACATGCACTTTCCAACTCTTCCAATTTGTATATTCCCAGAAATTCTATGGGCAAGTAGCAGACAGATGGACGAAAGTATGACCGAGTCTTATCATATTTTTAGTATAATTTTGATCATAATTCTTAAGAGTTAATTCTCTTACCTGGTGTTTGCCAGTGTACAACTACTGGAGTGGATGAGTTAAACCGGACCTCACAGGTCACTCGATTTCCAGAGGTTAAAGATTTCCTAGAAAGTGAGATGATGCTCATAAAGGTCCATGTTGTATCTGCTCTCTGGATCGAGGTCATACTGATCTTGTGAAATGTTCCAGAAATATTCCAAGTTATTGGAACGTTATGACCAACCTCATGTGCCACACAAGCCAGAAGAAGACGGTCACGAGGACGAGTAAGAGGTGGAACGAAGAGATGGATAGAGGTTTTGGAGGTTGACTGGTCTTCACCTAGGAGATGACATGTCATGGTGGGATATCCATTTCACTGGTTCTGTAATCCCCATTAGAAATAGCCCTTGTCTTATGAAGTAGTCTCAAGAAATAGTGAAGGGCTACATTTTATACAAACTGTATGATTATATATATTATATTATATGGGAATAATTTTTGTATACTGAAAAATATTTGGTCACTATATGGTGCCCATTATAGGTTGTCTACACAATGTGGTCTTGACACAATGTTGCAGCATTATATGTGTTACCATTAGAAGAAAAAACAAATAATATATCATGTAGAAAACCATTGCTTACCATCCATGAGGGCTGAACACCTGAATCCTATACCCACAATATATGTTAAGCAATAAGCCCCTCCCACTGACTACAGACCACACTTTTTATAGAAAAGTTGTCTTATCGTTGGTGACCTATATATATAATATCTTTCCATTGCACTTTAAAGAGAACATACATGTCAGTGATGTGTCTTACCTTGGACAATGAGGGCGGTTCCATTTCCAATATAGATATGATGACTATAGTAAGTACAGAAGTAAGTTCCGGAATCATTGCTCTGTGTATTACGTATCTGCAGTGTGGCCTTATGGTCATCATTACTACAGACATATTTATTCCTGTTATTATCTAGACCACAGGATTTAACAAGTGAAATGTTTCCTCCCGATGTCCAACTTCTATGGTACCAAGTTATCAAAGTCCCACCTTCTAATGATTGGCTGGATACACAGGAGATTTTTGCGGTGGTGTTGGCTCTAACATATATGAGGTCCACCGGCTGATATAGTTCCACCGGTAAAGCAATAGCTGAAAAAGAACATCAATATTAGTGTGAAGTACCACAATGGGGAATAAGAATAAAATATACATAGACACATTTGTAGGAGAACTTCTCACCTCTCCAACCTACGGCCACACATGTTCCCATGCTCTGGTGTCACCTTTCAGTTCCTTGTCTCACTAGGTTTCTGTTGTTTGTAGCCACCAACCTGATGCCATTACAATATGTCCAAATCTTCCTCATTCCTTGCCATCTGGATTAAATGCCTGATTGAATGTCCTTATTGAGCTCGACACCATCTCCTGAGCATGTGTCTAACCATCTCTGGCATGACTTCCCATATTGCATTCTCTAACAGTATTGGTGCCTAGTTTCCTTGATCTATAGATACACTCTGTCTTTCAGGGAGACATGTTCTGAATCCCATTGCCTCCAATCAGGGGTGAACTTGCCCCTTTCGCCGCCCGAGGCGAACTATAGAAAGCCGCCGAATCAAAGGGGGCGTGGCTTAGTGGTGTTCGCAGGCAGAGAGCAGGCACGGAGAAGACCTGCTCTCTTGCCTGAGCGTGAGGGGAGGCTGTTGGAGCAGTGCTGCTTCAGTGGCCTCCCCAATACAGTGCTCGGTATAATCAATATAATAATATAATCAAAAATGCCGCCCTCCCTGGGGCCCTGACATAGCGCCGCCTGTAGCGGTCGCTTCAGGTCGCCTCATGGGAGGTGCGGCGCTGCCTCCAATCTATGACTATTCTCTGGGGCTATGACCAAAGGGCCCATCTTGGAAAGTATGTGTAAAGGGGTTATGTGTAAAGAATAGGAGAGTTCCTATCCTAACTAGACATTAGCGAGTAGTACTCGATCAAGTAGGTATTCGATCGAATACTATGGTATTCGAAATAGTCGTACTCGATCAAGTACCACTTGCTATTCAAATGTAAAAGTTCGATGCAGAACCAGCATTGATTGGCCGAATGCTATTGAGTCGGCCAATCAACGCTGGTTCTTCTCCTACCTTTAGAATTCTTCTCCCTGCATCTTGCCCGCGGCGTCTTCCGGCTCTGAATTCACTCTGCTAGGCATCGGGCCTGGGCAGAGCCGACTGCGCATGTCCGCTTGTAGAGCCGGAAGATGCCGCGGGGATGCTGCATGGAAAAGACTTCTCGGAGGATCCAGCCCAACCCTCACTCGTGGACTTGGTAAGTATAATTTGATCGAATGTTGCCTACCCCTGAAACGAGCATTTTTCCATAGACTATAATAGGGTTCGATATTCGATTCGAGTAGTCGAATATTGAGGGGCTACTCGAAACGAATATCGAACTTCGAACATTTTACTGTTCACTCATCTCTATTCCTAACCCATATTTTAAAGTCAAAATTACAACTAGAGATAAACGAATGGAAGCTGACGAGGTGGAATCCAATCAAAATTTCAGAAAATATTCAATTCACATTGAGTCTCGATTTCCTCACACTTCGAGGTATCAAATTGCATTTTTTTATAAAATAGTTACTGCGTATGATAGGACATGTGGCAAGGAACCCTGGGAATGCGGGTTGACCCACAATGCCATGCGTGCAGCCAATCAGCAGCCAATCCTGTGATGTCACAGCCCTTTAACCCCTTCACAACTACCCACAGCATGGGGAGCGAGTATTAGCTGTACTGACAGCCAACACCCTGCTCCATAACCCCTGGTCAGTAGGGTTGAGCCGATCTTGAGATTTCAGGATCAATTTTAAAATCCGATTTTCGATCATTTTCCAGCCAATTCCGATCCCGATCGGAAAATTTGCTCGATCGCCGATCAGAATCCAATCTTTTCCGATTCCGATTGCTCAACCATATTCAATGCTTCTCTATGGGAAAAGTCGCTTTTAAGGTTGAGCCGATCTTGAGATAACTTCCAACCTCGATCACGCTGGAAAAGATCGGAATTCTGATAGTGATCGTGAAATTTACTCAATCGCTGATCGGAATCCGATCTTTTACAATCCCGATCACTCAACCCTACTCGTCAGGGATTTTAACTCCTTGGATGCCATAATCAAACATGACTGTGGCATCCAAATGTTTCCACTATGCTAGATGTCCCTCTTGGCACCCCTTATAGAGATATCGGGGGGTGCCTAATTGCATATTGTGCTGCCCGGGTCTGGCCAGTGACCCCAGGCTGTTAATAGCCCCCAGTACCTGGTTGATTCTGCCCAAATGTGAGGAACTCAGCCTATGCATCTGCATTGCTGGTTCAGATCCCCTAGTGGGATATCACTAAAAACCACTGCAAGGCACAGTGTTCTGTACCCCTATATAGGCTCTCTGCAGCCAGGAAATAGCTGTTTTTTTTAATGTGATTCACTGCAAATTAATTTGAATTGAATTGTATTGTATTGTATCAGAAAATTCGGCGAAGCTGCCGAATCAAATTTTTGAAAAATTTGCTCATCTCTAGTCACAACATATATTGTAGGTTGCATTATCTTGATGAATTTTGTAAAAATCAGTATTAGGGGGCATTCACACTGAGTAACGCTGAGCGTGTATCACAGCTGTACATGCCGGCATTACGGAAGACTGCTGAACACTTCCCATTCACTTCAATGGGAGCGCTCGTAAACGCCGCTGTTACGAACGCTCCCATTGAAGTGAATGGGAAGTGTTCGGCAGTCTGCCATAATGCCGGTGTGTACAGCTGTGATACACGCCCGGCGTTACTCAGTGTGAATGCCCCCTTATGGTGGGGGCTTGATAATGTACTTATTAACCAAAAAATAACACACCCAGATGGAAATCACTATAAGGGTCCATTCACATGGAATTTTTTGGCAAGGATTTTGGTGAGGAAAAAATCTGCTTCAGAAATTAGGAAATGTTCTTTCCTCTAGCACAGTGTATGGACCTTGAGAAAAACTGCTAGCGTTTTTTTCCACACAGTTTTTGCCAATCCCACATGGATTTTCCGCCTCCCATTGGTTTTTGTGGGCGGAATCCACCTGAAGGAAGCTTTTTTTCCGCTAGTGGAAAAAATCCGCTAGCGGGAAACAAAAGCTAGTGGAACCCAAAGAACTCTATGGGGTGGAGAGCGTTTTTTCGATGTGGACTCTGAGATGTGTTCAGTGCCAAAATCCTCCCCAAAAAACTCAGTGTGAATGGACCCTTGTAGAAAGATCACTACAAAACTCAGCAGGCAGCCATATCTAAGTCATCATAACCTGATTAGATGCTGGCTCTTGCCATACGTGTCAGTAAAAAACTTCATTTTCAGATTTTAAAGAGTTAATCTTACTAAATTGTCAATGCTGACAATTATTTTGTTATTATTATTTAGTTTTGCCAAAATTTTTCTTAATTCCTTATGTTCGTTAGTGCTGTTTTTCTAAAAAAAAAATATATATATATAGCTATGATCACTATCAATATTAGCTCAAAAATTTCAAGTTGGCTGAAACCAAATAAAAGAACCCGAAAGCCAATTATTTTTTTTTAAATAAAACTATTTTTGGGGCTCCTGCACTTACTGTATATATTTGAGTTGCTGTAAGCCACAATTGCCTATTAGACTACCTCTAAACTGGATAAGTAGAGGTCTATAAACTCTAGAATATAATTTACGCATTAATTACGAAAAATTTTGGTAAAAAATCTGCTTATACATCGATAAATTCTATGAAATTACGAAAAATTTTGGTAAGAAATCTGCTTATACATCGATAAATTCTACGAACGCTTTCGCATATTTTTATTGTAGCAAAGAAAGCCCCAAATTATAAAAGTAGAATTTGATTTCCTGTCCATGGTTTATAATACTCGGTAACTGCTAAGTGCAAAAATATATAAATTCTAAAAGAAAAAAAGAAAAAGTAAATTATCCTTAAATTTTAAAATGTAATAAAAATTCAACTAAATCTTCAATTCACAATTGTATCAGAAAATAATTCATAATAATAAACCGAACTTCTTTACTTAAAGATTGAAAAATGTATCAGAATTTACATTAAATTGTAAAATTTAGAAAATTAGATAAATTAGAATTAATCTCATGGCAGGACGTGTTGATCTTGTGGCTAAGTGGTTCTTACCTTCAGAAACGAGGAGTAAAGTGATAAGATTCATTTCTGCACCTTGGCTGGCTTTCTTCTAAGTCATGTATATTACTCTACAGTCTTTATGTATTTGCTTTCACGGAAGTGACCAAATCATTCTACCTTATCCTCCCTGCTTGGTGACGCTGCCTCAGCCTATGTGCACTTTTTCTATGGGCCAGGACTCAGACATGGATGAATAAGCAGTTTCAGGCAGACAGACCATATCAGGAACACAGGAAACTGAAGTTTGAGACCGGCATCTGACAGCCTGCAAAGAGGGGTTTACATAGTAAAGAGCAGGAGTAACCAGCATTCAGAACTGCCCACTGCCTGTAATTATCTCTCAGCACTGCAGAGGACTTAACCTCTTCAGAGGCAAAGACACGCTAAGGCACTGACCCACAAAGCAACTCATCACGTGGTCCATGCATGAGTGCTACCACAGAAGCAGCATGCCCAGTGTGAACATTCCCCTGCATCGCGTCAGATGATTTATGCGCTGAATGCCGTTCATATATTCCACGCCTGAGCCCAAGGGGCTAACACTGCAAAGACCAGGTCATAACACTTTCTTTTCCTTGGGTCCTTTTTACTCCCAAGGCTTCTTGTTTCTTCCCGCTGCGTGGTTCTGGGATGAATAAGATAAGATAAGATATTTTAATAGTCCCATATTGGGGAAATTTCAGCATGTTACAGCAGCATAGTAATACAGGTACAGGATAATACACAGTAATATAATACAGACGTAGACACACATAAGCTGAGAAGAGAAGATATTCTAGGAGTCCATAGCAGCTAAGGAACAGAAGAAGAAAGAAGGAAGACTTCATAATCATAATCATTAGTTCTCTGTGCGGAGTGTCTTCGCTTGGACTGATGTAGATTATACAGCCTGGTCGTGGTTGGAAGGAAGGACCTGCGATAGCTCCTTCTCACACTTGGGGTGAAGCAGACGGTCACTTACAGTGCTGCCAAGTCCCATCAAGGTCCCATACATGGGGTGGGATTTGTTCATCCGCATGGAGGTCACCACAGACAGTGTCCTTCTGTCACCCACCACCTGTACTGGGTCCAGGGGGCTCCCCAGGACAGAGCTGGCCCTCCTGATCAGCCTGTCAAGTCTATTTCTGTCCCAGGTTGATATACTCCTCCCCCAGCTGGACACACCAAAAAGATGGCAGAAGCAACCACATAGTTGAAAAAGGCCCTAAGAAGTGTCCCCTGGACTCTGAAGGCCCTCAGCCTCCTGAGCAGGTAGAGTCTGCTGTGGCCCTTTCTGTGCAGCGCCTCCAGGTGATCAGCCCAGTCTAGTTTATTGTTGAGGAGCAGACCCAGATACCTAAAGGTCCTGACTATCTCATTACATGTTCCTTGGATCTCCACCGGGGTCGGAGCACCTCTCCGTTTACTAAAGTCCACCACCATCTCCTTGGTCTTCCCAGCATTAATCCTGAGCTGGTTCTGCTGGCACCATTCAACAAAATCCTGGTTTAAGTCTCTGTATTCCCTATCGTCACCATCAGTGATAAGGCCGACTATAGCAGAGTCATCGGAGTACTTCTGTAAGTAACAGCTGGATGAGTTGTGCCTAAAGTCAGCAGTGTACAGTGTGAAGAGAAATTACCCCTGCCACACTTAAGATACAGATTTCAGCCTGATTTGCCTTCTTAGGCAGATGATTGTCTCAGAACCCCTTAATTTCCAGAATTCTTAAGGGTGCTATGAGACTTAGGCCAGTGGTTGCAACTTCCCTTCCACAGTGGGATCTATCCACAGTTCTTTCTGGCCTTTGCGGCCCACCAAGAAGGTGGATATTAAGTTTTTGACTTTCAAAACCACCTTTTTGCTAGATATCACCTCAGCAAAAGAGTAGGAGAGTTGCAGGCTTTTCTTCTGAAGAGCCATATATGAAGAGCCAACTCAGGCTAATATAATCCAGGTGGTCTCCTTACCAGTTTTTCTTTCCCAGTTCCATCTTCCAAGGAGGAAGAAAAACTCCATACACTGGATGCTGTAAGGTGTCTCCCCAAGGGGTCTGCTTGCTACATCCCCATATTGTGCTGCTGGTAGGACATCATTGCTTGTGGTGTTAATCTGTTTCCCTTAGTCCTAACAGCAGCACAGGCTCCCCTCTCAGGTAATATTGTACTTTCTTTATAAATGACACAAGGGGAAGCTCTATTTTGCCCTCTTATACGGGTGTTGTCTTACAAGTAATTAATAAAAAATTCTGGAATTCACACATCTGGTTTTTTTTTTCCATGATCAAGAAACAGGGAAAACATATATAAAGAAAGGGAATGGTTTACCAGCCAACAGACATGTCGTAAGACGCACCAATGTGAGCTACAAATTTTAAAATAAAATGTTAGAGCAAAGTGAGCTAACCAGGACCACCTGTGTTATTTATACACTCAGAACCGTAACACCTGGAGAATAGATTTGCATATTTTTTACCCTATGTCTTTGTAGAATGGGAGGAAATCCACACAAACATGGGGAGAACATACAAACTCCTTGCAGATGTTGTTCCTGGTGGGATTCAAACGCAGGACTCCAGTGCTGTAAGGCTGCAGTGCAAACCACTGAGCCACCTTGTTGCCCCTCACTGTGGTTAAATTTCGCTTCTTGTCATTGTTATTAGGTCCTAGGGTTATTTTTTCTGTAAGACATTAGTCATGAACTCTACAAATACATATAACACACTATTTATGGTAAAATACTCCACAACTGTTAGGAAATAACTCCTTACACCAAGAAGCACAGAAGGTGAAGAAGTTGGCAAGATCATTTTTTTTTAATGTGTTCTTCTATTTTAAGAAGGTGTCTCTATCATTAGGCTGTGCCGTAATATTCATCTATAAGTAAACAGGAAGCTCTTGTAACGTCCACTCAAGTTTCGGTGGTTAAACCTGAGACTATGAAATGCACTGAAGTTACAAAGAAAACATTTCATAAATAGAATAATATGAACACATTTATTTAAAAAAAGATACATAAAGTATTACATCACAAATGTACAGGCACCGAGCGAATGAAGAAAAACGTAAATCCCTTCAATATTTGGCGTGACCTTTCCCCTATGTCTTTGATCGGTTCTTCTCGGTACTTGCAGACAGTTTCTGAAGGAACTTGGCAGGGAGGTGCTTTCCGCCATCTTGGAGAATTAAGCTTAGATCTTCTTTGGATGTAGGCTTGTTCCAACCCTTCTGTCTATTCACGTAATCCCTGATGGACTGGATAATGTTGAGATCAGGGCTCTGTAGGGGCCATATCATCACTTCCAGTACTCCTAATTTCGGGATATTGTGTTTTGTACAATTGGGTTATAACTAGGGTTCAGCCGATCTTGAGATTTCAGGATCATTTTTAAAATCCAATTTCCGATAATTTTCCATTCGAACCCAATCCCGATCCCGATGCAAGTCAATGGGATTTTTTTTAATAATTAGGGGTTAAGCGGCCAGATGCCGGCACAGGCTGTGTGCCGGCTGCATCCATTCATTCCTATGGGACCTAGCTAACATTGTTAGCTTTTCCCACAATGCTTGGCCAGTAGCAAAGCATTGTGGGAAATAAGCTCCAACTTCGATCCCGCCTAAAAAGATCGAGATTGGTATTCCAATCGTGATCGTGAAATTTACTTGATCGTCGATTGGAATCCAATCTTTTCTGATCCCAATCGCTCAGCCCTAATTATGATTTACACCAGTTTTTTGAGTAAATGAAAGTAAAGCAGCCTGGTAGAGGTCACAGATCTTCCTGCTAAGCCCATCGCCTTTCTAAAAAGAGATGTGGGGGAGCAAATCCTCAAAAAGTTAAAACATTTGGTGTAAAATCATTCATGTGACAAAAATTGCAATTCATTGCTGATTTTTTGTCCCTGTTTTTGTAAAGGTTTTCATATATTCCTCCAAGTATTTTTGAAAGAATTATTGTATTGATTGAAGGAAAAAAAAGTCAACCAACACCTACCGTATACTTTCCATACTAAAATGTAGTTACCCCCCACAAATTTGAATTGCATTGTATGTTTTTGAATTTGTATAGAAGACAAGGCCCATATTTGCTAAGACCAGATTGACCTCTAATTCACACTTCCATTCTTTGGGTCCGCTTGGGAACCCGATAAAATGGAAACCCAATCAAATTAAAAAGCGGTTACCCGCGGAAATCCACAGACCTCATAGACTATAATGGGGTCCACCAGGTTTCAGCCCAAAAAAAGAGAAGTTTTTTTCTCCACATTTTTCAAGTGGACTCGGGAACAGAATCCATGAATGGAAACCGGGCGCAGATGTGAACCTAGCCTGCCCCATTTTTGATAAACACTTTTGCCAGTTTGGCCCTTCAAACAACTGGACAATGGGTGATCCTATCCTAGGGACAGGTCAATAATAAAAAAAAGATCTTTACAACCCCTTTAAATTTAATGGTGTTTGTGGTCTACTAGAAAAGTTCTGAAATGAGTGGGTGTGGTCCCGACTGTTTAGTCAAACTTATTAAGACGGAAGCCTCAATATGATGTACATTTTATTTTTCTGACTTGGACAGTCCTACTGTAAATGTGTTTTTTTTTTTTTTTAAATTGTGCAAATTCTTCCAATAACTCTTTCTTGGGCACAACTTAAATTTCATAGAAATTTAGCAACTATTAGCTGGACTGTACATCTGATACCACCCTCTGAGAAATATATTTTGTGCTATTCCCTGTTGACTCTTCTTTTTAACAATTTAGTGACTACAAGTGGTATTACTAACATGGTGTAATGTGATGGGCCTGAATTTAGAGGAAACCAAGTGGAAAGCTCTCCTATCCTAAGATGGGTGTCGGTACAAACAAAGGTAAATCATTGGGATTTGTACTATGTTGTCCTCCATCTTCTGCATACCATTCACGCACCAGTGGCGTAACTAGGAATGGCGGGGCCCCGTGGCGAACTTTTGACATGCCCCCCCGACCAACACTGACGCCGAAGACCTCGACCGACCCCCTCCTCCACATTTCTACGCGTTCTATTATGCCCCATAGTGGCCCCTGTACACAGTATTGTGCCCCGTAGTGGCCCCTACACACAGTATTATCCCCCATACTGGCCCCTGCACACAGTATTATGTCCCTTAGTGGCCCCTACACACAGTATTATCCCAAATAGTGGCCCCTGCACACAGTATTATGTCCCATAGTGGTCCCTGCACACGGTATTATGCCCCATAGTGGCCCCTGCACACAGTATTATGTCCCATAGTGGTCCCTGCACACGGTATTATGCCCCATAGTGGCCCCTGCACACAGTATTATGCCCCATAGTGGCCCCTGCACACAGTATTATGTCTCTCAGTGGCCCCTGCACACAGTATTATGTCTCTCAGTGGCCCCTGCACACAGTATTATGCCCCATAGTGGCCCCTGCACACAGTATTATGTCCCCATAGTGGCCCCTGTACACAGTATTATGTCCCATAGTGGCCCCTGCACACAGTATTATACCCCATAGTGGCCCCTGTACACAGTATTATGCCCCATAGTAGCCCCTACACACAGTATTATCCCCATAGTGGCCCCTGTACACAGTATTATGCCCCATAGTGGCCCCTGCACACAGTATTATGCCCCATAGTAGCCCCTACACCCAGTATTATGCCCCATAGTGGCCCCTGCACACAGTATTATCCCCCATAGTGGTCCCTGCACACGGTATTATGCCCCATAGTGGCCCCTGCACACAGTATTATCCCCCATAGTGGCCCCTGCACACAGTATTATGCCCCATAGTAGCCCCTGCACTCAGTATTATCCCCCATAGTGGCCCCTGCACACAGTATTATGCCCCATAGTGGCCCCTGCACTCAGTATTACCCCCCATAGTGGCCCCTGCACACAGTATTATCCACCATAGGGGCCCCTGCACACAGTATTATGCCCCATAGTGGCCCCTGCACACAGTATTATCCCCCATAGTGGCCCCTGCACACAGTATTATCCTCCATAGTGGCCCCTGCACACAGTATTATGTCCTATAGTGGCCCCTGCACACAGTATTACCCCCCATAGTGGCCCCTGCACACAGTATTATACCCCATAGTGGACACCCATAAACAATTATTATACTCTGGGGTCTTTTCAGACCCCAGAGTATAATAATCGGAGACCCGGGGGAATAAAAACATAAAAAACTACTGTTGCTTACCTGTCCCCCAGCTCCTACGCTGTCTTCTCTGCTGCCTTCTGCGCTGCTGTCCTTGTTCAATGATGTCGGACGTCACACGACCCGAGACGCAGGCCGGGTTCATGTGACGTCAGAGACGTCAGGAAGGAGGCCTGGCAGGATCATGGAGAGGAAAGTAACATGTTTTTTATGTTTCTTACCTCTCCTGGTCCACCAATCATTATACTCGGGGGTCCGAAAAGACGGTAGCGGCTGTCACCGGGCCCCTAATGTCCCGGGCCCTGTGGCAGCTACCTCCGCTGCTATGGCGGTAGTTACGCCACTGTCACGCACTGTATGGCTCCCCCAACACTGGTTATCCAAGAGAGTACTAAACTCGGTGTATAAAATGTCTCATAGTATAGAATGTTGTTTTTTTATCAAAAAGAAAAAGTTGTCTTGTTATTAAATTGTATTTATTAAGAAAATTGACAATAAAATTAACGATCGTGAGTCTCCATTCACTTTGATGTACGGGGTAGGTCTACGGTAGTTCCCAGTAATATGTACATTTTGCCATCACTTAATCATGTCTGAATTTTACTATTTTTGTTGTTTTTTGAGTCTTTTAAGATGATTTGTATCCAACTTAGAATAGACAATTTCACCCTGGAATAAAAGAGAAGACGTTATCATCCGGTTTCACATCTTCTAATACAATAATCTTGCCTTTAGCCCACCCATCTGACCTTGGGGATATGTATAGTTCAAGTACACCAAGTGCAGATTGTACTATGTATGTAATATACTTTATGTCTCTTGGGACATCATGTAAAATAATGATTCATATCTTATCACCACCTAGTACAAAATCACCCTAGTCATATGTGGTCATCAAAGATCAAAGATGGTCCATGATTAGATGTGGCCTCCATGAAAGCTAAATTTTTATGTTTACTTTTCTGTTCGATTACCATATATTTATGATATTTACCTCCGTCGCAGGATCCTTGTGAGTTTTATTATCTGAAATATGAAAAAGATTGAATGAAGACAACTTGTAAATCGAGTCTTTTTGGGAACTGTACAATAGTAAGTCTATTAGCCTGAACTTTTTGAAATTTGAGCAATTTTACCCTAAGCAACAGAATGTGTACAGTAGCTAAGATTAATAGTATTCATAAAACTGTATATATAATATCTGAAGGACAGTCCCGAGAATTGTTGTACAAAAATAGCTATCTTAACTTTCCTCTGTGGTATATAGGGTTACCTGAGAGCTTCATGGTCCTGAGAAGATGAATGGACAGAGTCAACACCAACAAAGTCCCAGCAGTCACCACCGGAATCAAAAAGTTTTGAAATTTTGAAGCGAAATAGCCATGGGACTCACCTGAAAAATAGTGATACATAGGATATTAATATCAAACTGTATTTTTAAGTGTAATCCATACATTTTTTGTTTATTTAGACCCTGTATCCCTTCTAAGTTCAAGATACCAGTATCAGAAATGCTCCAGACTCCTGTTTCGTTACCTCCAGTAGCCGTTAGCAAATTTTTTTGCCCATATACTTACATTTTCAGTTGAGCCAATGGTATCTTATGGGTTCATCTACATACAGAACAAAAGGTATTGAAATTTAACTTAAAGTAGATTAACCATTTCAAGACCGAGCCAATTTCCGTTGTTCAAAACCGGACACATTTTTGTGTTTTTTTTTTTTTTATGTCTATAATATTTTCTTTCCTTTGCGTTACTCACATAAAATGTGCAGTTTCTGCAATTCCCAGCCTCTTTTGGTCATGTGAGCAGAAGTGGACCCACATTATGGGTAATGGGTAATATATGAGTATACTGCCTGGACGTAAAAAGTCAAAGGTCAATCTGGAAACTGTGAACTGTCTGGAAGTGGGAAACTCAATTATCGTAGGACAAATATGGCCTGCTCTATACATACTTCTATAATGTCAGCTTTGTCACTGAAGTCATAGAGATGGTTTCTCGGACAGAGGATTGTTAAGGAATAGAGATGAGCGAACAGTAAAATGTTCGATATTCGATATTCGTTATGAATAGCATCTCAATATTCGACTATTCAAACGAATATCAAACCCCATTATAGTCTATGGGAGAAAATGCTTCCCACCATTCGACTCAGGAGGGTCACCAAGTCCACTATCACACCTCAGGAAATGATGCCAACACCCTGGAAAGCAACTGGGACAGCAGGGGAAGCATGTCTGGGGGCATCAAGTACCTTTATTATGTTGGGATCCCTTGTCAGCTTGCGATATGCCAGAGCGGACTTTTTCCCATAGGAATCCATTGACCATCTGGTTAGCTAATAACAGTATTCAGACTTTATAGAGGAGCAAAATGATTTGGCACAAATTTAATTGGTTCCAAATTTCCTAAAAATTTTAGGGAATTTGGCTGAATCCAAAATCTTTCCAGTTTGACCTGCATCAATGGTTCAAAATGGCACCAGACATTTTCCTTATCATGTGCTCCCAAAATAGGCAAATATTTGGAAAACTTGTAAGAGCCATTGTTTCTTCCCATATCACAATGTGTATATCATTCCCAATAGGATGTAAAAGGGATTGGATGGAGTCTTGGAAAATATCAAAGTGTCATAATTTCAATATCGAACAAATTTATTACAATAATTTTTTGCAATTTAACTTCAAAAATGTTGCTCTGCACCAAGGTAAAGAGAATCCTATAAGCCATTAATGTTCAATTTTGGGGAACCACCAATGTTGTCAGCCTATAAAGTTACGATGAGGTGACTCTAATACTGTAGCATATGACTATGTATTCTGGTTACAATTTGCCAATCTGTCATCTCCATAATATAATAAATGGACGATCATCATAAAATAATGATGGACGATCAATGCTAGATAATACATTATTACATTAGTTATGACTATAGGTTTCAGGATCCAGTGTTACCTTTTTCTGATATTTCCCAGTGGACACGGGAAGGAGAAGACTTTATCCAAGCCTCACAAGTCACTTTCGCCTCATAGTTCCAGTTGTCCTTGTGAAGTGAGATGACGTTCATCACGGTCCATGTCCCATCTGTTTCCTCTTTAGAGATGATCCTGCCCTTGTGATACGTTCCTGAGATGTTCCAGTATAGATGGACGGTATTATGAGCCCCGAGGACTACACAAGCCAGAGATAAAGTGTTAAGCTGTAGGGGCTGGAGATGACTGAGAATATGAACGGAGCTTCTAGTGGTGGACCTGTCTGTAAATATGGAATGGTGGCAGCTGTGAATGAAGTTTATAGTTTTTATGTGATATCTATAACAAGATTTTTGTACAGACATGTAGTCTCTTGCTTCTCAATAGGTTTAAATTGTGGAAGAGAAGAAGCATAAGGAGAAGAAATAAAATAAAAATGAACAGCAATGGAGAATAAGGCGTAATAAGAGAAGAAAAAAAGTACACGAAGAACTAGAACAAGAAGAACCTTCAGTACGTAGGTCATCATGATAGATGATCATGAGTAGAGATGAGCGAGTAGGTATTCGATATTCGAGATACTCATTCTCGAGTAACACCTTTTACGTTTACCGTGTGGTATTCGACCGAGTACGAGTATTTCGAATTCAGTGGTATTCGATCAAATACCTTCTTGATCGAATACTACTCGCTCATGTCTAGTCATGAAGAGTTTCATCAAACAAGAACATCTACTGTGGGGATTTATCAATTTTATATTACCTGAGCTTTTTGTATTTAGGTTTTTGTGAGTTTTTGTGTTATTTTGTAAAGATTTTTCACTAGGGTTGAGCCGATCTTGACTTTTCAGGATCGATTTTGAAATCCGATTTCCGATCATTTTTATTCCAAACCGATCTCGATCCCAATTCCGATCCCAATGCAAGTCAATGGGATTTTTTTTATTAATCGGAGATCGGATTTTAAAAGCAATCCTATTCACTACACAGCATGGAATCTAGAATTGTTAGTGAATTTTTTTTAATCACTAAGTAGCCAGAGGATTTTTTTTTAATCCTCTGGCTACTTAGTACCTGGTGTTCACTTACCTGAAGAGATGGCTTGTCCGGTGCTCGGTGTTCTCGATCTTCTTCGCCTCGCTGCCCCCGCCTCCCAGGTTAGTGTTTAAAGAGCTAGGAAGGCGGGGCTTGTAGCTTAGGAGAGTGTGGGCGGGAACAGGGCGGGGAGCCGTGATGTCTCCCCTCCCAGTACCCGCCCACACTCTCCTAACCCGCCCACACTCTCCTAACCTGGGAGGCAGGGGGCAGGGGGCAGCGAGGCGAAGAAGAACGAGAAGACCGGGCAGCAGACCAGCCATCTCTTCAGGTAAGTAACTACTAGAGATGTTAGCTAGTCTCCCATTAGAATGAATGGGAGACTAGCTAGCAAAGCATTGTGGGAAATGATCACCGATCTTGATCCCACCTAAAAAGATCACGATCGCTCAACCCTACTTTTTTTTTTTTTTTTTAAATGTAGATTGTGAGCCCCACATAGGGAAAAATGTACATTGTGAGCTCTATCAGTATTGTCTTTTTTTTTGGAATATGGGATGAAAATCCATGCAAACATGGGGAGAACATACAAACTCCTTGCAGATGGTCTTTTGCCCTTGGCAGGATTTGAACACCAGGACTCCAGCACTGCAAGGCTGCAGTGCTAACCACTGAGCTACCATGTGGCCCCTACGCTCAACCCTACTTTTCACATGTTTATTCGACTCACTGGAGTCGCGTTAAAAGAGACCTTCAAAGTACCATGGAAGGTCATTAAGGCACCGGTAAGATATTACTTCATATGTTGTGTTATCTTACCCCCAACATGCAGATTTGTTCCATTGCCAAATTTCTGAGAATAAGTAGAATAAATATAGACACAATAATAAACTCCAGAGTCCTTGGTTTGTACATTATATATCTCCAACCTGGCCATATATCTCTCATGGTTACAGCCATATTTGTGTGGATCATTATCATTGAAGCATGACTTCACACGGATCGGCTCTTCGCTGCTTCTCCATTTTCTATGGTACCAGGAGATCCTATAGTTACCATCTAAGTCTTTACTGGACAGACAAGTGATGACTGCGGAGCCATTTATATCCACAGATACAATATTCTGGGGCTGATACAGATCCATAGACCCAGTGATCCCTGCAAAACATAACATTGGATGTTTTGTAAGATACATCCTAGATACTGTGAGATTAAGGAGCTCTTATATCTCTTACAAGGATATTTTACGTCTAGTTGACTTAGAAATGAAAGTGGAAGAGAATCAACGAAGGTGACATCTATAGGGCAATGTCCACACAATGGTTAATTCACATATTAAATAATGTAAAATCCTATAAAATAGTTACACGGTTCTCTTTATATCTCAGACATTTGTTATAGTCGAACATAACTACAATAAGTAATAATATAATGAGAAATTCTTGCTAAATTCTTATTTCTTACCTTGAATAAACAGAAGTATATAGACAACACCCATATCTGCTGCTCAGCTAAGGAGTATGGTACATACCGGATATTACTGTAGGTTATATTATTATATATGTGACTATATATAGCCATGTAAGAGGTTCTGGCTCCTCCCACCTCACCATGAAAGACATTGCCAAGTATGTACAAATGTCATACAGAAATAGGAGACTGCACACTAAAGTGAACACATCCTGACTAGAGATGAACTAACACCGTTCGATCGAATATCACGCGGCATACGCAGTAAAAATTCGTATCCCCTCCCACCTTCCCTGGCGTGTTTTTTGCACCAATAATTGCGCAGGGGAGGTGGGACAGGAACTACGGCAACAGAGGCAGTGAAAAAAATTGAAAAAATCCATTGTCTGCCGAAAACATGTGACCTTCGATTTATAAGAATAGCCAGCGCCATCTTCGTGTCATTTTGCGGCTTGGAGACGTAGGGACAGATGTGCTGCTGAGGGCTAGATAGGGATTAGCTTCTAGGAGGCAGGGAAAAAAGGAAGAAAAACAACAGCTCTGCTCAGAGCGATACTGCAGGGAGAGGAGTCCAGCTTTCCACGGGGTGTCCTCCCGAAACACCTAACAGGGATACAGAGCAATTCAGTCCAGTTCTACACTCACCGGCCACTTTATTAGGTACACCTGTCCAACTGCTCGTTAACACTTAATTTCTAATCAGCCAATCACATGGCGGCAACTCAGTGCATTTAGGCATGTAGACATGGTCAAGACAATCTCCTGCAGTTCAAACCGAGCATCAGTATGGGGAAGAAAGGTGATTTGAGTGCCTTTGAACGTGGCATGGTTGTTGGTGCCAGAAGGGCTGGTCTGAGTATTTCAGAAACTGCTGATCTACTGGGATTTTCACGCACAACCATCTCTAGGGTTTACAGAGAATGGTCCGAAAAAGAAAAAACATCCAGTGAGCGGCAGTTCTGTGGGCGGAAATGCGTTGTTGATGCCAGAGGTCAGAGGAGAATGGCCAGACTGGTTCGAGCTGATAGAAAGGCAACAGTGACTCAAATAGCCACCCGTTACAACCAAGGTAGCCAGAAGAGCATCTCTGAACGCACAGTACGTCCAACTTTGAGGCAGATGGGCTACAGCAGCAGAAGACCACACCGGGTGCCACTCCTTTCAGCTAAGAACAGGAAACTGAGGCTACAATTTGCACAAGCTCATCGAAATTGGACAATTGAAGATTGGAAAAACGTTGCCTGGTCTGGTGAGTCTCGATTTCTGCTGTGACATTCAGATGGTAGGGTCAGAATTTGGAGTCAACAACATGAAAGCATGGATCCATCCTGCCTTGTATCGGTAACGGTTCAGGCTGGTGGCGGTGTCATGGTGTGGGGAATATTTTCTTGGCACTCTTTGGGCCCCTTGGTACCAATTGAGCATCGTTGCAACGCCAAAGCCTACCTGAGTATTGTTGCTGACCATGTCCATCCCTTTATGACCACAATGTACCCAACATCTGATGGCTACTTTCAGCAGGATAATGCAATGCCATGTCATAAAGCTGGAATCATCTCAGACTGGTTTCTTGAATATGACAATGAGTTCACTGTACTCCAATGGCCTCCACAGTCACCAGATCTCAATCCAATAGAGGAGCATCTTTGGGATGTGGTGGAACGGGAGATTCGCATCATGGATGTGCAGCCGACAAATCTGCGGCAACTGTGTGATGCCATCATGTCAATATGGACCAAAATCTCTGAGGAATGCTTCCAGCACCTTGTTGTATCTATGCCACGAAGAATTGAGGCAGTTCAGAAGGCAAAAGGGGGTCCAACCCGTTACTAGCATGGTGTACCTAATAAAGTGGCCGGTGAGTGTATACGCTCAACCCAGCTTTCCACGGGGTGTCTCCCCAAACACCTAACAGGGATAAAAAGCATTTCAGTCCATTTCTATACCCTCAACCCAGCTTTGCAGTCAGTGTCCCCCCAAACACCTAACAGGGATACAGAGTAATTCAGTCCAGTTCTATACCCTCAACCCTGCTTTGCAGGTGGTGTCCCCCCAAACACCTAAGGTTGCATTCACACAATGTCTTTTGGCATGTAATGTGGCACGTAGACATCGTGGGAGCTTTTGCGCGCCGTATACGCTCCCATTGTTTTCAGTGGGAGCCAGTACCATATACATGGCGCTATTTTGCGGCCGTGATTTTGCGGTGGCCGCAAAATAGCATCGTGTATATGGTACCGGCTCCCATTGAAAACAATGGGAGTGTATACGGCCCACAAAAGCTCCCGCGGCGTCTACGTGCCACATTACATGCCAAAAGACATTGTGTGAATGCACTCTAACAGGGATACAGAGCAATTAGGTCCAGCTATGTATGCTCAATCCAGATTTTCCCAGTGTGTACCGCCAAAACCTAAGTGGGACACACAGAAATTCAGTTAGGCTATGTCCGCTCAATCCAGTTTTTCACGGTGTGTACCCCCAAAACCTACCTGGGAGACACAGCCGTTCAGTCAGGCCATGTATGGTCAAACCTGTTTTTAATGCTGTTCCCCCCAAAGCTAAGTGAGAGACACAGCAATTCAGTCAGGCTATATCAGCTCAATTCAATTTTTTGTTCAATCCAATATTGTTTGCTCTCCATGATGTGAACTATGCTTTTGTCTCTTGAAAAGTAACCCAACATGAAGTCAGCCATGTGTGACAGTGTGTTACGTGGCATGACTTTGCTGCCCCCAACTGTAAGGGTCACACTCTCCATTTCCTCCATTTTCCTCTCCCCTTCACACCATCTGTGCTAAAGCAATGGGATGCACTGATGTGCACCCTCTAGCCTCGTGTGGGACAGGGACATCAGATGCCACTCCATCCCCCTCGTCTTCCTCCGCCAGCCAACGGTGCGAAGATGACAGGAGTGTGCTCTGAATGTTTTCAGCCTAGCAGAGGCTACTTTTCACTTACGAAAATGGCCGCACTTTGACCAGTATATCAGGCACAATGGTGTAGGCTTCAAAGAACCTTTGCACCAACAAGTTGAAAATGTGGGTCATGTGTGGACCATGTTTGAGTCTGGCAAGCTCCAGATCTGCTATCAGGTTCCGGCTATTATCACATACGCATACATGCCTGGGCCCAGGTGCAGCGGGGGAAACCATATTGCCATCTCAACCAGGATGGCATCCCTGACCTCGGAGGCACTGTGCTGTCTGTCCCCCAAGCTGATGAGATTCAGCACATCCTGCTGACATCTCCCTACGCCAGTGTTACAGCGTTTCCAACTCGTAGTTGGGTGGAGGTTGCAGCACAGTAGGCTTTCAGAGTAAAGCTGCCATGAATTTTGGTTTGGGAGAGGAGATAGGCCACCCCAGTTTGCACCCCGGGCCCAGACTCCACTACATTCACCCGGCCTGCCATTAAAGAGAAGCGGCATCCCTGACCACAGGCGCTTGTCCATGTGTCGGTGGTCAAGTGGACCTTGCAGCAAAGCGCAGAGCTCTGGGCCCAACTGATGTTATGGGACACATGCAGGCGCAAGGCAGGGACAGCACACCAAGAGAAGTAGTAACGGCTAGGCCCAGCATAGGGAGGTGCCCCAGCTGCCATCTGCTGACGGAAGGCCTGGGTATCCAGAAGCATATACGCCAATATCTCCAGGGCCAGCAGTTTATCGATGAGGCCATTAAAGGTTTGGGCATGTGGGTGGCTTGCGCTGTACTTCTGCCTGCAATGAAATGCCAGGGAGATGGGAAGAGGCGCATGATGGTGCAGGCCAAAAGGGCGGATGAGGGTGAACTCCCCAATGTGTCAGAGACAGATGTGTAGGTGTTCAGGCTGGTGGTCTGGACTGCAACACCAGCACTGTAAATTCATGCACAGATTTACCATAAACATTCGCACTTTTGGCAACATGTAGAAGGTCGCTGCTGTAGGCATATCAAGCTGAAATATATATTTCAGATATGTATTCAGTGACAACATTGCTCTAAAATTGCTAAGCATTAGAGATGAGCGAGTAGTACTTGATCGAGTAGGTATTCGATCGAATACTACGGTATTCGAAATACTCGTACTCGATCGAGTACCACTCGCTGTTCGAATGTAAAAGTTCGGTGCAGAACCAGCATTGATTGGCTGAATGCTATACAGTCGGCCAATCAACGCTGGTTCTTCTCCTACCTTTAGAAGTCTTCTCCTTGCAGCATCCCCGAGGCGTCTTCCGGCTCTTCATTCACTCTGCCAGGCATCGGGCCTGGGCAGAGCCATCTGCGCATGTCCGCACTACAAGCGTACAGGCACAGTCGGCTCTGCCCAGGAGGAGGATCCAGCCTGACCCTCACTCGTGGACTTGGTAAGTATAATTTGATCGAACCCCTGAAACGAGCATTTTTCCCCCATAGAGTATAATAGGGTTCGATATTCGATTTGAGTAGTCAAATATTGAGGGGCTACTCGAAATGAATATCGAATATCGAGTATTTAACTACTCATTCATCTCTAGCCGTTACCTCTTGAGTAACTCTTGGGCCTTATTTACTTACCAATTCTTGCTCGTACTCACAGCTGCCTGCGCTTCCCTTTCTACGCAATGGTAAGTAAGGCCGCAGGCCCGTGAAGCCCACAACATTGCTCTCTTCCTGCGAACACCACTAAGCCCCACCCCCTTTGCTTCACCCCGCCCCTTCGCTCCACCACGCCCCCTCCGCTCCTCCCGGGGGGGGGGGGGGCGGCTTTCTGTCATTCGCCTCGGGCGGCGAAAAGGGTAGGTTCACCCCTGGGGACAGCAGGGGAAGCATGTCTGGGGGTATCTAACAAGCCCAAGTCACTGTATTATGTCAGGATCCCTAATATGCACGAGCTGACTTTTTCCCATAGGAATGCATTGACTAGCGTTGATTGGCCGAATGCCATATAGAGCACAACATTCGGCCAATCAATGCTGGTTCTGCCGGAGGCTCCTCTGTGAGGAGGTGGAGTCTAAGATCGGACCAGAATGGAGACTGCTGTGGACCGATCTTAGACTCCGCCTCCTCCGGCAGAACCAGCGTTGATTGGCCAAATGCTGTACTCTGTATGGCATTCGGCCAATCAACGCTGGTCAATGCATTCCTATGCAGAGATGTAACAGTGCTGGCCGTGCGCTCAGCTCGGCCACTCTGGAGATGCAGCCGAGCTGAGCGCACGGCCAGCACTGCAACACTGGAGAACCGCTGCTTTTGTGCATTATTTACATTGTGTGTTGTACCCCTTTTTGGTTTTTCTTTTGTTTAGTTCATTATTATATTAATACCTTGGTTCTATACATTATTATATTATTTCCACTATGCTGTACATTATTATATTAATCCCATGGTACTCTACATTATTAGATTAATCCCATGGTGCTGTACATTATTATATTAATTCCATTGTGCTGTATATATAAACATGATTGCTGCTTAGTATAATAATTTACTGGTACCAAACCTCAGAAATCTCAGGTTTGTAATCTCCAATGTTTTGTGTTTTTTTTTTTAAATAGTAAGGAACCTGACTTTTTATGAATCGGCTCATTCATCTCTTCCCCTAATGACCAGGTTTTTGTTTCACAACTTGAGGCTGGAAGACCACCACTAATGACTATATTGCCGCATGTTAACAAGACCCTTAAGAGGCTGCAATTGACAACATAACCACTGGGTGACCACACATAAACACATATAAGATATTCCGTTATTGTCTTGAAAAGCTAGTTATCATATGACCCCTCCATAATATGGCCAGCTCAGAGGAAACAATATACCTGTATCTACTTTATTTCTCATGTGATGTTTCTGAGTAATATACAATTTATTTTTTTTTGTAACAGTTTTTGTAGTGTGCATGGAGAACTAACCACAAATTCTGGAATTTCTGTAGAGTCCATCATTAGTTTCATCACACAATATGCTCATTAGGTTATCTACTGTCTGGTTGTTCTTACCGTACTGTCATCTCTAGTCTAGGACCACCCACCTGACAGAAGAGAGCCTAATTAGCATATTAGGTGCTAAAACAGCACTAATTGCTCAAGAATGGTGGGGGCCAGAGAAAAAAATCCACCTGTGACAGAACCAGTGGAACTGCAACTACCGAATAATGCAAAGAACCGGTGGAGGCGGTGAATGCTATGTATTAGTTGGCACCATACATCGGATACCACCCTGTGAGTATTATATTTTGCACTATTTCCTATAATTTTTAACCATTTACTGACTATAAGTAGTAATTAGAGATGAGCGAACACTAAAATGTTCGAGGTTCGAAATTCGATTCGAACAGCCGCTCAATGTTCGTGTGTTCGAACGGGTTTCGAACCCCATTATAGTCTATGGGGAACAGATACTCGTTAAGGGGGAAACCCAAATCCGTGTCTGGAGGGTCACCAAGTCCACTATGACACCCCAGGAAATGATGCCAACACCCTGGAATGACACTGGGACACCAGGGGAAGCATGT
Organism: Leptodactylus fuscus; assembly: GCF_031893055.1. Lineage (NCBI taxonomy): Eukaryota > Metazoa > Chordata > Amphibia > Anura > Leptodactylidae > Leptodactylus > Leptodactylus fuscus. Next base: position 140,994,097 of record NC_134271.1, read on the forward strand.
CTGGGGGCATCTAACACACCAAAGACCCTCTATTACCCCAACATCACAGCCTAACAACTACACACTTTACACACTCAATACCACCTCTCTGACAGTAGGAAAACACCTTGAAACATGTGTATTTGGCACTTGCAGTGAGGAGAGCTTGTCACCAGCAGTGAATTTGGCCCTTGTAGTAAGTTGAGGTTGGCACCAACATTTGTTTTGAAAATCAGGGTGGATTGAGCCTCTAACCAGCAGAGTTTGGGCAAATTCATGGTGGAGGGAGCCTCTAAAAACCCCAGTTTGGACCAATTCATGATGGAGGGAGCCTCTAAACAGCCCAGTTTGGGCAAATTCATGGTGGAGGGAGCCTCTAAAAACCCCCAGTTTGGACCAATTCATGGTGGAGGGAACCTCTAAAAACCCCAGTTTGGACCAATTCATGGTGGAGGGAGCCTCTAAACAGCCCAGTTTGGGCAAATTCATGGTGGAGGGAGCCTCTAAAAACCCCAGTTTGGACCAATTCATGGTGGAGGGAGCCTCTAAAAACCCCAGTTTGGACCAATTCATGGTGGAGGGAGCCTCTAAACAGCCCAGTTTGGGCCAATTCATGATGGAGGGAGCCTCTAAACAGCCCAGTTTGGGCAAATTCATGGTGGAGGGAGCCTCTAAAAACCCCAGTTTGGACCAATTCATGGTGGAGGGAGCCTCTAAAAACCCCAGTTTGGACCAATTCATGGTGGAGGGAGCCTCTAAAAACCCCAGTTTGGACCAATTCATGATGGAGGGAGCCTCTAAACAGCCCAGTTTGGGCAAATTCATGGTGGAGGGAGCCTCTAAAACCCCCCAGTTTGGACCAATTCATGGTGGAGGGAGCCTCTAAAAACCCCAGTTTGGACCAATTCATGGTGGAGGGAGCCTCTAAACAGCCCAGTTTGGGCACATTCATGGTGGAGGGAGCCTCTAAACAGCCCAGTTTGGGCAAATTCATGGTGGAGGGAGCCTCTAAACAGCCCAGTTTGGGCAAATTCATGGTGGAGGGAGCCTCTAAAAACCCCAGTTTGGACCAATTTATGGTGGAGGGAGCCTCTAAAAACCCCAGTTTGGACCAATTCATGGTGGAGGGAGCCTCTAAAAACCCCAGTTTGGACCAATTCATGATGGAGGGAGCCTCTAAACAGCCCAGTTTGGGCAAATTCATGGTGGAGGGAGCCTCTAAAAACCCCCAGTTTGGACCAATTCATGGTGGAGGGAGCCTCTAAACAGCCCAGTTTGGGCAAATTCATGGTGGAGGGAGCCTCTAAAAACCCCAGTTTGGACCAATTCATGGTGGAGGGAGCCTCTAAAAACCCCAGTTTGGACCAATTCATGGTGGAGGGAGCCTCTAAACAGCCCAGTTTGGGCAAATTCATGGTGGAGGGAGCCTCTAAACAGCCCAGTTTGGGCAAATTCATGGTGGAGGGAGCCTCTAACCAGCCCAGTTTGGACCAATTCATGGTGGAGGGATCCTCTAAAAACCCCAGTTTGGACCAATTCATGGTGGAGGGAGCCTCTAAACAGCCCAGTTTGGGCAAATTCATGGTGGAGGGAGCCTCTAAACAGCCCAGTTTGGGCAAATTCATGGTGGAGGGAGCCTCTAAACAGCCCAGTTTGGACCAATTCATGGTGGAGGGAGCCTCTAAAAACCCCAGTTTGGACCAATTCATGGTGGAGGGAGCCTCTAAACAGCCCAGTTTGGACCAATTCATGGTGGAGGGAGCCTCTAACCAGCAGAGTTGGTGGAAATCAGGGTGGAGGGAGCCTCTAACCAGCAGAGTTGTGGGAAAGCAGGGTGGAGGGAACCTCTAACCAGCAGAGTTGTGGGAAAGCAGGGTGGAGGGAGCCTCTAACCAGCAGAGTTGGTGGAAATCAGGGTGGAGGGAGCCTAGTATTAGCAGAATTGTGCAATGCTTATGGTGGATGAGTATGAGGATGCGGAGGAATTGGAGAGGTTGAGTACAGACATGGAGTTTCATGTTGGGGTGCTTTACACAGGTGGGCACAAAAATGAAGGCTCTATCCAGTGGTGGTTCATTTTTATCAAAGTGAGCCGGTCGGCACTCTCAGCTGACAGACGGGTGCGCTTGTCAGTGATGATGCCACCGGCTGCACTGAACACCCTCTCAGATAGGACGCTGGCGGCAGGACAGGACAGCACCTCCAAGGCATATAGGGCAAGTTCAAGCCACAGGTCCAACTTTGACACCCAATACGTGTAGGGCGCAGAGGGGTCGGAGAGGACAGGGCTGTGGTCGGAAAGGTATTCCCGCAACATGCGCCTATACTTCTCACGCCTGGTGACACTAGGACCCTCCGTGGCGGCACTTTGGCGAGGGGGTGCCATCAAGGTGTCCCAGACCTTAGACAGTGTGCCCCTCGTTTGTGTGGACCGGTGAGAACTTGGTTGCCTACTGGAGGAACTGCCCTCCCTGCCGCCAACGTCACATGCTGGAAACATCTCCATCATATTCTGCACCAATTGCCTGTGGCAAGCATTGATGCGATTGGCCCTCCCCTCTACCGGAATAAAAGACGAGATGTTGTTTTTATACCGGGGGTCAAGGATAGCAAAGATCCAGTACTGGTTGTCCTCCATGATTTTGACAATACGCTTGTCGGTTGTAAAGCACCCCAACATGAACTCAGCCATGTCTGCCACAGTGTTAGTTGGCATGACTCCTCTGGCCCCACCGGAGAGTTCAATCTCCATTTCCTCCTCATCCTCCATGTCTACCCATCCGCGCTGCAACAATGGGACGATTTGAAGTTACCCGGAAGCCTCCTGTATCACCATCACATCATCGGACAACTCTTCTTCCTCCTCCTCCTCCTCCTCCTCCTCCATTAAACGCAGTGAAGCGGACAGATGTGTGGACCTACTCTCCAGCTGTGACGGATCGGATGCTATCCCTAACTCCTCTGTATGATCTGAGTTATCCCTGATGTCAATCAGGGATTCTCTCAGAACACACAAGAGCGGGATTGTAAGGCTCACCATCGCATCCTCAGAGCTCACCCTCCTTGTGGACTTCTCAAAGACCCGTAGGATGTCACAAAGGTCTCTCATCCATGGCCACTCATGGATGTGAAACTGAGGCAGCTGACTTTGTGGCACCCTAGGGTTTTGTAGCTGGTATTCCATCAAAGGTCTCTGCTGCTCAACCACTCTATTCAACATCTGAAACGTTGAGTTCCAGCGTGTGGGGACTTCGCACAAAAGCCGGTGTTGTGGCACATGCAGGCGTTGCTGGAGAGATTTTAAGCTAGCAGCGGCTACTGTCGACTTGCGAAAGTGGGCGCACATGCGCCGCACTTTCACCAGTAGCTCTGGAACATTGGGGTAGCTCTTTAGGAAACGTTGCACCACTAGGTTGAAGACGTGGGCCAGGCATGGAACATGTTGGAGTCCGGCAAGCTCCAGAGCTGCTACCAGGTTCCGGCCGTTATCACAAACGACCATGCCTGGGCCCAGGTGCAGCGGCTCAAACCATATTGCCGTCTCATCGAGGAGGGCATCCCTCACCTCGGAGGCAGTGTGCTGTCTGTCCCCCAAGCTGATCAGCTTCAGCACAGCCTGCTGACGTCTACCAACGCCAGTGCTGCAACGTTTCCAACTCGTAGCTGGGGTCAATCTAACAGCGGAGGAGGAGGCGGTGGCGGAGGAGGAGGCGGTGGCGGAGGAGGAGGCGGTAGAGGAGGAGGAGGAGGGGGGTGTTCTTCTCGTGTCCCTGCCAGGAATGTTAGGCGGGGAGACGAGGTACACCGGGCCAGTTTGGGAAGCAGTCCCAGCCTCAACTACATTCACCCAGTGTGCCGTCAGTGAAATGTAGCGTCCCTGTCCGCATGCACTTGTCCACGCGTCGGTGGTCAAGTGGACCTTTGTGCAAAGCGCGGAACTAAGGGCCCGCCTGATGTTGAGTGACACGTGCTGGTGCAAGGCGGGGACGGCACACCGGGAGAAGTAGTGACGGCTAGGGACGGCATAGCGAGGTGCCGCAGTTGCCATCAGGTCCAGGAAGGCGGGAGTTTCAACAAGCCGAAACGCCAACATCTCCTGGGCCAGCAGTTTAGCGATGTTGGCGTTCAAGGCTTGCGCGTGTGGGTGGTTAGCAGTGTATTTCTGCCGCCGCTCCAATGTCTGAGAGATGGTGGGTTGTTGTAAAGAAGCGCTTGATGGTGCCTTTGATGGTGCAGGAGAAGGAGATAAGACAGGAACAGGGGAGGATGAGGGAGAAGTCAACAAAGTGGCGGAGGCAGATGAAGTGGTGTCCTGGCTCGTCCTCTGGAGTGCATCGCCAGCACAGTCAGCAGTGGCAGTGGCAGAGGCAGAGGCAGTGGCAGAGGCAGTGGCAGTGGCGTGAACGGCAGGCGGCCTTTGTCCTGCCGTTGCTGCCTGCCACTGATTCCAGTGCTTGGATTCCAAATGACGGCGCATTGAAGTGGTGGACAGGTTGCTCTTCTCAGAGCCCCTAATCAATTTCGAGAGGCAAATTGTGCAGACAACACTATATCTGTCCTCAGCGCATTCCTTGAAAAAACTCCACACCTTCGAGAAACGTGCCCTCGAGGTGGGAGTTTTTCGGGGCTGGGTACGAACTGGAACATCTTGGGAGATTCCGGGTGTGGCCTGGCTTCGCCTAAGCTGCTGACCTCTGCCTCTGCCTCTAGCTACCCTTTTTGGTGCTGCACCTGCCTCAACATCCACACTACTTTCCCCGCTTGACATCTCCCCTGTCCAGGTCGGGTCCTCATCATCCACCACTTCCTCTTCCAACTCCTGTCTCATCTCCTCCTCCTGCACAATGCGCCGGTCAACTGGATGCCCTGACGGCAACTGCGTCACATCATCGTCGATGAGGGTGGGTTGCTGGTCATCCACCACCAAATCGAACGGAGATGGAGGAGACTCTAGTGTTTGAGCATCTGGACACAGATGCTCCTCTGTTAGGTTCGTGGAATCGTGACGTGGAGAGGCAGGTTGAGGGACAATGAAAGGAGCGGAGAACAGCTCTGGGGAGCAGGGACAGTTGGGGTTATTGTTCTGTGAAGCTTGGGAATTTTGGGAGGAAGGAGGACAAGACTGTTGGGTAATAGGAGGAGAGGAGGCAGAGTCTGACTGGCTGCTGGACAATGTGCTGTAAGCGTTCTCTGACAGCCATTGCAAGACCTGTTCCTGGTTCTCGGGCCTACTAAGGTTTGTACCCTGCAGTTTAGTTAATGTGGCAAGCAACCCTGGCACTGTGGAGTGGCGCAATGCTTGCTGCCCCACAGGAGTAGGCACGGGACGCCCTGTGGCTTCACTGCTACCTTGCTCCCCAGAACCATTCCCCCGACCTCGCCCACGGCCTCGTCCACGTCCCTTTCCGGGAGCCTTGCGCATTTTGAATTCCCAGTTAGAAATTGGCACTATATACCAGTAGCAAAAATTGTGGGTGCACGTAACCCCAATATATTCTTTGAATTCCCAGTCAGACAATGGCACTATATGGCAGTAGCAAGAAATGAGGGTATTTATAACCCCAATATATTCTTTGAATTCCCAGTCAGACAATGGCACTATATACCAGTAGCAAGAAATGAGGGTATTTATAACCCCAATATATTCTTTGAATTCCCAGTCAGACAATGGCACTATATACCAGTAGCAAGAAATGAGGGTATTTATAACCCCAATATATTCTTTGAATTCCCAGTCAGACAATGGCACTATATACCAGTAGCAAAAATTGTGGGTGCACGTAACCCCAATATATTCTTTGAATTACCAGTCAGAAACTGGCACTATATGGCAGTAGCAAGAAATGAGGGTATTTGTAACCCCAATATATTCTTTGAATTCCCAGTCAGACAATGGCACTATATACCAGTAGCAAGAAATGAGGGTATTTGTAACCCCAATATATTCTTTGAATTCCCAGTCAGACAATGGCACTATATACCAGTAGCAAGAAATGAGGGTATTTGTAACCCCAATATATTCTTTGAATTCCCAGTCAGACAATGGCACTATATACCAGTAGCAAAAATTGTGGGTGCACGTAACCCCAATATATTCTTTGAATTACCAGTCAGAAACTGGCACTATATGGCAGTAGCAAGAAATGAGGGTATTTATAACCCCAATATATTCTTTGAATTCCCAGTCAGACAATGGCACTATATACCAGTAGCAAAATTTGTGGGTGCACGTAACCCCAATATATTCTTTGAATTCCCAGTGAGACAATGGCACTATATACCAGTAGCAAAAATAGTGGGTGCACGTAACCCCAATATATTCTTTGAATTCCCAGTGAGACAATGGCACTGTATACCAGTAGCAAAAATAGTGGGTGCACGTAACCCCCATATATTCTTTGAATTCCCAGTCAGACAATGACACTATATGGCAGTAGCAAAAATAGTGGGTGTATATAGCCCCAATTCTATTGCTAGGGGACTTGCAGGGTATTTCTGAGGTGAAGGTGGGGGGGCACACCGTTGGAACGGGGATTTGGGGTGTATATATGGGGTATACGGGAATACACTGTTAGTGTGTTCCATTCAGGATCCTGGGAAAGCTGGGTTGCGGCGATTGAGCCCGTCAGTGCCACGTTACACTGACAAGCTTCTCCCTGGAATTGAAGTTATATGTAAGCCCAATATATTCTTTGAATTCCCAGTCAGACAATGGCACTATATAGCAGTAGCAAAAATAGTGGGTGTATATAGCCCCAATTCTATTGCTAGGGGACTTGCAGGGTATTTCTGGGGTGAAGGTGGGGGGGCACACCGTTGGAACGGGTATCGGGGGTATATATCGGGTATACGGGAATACACTGTCAGTGTATTCCATTCAGGATCCTGGGAAAGCTGGGTTGCGGCGATTGAGCCCGTCAGTGCCACGTTACACTGACAAGCTTCTCCCTGGAATTTAGCTCTTACAAGAGCTGTTGTGGTTGTCTTCTCCTTCCTATCCTAGCCTGTCCCTGCCTACCCAGAATCTAAGCCCTAGCTAGCTGGACGGAAACCTCCGTCCCCGGTGAATTGCAAGCTCAGAATGACGCGAACCTGGGCGTCGCTGTTCTTTTAAATTAGAGGTCACATGTTTTCGGCAGCCAATGGGTTTTGCCTACTTTTCTCAACGTCACCGGTGTCGTAGTTCCTGTCCCACCTACCCTGCGCTGTTATTGGAGCAAAAAAGACGCCAGGGAAGGTGGGAGGGGAATCGAGTAATGGCGCACTTTACCACGCGGTGTTCGATTCGATTCGAACATGCCGAACAGCCTAATATCCGATCGAACATGAGTTCGATAGAACACTGTTCGCTCATCTCTAGTAGTAATGTCTGGGTATTAGTAACACGGTATAATGGGATGTGCCTGAATCTGGGGACAGACAAGTGGAAAACTCTCCTGCAATAAGATGGGTGTCAGTGCCAACAAAGTTAACTCATTGGGTTTCTTCTGAGGTGTCCTCCATCTTCCACATACCATTCGTATACAAGAAGCCAGATAAGAGACCAACTCAGTGGACCAAATGTCTCCATAGTATAGAATGTTGTTGTTTTTTTTTCTCAAAAAGAAACAGTTGTCTAGTTATTCAATCATTTTTATTAAGAAAATTGACAATAAAATTTCCAATCGTGAGTCTCCGTCCACTTTGATGTACAGGATAGGCCTGCGGTAGTTCTCCGTAATATGAACATTTTGCCATCACTTAAGCATGTCTCTGGATTTTACTATTCATGTTGTTTTTTGAGTTTATTAAGATGATTTATATTCAACTTAGAATAGACAATTTCATCCTGGAATAAAAGAGAAGATGTTATCAGCCCACTTTCACTCTTTATGGTATAATAATCTTGGTTTTAGTGTATCTGACTCTGGGGATATTTGTAATTAGATTGAGCGATCGTGTTCGGAAAAGATCGGATTCCGATCGGCGATTGAGAAAATTTCACGATCGAGATCGGAATTCCGAACACAATCTTTTTAGGTGGGATCGGGATCAGTGATTATTTCCCACAGCATTGTGGGAAAAGGTAACAATGTTAGCCTTCACAATGAGTATGAAGCAGAGTGTATACTCAGTGTGAAGGCTCTGCTGCGGTTCCATAGGAATGAATGGAAGCAGCTGGCACACAGCCTTAACCCCCTGTGCACCGGCTGTGTCCATTCATTCTAATGGAAGACTAGCTAACATCTCTAGTAGCTACTTACCTGCAGAGATGGCTGGTCCAGTGCCCGGTGTTCTCGTTCTTCTTCGCCTCACTGTCCCCGCCTCCCAGGTTAGTGTTAAAGAGCTAGCAAGAAGGCGGGGCTTGTGGCTTAGGAGAGTGTGGGCGGGTACTGGGAGGGGAAACGTGACGTCTCCCCTCCCAGTACCCGCCCACACTCTCCTAACCGGCCCACACTCTCCTAACCTGGGAGGCAGGGGGCAGTGAGATGAAGAAAAACGAGAACACCGGGCACCGGACCAGCCATCTCTGCAGGTAGGTGGACACCAGGGGGGACTAAGTAGCCAGAGGATTAAAAAAAAATCCTCTGGCTACTTAGTGATTAAAAAACAGTGTGGATTCTAACAATTAAAGCGTTCAATTGTTAGATTCCTGTATAGTGAATAGGATTCTTTTTAAAATCCGATCTCCGATTAGTAAAAAAATCCCATTGACTTGCATTGGGATCGGAATTCGGATTTCAAAATCGATCCTGAAAAGTCAAGATCGGCTCAACCCCATTTATAATATCTGATCCAGAGCATTCATAGCAAAAACTCCCTACAGCTACCTACAAAAAAAAAAAAACTCCACTAACTTCGTAATACCAGCCTTAACTTTGGGATCGAGTGATGTAATTTGTTGATAATAAAGACCTATAGTAACAGTGAAGACCTTTTTTAGGTCTACTCTTCTGTTCTACTACCGTACATTTATGATATTTACCTCCGTCGCAGGATCCTTGTGAGATTTTTTATCTGAAATATGAAAATAATTGAATGAAGACAACTTGTAAATCGAGTCTTTTTGGGAACTGTAACACTAGTAAGTCTATTAACCTGAACCTTTAGAAATTTGAGCAAGGTTATCCCAAACTGCAGAGTATAGGTGCTATCGAGAATTGTTGTATAAAAATAGTTATCTTAACTTTCCTCTGTGGTATACAGGGTTACCTGAGAGCTTGGTGGTCCTGAGAAGATGAATGGACAGAGTGAACACTAACAAAGTCCCAGCAGTCACCACCGGAATCAAAATTTTTTGACATTTCGAGGCTAGATATCCATCGGAGTCACCTGAAAATAGTCAGAACATGGGATATTAAGGTCAAACTGCTCTTTTATAGACAATACACATATTGTTTGTTAATGTAGACCGTTTCCCTTCTAAGTTCATCACTAAGCCTGTGGGTACCAGAAGATACCAGTCTCAGAAATGCTCCGGACTCCAGTTATGTTCCCTCAAGTTGGCTAAATTATTTGCCCCTATACCTGCATTTTCAGTTCCGCCGAGGGGTTCGCAGCTAGAGACTCCCTTCTGAATAGACCCATTCATCTAGGTCTAATCAAGAGAGGGATGCCACGACGGAATACTGTTGCATTGCATCGGTATCCCGTTGTGGCTAGGCTGCACGAAAATGCCGGCGGTGGAAAGTGAAGAAGAATTTCCTCTTCATTTTCTGCCATGTGAACAGACCCCTAGAGGGATCATTTTTAGAGTGCTTGTAAAAGCCATTTCTTCCATTAACAAAAATGTGCATATAAATACCAACAGACCTCTGCCCCGTAAAAGTGATCATTTTTGGACTTTTTCTTCATTTTAAAAAGTGTCAAAAATCCAAGAGTATAGCGTGTTATTAACCCCTTCCCGACATCCGCTGTAGTAGTACAGTGCATGCTGGGTGTGTAACTATGGCGACCGCCCGGGAGCCGGGCAGCCGCCATAGCCGACGGGTGTCTACTGCTTTAAGCAGTAGACAACCGGCGCTAATGTCTCCGATTGGTCCCTGGACCGATCGGAGGCATTAACCCCTCCGGCACCATTTTCCGGAGGCATCCATCGGAGGCGCCATTTTCCCGGCGGCACATGGGCGGCGCCATTTTGCCGGTGATCGCTGGCGCCTGGAGCATGCTCCATGGCTGACGTCACGTTTCCATGACAGCCGGGAGCCTTGTAAAGGCTCCCGGACGGTCTGCAGTCTTTCTTTTGCAGGCTGATGTATGCAGCCTGCAAAAGAAATGATGATTTTTTAGCATTGTAATGCATTGCATTAGTGATCAGACCCCCTGGGGTTCAACACCCCTAGGGGGTCTAATAAATGCAAAAAAAAAAAAAAAAAAAAAGAAAAAAAATATAAAACTTTTTAAAAAGTATTAAAAATTCAAATCACCCCCCTTTCCCTAGAACACATATAAAAGTAGTTAAAAACTGTGAAACACATACGTGTCCGAAATCGCCCGCTCTACAAATCTATAAAAATATTTTTCCTGTTCGGTAAACGCCGTAGCGGGAAAAATAGTAAAAAGTGCCAAACCGCCATTTTTTCACTGTTTTGATTCTGATAAAAATTTGAATAAAAAGTGATCAAAGCAATAACATTTCCTGAAAATGGTAGAACTAAAAAGTACACCCGACCCCGCAAAAAAAGACGCCCTATGCATCCCCGTACACGCACGTATAAAAAAGTTACGGCTGTCAGAATATGGCGACTTTTAGAAAAAAAAATTAACACCGTTTTGGAAATTTTTTTAGGGGTCAAAATGTAAATAAAACCATATAAATTTGGTATCCCCAGAATCATACCGAAACACAGAATACAGGGGACATGTCATTTTGGCTGCACAGTGAATGCCGTAAAACCAAAGCCCGCAAGAAAGTCGCAGAAATGCATTTTTTTCTTCAAATCCACCCCATTCAGAATTTTTTTCCAGCTTCCCAGTACATTATACAGAATAAATGAAAATCAAAAAATGCCATCGGTGGGAAAAGGTTAAACAGGCTGTTGACACCACCGGCCACCGGCCATTTCCCAGTAGTCATATATGCCTGTGTGTGGGGAGGGGGCGTACTGAGGAGCATATACAGTCCTATGAAAAAGTTTGGGCACCCCTATTAATCTTAATCATTTTTTGTTCTAAATATTTTGGTGTTTGCAACAGCCATTTCAGTTTGATATATCTAATAACTGATGGACACAGTAATATTTCAGGATTGAAATGAGGTTTATTGTACTAACAGAAAATGTGCAATATGCATTAAACCAAAATTTGACTGGTGCAAAAGTATGGGCACCCTTATCATTTTATTGATTTGAATTCCCCTAACTACTTTTTACTGACTTACTGAAGCACAAAATTGGTTTTGTAACCTCAGTGAGCTTTGAACTTCATAGCCAGATGTATCCAATCATAAGAAAAGGTATTTAAGGTGGCCAATTGCAAGTTGTTCTCCTATTTGAATCTCCTCTGAAGAGTGGCATCATGGGCTACTCAAAACAACTCTCAAATGATCTGAAAACAAAGATTGTTCAACATAGTTGTTCAGGGGAAGGATACAAAAAGTTGTCTCAGAGATTTAACCTGTCAGTTTCCACTGTGAGGAACATAGTAAGGAAATGGAAGACCACAGGGACAGTTCTTGTTAAGCCCAGAAGTGGCAGGCCAAGAAAAATATCAGAAAGGCAGAGAAGAAGAATGGTGAGAACAGTCAAGGACAATCCACAGACCACCTCCAAAGAGCTGCAGCATCATCTTGCTGCAGATGGTGTCACTGTGCATCGGTCAACTATACAGCGCACTTTGCACAAATAGAAGCTGTATGGGAGAGTGATGAGAAAGAAGCCGTTTCTGCACGTACGCCACAAATAGAGTTGCCTGAGGTATGAAAAAGCACATTTGGACAAGGCAGCTTCATTTTGGAAACAAAAATTGAGTTGTTTGGTTATAAAAAAAGGCGTTATGCATGGCGTCCAAAAAGAAACAGCATTCCAAGAAAAACACTTGCTACCCACTGTAAAATTTGGTGGAGGTTCCATCATGCTTTGGGGCTGTGTGGCCAATGCCGGCATCAGGAATCTTGTTAAAGTTGAGAGTCGCATGGATTCCACTCAGTATCAGCAGATTCTTGAGAATAATGTTCAAGAATCAGTGACAAAGTTGAAGTTACACCGGGGATGGATATTTCAGCAAGACAATGATCCAAAACACCGCTCCAAATCCTCAGGCATTCATGCAGAGGAACAATTACAATGTTCTGGAATGGCCATCCCAGTCCCCAGACCTGAATATCATTGAACATCTGTGGGATGATTTGAAGCGGGCTGTCCATGCTCGGCGACCATCTAACTTAACTGAACTTGAATTGTTTGTCCAAAATACCTTTATCCAGGATCCAGGAACTGATTAAAAGCTACAGGAAGCGACTAGAGGCTGTTATCTTTGCAAAAGGAGGATCTACTAAATATTAATGTCACTTTTCTGTTGAGGTGCCCATACTTTTGCACCGGTCAAATTTTGGTTTAATGCATATTGCACATTTTCTGTTAGTTCAATAAACCTCATTTCAATCCTGAAATATTACTGTGTCCATCAGTTATTAGATATATCAAACTGAAATGGCTGTTGCAAACACCAAAATATTTAGAACAAAAAATGATTAAGATTAATAGGGGTGCCCAAACTTTTTCATAGGACTGTAATACTGTGCATGTGGGGGCATACTATGGAGCATATAATATTGTGGGGTGTCCTGCTGTGGAGTATATAATACTGTGCTGGCCATATAATCTATTTTTCAGCCCTCTAATGGTCTGAGGGACTGTTTAAAAAGTTTGAGGACCCCCGTTCTAGCATATTAGTAATGTGGTTCTATGACTAGAGACTATTTCATGGTATGTTATCTCCGTAACATAATTACCATAGTGGTGGACTTTCGGTGCTAGATAATACATTATTCTTATGTTAGTTATGACTATGGGTTTCAGGATCCATTGTTACCTTTTTGTGGGATTTCCCAGGTGACATGGGTAGGAGAAGATTTTATCCAGGCTTCACAAGTCACTTTGTCTCCATAGTTCCAGTTGTCCTTGCGAAGTGAGATGACATTTATTACTGTCCATGTCCCATCTGGTTCCTCTTTAGAGATGATCCTGCCCTTGTGATACTTTCCTGAGATGTTCCAGTTTAGATGGACGGTATTATGAGCCCCGAGGACTACACAAGCCAGATGTAAAGAACTGTTAAGGAGCGGCTGGAGATGATTGAAAATATGAAGGGTAGTTTTGGAGGTGGACCCATCTGCAGGAGTGGAATGGGGCAACCATGAATAAACTATATAACATTGGATATGATATCTACGATAACAAGATTTTTGTACAGACACGTCTTCTCTTGGGTGTCCATAGGTTCAAATTGTGGAAGAGAAGAAGCATAAGGAGAACAAAGAAAAGAAAATATGAACAGCAAGGGAGAATAAGGAGTAAGAAGAGAAGAAATACATGAAGAACTAGAACTAGAACATGAAGATCTCCTTAAGTAGGTCATCATGAAAGATGGTCATGCCGAGCTTCATCAGACCTTTACTCAGGAACATCTGCCCTAGGCACTTTTTATTTGGCATAAGTGTAGGTTTTTGTGACTTTTTGTGATATTTTGTGACATTTCCCATCTTTATGCTGCTCACTGGAGTTGGGTGAACAAAAACCTAAAGTCATGGAAGGTCATTAGGAAATTGGTAGAGTCTTACTTTATAGTTTCTATCTTATCTTACCTCCAACAAGTAGATTTGTTCCATTGCCAAATTCTCGAGCATTCATATGATAAAGATGGACACAATAATAAACTCCAGAGTCCTTGGTTTGTACATTAGATATCTCCAGGCTGGCCATGTATTGCTTGTGGTTACAGACATATTTGCGTGAATCATTATCCAAGGAGCATGACTTCACACGGATCGGCTTTTCATTGCTTCTCCATTTTCTATGATACCAGGAGATCTTATTTTTAGTATCTAAGTCTTTACTGGACAGACAAGTGATGACTGCGGAGCCATTTACATCCACAGATACAATATTCTGAGGCTGATGCAGATACATAGACCCAGAAATACCTGCAAAACACAACATTGGACATTTTGGTAAGACATATCCTAGATACTGGAAGATTAAGGAGCTCTTAGATCTCTTTCAAGGATATATCATGTTGAGTTGACAAGGTGGAAGAGAATCAACGAAAGTGACATCAAAGTAGCAAGTCCGATAAATGACACCATGGAATGCCTCGATGTCCACACAATGGTCAAGTCACACATGATATAGGGGAAAAACCATATAAAATATTCACACTGTTCTCTTTATATCTCAGACATTTGTTATAGTCGAACATAACAACTACAATAAGTAATAATATAATGATAAATTCTTATTTCTTACCTTGAATAAACAGAAGGATATACACAACACCCATATCTTCTGCTTTACACTGCCGTATGGTACATACCGGATATTACTGTAGGTTATATCACCCTATACTCCCCATATGTGACTATATATAGCCATGTAAGAAATTCTGGCTCCGCCCACCTCACTATGAAAGACACTGCCAAGTATGTATATATGTCACACAGCTAGAAATCTGTACAGTAGAGTGAACACATCCTGACACCAAGGTGAGGATTCTTCTCTAACAACTTTTGTGATTATTGAATATTTCCTAGAATTTTGCAATTAAATTCCTCGATTTTTGGTATCTGATCCAGAAATACCAATATCCAGGGACTTATTTTTGTCTCAGAAATGTAAGAAGATCTGATATTTGACAAGAGAAGGAGCAGAAGACTCAGAGTGATCAGTGGGAGAGCAGAAGATTCTCGGTTTATTTTGGGGGGTTTTCCTGGAGGTTCTCCATCAATACAGGTAAGGTTATTGTATAGTTGTCCAATGATTTATGTCCCTTCATGGACCATCTCACAATGTCCCAAATTTCTCTCCATCTCCAATTATGGGACTCATCCTCCTCACAATGAATCTGTCATCTCTTGTTGCCTCCAAGTTTCCCGAACTGAATAATCTTCCGGACTTCAGGTAAGTTTTGCGATCCCATGTAATGCCACAAGTTCCTTAAGGATCTCCTTAACGTCTTGCCTTTCTGGATGCAAATTTATAGTATTTATAGTATTTTTTGTGTTCCGTTAATGTGTCTTTGACATTTTTGTAATTGTAAAAAAAATTAAAAAATAAAAAGTAATGTGTTTTTGTATTTTTTATGAACAATCTAAGTTTTGGGATTACTCCATTGAATTAGCTCTAAATTTTAAATGGTTACCTAATATTTTATGTTGTAATTTTTATATTTTATGAATTTTATATCCTAAAGCAGCACATTTTTTATGTAATTTTTTTTTACTGAAATTTAAGCAGAGAAAAATAAAAAAAATTGTTGCTAGATTTGGTGAGAAGAGGGAAAATACTATGACAGTTTTTTGTTGAGTGCACTATTGGTGCACTATTTAAGAACCTTGACCCAGATGTTTCTGCTTAATATTTTGTTCATTTTCTCAACAAAGTGAAAGGGCTAAAAAAGTATGAGGTTAATTTTACATCATGCAATGTGTGGAGGTAAATACTTTACGGCAAAGTTCAGCGGTTAGTTAAGACAGACGTTTCGTCCATTTGGTATATTCAATTATTTTGGTTTTACTGGTGCAGTCATTTTTTGCACTTGACTTAGTTGCATTCTGAAGGCTCTAACTTTTGTAATTTTTTATCTATAATTTTTGTATTTTCCATCATGATAGGGCTTGTTTTTGGCTAGATGAGTGCCATTTTTTCAAAACCACCATTTTGATATACATATAAGTTACTGATTAGGTTCTATGAACTAATTCTGGGGCTTGAATAAAATCTGACAATTCTGTCTTTAACTTTTCAAATTTTGAGCGGTTTCCCGGGCAATATATTCTGATCTGAGGTCTCATGATACTATGTTTTCTATGTTTAATGAGTCTGTTATACAATAGACATAGGCATAAATCTACTGTAGGGGCAATGCAAAATATAATTCCTTGTGTCACAGAATTAGTGTTAGCCGAACCTCACAAGAGTCTTCTCACATTTTTGTGAGGTTCCTCTGCAGGCTGAGTTTTTTGGTCCAATAGAAACTGTGATTATTAAACTTTGGGGTCTCTCCAGACCCCAGAGTATAATAAACTAAGGCCAATGTGTAAATATAACAAACAATCAAACTCACATCTCTTGGGCTCCTGGTTTCCATCCATTTTGAACCTCTTCCAGCCAATAGGACTACTGATTTCTTTTAGGATCCTGGAGGAACACCAAAAATGATAGGGGCCAAGAGTCAATTTTATGTTGACTCAAAAATCTACTAACTAGAGAGTGAATTGGTTTAGATCGAGCCAGGTTCAACCCAAATTTTCCAAAAGTTTTATGTACAACCCGATTCTAAACTTTGGTGTGTTGCGACCTGTCAACTGTATAATAATGTATTATACCCTTCAGACCCCAGAATATAATAGGTGGAAACCCACGGGAGGTGTAAAATAATAATCACTATCACAAACCTCGATTGTGATCAAGGGTGCACGACCAGTTCACACTTCTCTAATTGTCATAATTGGAGATGGTAAGAATTTTTTTTACTCTAATTGAACAATTGGCACCAGACTCATGGCGTTTTTTGTTTTTTTTCCCATTCTCTTAATCAACTTGGTAGGTTTATAGGTTGGATAAGAGTTAAAGTTATTAGCAACTATGTACTTAAAGCAATAATAGACATAGTAGCCGCGGCTACATCTGTATGTTACTATGGTATTTTAAAATTCTAAAAATTCATCTTTCAATCCCGATTTTCAGAATTTTCAAAAGTGACTTCCATTCCGGAGATGCGTAGAATGAAAACTGATAAAGTGTAACCAACTATTAGATGATGTCTTCTCGCATTCAGTCAACATTCAAAATAAAGTTAAGGTCCAAATATTCTATTGATGCAGGTTATAATCACAATGGAAGAAAAATGTTCTAAAGATTGTTGTCAAGCTCGGCAAAAATTGTACCCGGCTAAAAAAATTTCATAAGTCATTCTGTGACATGTATTGAAAGGCAATGATGACTTGTGTAGCCCCTGTCAGCAACCAAGAAATATTCTGACATAGTATGGGGCGGCCAGTACACGCAACGCAGTGCCCAAAATGTGTTTGTTACAAAAATTATTGAGTGTTAAAAAATCAAAATATTCAAATTTAAATTTTTGAGAATAGTAAGTTATTGGAAGTAGGGTTGAGCGATCGGAATTCCGAACACGATCTTTTTATGTGGGCTCGAGATCGGTGATCTTTTCCCACAATGCATTGCTTAGCCTTCACACGGAGTATACTCTGTATACTCAGTGTGAAGGCTCCACTGCAGTTCCATAGGAATGAATGGAAGCAGCCAGCACACAGCCTTAACCCCCTGCGTGCCGGCTGCCTCCATTCATTGGAATGAGAGGCTAAACTAACATCTGTAGCAGCTACTTACCTCTAGAGATGGCTGCTCCGGTGCCCTCCTTCTTCTTGCCTCGCTGCCCTGCCTCCTAGGTTAGTGTTTAAAGTGCTAGGTAGGCGGGGCTTGTGGCTTAGGAGAGTGTGGGCGGGTACAGGGCGGGGAGACATGACGTCTCCCCTCCCAGTACCCGCCCACACTCTCCTAACCTGCCCACACTCTCCTAACCTGGCAGGGAGGGGGCAGGGAGCAGGGTAGAGCAGCAGCGAAGCAAAAAAGAAGGCACCGGGCACCGTACCAGCCATCTCTGCAGGTAAGTGGACACCAGGGGGGACTAAGTAGCCAGAGGATTAAAAAAAAATCCTCTGGCTACTTAGTGATTCACTACACAGCGTGGATTCTAACAATTGTTAGATTCCATGCTATATAGTGAATAGGATTGCTTTTAAAATCCAATCTCCGATTAATAAAAAAAAATCCCATTGACTTGCATTGGGATCGGAATTGGGATCGGGTTCGAATGAAAAATGATCGGAAATCGGATTTTAAAATCGATCCTGAAAAGTCAAGATTGGCTCAACCCTAATTGTAAGGTAAAGATGATGTAATGTACATTGTAGAATTCATATAAAGATTTGACTCATATCACAGAATGTAAATTCTAGAACTATATGGAGCCATTGTGGGGTAAATATGCATTTCGAGTTTACGCTCACACTTATTTAGTGTTTTTACAGCTTCGCCAACTTTGCTTCACATCTAACTGTGAACAGGATGCCAAGAGACGTCCAGTCTGTGCGGTTACATCAAAGTTCACTCATTGGTGTGAAGTGGAAAAAAGAAATGCAAGTTAAGTCAAATACAGATGAAACAGGTCTATGTGGTTCTGTCTCCTGACCACAAGGCTGAGAGTTTTAAAAACATTGTCCTGCTGCAGAATATAATTGGAGCTGATCAGATGCCCTGATGGTACAAACTGCTTATTGAGGACCATAGGCACAGTGGTCGGCCAAGGAAAGACACGTCACTCTTACTTCCCGTTAAATTCAGAAGACGTCCGGCAGTGCCATCAGCTCAGGATTGGCAGAAACCAATGGGATCCAAGTAGACTTGTAGAGATGAGCAAGTATATTCGATTGTATACCTCCCCTGCATAGCACCAGGAAAGGTGGGAGGGTAATCGAATATTTTCTGCGTTTACCGCGTGGTATTCGACCGAGTGCACCAATATCTATGCAGGGGATGTAGTCGATCGAATTCTACTATACTACTATTCGATGGAATACTACTCACTCATCTCTACAGTGTCTGTAGAGAAAACTTGGCACTTCGTGAGTTTTGGATGTGAAAAATGTACAAATCTATTGGGGTAGACAATCCAAACATATAATACAATGGTTTGCCATCTCTAGTAAGCTCTACAGTTCATGGTATTTCTCCCTTTGACAACAACCCATAGCTACACTTTTGGGCATTATGGCTGCAGACCCTCATGTGCTATGTTGACTTTCCCAAGAGAAAATCTTTGTGATTTATGTTATGGTGCCCACTGTCCTCCATGTACAATACAGTCCTATTCCCCAACATTGGTGACCAAAAGGTTGAGAGGGAGACAAAAAACGTTATCAGGTTGGGAAACACGGCAGGCCGGGGATTAATAAATCTGCCCCAATGTTTGACTCCTGTTCCGTACATTAAATGCCTTGTTTTTACTTGAGTGACAACTGACATGAAGGAAAGTTCTACGGTACAGAATATTTTTGTTAAAAATGATCCCAGTTACCATATTACAAAATCAGTTCTTTATTAAGAAATACCAGATTCACAATTCGACAATCCATTAACTTTTACATATATGAATACTTCTCATTCATTTGGCCATTTGTTTCCCTTCATTTGCATAATCTTCTTGGATCTTAACAAGAAATCATCGAGTGAGACAATTTACGTTCAGTTCCGAATAGACAATTTCATCCTGGGAAATTGGAAAAAAAATATTAATGATCAACTGTTTACGATACATTTTAATACAACACAGCATATCCTTGGCTTTAGTGCAGCCTTCGGACACTGTGCTTATATACATTTCTAAATTCAAAATATTAATAAAATTATTATTTATAGAATAGCCCAAAAATAATTAAAGGGATCTTATTTTTTTTTATCCCTAACATGTCAGAATAGCTTTAAGAAAAGCTATTCTTCTCTTACCTTTAGATGTCTTCTCCGCCCTACCATTCGGTATATAATCTGGTTTTCGTCGGTATGCAAATGAGTTCTCTCGCAGCACTGGGGGCGGTCCCCGGCGCTCAAACAGCACTGGGGCGTCCACAATGCTGCGAGAGAACTCTTCAGTGCCATCTTTTTTAGGCATGGGTCTTCTTCGCGTCTTCTTCCGGCGGTAGCTTCAAACTTCTAGGCTTCGGGCAGTACTGTGCAAGCAGCCATTTTCTTGTGGCCGGCGGGCTTGCACAGTCAGCTTTGCACTGGGCCCGAGGCCAAGAAGTTTGAAGCCAACCCCCGGAAGAAGACACGAAGAAGACCTGTTCCTGAAGAAGATGGAGGCAGCACCGGAGAGTTCTCTCGCAGCATTGGGGATGCCCCCAGTGCTGTTTGAGCACTGGGGACTGCCCCAGTGCTGCGAGAGAACTCATTTGCATACCGTCGAAAACCGGATTATATAGCGAACGGTGACGCGGAGAAGACATCTAAAGGTAAGAGAAGAATAACCTTTTTTAAGGCTATTCCTACATGTTAGGGACAAAAAAATTACTTTTAATGATAGGATCCCTTTAATTGGTGATGGTCCCCTTCTCGACTCAGCTGTTTGCAGCCGTATTCCGATACCTGTCCTGTACAGGACATTGAACTGGACGCGGTTGGATCTGGTCCTATATAGTGGCTGGGCACCAATATTGTATTGCGTATTGTACGGGCATAGAGAGTCGCCCTGATCCATGTGGGGGCTGGATGTTGGCCCCCACCAATTTAGGTATTCATGGCCAGCCATGTAGTATGTAATCGAGGAAAATCAGAAATGATTTGTTATTCAAGACCGACCTTTGTCAATACAATCGTCTTAATAATTTTTGTCGTAAAATATTTATCATAGATTTACCTCAGTCCCATTACTATTTCCTGTTACAGCTGGAATTTTATTATCTAAAATAAAAAAAATAGAGGATAAATATATGAACAGATTTTAGAATAAACCATAAAATATATGTGAGAAGAATATGCAAATGTATTTCCCAGGGTGTAAATAGGGAAACACTGCCTCAGTATGCTGCCCTCTATTGGAAGCAGCTCCCTTGAACATCATGCCCAACATTTCAACAAGCCTTTAATTGCAATGATGTGGAATTTTGCCAAATCAGTATCATTCCAACTGTGAATGGCCGTTTCGATCTGATTGGATCTCATCAGCACAGTCTACGGAGAACTGACTTGGCAGAGGTGAGAGACTTCTAGACCAGATTAAGGGGATATTGTCACTCCTTAGGGAGAGACCACCATGTAGGTGCGAAAATGGCTTTATAAGACTCCCCACACCTACATGGTGGTCTCTCCCTAAGGAGTGACAATATCCCCTTAATCTGGACTAGAAGTCTCTCACCTCTGCCAAGTCAGTTCTCCCTAGACTGTGCTGATGAGATCCAATCAGTTCGAAATGGCCGTCCACAGTTGGGGTGATACTGACTTGGCAAAATCCCGCATCATTGCAATTAAAGGCTTTTGGCAGAAGACAGAAACCTGAAAACGGAGATCGGGTGCTGGTGTGAACCCAGTGTAACATGTTCAGAGACAACTTTTATACTGTAAGGATTAGCATACCCTCGATATACGATATACATTACCTCTGAGGCCGAGAGTCCTGATAAGATGAGCGGACAATGCTAATAGCAGTAAAATCCCAGCAGTCACCATTGGTATCAAGAAGCCTTGGCAGGTAGAGGTGACATTTCCATGGGCCACATCTGTAATATAGACATAGAACATGAAACCTGATTTTTGTATTCCCCATGTCTTGCTGGATTGGAAACTTATCCCTATCAAAACTTATCCCTGTGCTCAAAAAGTCTTGAGTCTAGGACATCTATTCTCAGATATGGTCCCATTTACAGCTATGTTTTCTAAGGATTTAGAAAAACCAGAAAACCCAATTGTTAATGGGTAAATGGGATATTTTCTATTAGAGATGAGCGAACAGTAAAATGTTCGAGGTTCGATATTTGTTTTGAGTAGCCCCTCAATATTCGTCTACTCGAATCGAATATCGAACCCTATTATAGTCTATGGGGGGAAAATGCTCATTTCGGGGGTAGGCAACATTTGATCAAATTATACTTACCAAGTCCACGAGTGAGGTCGGGTCGGATCCTCCCAGAAGTCTTCTCTGTGCGGTGTCCCCGCGGCGTCTTCTGGCTGTTCTCATTCACTCTGCCAGGCATCGGGCCTGGGCAGAGCTGACTGCCC
Source organism: Leptodactylus fuscus (assembly GCF_031893055.1). NCBI lineage: Eukaryota > Metazoa > Chordata > Amphibia > Anura > Leptodactylidae > Leptodactylus > Leptodactylus fuscus. The sequence continues at coordinate 141,016,062 of NC_134271.1, forward strand.
ATGCCTGCACTACAAGCGGACATGCGCAGTCGGCTCTGCCCAGGCCCGATGCCTGGCAGAGTGAATTCAGAGGCGGAAGACGCCGCGGGGACGCTGCACGGAGAAGACTTCTAAAGGTAGGAGAAGAGCCAGCGTTGATTGGCCGACTGTATAGCATTCGGCCAATCAATGCTGGTTCTGCATCAAACTTTTCAATTCGAATAGCGAGTGGTACTTGATCGAGTATGAGTATTTTGAATACCGTAGTATTCGATCGAATACCTACTCGATCGAGTACTACTCGCTCATCTCTATTTTCTATACATGTGAGAAAGATTATGGAGTCGTGAATCCAATATCATGCTGAAGGTAACCAAGAAAACATAACCAAGAACATCAGATGGGTCAATTTAAGTCTATTATGCAAGCCAAGAAATACAATAAGTCCACCAATATGTCCAGGCCACGTTACTTCTAGAATCCATTGTTACCTTCATCTGGTATTCTCCAGTGAATTTTAGTAGAAGATTCCATCCAAACTTCACAAGTCACCTTTTCCCCGTAGTCCCAGTTGTCCTTGGGAAGTGAGAGGAGGTTCATCGCCATCCAGGTTCTATTTGACCCTTCTTTAGAGATGATCCTGCCCTTGTGATAAGTTCCTGAGATGTTCCAGTATAGATGGACTGTATTATGAGCCTCAAGGACTATACAAGTCAAATGTAAAGTTCTATGGGGATGTAGAGGCCGGAGATGACCAAGAATATGAATAGAGCTTCTGGAGGTGGACGTCTACAAATATACAATGAAGGCAGTAATAAATACAATATATAGCATGTGTGGTTTATAATGGTCAGCTAGTATAATATCTGGGACAAATAATTACCTCCTTCCTGCCACAGCCATTTTTAATTTTTTATCTTTTTTAATAAAAAATTTTCACCTTCCAAAAGTCATAACTTTTATTTTTCCGTTTATAGAGCTCTATGAGGGATTATTTTTTGCAGGACAAATTGTGTTAGATACTGCTACATTTAGTATTCTGTACAATGTACTGAGAGTTGGAAAAAAAATTATGAAATTTGTATTAAATTAGAGAATTTTTACTATTTTCTTATGGGTTTTGTTATTCAAGGATTCACTGCCACCAAAGTTTCCAAAAAATTTCATTGATTCGCCATATATACATTTTTCTTATATCTCCATGTATGGGGCTGCATAAGGGATTTTTTAAAAATTTTTTTACTAGACAAGTCAAATTTTTTATGCATACAATGGTGGGGATTGGCCGATGTTTTGTTTCCTTCCTATAAATTTTTTGGGGGGAGGTAAAACAGCAAAAAAAAGAGACAGTTTGGTTATATAGATTTTTTTTCAATGGGATTCACCACATGGAATAAATATTTTTTTTTGTTGTTGTTGTTTTTCTGGAATTTTCAGTTGTGAGGCTGCCTAATATTTAATCTTGGATTTTCTTTATTTTTATTTGTGATTTGAAATTTTATATTTTTTTTTAACTTTTTTTTTCCGACTGTAATTCTAATCATAAAAATACTGTAAGAAGAGGAGCCTGAGTAAAGGGGTCACTGACGAAAATAGTCACTATGACTCAGTTGTACCATTCTGTGACTTTTCCACTGTGTCTATGCAAGACTTTTACAACATTCTACTGTTTTGCACCAATTTCTCCCCTTTTCAAAGTGGGTGGAAAACTATGTGCGATTACTATGTCTAGCTGTCGGTTCACCACATTTATATAATGCTAATTTTTAAAAAGTCATAAAAATGTTGCAATCTAAATCCAGTAGAGAAGCGGTGTAAAAAGTTGAGTAAGGCCTGATTCCCATCTGTGTTCGGTATTCCGTTTGGGAAGTCCGCATAAGGACCCCCCAAATGGAATACCGTACACATTAAAAAGAGATGAGCACTAAAAGCACACGGACCCCATAGACTATAATGGGGTCTGTGTGGTTTCCAAATCATGTCGAGAGGAAAGTACTTCAAGCACTACTTTTCTCTACTCATGATGTGAGGACATGGCGCAGAAAGCACACTGACCCCATTATAGTCCATGAGGTCCATGTGCTGTCACTGCTTACCACTTTTTAATGCGTTCGTCATTCCGTTCGGGGGGGTCCCCAAACGGACTCCCCAAAAGGATTACCAAAAGTAGATGTGATCCAGGCGTAACATCTCAGGACAGAAATCTTAGACTTATAGATCCAGTGACATTAGGTACAAATTATTACATTACATACTACAAAACTTTATTTAAACCTCCCCCCACATGATAAATATCCCTCAATGTCTGCTGCAAAAATCTGAATGAAAGGTTAAACTAACCCTAGAGATAGTTAGCAGGAAAACAAAGGTGAGACTTTATAGCAACCTGTATATCAGAATCTGGAGTAAAATAGTTGCAATTTTTTGGCGAATGATCTTAATTAGAGATGAGCGAGTAGTACTCCATCGAGTAGGTATTCGATCGAATACTACGGTATTCGAAATACTCGTACTCAATCGAGTACCACTCGCTATTCGAATGGAAAAATTTGATGCAGGACCAGCGTTGATTGGCCGAATGCTATACAGTTGGCCAATCAACACTGGTTCTTCTCCTACCTTTAGAAGTCTTCTCCGTGCAGCATCCTCGCGGCGTCTTCCGGCTCTGAATTCACTCTGCCAGGCATCGGGCCTGGGCAGAGCCGACTGCGCATGCCCGCGCTGCAAGAAAATGGTCACTTTGACTGTAAGCGGACATTTTCTTGTAGTGCAGGCATGTGCAGTCGGCTCTGCCCAGGCCCGATGCCTGGCAGAGTGAATTCAGAGCCAGAAGATGCCGCGGGGACGCTGTACGGAGAAGACTTCTCGGAGAATCCAGCCCGACCCTCACTCGTGGACTTGGTAAGTATAAAATGATCGAACGTTGCCTACCCCTGAAACGAGCATTTTCCCCCCATAGACTATAATAGGGTTCGATATTCGATTCGAGTAGTCGAATATTGAGGGGCTACTCGAAACGAATATCGAATATCAAGTATTTAACTACTCGCTCATCTCTAGTCTTAATAAATTCCCTCCATTGTCTGCAGACTCTGAGAATCATTTTTAAGCAGACCAAAATAAGCACAAAAATTTTACAATTTTTACAATTTTACAATTTTAACAATCTGCTTATGGTCTGTAGACAAAAATAATTGATGAAACAAGATGGAAATGTCCTTTTTAAAAAATTGAAATAGCTTTCCTATGACCGTGTCCATGATCAAAGGACAAAGGATTAAACATTTGTTCGCCCTCTATTCCCATCTTTTATGTGGACCATAGCACGTCACGTTCATATACAGAGTACGGATGTAGCAGAGGAATTGCTGTAGTGTGATATTATATCATAGGAGACAACAAAAGCCAACAAAAATTAACTTCAAAAATTCCTTGACGTTGCATTGGCTTCGGTGGTCACCTGTGATATAGTGAAACTCATGTTACATATTCATGTCCTTGCTATTGAATTAGTCTAATATGCGTTTGGAAAAACAGGGCTTTAGGAAACTAAAGTGTTGCAGTTGGGTTTCATCGTCTATTACTGTAAAGTAGGTTTATAAACTTGGTCAAGACCAAACCACCTGAACTTTCCATTATCGTAGTCAAAAAATGAAACAACTCCATAGTAGACTGTCCTCTTACCTCCAACATGTAGATGTGTCCCATTGCCAAATTTCAGGGCCAGCGTGGTATAATAATACATACAGTAATAAACTCCAGAGTCCTTGGTTTGTACATTAGATATCTCCAGACTGGCCGTGTTTTTCTTATGTTTACAAACATATTTGTGTGGATCATTATCCATCGTACATGACTTTACAAGGGCCAGGTCTTCACTGCTTCTCCATTTTCTACGATACCAAGAGAATTTAATTCCTATGGAGATTTCACTGGACACACAAGTGATGACCGCGGTGCCATTAACATCCACGGATACAATGTTCTGGGGCTGATACACAACCATTTGACCGGCGATCCCTGTAACAGAAGGCATCAGAAATGTAATATAATATAGTATTGTCCATCTCTTACAAAATTATCTATCTATCTATCTATCTATCTATCTATCTATCTATCTATCTATCTATCCATCCATATCTATCTATCTATCTATCTATCTATCTATCTATCTATCTATCTATCTATCTATCTATCTCCTATCTATCTATCTATCTATCTATCTCCTATCTATCTATCTATCTATCTATCTATCTCCTATCTATCTATCTATCTATCTATCTATCTATCTATCTATCTATCTATCTCCTATCTATCTATCTATCTATCTATCTATCTATCTAGCTATCTATCTAGCTATCTATCTCCTATCTATCTATCTATCTATCTATCTATCTATCTATCTATCTCCTATCTATCTATCTATCTATCTATCTATCTATCTATCTATCTCCTATCTATCTATCTATCTATCTATCTATCTATCTTCTATCTTCTATCTATCTATCTATCTATCTATCTCCTATCTATCTATCTATCTATCTATCTATCTATCTATCTATCTATCTCCTATCTATCTATCTATCTATCTATCCATCCATCCATCCATCCATCCATCCATCCATTTATATCTATCTATCTATCTCCTATCTATCTATCTATCTATCTATCTATCTATCTATCTATCTATCTCCTATCTATCTATCTATCTATCTATCTATCTATCTATCTCCTATCTATCTATCTCCTATCTATCTATCTATCTATCTATCTATCTATCTATCTATCTATCCATCCATATCTATCTATCTATCTATCTATCTATCTATCTATCTATCTATCTATCTATCTATTCATCTATCTCCAAGAAGTGGATATTGTTATAAGATATAATATCTAATTAATAATAATAATATAATGACACAGTCACATTCCTTACCTTGAATAAAGAGAAGGATATAGATAACACCCATATCTGCAGCTCAGTCCAGGGGTCCGGTGCGTACTGGATATTACTGTATTACTTTACCCCATATGTCACCATATATAGCAATGTAAAGAACATCGATTCCTCCCATTTCACAACGAACGTCACAGCCAAACACGAACACAGCTCATCACATGAAGAGATAAAGAAAAAAAAACACAATTTGAAACTAAAAGATTGTGACACCAATAGAGTTTTCCGCTCACTTTAGGTGGAGAGAACATTCTATACATCAAAACAAGTATCTACTATTGACAAATAAATGTTAATACAGATGTCAATATATAAGATAAGATAAGATAATCCTTTAATAGTCCCACCTTGGGGAAATTTCAGCGTGTTACAGCAGCATAGTAATACAGATACAGGATAATACAGAGTAATATGTTACAGACGTAGACACAGATAAGCTGAGAAGAGAAGATATACTAGGAGTCCATGGCAGCTAAGGAAAAACAGAAGAGAAAGAGGAAGACCTCATGGTCATCCTCATAATCATTAGTTCTCTGTGCGGAGAGCTCTTCGTTTGGTCTGATGTAGATTATACAGCCTGGTCGCGGTTGGAAGGAAGGACCTGCGATAGCGCTCCTTCTCACACTTGGGGTGAAGCAGACGGTTGCTTACAGTGCTGCCAAGTCCCATCAGGGTCCCATACATGGGGTGGGATTTGTTCCCCCGCATGGAGGTCACCACAGACAGTATCCTTCTGTCACCCACCACCTGTACTGGGTCCAAGGGGCTCCCCAGGACAGAGCTGGCCCTCCTGATCAGCCTGTCAAGTCTATTTCTGTCCCTGGTTGATATACTGCTTCCCCAGCAGGCCACACCGAAAAAGATGGCTGAGGCAACCACAGAGTTGAAGAAGGCCCTAAGAAGTGTCCCCTGGACTCCGAAGGCCCTCAGCCTCCTGAGCAGGTAGAGTCTGCTGTGGCCCTTTCTGTGCAGCGCCTCCAGGTGATCAGCCCAGTCTAGTTTATTATTGAGGAGCACGCCCAGGTACTTATAGGTCCTGACTATCTCAATACATGTTTCTTGGATCTCCACCGGGGTCGGAGCACCTCTCCGTTTACTAAAGTCCACCACCATCTCCTTGGTCTTCCCAGCATTAATCCTGAGCTGGTTCTGCTGGCACCATTCAACAAAATCCCGGTTTAAGTCTCTGTATTCCCTATCATCGCCATCAGTGATAAGGCCGACTATAGCAGAGTCATCGGAGTACTTCTGTAAGTAACAGCTGGAGGAGTTGTGCCTGAAGTCAGCAGTGTACAGTGTGAAGAGGAATGGGGCAAGAACTGTACCTTGAGGTGCCCCCGTACTACAGATCACAGTGTCAGACACACAGTCCTGGGCTCTCACATACTGAGGGCGGTTTGTCAGGTAGTCTAGGATCCAGTTGGACAGGTGATGGTCCACACCACCAAGGTTCAGCTTCTCCCTCAGTAGCCCTGGCTGAATGGTGTTGAATGCACTGGAGAAATCAAAGAACATTATTCTCACAGTGTTCCCGGGTTTCTCCAGGTGAGAGAGAGCTCTATGAAGAAGGTGGATGATGGCATCATCTACCCCAATGCCTGGCCGGTAGGCAAACTGGAGGGGGTCCAGAGCGGAGCTCACTAGGGGGCGTAGGTGTGTCAGGACCAGTCTCTCTAGGACCTTCATCAGGTGGGATGTCAGTGCTACAGGTCGGTAGTCATTGTAGCCCATCGGGTTGGGTTTCTTTGGGACTGGTACCACGCAAGATGTTTTCCACAGTTGAGGTACCACCCCCAGCTTCAGGCTCATATTGTACATGCGCGTTATAATACCACACAGCTGGTCACTGCACATTTTAAGAACTCTTGCGCTTATACCATCAGGTCCCCCCGCTTTGTTTGCTCTAATATTCTTCATTTCCTTACACACCTGAGACTCCTGCAGGATCAGATAGTCAGATTGCAGTTGACCGCAGGTCGGTGGGGGTTGGGTCTTGGTGTGTGAGGGGAGGGCGGTTAGCTGACATGCTGGTGGAGGGAGCATTTGCTTGGAGTCGAATCTATTGAAGAATAGATTAAGCTCGTTAAGCCACTTCCTGTCCCCTACTGTTCGGTGCCTTGTCTTTTCCTTGTGTCCTGAAATTGCCTTAAGGCTGTCCCACACCTCAGAGATTCTACCCTCCCCCATCTGTAGCTCCATCTTCCGTCTGTAGTTGGCTTTCCCTTCCCTGATCAATTGTCTCAGCTGTTTCTGAACCGCCCCCAGGCCATCTTTGTCCCCAGACCTAAAAATTCTCTTTTTTTGCTTGAGGAGAGTTTTAATCTCAGAGTTAATCCATGGTTTGTTATTGGAGAAACACCTCACCTTCCTAGTTGGTACCGTGCTGTCCACACAGAAATTAATGTAGTCCGTTATGCAATGTGTGAGTCCCTCAATGTCCTCTGGAAATGAGTCTTGAAACACTTCCCATAAAGTTATATCAAAGCAGTCCCTTAGAGACTCGACACTTCCCTCTGACCAAATCTTCACGGTACGGGTAACCGCCGGTTCTCTGCGCACCAGTGGAATGTATGTGGGTCGCAGATGTACCAGGTTGTGATCTGATCTGCCTAGGGGTGGTAGGGCAGATGAGTTATATGCATCCCTTACATTGGCAAAGAGCAAGTCCAGCGTCTTGTTGTCTCTTGTATGGCAGGTTACATACTGGGTGAAGCCTGGTAGAGTGGATGCTGAGACATGGTTGAAGTCTCCAGACACTAGGAGCAGGGCATGGGGGTGAGATGATTGCAGCTCACTCACAACAGCATGGAGGACTTCACAGGCAGCGTCAGCTTTAGCAGAGGGGGGGACATAGGCAGCTAGTACAATAACATGTGATAGTTCCCTTGGCAGGTAAAAAGGTCTCATGCCCACGGCTAGCAGTTCAATATCCTTTCCACACAATTGTTTCTTAACCACAATATGTCCTGGATTACACCATCTCTCATTGACAAATATTGCATAGTAAATATAATATAGTAAAAATTCATCTAATAAGACATTTTACCCCAGAAAACATGCATGGACGCTCTCTGGACAGGAACGTATTGATTCCCAACAAGACCTATAACTCTATATGTGGAGCACGTAGGATGTACATGACCTAAATTTCATCACCGTCATATCTGAAGACTGAAAATAAATACCAAGATGTCTTAAAGGTTCACTAAGCGGTTCCTGGATTCACACGGCACAAGTCATTGCCATCATTATCATCAAGCACCATGATGACCAGAACATTCAATAGTGACTTCACGCCCTACGGTAAATCTGTATCTGATGAACACTTCAAACTCTGCTCCAATGCATGGTAACCGAGCTGAAAACCTGAAGGTCACTAAACATCTCATTGCACTGCCTATTAGACTAAATAATGCCCTACGAATCACACTTGTGGCCTCCATGAACCTAGGAAGAAAACCAGCAGTGACACCATCATAAAGTGCTGGACAAAAATGTCCTGCAAGCCTGACTTTTTTGGACATCAAATAGACCCAATTATAGTCAAAGAGGTCCCTTGGGTTCCATTCATGTCCACTATTTTCTGCATCGTGGTTTTCTATCCTTCTGGTCTTCTGAATGTGTGAATAAGAATGATGACTTTTTGACCTCCTTCCTCACATGTACATTACACTGTCATACCACCAAAGAGAAAAATGTCAGCACCAACCTCCAATGCCATAGGGTACACAAAACATATTTAAAAAATGACCTTAAATTAAAAACCCAATCACAGGCCTCAGCGGTGACCCCAGGCACATGACATAACTGAGCAAGCAGAGAGAGAGCACCAGATACCAAAAGTAGGCCCAACAAGGTGAGAAAAGGTATATATATATATATATATATATATATATATATATATATATATATATATATATTTTTTTTTTTTTTTTTTTTTTTTTTCATTATGGGCCTTGACCTGTTTTACTCTGGGGTCTGAAGAGAATATGATAATTAATCCTTTAATTTGACATGACTTTGGCTGTGCTTACCTTAGAAATCTAGAAATTAGATGGAACCCTAAGAGTATTCTACACTATGTTTTACAGATAGGTTTCTAGAGAGCCCTAAGCCTATGTTTTATAGATAAGTTCTTGAGAGCCCTGACATTGCTATACACTATGTATTATAGATAGGTTCCTAGGAGCCCTGACAGTTTTTTACACTATGTTTTATAGATAAGTTCCTAGAGGCCCTAAGAGTATTCTACACTATGTTTTATAGATAGGATCCTAGGAGCCCTGACAGTGCTCTACACTATGTTTTATAGATAGGTTCCTAGGAGCCCTGACAGTATTCTACACTATGTTTTATAGATAGGTTCTTAGGAGCTCTGAAAGTGTTCTACACTATGTTTTATAGATAGGTTCCTAGGGGCCCTGACAGTGTTCTACACTATGTTTTATAAATAGGTTCCTAGGAGCCCTGACAGTGCTCTACACTATGTTTTATAGATAGGTTCCTAGGAGCCCTGACAGTGTTCTACACTATGTTTTATAGATAGGTTCCTAGGAGCCCTAAGAGTATTCTACACTATGTTTTATAGATAGATTCCTAGGAGCCCTGACAGTGTCATACACTATGTATTATAGATAGGTTCCTGGGAGTCCTGACAGTGTTCTGCACTATGTTTTATAGATAGGTTCCTAGAATCCCTGACAGTGTCATACACTATGTATTATAGATAGGTTCCTGGGAGTCCTGACAGTGTTCTGCACTATGTTTTATAGATAGGTTCCTAGGAGCCCTGACAGTGTTCTACACTATGTTTTATAGATAGGTTCCTAGAATCCCTGACAGTGTCATACACTATGTATTATAGATAGGTTCCTAGGAGCCCTGACAGTGTTCTACACTATGTTTTATAGATAGGTTCCTAGGAGCCCTGACAGTATTCTACACTATGTTTTATAGATAGGTTCCTAGGAGCCCTGACAGTGTTATACACTATGTTTTATAGATAGGTTCCTAGGAGTCCTGACAGTGTCATACACTATGTTTTATAGATAGGTTCCTAGGAGCCCTGACAGTGTTCTACACTATGTTTTATAGATAGGTTCCTAGGAGCCCTAAGAGTATTCTACACTATGTTTTATAGATAGGTGCCTAGGAGCCCTGACAGTGTTCTACACTATGTTTTATAGATAGGTTCCTAGGAGCCCTAAGAGTATTCTACACTATGTTTTATAGATAGGTTCCTAGAATCCCTGACAGTGTCATACACTATGTATTATAGATAGGTTCCTAGGAGCCCTGACAGTGTTCTACACTATGTTTTATAGATAGGTTCCTAGGAGCCCTAAGAGTATTCTACACTATGTTTTATAGATAGGTTCCTAGGAGTCCTGACAGTGTCATACACTATGTTTTATAGATAGGTTCCTAGGAGCCCTGACAGTGTTCTACACTATGTTTTATAGATAGGTTCCTAGGAGCCCTGACAGTGTTCTACACTATGTTTTATAGATAGGTTCCTAGGAGCCCTGACAGTGTTCTACACTATGTTTTATAGATAGGTTCCTAGGAGCCCTGACAGTGTTATACACTATGTTTTATAGATAGGTTCCTAGGAGTCCTGACAGTATTCTACACTATGTTTTATAGATAGGTTCCTAGGAGCCCTAAGAGTATTCTACACTATGTTTTATAGATAGGTTCCTAGGAGTCCTGACAGTGTCATACACTATGTTTTATAGATAGGTGCCTAGGAGCCCTGACAGTGTTCTACACTATGTTTTATAGATAGGTTCCTAGGAGCCCTGACAGTGTTCTACACTATATTTTATAGATAGGTTCCTAGGAGCCCTTACAGTGTCATACACTATGTTTTATAGATAGGTTCCTAGGAGCCCTGACAGTGTTCTACACTATGTTTTATAGATAGGTTCTTAGGAGCCCTAAGAGTGTTCTATGAATTCCAAAATAAATATTGGACCTGAGCCACCCAAACTCAAACCGAATCCTGAGAGGTTTGCCCATCTATAGAAACATCCATGTACATTTGCTACAAGTTAAACAGAACATTTGTAAAAATGAAACAAAAATGTTGCCACTTAAAAGTAGGCTCAAACCCTCAAATAGCAAATCTGCTCCATATCCTCTCCATGAACCAATGTTACCTCTCCAAGCATTGCTGCTTCATGGAAACATAACTTTCTATGTTACTTGTCATACAATAGGGTAAAGTGTATTGAGATACAGTATTGTTTCTTCTAGACTTGCATAAAAATGTGAAGCTCTTGTCTCTCTCCTAACAGAGTGAGAAGGACTCTCCACCAAAAATGGGGGGATCAGAAAGGCCAATATCAGATTTTTATAACAGCAGCCTATTCCCCTTCTTACCATTGAAAATACATTTCCCATAGTATCATCAGCCCCATGGATAGACATTTAGGCACCTTCATTCTGTTTGTGGAAAATGTTTTTATGACAAAAAATGTCTTAAAAAATGTTACCTTAAGATTCTAACACCTTGCTGTTACCATAACCTTGATATGTATGGCTCAGGCTTTCTGTCAACAGTTATTCTTCTACTTTTTGACATGCTAATATTGGTTTCCTCGTGATGGTGAATTGGGTCATGTTTAGTGGTCTATCTGATCATCACGAGGTAAGATGATGCATGATGTGGTTTTACATTGTATTTCCTTAACATAAGATTTCATAATGGCTGGTGTGAAGTGGTATACTAAGGTCTAGGTAGTAGAGATGAGCGAACACCATTCGATTGAATACATATTCGGTCGAATATCAGGTCGTTCGAGGTATTCGATTACAATCGAATACCACGAGGCAGAGGCATTAAAAATTTGTATCCCCTCCCACCTTCCCTGGCGCGTTTTTTGCACCAACAACTGCAGGGGAGGTGGGACAGGAACTACGACAAGGTAGGCAAAGAAAAAAATCGGAAAAAGGAATTGGCTGCCGAAATCAGGTGACCTCCAATGTAGACGAGTGGTGGATTTAACATTCGATTAATTTGGGACTGTGAACTATGTGACTGTGAGACAGGGACAGATCTACAGGCAGGGTTAGCTAGGGATTACATTTATTTAGGGGGAAATGTCCCTCACCCAACTCTTTGGGGCTCTATCTGGTCGGAATCCCCTGTCAGCTTGCGATATGTGCGAGCTGACTTTTTCCCATAGGAATGCATTGACCAGCGATGATTGGCCAGTGTACAGCATTCGGCTAATCAACGCTGGTTCTGCTGAAGGAGGCGGAGTCTAAGATCCATCCGCAGCAGTTTCCATTGTAGTCCGATCTCAGATGTAGCAGTGCTGACACAGTACTACTATATCGGAGATGAAGCAGAGTTGGGGGGCGTGCACTCTGCTTGGCTGCATCTTCGGAGTAGTTGAGATGAGCGCACGGCCCAATGTAGCAGAGCTGGTCGATGTAGCAGAGCTGGCCGATGTAGCAGTATCTGATGTAGCAATCCGATGCAGCAGAGTTGAGTGTGTAGCAACACACTCAGCTCTGCTGCATCGGACTGCTACATCAGACACTGCTACATCGGCTGGCACTGCTACATCGGGCCATACGCTCAGCTCAACTACTTCGGAGATGCAGCCATGCATAGCGCACGCCCAGCTCTGCTTCATCTCCGATGTAGCAGTGTCCGATGCAGCAGTCCGATGCAGCAGAGCTGAGTGTGTAGCATAGGACACTGCTACATCGGAGATGAAGCAGAGCTGGGATTTTAAAGCTGATCCTATTCACTACACAGCATGTAGTCCAAAAATTGTTTCAATTTTTTGGACCCCACGCTGTGTAGTGATTAACCCCCTCCCCCCACCGGTGTCTGCTTACCTGCAAAGCTGAAGCTCCCTGTTCTTCTTGGTCCAGTCCAGTCATCTGTCTGAACTTCAGAGCGCATGCCCCCCTCTCCCCCGCCTCCCTTGACTAGTGTTATAGAGAAGGCGGGGCTTAGGAGAGTGTGGACAGGTACTTGGAGGGGAGATGTGAGTGATGCACTCACGTCTCCCCGTCCACACTCTCCAACCGCACCAAGACCCGCCTATTCCCTGCATCTTTACAATACTAGTCTAGGGAAGCGGGGGAGAGGGGGCAGGGTGCTCTTAAGACCGTACAGAGGACCGGAGCAATAAGAACAGGGAGCTGAAGCTGTGCAGGTAAGTGGACACCGGTGTGGGGGGAGGGGGTTAATCACTACACAGCGTGGGGTCCAAAAATTTAAACAATTTTTGGACAACATGCTGTGTAGTAAATAGGATCGTCTTTAAAATCTCAGCTCTGCTTCATCGGACACTACTACATCAACCAGCTCTGCTACATCAGGCCATGCGCTCAGCTCAACTACTCCAGAGATGCAGCCAAGCAGAGCGCACGCCCAGCTCTGCTTCATCTCCTATGTAGTAGTGTCCGATGTAGCAGTCCGATGCAGCAGAGCTGAGTGTGTAGCAACACAATACTAGTCTCAGCTCTGCTGCATCGGACTGATACATCAGACACGGCTACATCGGCCAGCTCTGCTACATTGGGCCGTGCGCTCAGCTCAACTACTCTGGAGATGCAGCCAAGCAGAGCGCACTCCCAGCTCTGCTTCATCTCCAATGTAGCAGTACTGTGTCAGCACTGCTACATCTGAGATTGGACCACAATGGAAACTGCTGTGGACAGATTTAGACTCCGCCTCCTCCAGCAGAACCAGCGTTGATTGGCCAATCAACGCTGGTCAATGCATTCCTATGGGAAAAAGTCAGCTTGCGCATATCGCAAGCTGACAGGGATCCCGACATAATACAGTGACTTGGTCTTGTTAGATGCCCCCAGACATGCTTCCCCTGCTGTCCCAGTTGCTTTCCAGGGTGTTGGCATCATTTCCTGGGGTGTGATACAATGCAAAAGGAAAGGGGGTTATGGTCACAATATCATTTTTTTTTATTAAAAAGGAACATAAATTTACACACTGAACTTAGGACATGAGATTTATGATGATTCATCTATTATCACATGATATGATACATCTGATTGTTTTCTTCAGTAACATTACCCTTGTATTATATACTTGAACTTCACACGTCAATGACATTTTTGTGTCCGGTAATATTTTATGTTCTGTATAGACAATTCTACAAAATTAAGATCTCTAATGTTGGAGGTACTTCTGTTCAATGTCCCTTCAGAGGGTTGGAGACCATTGTATGAGGAATTGTATCGAAGACATCATCTAGAATGATCTGGTTGGACACTTCTGAACAAGCATACATTATTTTTATCATTTCACCATTTGGTATCCAGTGTAAATACCCAATGATACGTTTCACTATTGATGATGACCAGCACTAGAAGGAATTTTTTTGCGCTTCTCAGATGTTCACGAGCAAAACGGCAACATATGACGAGAAAATTCTGCTTCTTTATCTAACGTGATGCCGACTGACAAAAGGAAGAGGACACGCTCAGTAGTAAAGCAGAGTCGTAGCTGGTCTTCTACACCCAGTCTTATGTTTCATTACCTGAAATTAAAAAATAGAAAACAAAAATCTTAGAAAAGGTCGGACTTTTTCATATTTTTACAACTAAAATTTCTGTCTTACCAAAATAAAACAAAAAAATAAATCAAATACTGCAACTCTATGTAGCCATTGTGTATATATTGGGGTTGAGCCGATCTTGACTTTTCAGGATCGATTTGGAAATCCAATTTCTGATCATTTTTCATTCCAACCCGATCTCGATCCCAATGCAAGTCAATGTTTTTTTTTTACTAATCGGAGATCGGATTTTAAAAACAATCCTATTCACTATACAGCATGGAATCTAACCATTGAACGCTTTAATTGTTAGAATCCACGCTGTGTAGTGATTTTTTTTAATCACTAAGTAGCCAGACGATTTTTTTTTAAATCCTCTGGCTACTTAGACCCCCCTGGTGTCCACTTACCTGCAGAGATGGCTGGTCCAGTGCCTGGTGTTCTCGTTCTTCGCCTCACTGCCCCCGACTCCCAGGTTAGGAGAGCGTGGGTGGGTTAGGAGAGTGTGGGTGGGTCTCCCCGCCCTGCACCCACCCACACTCTCCTAAGCCACAAACCCCGCCTTCTTCCTAGCTCTTTAACACTAACCTGGGAGGCAGGGGCAGCGAGGCGAAGAAGAACGAAAACATCGGGTACCGGACCAGCCATCTCTGCAGGTAAGCAGCTACTAGAGAGGTTAGCTAGTCTCCCATTAGAATGAATGGACGCAGTTGGTGCGCAGCGGATTAAGGCTGTGTGCCGGCTGCTTCCATTCATTTCTATGGAACCACAGCGGAGCCTTCACACTAAGTATACACTCCGCTCAGAATGAGGGGTGCCCTTGTATAGACACTGCCCAAACACCCACTATCAGTAAGTTCAGAATGGCATAGTAGGCAGACAATTTGTCAAACGACAATCCTGCCTCTGTCAATCCAATGATACACCCCTCTCTCAAAGTTTGCCAACTGGACAAAATGTCTTCAAGTGCATTGAAAGGATATGTCTAGCAGTCAATGATCTCTCACCTAGAATTACACCACCCAAAAGTAGCCCCTGAGGGCTTTGAAACATATGTAACCCCTGTGTGCAGTTCAAGGCAACGAGGGGTTAACAGTTTGCAAACATTGTGCATGCAGCATGAAAGCAATTGTGATTGTTTATCAAATCCTTGGAGGATGGGAGGGGCTGCTTGGCAGGGGAGACCATGTGCTCAGGCAGTCTGCAGGAGAGAGGGATCACAGGTGGATGCAGGAATAAGATCTCCTGAGCTCCCAGAGGCTGAAAGCAAAAGGAAAGAGGATTTAATTCTTTCAGAGAAAAGGTTACCGGCTCAACAGAATGATTTGCCGAATAGACAGGGTATCCATACCCTCCACAACCGACGGAGGCGCCTCCCTGCTACACCGGAACTTTCTTCCAGACTTAACCCTTTGGCAGCCTGTTGGACAGGACAGCATTAATTCCTCTGGAACTGTAAGTGTACCTATCACCAGCATTCTTATTTAGACTGCATCCTATGATCCAGGAGTGAGTTGTTCTTGTCTAGTATAACTTTTTAAACTGGAGCACTGCAGAAGGAGTAAAAGAGACTTGATGCATCCAGGCACCTGCTGTGCTGCCATGTCCTATTGTAAGGGATAGAGTCTGCTGCTGATGATAGATGATTGTAGCCAGTACTGGATTTTCTGCAGTGTACCAAATCTTCTGGACTAAGGAATATTACCCTGCTAGGAATTAAAGGAGCATTGTTCATTTCTAACATATTTCATGTGCACCAACGAAAGAAGATTCTTTCCAGAACCGCGGCAACAGGCCTTGTACTAAGACTGAGCTTTGTGATAGCTATACACTGTCCTAGGGCTTTGCCACATAGACCTGCCATTTTCTAGATAGGTTTATCGTTTAAAGTACCACCTCTTACTGATGCTGTGAATGTTATTGCATATTGTATTTCACCATTACTTTTATTAAGTTCCATATAAAAGTTTCTTTGTTTATACCACAATCCTCTCTGTCGTGTTGGTGTGGGCGGGGCTTTCCCTTGTCAAGCCCCGGACAGAGATCTGAAGAAAGGTACTGTCAACCCGGAAGCACCAGAATATCACCGACAAGGGTGGAGGCACTGCGCTAAGCAAGGTAGAACGGCAACTCATACTTATCCGAACGCCCCGCTACCCGGGGGTGTTGCCAAAGGGGGTGTTACATTGGAGGCACTGCTGAGATTCGAAAAACCAACAAACCCCTATACAGTTGCAATGGAGAACTTAGCTGAGAGAGATGTGGCTGAATGGTGTAAGGAGATGGACATTCCTGCAGAATGTAGTTTCGCAGTGACTGGAGAGTTCCATGATACCCTGGATGATGAGGTCATACAAGTGGTGAGCACACTTCATGGAGTAAATCGTCCTAAGGTAGTGGACCGGAAGAATGTAACTTCTCAGAAAATGATTTCGGCTTTAATAATGACAGATAAAGCCCTAGATAGAGACTGTATACCAATCATTCTGGTTGTACCACGAGAGCAAGGTCGGCGGTGGAGAATCACCTGGCCTTTGAGGTCTGAAGTGGGAGTGTGCCAAGATGAAGAATCTGAACAGGGGGAGTCCAGTCCTGTCCCTTTTCATAATCCTACAAGCACTCAGTCTGATGGAGCAGTAGACACTACTTCTACTCTACTTACTGCCATAGGAAAGTTGGTCGACCAGATTGGGAAGGTGCATCTTGAAGGAAGTTATCGTCGGTTGAGAATCTTCTCAGGCACCATCCCAATACCCTCTGGAGAAGACCGGTACGAAACCTGGAGAGATGTCACCATGCAATGCCTGGATGAATGGCAATGCTCGGATGGGGTGAAGAGGCAGCGAATTGTGGAGAGTCTCAAAGGTCCCGCTATGGAAGTGGTGCAGGCTGCTTGGAGAGGAAAGCCGCAGGCCACTTATCAGGACTACATGGAGGCCCTTGAAGATGCATTTGGGTCGCCTGAAGACGCCACTGACCTCTTATTCAAACTTCGTACCACATACCAAGAAGCTGATGAGAAACTGTCTGACTATCTCTACAGATTGGATAAACTTGTGCACCGCATAGTGGCAAAAGGAGAACTTAGCCCTAATGAAGTGGATCAATGTCGTCTGAATCAGGTGTTGCGAGGGGCATTGACTCATAACCCTATCGCTCAGCGGTTGAGGTGTAGCAACAAGGACAAGATTCCACTGCCATTTCATCAGTTACTTAAGGAGGTGAGGCAGGAAGAAGCTACCCTGGCGGCCCGGGAACAAATCCCTGCGAGAATCGCCACAGTGGCCATACGCACCGAGTCTAATAGCAGAGAAGAGGAGCTGTTGAAAATTATTGAGAAACAGGGGGAGCAAATTGCCCAACTCATCAAGACGACTGAAGCTCTTATAGTTCAGAAGCAGCAAGTAGCCACTAGCGGCTTAGAGGAGAAGAAAGATCCTATCCGATCACCAACCTGCTTTAAGTGTGGGGAACTTGGACATCTGTATAAGCAGTGTCCGAAGAGATGGGGTCCCAAGAAGCCTGATTCCTCTTCTGGGTCGGAAGCGTACCATGTCGGGAAACAGAAAAAGGGTCCGGTAGAAGCCCATACCGGCCCCCCAGAGACCACCAGAACAAGGGAGGATGCCACCCCTCAGCAAACTTTCACTGTACGACTTCCTGGGGGCTTAGTGGGACCTGCCCATCAGGTGTCTGCCTACATCAATGAGCAGCCTTGTAATGTCCTATTGGATAGCGGGTCACAAGTGTCAGTTCTTTTCGAAAATTGGTACAAGAAGTATTTACCTAATGTCCCTCTACAACCACTTTCGGGACTAGTCGTCTGGGGACTGAGTGATCGGAGTTACCCTTACAAAGGATATGTGTCCGTTACACTATGGTTCTCAAAGGGTGTTGCCGGAATTGAAAAAGAAGTCCCCATCTTGGCGTTGGTGTGTCCGAAGACAGATGCTGGTCCTGTATCCACACCTCTGATAGTGGGAACTAATGCTAATATCTTCCTCAAGCTAGCCCAATGGTGCAAAGAAGTTGGGGGAGACAACTATCCCCAGACCCTCTCCATTCACCCCACTTGTCTAGCTGCCTATGCTAAGAAGGAAGAGGAAAGAAGGAAGGTGTTGAGCCCGGACTGTTTCGACCCATGTTTTGAGAACAGTGATGTGCCTGCAGAGGAGAAAGAGCTACTTATCCAAGGTTTTATGGAGAGGGGAGCAGCTTTCTCGTTGGGAGACTGGGATCTGGGGCTCGCTAAAGGAGTGGAGCATCGAATTCGTCTCACTGATGAGAGACCATTTCGAGAAAGGTCCAGGCGGTTGGCTCCCGCTGACGTTGAAGACGTCCGACAGCACTTGAGGGGTCTGCTTGAAACAGGAGTGATCTGCGAGTCAAATAGCCCCTACGCTTCTCCCATTGTAGTTGCACGAAAGAAGTCTGGGAAGATTCGTATGTGTGTGGACTATTGAACACTTAACAAACGCACCGTCACTGATCAGTATGCAGTGCCCAGAGTTGATGAGGCATTGGATTGTCTATAAGGGAGTCAGTGGTTCTCAGTGTTGGATTTGTGAAACGGATATTACCAGATCTCCATGAGTAAGGAAGATCGAGAGAAAACTGCCTTCATATGTCCCTTAGGGTTCTACGAGTTTTTACGGATGCCCCAAGGGGTGACTGGCGCCCTGGCTACTTTCCAAAGGTGCATGGACAACGTGATGGGGGATATGAACCTCAGAGAAGTCTTAGTCTACCTTGATGACCTGATTGTGTTTGGAAGGACTCTAGAAGAACATAACAGGAGATTGTTCAAAATCTTGGACCGATTGAAGGAGGCTGGATTGAAGTTGTCCCTGGACAAGTGCTGTTTCTGCCAGAAATCCGTCAAATACGTGGGACATATTGTCAGTCGGGATGGGATTGCCACTGACCCTGCTAAAGTGGAAGCTGTTGTGAATTGGCCGAGGCCCACCAAGCTAGCTGAACTCCGGTCCTTTCTCGGATTCTGCAACTACTACCGCAGATTTGTACCACAGTTCTCCAAGATCGCTAAACCGTTGACAAATCTTACCCAGGGGTACCCACCGCCCCGCGGGTCAGCTCCACACAAGAAACCCCCAAACCAGACTTATTTCAAGGCTAATGAACCCTTTGGAGAAAGGTGGACAGATCACTGTGAAGAGGCGTTTGAGAAACTGAAGTCTTGTCTAACTCAGGCCCCGGTATTGGCTTATGCAGATCCTAACAAGCCCTACGTACTGCATGTGGATGCTTCATTTGAAGGACTAGGGGCTGTGTTGTATCAGGAGCATGAGGACTCTCTCCGACCCGTTTACTATGTCAGCCGGGGATTGACCCGCAGTGAGCGTAACTATCCAGCGCACAAACTTGAGTTTCTGGCTTTGAAGTGGGCCGTAGTGGACAAGCTTCATGACTACCTCTATGGAGTGAAGTTCCAAGTGCACACTGACAATAATCCCTTGACGTATGTGCGAACTACGGCCAAACTGGATGCCACTGGACATCGATGGTTAGCTGCCCTAGCTGTCTACGATTTCAGTCTCAAATACAGACCGGGAACCACCAACATTGATGCGGATGCCCTCTCTAGGCTGCCTAGGCAACTCGAGAAGGAAGATGAGGATGGGTGGATAGAGGTTCCTGCTCCAGACCTGAAAGTCATGTGTCAGTTACAAAGAGCCGGAGGTGCCCCTAACCGAGGTTACGTGCATTCCCTGGGAGCCTCGGAGGAAGCTATCCCTTCGTTGTACAGCTGGGTAACGAATGTGAATCAAGACTCTCTGCCTCGGTTGTCTCGGCTGCAGATTGAAACCGCCCAGAAGGAAGATCCAGCAGTGGGGACAGTTCGGTGGTGGATTAATAGAGGCCAGAGGCCTGGGAGGCCGGAGTTGAAGTCTGAAGAGGCCCTCCTACTGGCTAAGCAGGCGAAGTGGCTGGTAATGAGACATGGACTGTTGTACCGAGAGGGTCGAGGAGGCAATTAGTTCTGCCTGTTGTCTTCAGAGAGAGTGTTCTGAAAGCACTGCATGATGAGCATGGCCACTTAGGGGCAGAGAAGACTACTCACCTTGTGGCTGATAGGTTCTACTGGCCAAAAATGGAGAATGACATCGCCAAATATTGCAAAGATTGTGCTCGATGTGTCTTGAGGAAGACCTTACCAACCCGTTCTGCTCCTCTTACAAACATTACTAGTGATGGCCCATTGGATCTTGTATGCATTGACTTCCTCTCCATTGATCCAGATGAAGGGAACATCAGTAATGTCCTAGTAATAACTGATCACTTCACCAGATATGCTCAAGCCTACCCTACTAAGGATCAAAAGGCTGTAACTGTGGCCAAAACTTTGTGGGAGAAGTTTTTTGTACATTATGGATTGCCTGCCCGCATTCACTCGGATCAATGTCGAGGTTTTGAAAGTCGACTCATCAAAGAGCTGTGTGAGATCTGCGGGATCAAGAAGTCTAGAACCACTCCCTTTCCTCCACAGGGTGACCCACAACCTGAGAGATTCAATAGGACTTTGCTGAACATGCTGGGCACCCTGAAGTCAAAACAAAAGGGGCGATGGAGCCGCCACCTGAGCCAGTTAGTGCACGCCTACAATTGTACAAAAAATGAGTCTACCGGGTTCTCCCCCTACTTCCTCATGTTCGGAAGGGAGGCCCGATTGCCTGTGGATATCAGCTTTGGTGTTTCCACTGATAAATCTTCTGGAAGAAGTTATCTTCAGTATGTATCCCAGCTGCATCAAGAGCTCAGAGAGGCGTATAAACTGGCCGAGCAAGCTTCAGGACAGTCTGGCAGAAGGAATAAGGCTCGACATGATCAAAGAGTTCGGGAACATGAGTTGAAGCCTGGAGATAGAGTTCTGGTGGAGCAGTTGGGACTGCCTGGGAAGCATAAGTTGGCCGATCGTTGGTGTCCAGAGCCCTTCATCGTGGTGGAAAAGCTGCCTGGAGTACCTGCCTATCGGGTTAGGCCTGAGTGTGGGCCTCGGAAGGAAAAAACTTACCATAGACACCATCTGTTGCCTCTGGGACAAAATGTCAATCTGTCAATTCAATCTAACTCTGACATACCGGAGGCTCCTCGACCCCCCCCCCCCCCCCCCCGAAGAAGTAAACGTTTTGAGAAAGAGATTGAAATGGCATCAGTAGATGGGGATAGTGAGACAGATGATGAATGGGGTTATGACGACCCGGGACTCAACAATCCAGTCATTGATACTCATGCCAATAAGAAAGTCGCCTCCAGAATTGACACTGAAACAGATCTTCCAGATGGACTATCTGAGCAACTAGTGCAAGAGGTTGCATTACCCCCCAGTGATATGGACATTGTTCATGACTCATCTGAGTGGTCAGTGAAAGAGGGGGGGGCCTCTCAACATGAAGAATGTGAGGAGAGGCTTGCAAGCACCAGTCCGGTGTCTGGGGCTGATGAGGGGATCTCTGCCGCACCTGTACACCCGAGGAGAGTGGTTAGGCCACCCATGATGTTAACCTATGATAATAAGGGAAATGTCACTGAGGTCCCCAGGGTGGTACATCCTAGTATGGTTGGGGCGTGGCCGTATTTTTCCCCCATGCCTTGGTATTATAACTGTGGTCCTAATGTGCCTATTGGTGTGATTAGTCAGGATGATCTAACCTCAAATTTTTTTTCAGGTGATGGCTCTGGACTCTGTGCTACTCATGTCCAGACCCATCAGGGGGAGAGTGTAACCCCAGTGTGCAGTTCAAGGCAACGAGGGGTTAACAGTTTGCAAACATTGTGCATGCAGCATGAAAGCAATTGTGATTGTTTATGAAATCCTTGGAGGATGGGAGGGGCTGCTTGGCAGGGGAGACCATGTGCTCAGGCAGTCTGCAGGAGAGAGGGATCACAGGTGGATGCAGGAATAAGATCTCCTGAGCCCCCAGAGGCTGAAAGCAAAAGGAAAGAGGATTTAATTCCTTCAGAGAAAAGGTTACCAACTCCACAGGACGATTTGCCGAATATACAGGGTATTCATACTCTCCACAACCGACGGAGGCGCCTCCCTGCTACACCGGAACGTTCTTCCAGACATAACCCTTTGGCAGCCTGTTGGACAGGACAGCATTAATTCCTCTGGAACTGTAAGTGTACCTATCACCAGCATTCTTATTTAGACTGCATCCTATGATCCAGGAGTGAGTTGTTCTTGTCTAGTATAACTTTTTAAGCTGGAGCACTGCAGAAGGAGTAAAAGAGACTTGATGCATCCAGGCACCTGCTGTGCTGCCATGTCCTATTGTAAGGGATAGAGTCTGCTGCTGATGATAGATGATTGTAGCCAGTACTGGATTTTCTGCAGTGTACCAAATCTTCTGGACTAAGGAATATTACCCTGCTAGGAATTAAAGGAGCATTGTTCATTTCTAACATATTTCATGTGCACCAACGAAAGAAGATTCTTTCCAGAACCGCGGCAACAGGCCTTGTACTAAGACTGAGCTTTGTGATAGCTATACACTGTCCTAGGGCTTTGCCACATAGACCTGCCATTTTCTAGATAGGTTTATCGTTTAAAGTACCACCTCTTACTGATGCTGTGAATGTTATTGCATATTGTATTTCACCATTACTTTTATTAAGTTCCATATAAAAGTTTCTTTGTTTATACCACAATCTTCTCTGGCGTGTTGGTGTGGGCGGGGCTTTCCCTTGTCAAGCCCCGGACAGAGATCTGAAGAAAGGTACTGTCAACCCGGAAGCACCAGAATATCACCGACAAGGGTGGAGGCACTGCGCTAAGCAAGGTAGAACGGCAACTCATACTTATCCGAACGCCCCGCTACCCGGGGGTGTTGCCAAAGGGGGTGTTACATTGGAGGCACTGCTGAGATTCGAAAAACCAACAAACCCCTATACAGTTGCAATGGAGAACTTAGCTGAGAGAGATGTGGCTGAATGGTGTAAGGAGATGGACATTCCTGCAGAATGTAGTTTCGCAGTGACTGGAGAGTTCCATGATACCCTGGATGATGAGGTCATACAAGTGGTGAGCACACTTCATGGAGTAAATCGTCCTAAGGTAGTGGACCGGAAGAATGTAACTTCTCAGAAAATGATTTCGGCTTTAATAATGACAGATAAAGCCCTAGATAGAGACTGTATACCAATCATTCTGGTTGTACCACGAGAGCAAGGTCGGCGGTGGAGAATCACCTGGCCTTTGAGGTCTGAAGTGGGAGTGTGCCAAGATGAAGAATCTGAACAGGGGGAGTCCAGTCCTGTCCCTTTTCATAATCCTACAAGCACTCAGTCTGATGGAGCAGTAGACACTACTTCTACTCTACTTACTGCCATAGGAAAGTTGGTCGACCAGATTGGGAAGGTGCATCTTGAAGGAAGTTATCGTCGGTTGAGAATCTTCTCAGGCACCATCCCAATACCCTCTGGAGAAGACCGGTACGAAACCTGGAGAGATGTCACCATGCAATGCCTGGATGAATGGCAATGCTCGGATGGGGTGAAGAGGCAGCGAATTGTGGAGAGTCTCAAAGGTCCCGCTATGGAAGTGGTGCAGGCTGCTTGGAGAGGAAAGCCGCAGGCCACTTATCAGGACTACATGGAGGCCCTTGAAGATGCATTTGGGTCGCCTGAAGACGCCACTGACCTCTTATTCAAACTTCGTACCACATACCAAGAAGCTGATGAGAAACTGTCTGACTATCTCTACAGATTGGATAAACTTGTGCACCGCATAGTGGCAAAAGGAGAACTTAGCCCTAATGAAGTGGATCAATGTCGTCTGAATCAGGTGTTGCGAGGGGCATTGACTCATAACCCTATCGCTCAGCGGTTGAGGTGTAGCAACAAGGACAAGATTCCACTGCCATTTCATCAGTTACTTAAGGAGGTGAGGCAGGAAGAAGCTACCCTGGCGGCCCGGGAACAAATCCCTGCGAGAATCGCCACAGTGGCCATACGCACCGAGTCTAATAGCAGAGAAGAGGAGCTGTTGAAAATTATTGAGAAACAGGGGGAGCAAATTGCCCAACTCATCAAGACGACTGAAGCTCTTATAGTTCAGAAGCAGCAAGTAGCCACTAGCGGCTTAGAGGAGAAGAAAGATCCTATCCGATCACCAACCTGCTTTAAGTGTGGGGAACTTGGACATCTGTATAAGCAGTGTCCGAAGAGATGGGGTCCCAAGAAGCCTGATTCCTCTTCTGGGTCGGAAGCGTACCATGTCGGGAAACAGAAAAAGGGTCCGGTAGAAGCCCATACCGGCCCCCCAGAGACCACCAGAACAAGGGAGGATGCCACCCCTCAGCAAACTTTCACTGTACGACTTCCTGGGGGCTTAGTGGGACCTGCCCATCAGGTGTCTGCCTACATCAATGAGCAGCCTTGTAATGTCCTATTGGATAGCGGGTCACAAGTGTCAGTTCTTTTCGAAAATTGGTACAAGAAGTATTTACCTAATGTCCCTCTACAACCACTTTTGGGACTAGTCGTCTGGGGATTGAGTGATCGGAGTTACCCTTACAAAGGATATGTGTCCGTTACACTATGGTTCTCAAAGGGTGTTGCCGGAATTGAAAAAGAAGTCCCCATCTTGGCGTTGGTGTGTCCGAAGACAGATGCTGGTCCTGTATCCACACCTCTGACAGTGGGAACTAATGCTAATATCTTCCTCAAGCTAGCCCAATGGTGCAAAGAAGTTGGGGGAGACAACTATCCCCAGACCCTCTCCATTCACCCCACTTGTCTAGCTGCCTATGCTAAGAAGGAAGAGGAAAGAAGGAAGGTGTTGAGCCCGGACTGTTTTGACCCATGTTTTGAGAACAGTGATGTGCCTGCAGAGGAGAAAGAGCTACTTATCCAAGGTTTTATGGAGAGGGGAGCAGCTTTCTCGTTGGGAGACTGGGATCTGGGGCTCGCTAAAGGAGTGGAGCATCGAATTCGTCTCACTGATGAGAGACCATTTCGAGAAAGGTCCAGGCGGTTGGCTCCCGCTGACGTTGAAGACGTCCGACAGCACTTGAGGGGTCTGCTTGAAACAGGAGTGATCTGCGAGTCAAATAGCCCCTACGCTTCTCCCATTGTAGTTGCACGAAAGAAGTCTGGGAAGATTTGTATGTGTGTGGACTATTGAACACTTAACAAACGCACCGTCACTGATCAGTATGCAGTGCCCAGAGTTGATGAGGCATTGGATTGTCTATAAGGGAGTCAGTGGTTCTCAGTGTTGGATTTGTGAAACGGATATTACCAGATCTCCATGAGTAAGGAAGATCGAGAGAAAACTGCCTTCATATGTCCCTTAGGGTTCTACGAGTTTTTACGGATGCCCCAAGGGGTGACTGGCGCCCTGGCTACTTTCCAAAGGTGCATGGACAACGTGATGGGGGATATGAACCTCAGAGAAGTCTTAGTCTACCTTGATGACCTGATTGTGTTTGGAAGGACTCTAGAAGAACATAACAGGAGATTGTTCAAAATCTTGGACCGATTGAAGGAGGCTGGATTGAAGTTGTCCCTGGACAAGTGCTGTTTCTGCCAGAAATCCGTCAAATACGTGGGACATATTGTCAGTCGGGATGGGATTGCCACTGACCCTGCTAAAGTGGAAGCTGTTGTGAATTGGCCGAGGCCCACCAAGCTAGCTGAACTCCGGTCCTTTCTCGGATTCTGCAACTACTACCGCAGATTTGTACCACAGTTCTCCAAGATCGCTAAACCGTTGACAAATCTTACCCAGGGGTACCCACCGCCCCGCGGGTCAGCTCCACACAAGAAACCTCCAAACCAGACTTACTTCAAGGCTAATGAACCCTTTGGAGAAAGGTGGACAGATCAGTGTGAAGAGGCGTTTGAGAAACTGAAGTCTTGTCTAACTCAGGCCCCGGTATTGGCTTATGCAGATCCTAACAAGCCCTACGTACTGCATGTGGATGCTTCATTTGAAGGACTAGGGGCTGTGTTGTATCAGGAGCATGAGGACTCTCTCCGACCCGTTTACTATGTCAGCCGGGGATTGACCCGCAGTGAGCGTAACTATCCAGCGCACAAACTTGAGTTTCTGGCTTTGAAGTGGGCCGTAGTGGACAAGCTTCATGACTACCTCTATGGAGTGAAGTTCCAAGTGCACACTGACAATAATCCCTTGACGTATGTGCGAACTACGGCCAAACTGGATGCCACTGGACATCGATGGTTAGCTGCCCTAGCTGTCTACGATTTCAGTCTCAAATACAGACCGGGCACCACCAACATTGATGCGGATGCCCTCTCTAGGCTGCCTAGGCAACTCGAGAAGGAAGATGAGGATGGGTGGATAGAGGTTCCTGCTCCAGACCTGAAAGTCATGTGTCAGTTACAAAGAGCCGGAGGTGCCCCTAACCGAGGTTACGTGCATTCCCTGGGAGCCTCGGAGGAAGCTATCCCTTCGTTGTACAGCTGGGTAACGAATGTGAATCAAGACTCTCTGCCTCGGTTGTCTCGGCTGCAGATTGAAACCGCCCAGAAGGAAGATCCAGCAGTGGGGACAGTTCGGTGGTGGATTAATAGAGGCCAGAGGCCTGGGAGGCCGGAGTTGAAGTCTGAAGAGGCCCTCCTACTGGCTAAGCAGGCGAAGTGGCTGGTAATGAGACATGGACTGTTGTACCGAGAGGGTCGAGGAGGCAATTAGTTCTGCCTGTTGTCTTCAGAGAGAGTGTTCTGAAAGCACTGCATGATGAGCATGGCCACTTAGGGGCAGAGAAGACTACTCACCTTGTGGCTGATAGGTTCTACTGGCCAAAAATGGAGAATGACATCGCCAAATATTGCAAAGATTGTGCTCGATGTGTCTTGAGGAAGACCTTACCAACCCGTTCTGCTCCTCTTACAAACATTACTAGTGATGGCCCATTGGATCTTGTATGCATTGACTTCCTCTCCATTGATCCAGATGAAGGGAACATCAGTAATGTCCTAGTAATAACTGATCACTTCACCAGATATGGTCAAGCCTACCCTACTAAGGATCAAAAGGCTGTAACTGTGGCCAAAACTTTGTGGGAGAAGTTTTTTGTACATTATGGATTGCCTGCCCGCATTCACTCGGATCAATGTCGAGGTTTTGAAAGTCGACTCATCAAAGAGCTGTGTGAGATCTGCGGGATCAAGAAGTCTAGAACCACTCCCTTTCCTCCACAGGGTGACCCACAACCTGAGAGATTCAATAGGACTTTGCTGAACATGCTGGGCACCCTGAAGTCAAAACAAAAGGGGCGATGGAGCCGCCACCTGAGCCAGTTAGTGCACGCCTACAATTGTACAAAAAATGAGTCTACCGGGTTCTCCCCCTACTTCCTCATGTTCGGAAGGGAGGCCCGATTGCCTGTGGATATCAGCTTTGGTGTTTCCACTGATAAATCTTCTGGAAGAAGTTATCTTCAGTATGTATCCCAGCTGCATCAAGAGCTCAGAGAGGCGTATAAACTGGCCGAGCAAGCTTCAGGACAGTCTGGCAGAAGGAATAAGGCTCGACATGATCAAAGAGTTCGGGAACATGAGTTGAAGCCTGGAGATAGAGTTCTGGTGGAGCAGTTGGGACTGCCTGGGAAGCATAAGTTGGCCGATCGTTGGTGTCCAGAGCCCTTCATCGTGGTGGAAAAGCTGCCTGGAGTACCTGCCTATCGGGTTAGGCCTGAGTGTGGGCCTCGGAAGGAAACTACGGCAACTCATACTTATCCGAACGCCCCGCTACCCGGGGGTGTTGCCAAAGGGGGTGTTACATTGGAGGCACTGCTGAGATTCGAAAAACCAACAAACCCCTATACAGTTGCAATGGAGAACTTAGCTGAGAGAGATGTGGCTGAATGGTGTAAGGAGATGGACATTCCTGCAGAATGTAGTTTCGCAGTGACTGGAGAGTTCCATGATACCCTGGATGATGAGGTCATACAAGTGGTGAGCACACTTCATGGAGTAAATCGTCCTAAGGTAGTGGACCGGAAGAATGTAACTTCTCAGAAAATGATTTCGGCTTTAATAATGACAGATAAAGCCCTAGATAGAGACTGTATACCAATCATTCTGGTTGTACCACGAGAGCAAGGTCGGCGGTGGAGAATCACCTGGCCTTTGAGGTCTGAAGTGGGAGTGTGCCAAGATGAAGAATCTGAACAGGGGGAGTCCAGTCCTGTCCCTTTTCATAATCCTACAAGCACTCAGTCTGATGGAGCAGTAGACACTACTTCTACTCTACTTACTGCCATAGGAAAGTTGGTCGACCAGATTGGGAAGGTGCATCTTGAAGGAAGTTATCGTCGGTTGAGAATCTTCTCAGGCACCATCCCAATACCCTCTGGAGAAGACCGGTACGAAACCTGGAGAGATGTCACCATGCAATGCCTGGATGAATGGCAATGCTCGGATGGGGTGAAGAGGCAGCGAATTGTGGAGAGTCTCAAAGGTCCCGCTATGGAAGTGGTGCAGGCTGCTTGGAGAGGAAAGCCGCAGGCCACTTATCAGGACTACATGGAGGCCCTTGAAGATGCATTTGGGTCGCCTGAAGACGCCACTGACCTCTTATTCAAACTTCGTACCACATACCAAGAAGCTGATGAGAAACTGTCTGACTATCTCTACAGATTGGATAAACTTGTGCACCGCATAGTGGCAAAAGGAGAACTTAGCCCTAATGAAGTGGATCAATGTCGTCTGAATCAGGTGTTGCGAGGGGCATTGACTCATAACCCTATCGCTCAGCGGTTGAGGTGTAGCAACAAGGACAAGATTCCACTGCCATTTCATCAGTTACTTAAGGAGGTGAGGCAGGAAGAAACTACCCTGGCGGCCCGGGAACAAATCCCTGCGAGAATCGCCACAGTGGCCATACGCACCGAGTCTAATAGCAGAGAAGAGGAGCTGTTGAAAATTATTGAGAAACAGGGGGAGCAAATTGCCCAACTCATCAAGACGACTGAAGCTCTTATAGTTCAGAAGCAGCAAGTAGCCACTAGCGGCTTAGAGGAGAAGAAAGATCCTATCCGATCACCAACCTGCTTTAAGTGTGGGGAACTTGGACATCTGTATAAGCAGTGTCCGAAGAGATGGGGTCCCAAGAAGCCTGATTCCTCTTCTGGGTCGGAAGCGTACCATGTCGGGAAACAGAAAAAGGGTCCGGTAGAAGCCCATACCGGCCCCCCAGAGACCACCAGAACAAGGGAGGATGCCACCCCTCAGCAAACTTTCACTGTACGACTTCCTGGGGGCTTAGTGGGACCTGCCCATCAGGTGTCTGCCTACATCAATGAGCAGCCTTGTAATGTCCTATTGGATAGCGGGTCACAAGTGTCAGTTCTTTTCGAAAATTGGTACAAGAAGTATTTACCTAATGTCCCTCTACAACCACTTTTGGGACTAGTCGTCTGGGGATTGAGTGATCGGAGTTACCCTTACAAAGGATATGTGTCCGTTACACTATGGTTCTCAAAGGGTGTTGCCGGAATTGAAAAAGAAGTCCCCATCTTGGCGTTGGTGTGTCCGAAGACAGATGCTGGTCCTGTATCCACACCTCTGATAGTGGGAACTAATGCTAATATCTTCCTCAAGCTAGCCCAATGGTGCAAAGAAGTTGGGGGAGACAACTATCCCCAGACCCTCTCCATTCACCCCACTTGTCTAGCTGCCTATGCTAAGAAGGAAGAGGAAAGAAGGAAGGTGTTGAGCCCGGACTGTTTTGACCCATGTTTTGAGAACAGTGATGTGCCTGCAGAGGAGAAAGAGCTACTTATCCAAGGTTTTATGGAGAGGGGAGCAGCTTTCTCGTTGGGAGACTGGGATCTGGGGCTCGCTAAAGGAGTGGAGCATCGAATTCGTCTCACTGATGAGAGACCATTTCGAGAAAGGTCCAGGCGGTTGGCTCCCGCTGACGTTGAAGACGTCCGACAGCACTTGAGGGGTCTGCTTGAAACAGGAGTGATCTGCGAGTCAAATAGCCCCTACGCTTCTCCCATTGTAGTTGCACGAAAGAAGTCTGGGAAGATTTGTATGTGTGTGGACTATTGAACACTTAACAAACGCACCGTCACTGATCAGTATGCAGTGCCCAGAGTTGATGAGGCATTGGATTGTCTATAAGGGAGTCAGTGGTTCTCAGTGTTGGATTTGTGAAACGGATATTACCAGATCTCCATGAGTAAGGAAGATCGAGAGAAAACTGCCTTCATATGTCCCTTAGGGTTCTACGAGTTTTTACGGATGCCCCAAGGGGTGACTGGCGCCCTGGCTACTTTCCAAAGGTGCATGGACAACGTGATGGGGGATATGAACCTCAGAGAAGTCTTAGTCTACCTTGATGACCTGATTGTGTTTGGAAGGACTCTAGAAGAACATAACAGGAGATTGTTCAAAATCTTGGACCGATTGAAGGAGGCTGGATTGAAGTTGTCCCTGGACAAGTGCTGTTTCTGCCAGAAATCCGTCAAATACGTGGGACATATTGTCAGTCGGGATGGGATTGCCACTGACCCTGCTAAAGTGGAAGCTGTTGTGAATTGGCCGAGGCCCACCAAGCTAGCTGAACTCCGGTCCTTTCTCGGATTCTGCAACTACTACCGCAGATTTGTACCACAGTTCTCCAAGATCGCTAAACCGTTGACAAATCTTACCCAGGGGTACCCACCGCCCCGCGGGTCAGCTCCACACAAGAAACCTCCAAACCAGACTTACTTCAAGGCTAATGAACCCTTTGGAGAAAGGTGGACAGATCAGTGTGAAGAGGCGTTTGAGAAACTGAAGTCTTGTCTAACTCAGGCCCCGGTATTGGCTTATGCAGATCCTAACAAGCCCTACGTACTGCATGTGGATGCTTCATTTGAAGGACTAGGGGCTGTGTTGTATCAGGAGCATGAGGACTCTCTCCGACCCGTTTACTATGTCAGCCGGGGATTGACCCGCAGTGAGCGTAACTATCCAGCGCACAAACTTGAGTTTCTGGCTTTGAAGTGGGCCGTAGTGGACAAGCTTCATGACTACCTATATGGAGTGAAGTTCCAAGTGCACACTGACAATAATCCCTTGACGTATGTGCGAACTACGGCCAAACTGGATGCCACTGGACATCGATGGTTAGCTGCCCTAGCTGTCTACGATTTCAGTCTCAAATACAGACCGGGCACCACCAACATTGATGCGGATGCCCTCTCTAGGCTGGCTAGGCAACTCGAGAAGGAAGATGAGGATGGGTGGATAGAGGTTCCTGCTCCAGACCTGAAAGTCATGTGTCAGTTACAAAGAGCCGGAGGTGCCCCTAACCGAGGTTACGTGCATTCCCTGGGAGCCTCGGAGGAAGCTATCCCTTCGTTGTACAGCTGGGTAACGAATGTGAATCAAGACTCTCTGCCTCGGTTGTCTCGGCTGCAGATTGAAACCGCCCAGAAGGAAGATCCAGCAGTGGGGACAGTTCGGTGGTGGATTAATAGAGGCCAGAGGCCTGGGAGGCCGGAGTTGAAGTCTGAAGAGGCCCTCCTACTGGCTAAGCAGGCGAAGTGGCTGGTAATGAGACATGGACTGTTGTACCGAGAGGGTCGAGGAGGCAATTAGTTCTGCCTGTTGTCTTCAGAGAGAGTGTTCTGAAAGCACTGCATGATGAGCATGGCCACTTAGGGGCAGAGAAGACTACTCACCTTGTGGCTGATAGGTTCTACTGGCCAAAAATGGAGAATGACATCGCCAAATATTGCAAAGATTGTGCTCGATGTGTCTTGAGGAAGACCTTACCAACCCGTTCTGCTCCTCTTACAAACATTACTAGTGATGGCCCATTGGATCTTGTATGCATTGACTTCCTCTCCATTGATCCAGATGAAGGGAACATCAGTAATGTCCTAGTAATAACTGATCACTTCACCAGATATGCTCAAGCCTACCCTACTAAGGATCAAAAGGCTGTAACTGTGGCCAAAACTTTGTGGGAGAAGTTTTTTGTACATTATGGATTGCCTGCCCGCATTCACTCGGATCAATGTCGAGGTTTTGAAAGTCGACTCATCAAAGAGCTGTGTGAGATCTGCGGGATCAAGAAGTCTAGAACCACTCCCTTTCCTCCACAGGGTGACCCACAACCTGAGAGATTCAATAGGACTTTGCTGAACATGCTGGGCACCCTGAAGTCAAAACAAAAGGGGCGATGGAGCCGCCACCTGAGCCAGTTAGTGCACGCCTACAATTGTACAAAAAATGAGTCTACCGGGTTCTCCCCCTACTTCCTCATGTTCGGAAGGGAGGCCCGATTGCCTGTGGATATCAGCTTTGGTGTTTCCACTGATAAATCTTCTGGAAGAAGTTATCTTCAGTATGTATCCCAGCTGCATCAAGAGCTCAGAGAGGCGTATAAACTGGCCGAGCAAGCTTCAGGACAGTCTGGCAGAAGGAATAAGGCTCGACATGATCAAAGAGTTCGGGAACATGAGTTGAAGCCTGGAGATAGAGTTCTGGTGGAGCAGTTGGGACTGCCTGGGAAGCATAAGTTGGCCGATCGTTGGTGTCCAGAGCCCTTCATCGTGGTGGAAAAGCTGCCTGGAGTACCTGCCTATCGGGTTAGGCCTGAGTGTGGGCCTCGGAAGGAAAAAACTTACCATAGACACCATCTGTTGCCTCTGGGACAAAATGTCAATCTGTCAATTCAATCTAACTCTGACATACCGGAGGCTCCTCGACCCCCCCCCCCCCCCCCCCCGAAGAAGTAAACGTTTTGAGAAAGAGATTGAAATGGCATCAGTAGATGGGGATAGTGAGACAGATGATGAATGGGGTTATGACGACCCGGGACTCAACAATCCAGTCATTGATACTCATGCCAATAAGAAAGTCGCCTCCAGAATTGACACTGAAACAGATCTTCCAGATGGACTATCTGAGCAACTAGTGCAAGAGGTTGCATTACCCCCCAGTGATATGGACATTGTTCATGACTCATCTGAGTGGTCAGTGAAAGAGGGGGGGGCCTCTCAACATGAAGAATGTGAGGAGAGGCTTGCAAGCACCAGTCCGGTGTCTGGGGCTGATGAGGGGATCTCTGCCGCACCTGTACACCCGAGGAGAGTGGTTAGGCCACCCATGATGTTAACCTATGATAATAAGGGAAATGTCACTGAGGTCCCCAGGGTGGTACATCCTAGTATGGTTGGGGCGTGGCCGTATTTTTCCCCCATGCCTTGGTATTATAACTGTGGTCCTAATGTGCCTATTGGTGTGATTAGTCAGGATGATCTAACCTCAAATTTTTTTTCAGGTGATGGCTCTGGACTCTGTGCTACTCATGTCCAGACCCATCAGGGGGAGAGTGTAACCCCAGTGTGCAGTTCAAGGCAACGAGGGGTTAACAGTTTGCAAACATTGTGCATGCAGCATGAAAGCAATTGTGATTGTTTATGAAATCCTTGGAGGATGGGAGGGGCTGCTTGGCAGGGGAGACCATGTGCTCAGGCAGTCTGCAGGAGAGAGGGATCACAGGTGGATGCAGGAATAAGATCTCCTGAGCCCCCAGAGGCTGAAAGCAAAAGGAAAGAGGATTTAATTCCTTCAGAGAAAAGGTTACCAACTCCACAGGACGATTTGCCGAATATACAGGGTATTCATACTCTCCACAACCGACGGAGGCGCCTCCCTGCTACACCGGAACGTTCTTCCAGACATAACCCTTTGGCAGCCTGTTGGACAGGACAGCATTAATTCCTCTGGAACTGTAAGTGTACCTATCACCAGCATTCTTATTTAGACTGCATCCTATGATCCAGGAGTGAGTTGTTCTTGTCTAGTATAACTTTTTAAGCTGGAGCACTGCAGAAGGAGTAAAAGAGACTTGATGCATCCAGGCACCTGCTGTGCTGCCATGTCCTATTGTAAGGGATAGAGTCTGCTGCTGATGATAGATGATTGTAGCCAGTACTGGATTTTCTGCAGTGTACCAAATCTTCTGGACTAAGGAATATTACCCTGCTAGGAATTAAAGGAGCATTGTTCATTTCTAACATATTTCATGTGCACCAACGAAAGAAGATTCTTTCCAGAACCGCGGCAACAGGCCTTGTACTAAGACTGAGCTTTGTGATAGCTATACACTGTCCTAGGGCTTTGCCACATAGACCTGCCATTTTCTAGATAGGTTTATCGTTTAAAGTACCACCTCTTACTGATGCTGTGAATGTTATTGCATATTGTATTTCACCATTACTTTTATTAAGTTCCATATAAAAGTTTCTTTGTTTATACCACAATCTTCTCTGGCGTGTTGGTGTGGGCGGGGCTTTCCCTTGTCAAGCCCCGGACAGAGATCTGAAGAAAGGTACTGTCAACCCGGAAGCACCAGAATATCACCGACAAGGGTGGAGGCACTGCGCTAAGCAAGGTAGAACGGCAACTCATACTTATCCGAACGCCCCGCTACCCGGGGGTGTTGCCAAAGGGGGTGTTACATTGGAGGCACTGCTGAGATTCGAAAAACCAACAAACCCCTATACAGTTGCAATGGAGAACTTAGCTGAGAGAGATGTGGCTGAATGGTGTAAGGAGATGGACATTCCTGCAGAATGTAGTTTCGCAGTGACTGGAGAGTTCCATGATACCCTGGATGATGAGGTCATACAAGTGGTGAGCACACTTCATGGAGTAAATCGTCCTAAGGTAGTGGACCGGAAGAATGTAACTTCTCAGAAAATGATTTCGGCTTTAATAATGACAGATAAAGCCCTAGATAGAGACTGTATACCAATCATTCTGGTTGTACCACGAGAGCAAGGTCGGCGGTGGAGAATCACCTGGCCTTTGAGGTCTGAAGTGGGAGTGTGCCAAGATGAAGAATCTGAACAGGGGGAGTCCAGTCCTGTCCCTTTTCATAATCCTACAAGCACTCAGTCTGATGGAGCAGTAGACACTACTTCTACTCTACTTACTGCCATAGGAAAGTTGGTCGACCAGATTGGGAAGGTGCATCTTGAAGGAAGTTATCGTCGGTTGAGAATCTTCTCAGGCACCATCCCAATACCCTCTGGAGAAGACCGGTACGAAACCTGGAGAGATGTCACCATGCAATGCCTGGATGAATGGCAATGCTCGGATGGGGTGAAGAGGCAGCGAATTGTGGAGAGTCTCAAAGGTCCCGCTATGGAAGTGGTGCAGGCTGCTTGGAGAGGAAAGCCGCAGGCCACTTATCAGGACTACATGGAGGCCCTTGAAGATGCATTTGGGTCGCCTGAAGACGCCACTGACCTCTTATTCAAACTTCGTACCACATACCAAGAAGCTGATGAGAAACTGTCTGACTATCTCTACAGATTGGATAAACTTGTGCACCGCATAGTGGCAAAAGGAGAACTTAGCCCTAATGAAGTGGATCAATGTCGTCTGAATCAGGTGTTGCGAGGGGCATTGACTCATAACCCTATCGCTCAGCGGTTGAGGTGTAGCAACAAGGACAAGATTCCACTGCCATTTCATCAGTTACTTAAGGAGGTGAGGCAGGAAGAAGCTACCCTGGCGGCCCGGGAACAAATCCCTGCGAGAATCGCCACAGTGGCCATACGCACCGAGTCTAATAGCAGAGAAGAGGAGCTGTTGAAAATTATTGAGAAACAGGGGGAGCAAATTGCCCAACTCATCAAGACGACTGAAGCTCTTATAGTTCAGAAGCAGCAAGTAGCCACTAGCGGCTTAGAGGAGAAGAAAGATCCTATCCGATCACCAACCTGCTTTAAGTGTGGGGAACTTGGACATCTGTATAAGCAGTGTCCGAAGAGATGGGGTCCCAAGAAGCCTGATTCCTCTTCTGGGTCGGAAGCGTACCATGTCGGGAAACAGAAAAAGGGTCCGGTAGAAGCCCATACCGGCCCCCCAGAGACCACCAGAACAAGGGAGGATGCCACCCCTCAGAAAACTTTCACTGTACGACTTCCTGGGGGCTTAGTGGGACCTGCCCATCAGGTGTCTGCCTACATCAATGAGCAGCCTTGTAATGTCCTATTGGATAGCGGGTCACAAGTGTCAGTTCTTTTCGAAAATTGGTACAAGAAGTATTTACCTAATGTCCCTCTACAACCACTTTTGGGACTAGTCGTCTGGGGATTGAGTGATCGGAGTTACCCTTACAAAGGATATGTGTCCGTTACACTATGGTTCTCAAAGGGTGTTGCCGGAATTGAAAAAGAAGTCCCCATCTTGGCGTTGGTGTGTCCGAAGACAGATGCTGGTCCTGTATCCACACCTCTGATAGTGGGAACTAATGCTAATATCTTCCTCAAGCTAGCCCAATGGTGCAAAGAAGTTGGGGGAGACAACTATCCCCAGACCCTCTCCATTCACCCCACTTGTCTAGCTGCCTATGCTAAGAAGGAAGAGGAAAGAAGGAAGGTGTTGAGCCCGGACTGTTTTGACCCATGTTTTGAGAACAGTGATGTGCCTGCAGAGGAGAAAGAGCTACTTATCCAAGGTTTTATGGAGAGGGGAGCAGCTTTCTCGTTGGGAGACTGGGATCTGGGGCTCGCTAAAGGAGTGGAGCATCGAATTCGTCTCACTGATGAGAGACCATTTCGAGAAAGGTCCAGGCGGTTGGCTCCCGCTGACGTTGAAGACGTCCGACAGCACTTGAGGGGTCTGCTTGAAACAGGAGTGATCTGCGAGTCAAATAGCCCCTACGCTTCTCCCATTGTAGTTGCACGAAAGAAGTCTGGGAAGATTTGTATGTGTGTGGACTATTGAACACTTAACAAACGCACCGTCACTGATCAGTATGCAGTGCCCAGAGTTGATGAGGCATTGGATTGTCTATAAGGGAGTCAGTGGTTCTCAGTGTTGGATTTGTGAAACGGATATTACCAGATCTCCATGAGTAAGGAAGATCGAGAGAAAACTGCCTTCATATGTCCCTTAGGGTTCTACGAGTTTTTACGGATGCCCCAAGGGGTGACTGGCGCCCTGGCTACTTTCCAAAGGTGCATGGACAACGTGATGGGGGATATGAACCTCAGAGAAGTCTTAGTCTACCTTGATGACCTGATTGTGTTTGGAAGGACTCTAGAAGAACATAACAGGAGATTGTTCAAAATCTTGGACCGATTGAAGGAGGCTGGATTGAAGTTGTCCCTGGACAAGTGCTGTTTCTGCCAGAAATCCGTCAAATACGTGGGACATATTGTCAGTCGGGATGGGATTGCCACTGACCCTGCTAAAGTGGAAGCTGTTGTGAATTGGCCGAGGCCCACCAAGCTAGCTGAACTCCGGTCCTTTCTCGGATTCTGCAACTACTACCGCAGATTTGTACCACAGTTCTCCAAGATCGCTAAACCATTGACAAATCTTACCCAGGGGTACCCACCGCCCCACGGGTCAGCTCCACACAAGAAACCTCCAAACCAGACTTACTTCAAGGCTAATGAACCCTTTGGAGAAAGGTGGACAGATCAGTGTGAAGAGGCGTTTGAGAAACTGAAGTCTTGTCTAACTCAGGCCCCGGTATTGGCTTATGCAGATCCTAACAAGCCCTACGTACTGCATGTGGATGCTTCATTTGAAGGACTAGGGGCTGTGTTGTATCAGGAGCATGAGGACTCTCTCCGACCCGTTTACTATGTCAGCCGGGGATTGACCCGCAGTGAGCGTAACTATCCAGCGCACAAACTTGAGTTTCTGGCTTTGAAGTGGGCCGTAGTGGACAAGCTTCATGACTACCTCTATGGAGTGAAGTTCCAAGTGCACACTGACAATAATCCCTTGACGTATGTGCGAACTACGGCCAAACTGGATGCCACTGGACATCGATGGTTAGCTGCCCTAGCTGTCTACGATTTCAGTCTCAAATACAGACCGGGCACCACCAACATTGATGCGGATGCCCTCTCTAGGCTGCCTAGGCAACTCGAGAAGGAAGATGAGGATGGGTGGATAGAGGTTCCTGCTCCAGACCTGAAAGTCATGTGTCAGTTACAAAGAGCCGGAGGTGCCCCTAACCGAGGTTACGTGCATTCCCTGGGAGCCTCGGAGGAAGCTATCCCTTCGTTGTACAGCTGGGTAACGAATGTGAATCAAGACTCTCTGCCTCGGTTGTCTCGGCTGCAGATTGAAACCGCCCAGAAGGAAGATCCAGCAGTGGGGACAGTTCGGTGGTGGATTAATAGAGGCCAGAGGCCTGGGAGGCCGGAGTTGAAGTCTGAAGAGGCCCTCCTACTGGCTAAGCAGGCGAAGTGGCTGGTAATGAGACATGGACTGTTGTACCGAGAGGGTCGAGGAGGCAATTAGTTCTGCCTGTTGTCTTCAGAGAGAGTGTTCTGAAAGCACTGCATGATGAGCATGGCCACTTAGGGGCAGAGAAGACTACTCACCTTGTGGCTGATAGGTTCTACTGGCCAAAAATGGAGAATGACATCGCCAAATATTGCAAAGATTGTGCTCGATGTGTCTTGAGGAAGACCTTACCAACCCGTTCTGCTCCTCTTACAAACATTACTAGTGATGGCCCATTGGATCTTGTATGCATTGACTTCCTCTCCATTGATCCAGATGAAGGGAACATCAGTAATGTCCTAGTAATAACTGATCACTTCACCAGATATGCTCAAGCCTACCCTACTAAGGATCAAAAGGCTGTAACTGTGGCCAAAACTTTGTGGGAGAAGTTTTTTGTACATTATGGATTGCCTGCCCGCATTCACTCGGATCAATGTCGAGGTTTTGAAAGTCGACTCATCAAAGAGCTGTGTGAGATCTGCGGGATCAAGAAGTCTAGAACCACTCCCTTTCCTCCACAGGGTGACCCACAACCTGAGAGATTCAATAGGACTTTGCTGAACATGCTGGGCACCCTGAAGTCAAAACAAAAGGGGCGATGGAGCCGCCACCTGAGCCAGTTAGTGCACGCCTACAATTGTACAAAAAATGAGTCTACCGGGTTCTCCCCCTACTTCCTCATGTTCGGAAGGGAGGCCCGATTGCCTGTGGATATCAGCTTTGGTGTTTCCACTGATAAATCTTCTGGAAGTAGTTATCTTCAGTATGTATCCCAGCTGCATCAAGAGCTCAGAGAGGCGTATAAACTGGCCGAGCAAGCTTCAGGACAGTCTGGCAGAAGGAATAAGGCTCGACATGATCAAAGAGTTCGGGAACATGAGTTGAAGCCTGGAGATAGAGTTCTGGTGGAGCAGTTGGGACTGCCTGGGAAGCATAAGTTGGCCGATCGTTGGTGTCCAGAGCCCTTCATCGTGGTGGAAAAGCTGCCTGGAGTACCTGCCTATCGGGTTAGGCCTGAGTGTGGGCCTCGGAAGGAAACTACGGCAACTCATACTTATCCGAACGCCCCGCTACCCGGGGGTGTTGCCAAAGGGGGTGTTACATTGGAGGCACTGCTGAGATTCGAAAAACCAACAAACCCCTATACAGTTGCAATGGAGAACTTAGCTGAGAGAGATGTGGCTGAATGGTGTAAGGAGATGGACATTCCTGCAGAATGTAGTTTCGCAGTGACTGGAGAGT
Source organism: Leptodactylus fuscus (assembly GCF_031893055.1). Taxonomy (NCBI): domain Eukaryota; kingdom Metazoa; phylum Chordata; class Amphibia; order Anura; family Leptodactylidae; genus Leptodactylus; species Leptodactylus fuscus. Next base: position 141,056,049 of record NC_134271.1, read on the forward strand.
TCCATGATACCCTGGATGATGAGGTCATACAAGTGGTGAGCACACTTCATGGAGTAAATCGTCCTAAGGTAGTGGACCGGAAGAATGTAACTTCTCAGAAAATGATTTCGGCTTTAATAATGACAGATAAAGCCCTAGATAGAGACTGTATACCAATCATTCTGGTTGTACCACGAGAGCAAGGTCGGCGGTGGAGAATCACCTGGCCTTTGAGGTCTGAAGTGGGAGTGTGCCAAGATGAAGAATCTGAACAGGGGGAGTCCAGTCCTGTCCCTTTTCATAATCCTACAAGCACTCAGTCTGATGGAGCAGTAGACACTACTTCTACTCTACTTACTGCCATAGGAAAGTTGGTCGACCAGATTGGGAAGGTGCATCTTGAAGGAAGTTATCGTCGGTTGAGAATCTTCTCAGGCACCATCCCAATACCCTCTGGAGAAGACCGGTACGAAACCTGGAGAGATGTCACCATGCAATGCCTGGATGAATGGCAATGCTCGGATGGGGTGAAGAGGCAGCGAATTGTGGAGAGTCTCAAAGGTCCCGCTATGGAAGTGGTGCAGGCTGCTTGGAGAGGAAAGCCGCAGGCCACTTATCAGGACTACATGGAGGCCCTTGAAGATGCATTTGGGTCGCCTGAAGACACCACTGACCTCTTATTCAAACTTCGTACCACATACCAAGAAGCTGATGAGAAACTGTCTGACTATCTCTACAGATTGGATAAACTTGTGCACCGCATAGTGGCAAAAGGAGAACTTAGCCCTAATGAAGTGGATCAATGTCGTCTGAATCAGGTGTTGCGAGGGGCATTGACTCATAACCCTATCGCTCAGCGGTTGAGGTGTAGCAACAAGGACAAGATTCCACTGCCATTTCATCAGTTACTTAAGGAGGTGAGGCAGGAAGAAACTACCCTGGCGGCCCGGGAACAAATCCCTGCGAGAATCGCCACAGTGGCCATACGCACCGAGTCTAATAGCAGAGAAGAGGAGCTGTTGAAAATTATTGAGAAACAGGGGGAGCAAATTGCCCAACTCATCAAGACGACTGAAGCTCTTATAGTTCAGAAGCAGCAAGTAGCCACTAGCGGCTTAGAGGAGAAGAAAGATCCTATCCGATCACCAACCTGCTTTAAGTGTGGGGAACTTGGACATCTGTATAAGCAGTGTCCGAAGAGATGGGGTCCCAAGAAGCCTGATTCCTCTTCTGGGTCGGAAGCGTACCATGTCGGGAAACAGAAAAAGGGTCCGGTAGAAGCCCATACCGGCCCCCCAGAGACCACCAGAACAAGGGAGGATGCCACCCCTCAGCAAACTTTCACTGTACGACTTCCTGGGGGCTTAGTGGGACCTGCCCATCAGGTGTCTGCCTACATCAATGAGCAGCCTTGTAATGTCCTATTGGATAGCGGGTCACAAGTGTCAGTTCTTTTCGAAAATTGGTACAAGAAGTATTTACCTAATGTCCCTCTACAACCACTTTTGGGACTAGTCGTCTGGGGATTGAGTGATCGGAGTTACCCTTACAAAGGATATGTGTCCGTTACACTATGGTTCTCAAAGGGTGTTGCCGGAATTGAAAAAGAAGTCCCCATCTTGGCGTTGGTGTGTCCGAAGACAGATGCTGGTCCTGTATCCACACCTCTGATAGTGGGAACTAATGCTAATATCTTCCTCAAGCTAGCCCAATGGTGCAAAGAAGTTGGGGGAGACAACTATCCCCAGACCCTCTCCATTCACCCCACTTGTCTAGCTGCCTATGCTAAGAAGGAAGAGGAAAGAAGGAAGGTGTTGAGCCCGGACTGTTTTGACCCATGTTTTGAGAACAGTGATGTGCCTGCAGAGGAGAAAGAGCTACTTATCCAAGGTTTTATGGAGAGGGGAGCAGCTTTCTCATTGGGAGACTGGGATCTGGGGCTCGCTAAAGGAGTGGAGCATCGAATTCGTCTCACTGATGAGAGACCATTTCGAGAAAGGTCCAGGCGGTTGGCTCCCGCTGACGTTGAAGACGTCCGACAGCACTTGAGGGGTCTGCTTGAAACAGGAGTGATCTGCGAGTCAAATAGCCCCTACGCTTCTCCCATTGTAGTTGCACGAAAGAAGTCTGGGAAGATTTGTATGTGTGTGGACTATTGAACACTTAACAAACGCACCGTCACTGATCAGTATGCAGTGCCCAGAGTTGATGAGGCATTGGATTGTCTATAAGGGAGTCAGTGGTTCTCAGTGTTGGATTTGTGAAACGGATATTACCAGATCTCCATGAGTAAGGAAGATCGAGAGAAAACTGCCTTCATATGTCCCTTAGGGTTCTACGAGTTTTTACGGATGCCCCAAGGGGTGACTGGCGCCCTGGCTACTTTCCAAAGGTGCATGGACAACGTGATGGGGGATATGAACCTCAGAGAAGTCTTAGTCTACCTTGATGACCTGATTGTGTTTGGAAGGACTCTAGAAGAACATAACAGGAGATTGTTCAAAATCTTGGACCGATTGAAGGAGGCTGGATTGAAGTTGTCCCTGGACAAGTGCTGTTTCTGCCAGAAATCCGTCAAATACGTGGGACATATTGTCAGTCGGGATGGGATTGCCACTGACCCTGCTAAAGTGGAAGCTGTTGTGAATTGGCCGAGGCCCACCAAGCTAGCTGAACTCCGGTCCTTTCTCGGATTCTGCAACTACTACCGCAGATTTGTACCACAGTTCTCCAAGATCGCTAAACCGTTGACAAATCTTACCCAGGGGTACCCACCGCCCCGCGGGTCAGCTCCACACAAGAAACCTCCAAACCAGACTTACTTCAAGGCTAATGAACCCTTTGGAGAAAGGTGGACAGATCAGTGTGAAGAGGCGTTTGAGAAACTGAAGTCTTGTCTAACTCAGGCCCCGGTATTGGCTTATGCAGATCCTAACAAGCCCTACGTACTGCATGTGGATGCTTCATTTGAAGGACTAGGGGCTGTGTTGTATCAGGAGCATGAGGACTCTCTCCGACCCGTTTACTATGTCAGCCGGGGATTGACCCGCAGTGAGCGTAACTATCCAGCGCACAAACTTGAGTTTCTGGCTTTGAAGTGGGCCGTAGTGGACAAGCTTCATGACTACCTATATGGAGTGAAGTTCCAAGTGCACACTGACAATAATCCCTTGACGTATGTGCGAACTACGGCCAAACTGGATGCCACTGGACATCGATGGTTAGCTGCCCTAGCTGTCTACGATTTCAGTCTCAAATACAGACCGGGCACCACCAACATTGATGCGGATGCCCTCTCTAGGCTGGCTAGGCAACTCGAGAAGGAAGATGAGGATGGGTGGATAGAGGTTCCTGCTCCAGACCTGAAAGTCATGTGTCAGTTACAAAGAGCCGGAGGTGCCCCTAACCGAGGTTACGTGCATTCCCTGGGAGCCTCGGAGGAAGCTATCCCTTCGTTGTACAGCTGGGTAACGAATGTGAATCAAGACTCTCTGCCTCGGTTGTCTCGGCTGCAGATTGAAACCGCCCAGAAGGAAGATCCAGCAGTGGGGACAGTTCGGTGGTGGATTAATAGAGGCCAGAGGCCTGGGAGGCCGGAGTTGAAGTCTGAAGAGGCCCTCCTACTGGCTAAGCAGGCGAAGTGGCTGGTAATGAGACATGGACTGTTGTACCGAGAGGGTCGAGGAGGCAATTAGTTCTGCCTGTTGTCTTCAGAGAGAGTGTTCTGAAAGCACTGCATGATGAGCATGGCCACTTAGGGGCAGAGAAGACTACTCACCTTGTGGCTGATAGGTTCTACTGGCCAAAAATGGAGAATGACATCGCCAAATATTGCAAAGATTGTGCTCGATGTGTCTTGAGGAAGACCTTACCAACCCGTTCTGCTCCTCTTACAAACATTACTAGTGATGGCCCATTGGATCTTGTATGCATTGACTTCCTCTCCATTGATCCAGATGAAGGGAACATCAGTAATGTCCTAGTAATAACTGATCACTTCACCAGATATGCTCAAGCCTACCCTACTAAGGATCAAAAGGCTGTAACTGTGGCCAAAACTTTGTGGGAGAAGTTTTTTGTACATTATGGATTGCCTGCCCGCATTCACTCGGATCAATGTCGAGGTTTTGAAAGTCGACTCATCAAAGAGCTGTGTGAGATCTGCGGGATCAAGAAGTCTAGAACCACTCCCTTTCATCCACAGGGTGACCCACAACCTGAGAGATTCAATAGGACTTTGCTGAACATGCTGGGCACCCTGAAGTCAAAACAAAAGGGGCGATGGAGCCGCCACCTGAGCCAGTTAGTGCACGCCTACAATTGTACAAAAAATGAGTCTACCGGGTTCTCCCCCTACTTCCTCATGTTCGGAAGGGAGGCCCGATTGCCTGTGGATATCAGCTTTGGTGTTTCCACTGATAAATCTTCTGGAAGAAGTTATCTTCAGTATGTATCCCAGCTGCATCAAGAGCTCAGAGAGGCGTATAAACTGGCCGAGCAAGCTTCAGGACAGTCTGGCAGAAGGAATAAGGCTCGACATGATCAAAGAGTTCGGGAACATGAGTTGAAGCCTGGAGATAGAGTTCTGGTGGAGCAGTTGGGACTGCCTGGGAAGCATAAGTTGGCCGATCGTTGGTGTCCAGAGCCCTTCATCGTGGTGGAAAAGCTGCCTGGAGTACCTGCCTATCGGGTTAGGCCTGAGTGTGGGCCTCGGAAGGAAAAAACTTACCATAGACACCATCTGTTGCCTCTGGGACAAAATGTCAATCTGTCAATTCAATCTAACTCTGACATACCGGAGGCTCCTCGACCCCCCCCCCCCCCCCCGAAGAAGTAAACGTTTTGAGAAAGAGATTGAAATGGCATCAGTAGATGGGGATAGTGAGACAGATGATGAATGGGGTTATGACGACCCGGGACTCAACAATCCAGTCATTGATACTCATGCCAATAAGAAAGTCGCCTCCAGAATTGACACTGAAACAGATCTTCCAGATGGACTATCTGAGCAACTAGTGCAAGAGGTTGCATTACCCCCCAGTGATATGGACATTGTTCATGACTCATCTGAGTGGTCAGTGAAAGAGGGGGGGCCTCTCAACATGAAGAATGTGAGGAGAGGCTTGCAAGCACCAGTCCGGTGTCTGGGGCTGATGAGGGGATCTCTGCCGCACCTGTACACCCGAGGAGAGTGGTTAGGCCACCCATGATGTTAACCTATGATAATAAGGGAAATGTCACTGAGGTCCCCAGGGTGGTACATCCTAGTATGGTTGGGGCGTGGCCGTATTTTTCCCCCGTGCCTTGGTATTATAACTGTGGTCCTAATGTGCCTATTGGTGTGATTAGTCAGGATGATCTAACCTCAAATTTTTTTTCAGGTGATGGCTCTGGACTCTGTGCTACTCATGTCCAGACCCATCAGGGGGAGAGTGTAACCCCAGTGTGCAGTTCAAGGCAACGAGGGGTTAACAGTTTGCAAACATTGTGCATGCAGCATGAAAGCAATTGTGATTGTTTATGAAATCCTTGGAGGATGGGAGGGGCTGCTTGGCAGGGGAGACCATGTGCTCAGGCAGTCTGCAGGAGAGAGGGATCACAGGTGGATGCAGGAATAAGATCTCCTGAGCCCCCAGAGGCTGAAAGCAAAAGGAAAGAGGATTTAATTCCTTCAGAGAAAAGGTTACCAACTCCACAGGACGATTTGCCGAATATACAGGGTATTCATACTCTCCACAACCGACGGAGGCGCCTCCCTGCTACACCGGAACGTTCTTCCAGACTTAACCCTTTGGCAGCCTGTTGGACAGGACAGCATTAATTCCTCTGGAACTGTAAGTGTACCTATCACCAGCATTCTTATTTAGACTGCATCCTATGATCCAGGAGTGAGTTGTTCTTGTCTAGTATAACTTTTTAAGCTGGAGCACTGCAGAAGGAGTAAAAGAGACTTGATGCATCCAGGCACCTGCTGTGCTGCCATGTCCTATTGTAAGGGATAGAGCCTGCTGCTGCTGATAGATGATTGTAGCCAGTACTGGATTTTCTGCAGTGTACCAAATCTTCTGGACTAAGGAATATTACCCTGCTAGGAATTAAAGGAGCATTGTTCATTTCTAACATATTTCATGTGCACCAACGAAAGAAGATTCTTTCCAGAACCGCGGCAACAGGCCTTGTACTAAGACTGAGCTTTGTGATTGTTATACACTGTCCTAGGGCTTTGCCACATAGACCTGCCATTTTCTAGATAGGTTTATCGCTTAGTGCACCACCTCTTACTGATGCTGTGAATGTTATTGCATATTGTACTTCACCATTACTTTTATTAAGTTTCATATAAAAGTTTCTTTGTTTATACCACAATCTTCTCTGGCGTGTTGGTGTGGGCGGGGCTTTCCCTTGTCAAGCCCCGGACAGAGATCTGAAGAAAGGTACTGTCAACCCGGAAGCACCAGAATATCACCGACAAGGGTGGAGGCACTGCGCTAAGCAAGGTAGAACGGCAACTCATACTTATCCGAACGCCCCGCTACCCGGGGGTGTTGCCAAAGGGGGTGTTACACATAATTGCATAATCGCAGGCTTAGTTAATTGATAGGCAACTAAATCAGTTAGAAAATCCTTCATGTATACATTACCTGTTAATTTGAAACTGAAGATGACATGAATAGACAAAAACAAAAACAGCAAAATCCCAGTAATGGTCACCCGTATCCAGGAGGTTTGACATTTAGATGCAACATGCCCAAAGATTTCACCTGCAAAAAGATCACAACACAGGAGTTTAAAGATCGTGATTGATCTTGAAAGACCATTTTGAGACTTACCATCTACTATCCTCTAAAGGTAGGTTGCCACGAGTATACAATACGTGCCCAATGTAGACTCTTCCCAACTACTCTATCCAAGCTCAATTAGAATTTTATTGAATATCCCACTTTTTAAGTTGACTCAAGATGGCAATTCCTGTTGAGTGTTGATAAGGACAAGTTTCTCCAAATCTATCCCTATTATTATTATTATTATTGTTTATTTACTGTATATAGCGGCATTAATTCCATGGTGCTGTACATTATTATATTAATTCCATGGTGCTGTACATTATTATATTAATTCCATGGTGCTGTACATTATTATATTAATTCCATGGTGCATTACATTATTATATTAATTCCATGGTGCTTTACATTTGGGGGTTACATACAGTACACAGAATATACAGGTAGATATAATACTGACAGTGACCGACTGGCACAGTGGGGTAGAGGGCCCTGCCCGCGAGGACTTACAATCTATGAGGGAAGGAGGTAGAGACAGAAGGAGAGGGGGAGACTGTACAGATGGTGGTGCGGTGATAGTGTTATTGGAGGTTGTAGGCCTTCCTGAATAGGGGAGTCTTCAGGGCCTTCTTGAAGCCTGTGATTGTGGGGGTCAGTCTTATGTGTCGTGGTAAGGAGTTCCAGAGTATGGGGGATGCATGGGAGAAATCTTGGAGACGGTTGTGTGAGGAGCGGATGAGAGCAGAGCGGAGTAGGAGGTCGTTGGAGGATCTGAGGTTACGTGTGGGTAGGTAGCGGGAGATTAGGTCAGAGATATATGGAGGGGACAGGGTGTGGATGGCTTTGAATGTTAATGTTAATAGCTTGAACTCAATTCGCTGGGCTATAGGTAGCCAGTGGAGGGACTGGCAGAGGGGAGCAGCCGATGAAGATTGGGGGGGTGAGGTGAATTAAGCGGGCAGCACAGTTTAAGGTGGACTGGAGGGGGGGCGAGGGTGTTTGCTGGGAGTCCATGGAGAAGGGTGTTGCAGTAGTCTAAGCGGGAGATTATGAGGGCCTGGACGAGCATCTTGGTAGTTTCAGGGGTGAGGAAGGAGCGGATTCAATAGATGTTCTTGAGCTGGAGGCGGCAGGAGGTGTTGAGGGTTTGAACGTGTGACTTGAAGGATAGGTCAGAGTCCAGGGTTACCCCAAGGCATCAGGCCTGTGGGACAGGGGAAAGTGGGATTCCATTGACTATGATAGATAGGTCAGGTGGAGGGGCCATACGGGGTGGGGTGAAAATGATGAACTTCATTTTCTCCATGTTCAGTTTGAGAAAGCGGGAGGAGAGGAAGGAGGCTACGGCCACTAAACAATCTGGAACTCTGGCCAGCAGTGAGGTAATGTATGGTCTAGAGATGTATATTTGGGTGTCATCAGCATAGCAGTGGTACTGAAAGCCATGAGATTCTATGAGTTGGCCCAGGCCAAGGGTGTAGATGGAGAACAGGAGGGAGGGGTCCTAGGACGGAGCCCTGGGGGACACCTACAGAGAGAGGGCGAGGTGAGGAGGTGGTGTGCGAGTGGGAGACGCTGAATGTGCAGTCGGTGAGGTATGAGGAGATCCAGGAAAGGGCCAGGTCTGAGGGACCTAGTCTTTCACAGGTATATGGGGCAACTCTGACATTTTTGGAGATCTGGTGTCTGGGTCTGTGGTACCTTTATAAAAGCTATTAGAAATTCTATCTCATCGAAACAGAAGATCACACCATATTATAGCTGACAGAGGAGAAGGTGAAGACAAACTATTACCCATAAATCTACAAACTTAGGATGGACCAATCTAAATTCCACCAGTATTTTATTTGAACAGTCTTCATATCATATTTCCAATGGTGAAATCTATCAATCTCGATGTAAGGTGATGTCCAAAGGGTGGCTTTGGTTGACCTGTAGGAGTTGCTGTCAGGGTGGTAGAATGGTAGAGACAGGCCAGGGACAGTAGAACGGCCATATTGCCAATGTCTCGATGGTGGTGATGGGAACATGCCAGCGCCTGAATACATTGACAATATGGTACATATACTCATATTTCGTGATCTATGGATTATGGACGTTGTGCATCTATACAGTCCTTAAAACCAGACCTTTCAGCCAGGACTGTACTACAAGTAGCCAAAATGGCACAAAAATATTGTGTTATTTGGCTTAATAGAAGTGTCAAAAGAATACAAGACCAGTTAATGGAGTTAGATTCATTCATGAGGGGAAGAGGAGGAATCCCCATTCCTAAGGCCATAGACAGCAGTCTGTCAATAACTACTCTGAAGGGAGAAGAGAAGAATTTTTTTAAATTTCAACTGCTAGAAGACTAGGCCCGTATCTGGGAAGAATATGCAAATCTGACTTCCATGGTGTAATTAGGATGTCAGTGCCTCAAGTATGCACACCAGTAGAGGGCACTGACTGAGAATGTGCAAGTCTGTCTTCCATGATGTAATTAGGAAGACAGAGTCTCAGTCAAGCAAGCCTATAGAGGGCGCTCCCTTTAACATCATGCCGACCTTCTCAGAGGCCTTTGTTTGCAATGATGTTGGGATCATACCAGATACAGTCTTCTCAGGCCTGTATCTGTAATACGTTGCTTGTATATAGGGTGGTAAATGAAACTGACAGATCAGAATTAACACCTTTCTGTAAGGCGTATAGTGGGATATGAAATGCAGACGTAACAACACTCACTTCTTTGAAGAGTAAGGCAGGTACATAAAGAGATTGGTGAGATGGCTTGGATATTTTTGTATCTCTTGTCCTTCAGATTTCAATGTATAGAGATGTTCACATATTCTCGCACCACTGGCTGCTGGTAAAGTCTACATTTCATCTCTGGTCTATTTAGAATAAAATTTCACGTAACTTTTTTAGTATACACTGTGTTGTTACCTTTTTCTGGGATTTCCCAGTGGACACTGAGATTAGTAGAGGACTCACAAGTCACTTTCTCCCCATGGTTCCAGTTGTCCTTCGGAAGTGAGATGATGTTCATCATGGTCCATGTCCCATCTGACTCTTCTTTAGAGATGATCCTGCCCTTGTGATACGTTCCCGAGATCCTCCAGTATAGATGGACGGTATTATGAGCCCCAAGGACTATACAAGTCAGAGATAAAGATCTGTAAGATTGAGGAGGCTGGTAATGGCTGAGAATATGAATGGAGCTTCTGGAGGTGAACCTGTCTGGAAATATGGAATGATGGCAAATTATCATATAGTGTCAGTCTTTATGCATACCACACTTTCTGCCGTTTTTTTTTTTTTTTTCAGAAAAAATAGAATTGCATGCAAAGGGGATTTTTGTATTGACACAACAGACAACAGAGCCAGCAGGATCTGTCAGGTGTTCATTGTGCCTTTGTGTAATGGATCCATTACTAATGTCAACTCTAAATACAGTCATAAGATGAAATATCCATCCATTTTGAATTCTATGGCTTTATGTATTAGGACAGGAGATGAGCGAGTAGTGAAATATTTGAAAATTCGAATCCCATTATAGTCTATGGGTAATGTCAGGGTCTGAGGTTGCTAGGTGGGGTGGCATAAACACACAAGTCCAGTTTCTTTAGTCCAAAACAAAGGTAGAGTTTTATTTTCGCTCAAAAAAGGTAGTGCAGCAACAAACGGAAACAATACAAAAATAAATCCCTGCCCGGCTAGGCGCTAACTAAATATAGAATAGGTTACCTCACCTAGAATAACAGAAATCCAAAAACCAGTAGAATCACTAAGGTCACAGCTCCAAAAATATGACCTCTCTGTCAGCTCTCCAGCCAAGCTCTGCCAAAGTGTTGTTGCTGGAGCAACTTCTTAAACCTCCTTAACGAGAAGACTCTCTGCAGCTGAAACATCGGGAACATCCCCAAAGTGTGGACTGGAGGGTGGTGGAATGACAGGTCCCACTACCAATCCTACCTGCCATTCCTAAAAATCCAGCCCAATACTGAGCATTTACCAAAATGCTCAGCAGACGAAAGTTGTCTGCTGAGAACAAAAATTCCTGGAGTTTTCTCATCTCACCCACCTGAGTAGTCTGGGTGTGATGTACACCCCCTCCATTACCTGACCAGCCATCGGCTTACAGGAAAAAAAAATGCTCGTTTCAAGGAAATCAAAATTTGACCAATTGGAATCACCAAGTCCACTAGAATGCAACTGGGGCAGCAGGGGAAGCATGCCTAGGGGCATGTAACTGTCAGGATACGGAGTCGCCGCGGTCTCCTTGCTGCGCGGCGTCTCCCTGGGAGACGTGTTAGGAGTTCTATTGGGTGTGCTTAGGTCATTAAGGGTTAATCTTTTCCTTGCCTTCAGTCTCCATGCCGTTAGCCATCAGGTGTGTTCTCTGCTGCTATTTAATCCCCACCCAGGCATGGATCCTTGCCAGCCATTCACTTTGGGTTTCCTGGTCCCCCTGCTCAGTCTGTTTCCCTGTCTGTTTGTATTCGGTCTGTTCCTTGGTTATTTACCCGGCTTGTATTTTTGACTATCCCTTGTCTTTTGATTCGGTACCTTTATTATATCTCCTGGCTTGACCTCTTGCTCGTCTGACCTCGCCTTCTCTTCTGTGTCTTGCTGGGACTTGTGGTCCTCCCTGGTTCCATTCTGTTTTAGTCTTTTGTTTTGCATTGCAGTACACTGTGCTTTCTGTTCAGGTGTGACCCCCGTGACTCCAGTCCCTAGGACTTTCAGGGCCTCCTCTCCCCTTATCCTAGCCGCCGGATAGAAGTGTCAGGAGCCTTGGTAGGCGCACTTCAATTAGGAAGTGCATGGGTCTGCCTCATCTCAGATATTACAGCATAGTTATAGCCGCAGGGCCTGCGACCCCTTTTGTCCTTAGCTGCACAGTGTTGCTTTCCCAGCTGTGTCACTTTGCACTGCCTGACCCTGACTCCAATCCTTACATAATGGCTGGCCCTTACCCTAGACAGACCACCTGGCGGTTTAGTATGGATGCCGAACACTCCGTAACTGACCGCCTGGACGAACTGTCAAGGCAGGTGCAGGGCATGGCTGGGTTAATTAACCAAGTCTCGCAGCGTCTGGATGCTTTGCCTGATCCAGCATCAGCTGCTGCAGGTTCTTCTATTCAAACGCCAGTTCTTCCTATATTGAATACCCGTCAGGATCCTAAAATGCTCTTGCCTGACCGTTTTGACGGTAAACCAGACAGATTCCGAACATTTCGGGAATCTTGCCATTTATTTTTTCGTTTTAATTTCCTTCCTTCTGAAGCAGAGCAGGTGGCGCTGGTGGTGCCCTTTTACGAGGGTCACCACAAGACTGGGCCTTGGCTCTACCTGCTGGAGCTCCTGAATGGAACTCATTAAATAAGTTTTTTGAAACATTAGGTCAGATTTATGATGACCCTAATAGAGTTGCCTTGGCCGAGTCCCATCTGTTGTCTATTCAGCAGGGAGTTAGAACGGCCGAGGACTATTGTACGGAGTTTCGTCAGTGGAGCTCGCAGTCAGGGTGGACAGACAGACCTTTGTTAACCCTTTTTAGACAAGGCTTATCTGATTCTGTAAAAGATGCTCTAGTAAGTCATCCAGTCCCTGAAAATCTAGGAGACTTTATGTCCTTGGCTATTTCTATTGATAGTAGGCTTAGGGAAAGGCGTAGAGAGAAATTAAGCAAACCTGGGTCCTCAGCTAAATTCTGGTCTGTCCTTTCGGAACCTATACCTCCTTCTGCTGTTCCTACCTCTTGTTCTATTCCTGAAGAAGAACCAATGATATTGGGGTCCACATCCGCCTCCAGGAGAAAGTATCGCCTAGAAAACGCTCTGTGTCTGTATTGCGGCAAACCTGGACATATCCTGAGAAACTGTCCAACCAGACCTAAACTACCGCCGGGAAAACGCCAATGCCTGAGTGATTTCCGGGAGGGTCACTCAGGCACACAGGTACCTCCTAATAATATCGAGAAATGTTTACTCCCTGCTATTCTTGTTAATGGTAATAAAACTTTTGCATGTCAGGCGATGGTGGATTCAGGTGCCGCCATGAACTTCATCCATGAAGTGGTGGCGCAAGCTCTAGGAATTGAATTAATTCCCTTGAAATACCCATTTCAGGTATCTGGAGCAGATCTAACCCCTTTGTCTGAAGGGAAAATCTTAGCCCGTACTGCTGAGGTGCAGTTTTTTGTCGGCAGTTTACATGTTGAAAAAGTGTCATTTTTTGTTATGAAAAAACTGGCTGCAGACGTTATTCTTGGTTTACCCTGGTTGCGTGTACATAATCCAGTGTTTGATTGGGGAACTTCGGAGTTGGTTAGATGGGGAGATTCCTGTACTTCTCATATTAATACTATTTGTACTATCAAAAATGATATCAAAATTCCGGAATTTATTACCGAGTTCAAAGACGTCTTTGACGAGCTCAGTGCGGAGGCCTTGCCTCCACATCGACCTTATGACTGCGCAATTGATTTGGTTCCTGGAGCTAAACTACCCAAAGGTCGCATTTTTAACCTTTCAGCTCCAGAGCGCGAGTCCATGCGCCAGTACATTAAAGAGAGCCTATCTAAAGGACATATCCGACCTTCAGTTTCTCCTGTGGGGGCGGGGTTTTTCTTTGTTGAAAAAAAAGATGGTGGCCTCCGACCTTGTATTGACTACAGGGAATTGAATAAAATTACGGTCAAAGACCAACATCCTCTGCCACTCATCCCGGATCTTTTTAACCAGATGGTGGTGGCTCGGTGGTTTTCTAAAATTGACCTCCGCGGAGCTTACAACTTGATTCGGATAAGAGACGGGGATGAGTGGAAAACCGCATTTAATACCCCGGAAGGTCATTTTGAATACCTAGTTATGCCTTTAGGTTTGAGCAATGCTCCGGCGGTATTTCAACGTTTTGTGAATGACATTTTTAGGGATCTGTTAGGTAGATATCTAGTAATTTATTTAGATGACATCCTCATATTCTCACCGGATTGGGAATCACATCAGCAACATGTAAAAGAGGTTCTTCTTAGGCTACGTCAAAACCACCTCTGTGCTAAGTTATCCAAGTGTCAATTTGGAGTCCAGGAGATAGGTTTTTTGGGATACATCCTTACTCCTGGTACCATTGGTATGGATCCCAGAAAGGTATCTGCAGTACTTGAATGGGAGAAATCTACTACCTTAAAAGAAGTTCAAAGGTTTCTAGGTTTCGCCAACTATTACCGAAAATTTATCCGAAATTTTTCTTCTATTGTTAAACCTCTCACTGATTTGACCAAAAAGGGGGCGGATCCTGCCTCCTGGACACCAGAGACGGAGGTAGCGTTCGCCACCTTAAAACAACTTTTTACTTCTGCCCCAGTCCTGGTCCATCCTGATCCTGAATTGCCCTTTATTGTAGAGGTTGACGCTTCAGAAGTAGGTGTAGGAGCCGTCCTGTCTCAGGGCACTGAACCATTTACCAACCTCCAACCTATCGCCTACTTTTCCAGGAGGTTCTCCACTACCGAGGCCAATTATGATGTTGGCAATAGAGAGCTTCTGGCGATTAAGTGGGCCTTTGAAGAGTGGAGACACTTCCTGGAGGGGGCCAGACATAAAATTACTGTACTGACTGACCACAAAAACTTATTATATTTAGACAAGGCAAAAAGATTAAATCCCTGTCAAGCCAGGTGGGCTCTATTTTTCACTAGGTTCCACTTTGTAATTACCTACCGTCCCGGCTCAAAGAATACTAAAGCAGATGCCTTGTCCAGAAGTTTTGGTCTTAGTGGTAGTTCTGATGGGGAACCTGAAAATATACTTGCTCCTGGGGTGGTAGTGACAGTTTTGACCTCGGATCTTGAAACCCGTATTCTCAACACTCAGGATGCTGCCCCTAGTGCGTTACCACCAGGTAAATTGTTTGTCCCTAGCCACCTCCGCTTGGAGCTCTTAGAGGAGATCCACTCCTCTGTTCTGGCGGGTCATCCAGGCATTGCTGGTACTGGGAATCTGTTATCACGAACGTATTGGTGGCCATCTTGGCAACGAGATGTTAAAAATTTTGTTCATTCTTGCGAGACCTGTGCCAGATCTAAGGTGCCCCATGAACTTCCAGCGGGTCTTTTACATCCACTCCCGCTACCCAATAGACCCTGGTCACACATCTCCATGGATTTTATTACCGATCTCCTGTCCTCTAAAGGGAAATCGGTAATTTGGGTTGTAGTAGATCGTTTTTCTAAGATGTCCCACTTTGTTGCCTTGAAAAAATTACCTTCAGCTAAATTGTTGGCCTGGTTGTTTATCCGTCACATTTTACGTCTGCATGGTATTCCTTCAAATGTGGTGTCGGACAGGGGCGTACAGTTTGTGTCCAGGTTTTGGAAAGCCTTTTGTAACAGGTTGGGAGTCTCACTTTCTTTTTCCTCAGCCTTCCACCCAGAGACTAACGGTCAAACAGAGAGATTGAATCAATCTTTGGAACAGTATTTGAGGTGCTTTGTGTCTGATTGCCAAGATAAATGGAGTGAATATTTGCCCAAGGCTGAATTTGCACTAAATAATCATGTCAACTCCTCGACTTGGTCGTCTCCTTTCCACATTAACTATGGTTTTCACCCCAGATTCTCCTCAGGAACAGGTAATGAATTCGCCTTTTCCTCAGTAGAGGACGTTGCTAAATCTCTCTGTACTGTATGGGCTGAAAGCCTGGCATCGCTGAGAAAAGCCCAGAAAGTATGTTCCGGCAATGGTCACTCGTTCCCCACCTGAACCAGTGATCGTTCAGGGGGAACTAGAGTATGAGGTGGAACGGGTCATTGATTCACGCAGAGTGCGGAATTCCCTTCAGTTCCTCATACATTGGAAGGGGTATGGACCAGAGGAGCGTGTTTGGGTGGCAGCCAGAGACCTTCACGCTCCTAGATTGGTGGAGAAGTTTTACCGTTCTTACCCTACTAAGCCAGGGGGTCCTCTTGAGGGTCCAGAGGCCCCTCCTCAAAGGGGGGGTACTGTCAGGATACGGAGTCGCCGCGGTCTCCTTCCTGCGCGGCGTCTCCCTGGGAGACGTGTTAGGAGTTCTATTGGGTGTGCTTAGGTCATTAAGGGTTAATCTTTTCCTTGCCTTCAGTCTCCATGTCATTAGCCATCAGGTGTGTTCTCTGCTGCTATTTAATCCCCACCCAGGCATGGATCCTTGCCAGCCATTCACTTTGGGTTTCCTGGTCCCTCTGCTCAGTCTGATTCCCTGTCTGTTTGTATTCGGTCTGTTCTTTGGTTATATACCCGGCTTGTATTTTTGGCTATCCCTTGTCTTTTGATTCGGTACCTTTATTATATCTCCTGACTTGACCTCTTGCTCGTCTGACCTCGCCTTCTCTTCTGTGTCTTGCTGGGACTTGTGGTCCTCCCTGGTTCCATGCTGTTTTAGTCTTTTGTTTTGCATTGCAGTTACACTGTGCTTTCTGTTCAGGTGTGACCCCCGTGACTCCAGTCCCTAGGACTTTCAGGGCCTCCTCTCCCCTTATCCTAGCCGCCGGGATAGAAGTGTCAGGAGCCTTGGTAGACGCACTTCAATTAGGAAGTGCATGGGTCTGCCTCATCTCAGATATTACAGCATAGTTATAGCTGCAGGGCCTGCGACCCCTTTTGTCCTTAGCTGCACAGTGTTGCTTTCCCAGCTGTGTCACTTTGCACTGCCTGACCCTGACTCCAATCCTTACAGTAACAAGCCCAAGTCCCAGTATTACCCCACTATCACAGCCTATCAACTAGACACTCCAAACTCAATAGAACCTCTATGAAAGTGGAAAAATACTTGGAAACATTCTTTCCTCTACATTAGTAGGGAGAGAAAGACAAATTTTAAGCTAAAGAAACATTACCATGCACCCCTTTAAATCACATTGCCCATGAAAACCACAGATGGCATAATCAATGGGAAATCCAAGAGCCTCCACCCTTAACTGTCATTGTGTATGTGTGTGTGTGATGTGGTGAGACCTCCAAATTTACTTTTGTGGCCCTTGAGATGAGCCCGTTCAAATTAAGTTAGAGGCCCTTAAGCTGAGCCATACAAAAATTACTTTTCAGACCCTTGTGTTGAGCCCTCCCAAACTTAGCTTCAGGCCCTTGGGGTGAGGCGAGCCTTGTACCAGCAGAGTTTTAGGCCCTTGAGGTGAGTAACGCCCAAATACCTCTGTATTTTAGAAGCGTATACTGAGCTCAAAAAAGGTATATAAAAAGATATGGGCAAGGTATATAGCACCCATAATCGTCTGTATGTTAGATGTATACAAGCGTACTGTATAGCAAGCACACACTTAGCTTACAACAGGTATAGGACAGGCGATGGGAAAGGTAGATTGGGGGAAAATGATTTGCAAAAAGACTGTATATACAGATGGTGTATGTATACAGAAGGTGTATATATACAGATGGTGTATATACAATCTCCAAGCAGTGGTAGATCTAAGTTTAGCTCTTATAAGAGCTATTGGTGTAAGATTCCTGCCTAAGTAAGTCTAATCTAGCTAACCCCGAGCAGAACGTCTCTCCCTCTCTCCTTCACAGTCGCATCTGAACCGAATCTGACACCCACTATTCTTATAAAGTGGAGGTCACCTGATTTCGCCAGCCAATGACTGTATACAGTTTTTTTTTTTTTTTTTTGATGCCTACGTTGTCCTACTTCCTGTCCCACCTCCCCTGCACAGTTATTGGTGTAAAAAAAGCGCCAGGGGAGGTGGGAGGGGAATTTTTAATGTGTTTACCGCGTGGCATTCGACCGAATATGAATATTTCGAATACCGTAATATTCAATCAAATACCTACTCGCTCATCTCTAATTAGGACCTAAAAAATCTGGTCCTTAGAACCTTAAAAACTAAGTACCAGATACAATCTAAGATGAACAAAACGTGGCAAATTAGATGGTGCAGTATGGGAAAAATAAAGTCCATCCTCACTGCTTCCAAAGGAATTAAGGGGGTACGAATCAGCTAGGTGCTGCTGGGTAAACGCCGTCATCAAATGACCATCAGCAACTGCGACCACTTTCATAAAAGCTGAAGTTTTGGCAGTGCAATGATCTGGAGTATATAGGGGTGTGATAACACAATGCCAAGGAGGAAAGACATCAGCAATGATCTTAGAGAAACAACTTTTGCTGCCCATCAATCTTGGAAGGGTTACAAATCCATTTCCAAACAATTTGAAGTTCTACATTGAGAAAGATTATTCATAAGTGCAAAATATTCTAGCTGACAATTTTCCGAGATTTTCCGAGATGCAGATGCCCAAAAAATGTACCCCAAGGACAGACTGTGCGATGCTCAAATAAAATGCAGTTAGTATGTTAATTGTTCAAGTGTGTGACAGAACAATTAGAAAGACACTGGACAGGTTTAGCTTATTGTCAGGGGAAAGCCTCTTCTTTCTAGAAAGATCATGGTAACGTGACTTACATTTGCATAGTTGTAATTTGACTAAACCAGAAGACTTTCAGCTTTCGCTTTTACTAATACTGCGTTAGTGTTAAAGTGCTAGAAAGGTGTTAGATATAATCCCATGAAAGGTGGTATATTGTCATGAAAGGTGATAGATACCTACGAAAGGTGATACATTCCTATAAAAGGTGGTAGATTCCCATGAAAAGTGATAGATTCTCATTAAAGCTGATACATTCCCACGACAGGTGATAAATTCCCAGTAAAGATGATTAGGGTTGAGCGATCGTGTTCGGAAAAAAATCGGATTTTGATCGGCCATCGAGAAAAATTCACGATCGCAATCGGAATCCGGAACACGATCTTTTTAGGTGGGATCGACATCGGTGATCATTTCCCATAATGCTTTGCTAGCTAGTCTCCCATTCATTCTAATGGGAGACTAGCTGACATCTCTAGTAGCTATAAGCAAAAGCACTGATGCAAATATTTAAAACATAACATTTATTTATATTATTTAAAAAGGTCCCTTCAAACAAGGTCCTCCTATTAAGACCATATTCATGAGTAGTCACAAATACAATAGACTCAAAAACATACACCGCTCAATTCTCACCAATGCAGCAGAGTCAAGATCCGTCTCTCATATAAAGTAATTTAAAACGGTCTTACCAGGGTTGTCTCACAGGTGGGAGAATCAGATAGGGTCAAGGGTCCAGCAAAGGATTTTTACCTGTAATGCCACCTAAAGTTAACCCTCAGAGCCCAAATAACTCCCGCCCTGACAAGGGCAGTCCACAGCTGCCCCTATATGTCCCTGGTATATTACATATATAGATCCCTAGTCCCTACGCGTTTCCTGGCACCGTCTTGCGCCACTCATCAGGGGACTTTGAATTGCTAGGAAATATCCAAATACTACACTGTCTGCTCACAGTGGTGAGACTAGACTAGACTGACATAGTTAAGCACAGCTAACTGACTACCACATGATGTCTATGATAGCAGGGAAACACCCGCTACCTGGTGTCTTTAAAAAGCCTCTCAGGCTCCACCTTCTCATTACACACCTGTTGAACACCTTGGCAGCATACCGGCAACTGTCGCGCCATTCTTGCGTCCTGTGATGATGTAATGTGGGACCGCGTCATCACTATGTTGCCCGTCCCTATACCGGAGTGCCGATATAGTTTCTGCGCATGCGTGCAATATCTAGGAACCATCGCGAGATTTCCTTTCTCCACGCATGCGCACCATAACGCCGGCCGTTCGATGCCGCTCGGCGTATGGCAAATGTACTTGTGCGGCAATCAGTGCCAACTAAGGGAGGGGAAACAGATCAGCCCGTCTCCAGCCACATCCACCCTGGCCCCGCCTTCCCCACAAATTCCTATTATATATGGGGATCCCGCGAGTCATTACCCCTATGGCATATACAGAGTTCCCATCAAAACCCCCTTCATCCAATTCACCAATAAAGGCTACCCTATCTAACAGGGGTTTTGAAAAAAGGGGGGACAAATGTACTTACTGAAGCCGCAATAAATTGCTCCCAGAGCATTGTTAGCCAAAATACACACAGTAAATTTTTAATAGCTTAAAACAAAAACAGACACAAAAAGTAACCTTTGGAGAAAAGCCAGTATATTTATATTCGCCGAGATTAAACAGCATATCCCCTCCTAATGAGAATACCTCAGATGAAACAACAAAAATTAAGTTGTTCATTAAGACCCCTAGGGGCCTCCGTTTTGAGCCTAAAAATCCATCTTGCCTCACACTGTAATGTTTTTTTATACCAATCACCACCTCTGGGATTTGGTTTGACCACGTCGATACCCATAAACCGAAGACATTTTGGGTTACCCCCGTGTTGTATATTCACATGTCTCGCAATGGGTGTGTCTCTTTCATTTCGTATGTCACCCAAATGTTCCCCAATCCTTCTCCTCAGTTCTCTATTTGTTTTCCCTATATACTCCAATTTACATTCACAAGTGACCTTGTAGATCACTCCCTTTGTTCGACAGGAAATGAAATGTTTAATCAACAAATGTTTTTTTAGGTTTTCGGAGTAGAAAAAAAAAAAAAAACATTTGTTGATTAAACATTTCATTTCCTGTCGAACAAAGGGAGTGATCTACAAGGTCACTTGTGAATGTAAATTGGAGTATATAGGGAAAACAAATAGAGAACTGAGGAGAAGGATTGGGGAACATTTGGGTGACATACGAAATGAAAGAGACACACCCATTGCGAGACATGTGAATATACAACACGGGGGTAACCCAAAATGTCTTCGGTTTATGGGTATCGACGTGGTCAAACCAAATCCCAGAGGGGGTGATTGGTATAAAAAAACATTACAGTGTGAGGCAAGATGGATTTTTAGGCTCAAAACGGAGGCCCCTAGGGGTCTTAATGAACAACTTAATTTTTGTTGTTTCATCTGAGGTATTCTCATTAGGAGGGGATATGCTGTTTAATCTCGGCGAATATAAATATACTGGCTTTTCTCCAAAGGTTACTTTTTGTGTCTGTTTTTGTTTTAAGCTATTAAAAATTTACTGTGTGTATTTTGGCTAACAATGCTCTGGGAGCAATTTATTGCGGCTTCAGTAAGTACATTTGTCCCCCCTTTTTTCAAAACCCCTGTTAGATAGGGTAGCCTTTATTGGTGAATTGGATGAAGGGGGTTTTGATGGGAACTCTGTATATGCCATAGGGGTAATGACTCGCGGGATCCCCATATATAATAGGAATTTGTGGGGAAGGCGGGGCCAGGGTGGATGTGGCTGGAGACGGGCTGATCTGTTTCCCCTCCCTTAGTTGGCACTGATTGCCGCACAAGTACATTTGCCATACGCCGAGCGGCATCGAACGGCCGGCGTTATGGTGCTACTATTACTTTATATGAGAGACGGATCTTGACTCTGCTGCATTGGTGAGAATTGAGCGGTGTATGTTTTTGAGTCTATTGTATTTGTGACTACTCATGAATATGGTCTTAATAGGAGGACCTTGTTTGAAGGGACCTTTTTAAATAATATAAATAAATGTTATGTTTTAAATATTTGCATCAGTGCTTTTGCTTATGTATACTATAATCTGTTGCAATTAGTGTGCTATTTTAAGAGCTGATAAGCACATTATAGCTCCAATTTTGCTTTATTTGGATCTCTAGTAGCTACTTACCTGAAGAGATGGCGTGTCCGGTGTTCTCGTTCTTCTTCGCCTTGCTGTCCCCTGCCTCCCAGGTTAGGAGAGTGTGGGCGGGTTAGGAGAGTGTGGGCGGGTACTGGGAGGGGAGACGTCACGGCTCTCCGCCCTGTTCCCGCCCACACTCTCCTAAGCTACAAGCCCCGCCTTCCTAGCGCTTTAAACACTAACCTGGGAGGCGGAGGCAGCGAGGCAAAGAAGACCGAGAACACCGAGCACCGGACAAGCCATCTCTTCAGGTAAGTGGACAACAGGGGGGACTAAGTAGCCAGAGGATTAAAAATAAATCCTCTGGCTACTTAGTGATTAAAAAATTCACTACACAGCGTGGATTCTAACAATTAAAACGTTCAATGGTTAGATTCCATGCTGTATAGTGAATAGGATTGCTTTTAAAAGCCGATCTCTGATTAGTAAAAAAAAATCCTATTGACTTGCATTGGGATCGGAATTGGGATCGAGATCGGGTTCGAATGAAAAATGATCAGAAATCGGATTTCAAAATCGATCCTGAAAAGTCAAGATCAGCTCAACGCTAAAGATGATATATTCCCATGAAAAGTGATAGTTTCCCAAGAAATGTGATAGATTCCTATGACTTGTGATATATTCCCATGAAAAGTGATAGATTCCAATATAAAAGTTGATAGATTCCCAAAAAAGGTGATACATTCCTATGAAAGGTGATAGATTCCCATGACTTTTCAAGGCAATTTTCACTTTTGGTTGAAACAAAAAATTTTGGATCCAAATTGAAAAAAATACAAAACAAAACAAATTTTGAAAAGTTTCCTTTTCTCTACCCCATAACCACAATACATATGGAGCAATAAGCCCCTCCCACAGTCCACAGCCCGTATCTTTTACATAGAGGTTGTCTTATACTGCATAATCCGTAATACCTTTCCACCAATGTCTTACCTTGGAAAATGAGGGCGGTTCCATTTCCAATATAGATATGATGACTATAGTAAGTACAGAAGTAAGTTCCGGAATCTTTGCTCTGTGTATTACGTATCTGCAGTGTGGCCTTATGGTCATCATTACTACAGGCATATTTATTCCTGTTATTATTTAGATCACAGGATTTAACAAGTGAAATGTTTCCTCCCGATGTCCAACTTCTATGGTACCAAGTTATCAAAGTCACACCTTCTAATGGTTGGCTGGATACACAGGAGATGTTTGCCGTGGTGTTGGCTCTAACATATATGACGTCCTCCGGCTGATACAGATCTACCGGTATAGCAATAGCTGAAATAGACATTCCATATTAATCTAAATCACTGTAAATTAGAATATTTTTGGCTACACGTCATAGGTTATACATACAGTATAAGTATCCACTGCTCATTGCTTTCAGCTACAGACTTGGATACATCCAGATTTTGCTTATTTCTTGCCTTTTCAATTTAATACATAAAATTTTCCATACCGGTTTTTTCCCCCTTAGTCACATATCTTGTACTTCTAATAAATACAATAGTTGCATTTCTTGTACAAATTGTAGATAATAATCTTGTGGTCGGGAAGTTCTTACCTTCAGCTATGAGGAGTACAATGATAAGATTCATCTCTGTCCTCCGGCAGAATGTCTTCTCAGCCCAGTATACTACACGACAGTCTCTATCTATATCATTGCTGTCACGGAAGTGACCACTCACACTCCTTCCTGCTGCTGGGGGTGTCTCAGCCCAAACTACTTGCTATTTTTTCTATACTTGCAGCAGATTTCTTTTTTTTTTTTTCAGCACGTGAAAGTCACTTTCATTCCTTTGTATGGGGGTGCTGTGACAATGTTATTTTGTGGAAGAAAATACAATTTATGTTTTTGGAGGGGGGTAAAGATGGTTATGAATTTCTGTAATATAATGCCACATAAACTTATTGGATAAGGCTAAATATTTTAGATTTCTGGAATTACTTGTGCCAAAACAACCACTTTCTTTTCTAGCACTTTTTGGCTGCAGATCGCTACGTGGGGCTTTAGTCTCATTGAGTTTGTGTTTTATGTTCTCACACTAAAGTAAATATTCACTTCGTAGGAGCTGATCTCCTGCAATACCCTGTGCAGCCTCAGGACAGGTGGGGCAGTATTTAAGTAAGAAATCAGCCATGTTTTTCTAATCATAGGAAATCTCTTCTGGCTTATAGTATGATCAGCAGCCTGAGCCCAGAACCAAGAAAGGTTACCATTGTATTACCGCTAGCGATGTCTGGTTCTTGTGGAAGAACTAAAATCTCTAAGAAAAGAATCTGATCTGGATAAGAGGCAGTGTTCTTTTACAGATTTAGATAACAGATTGTAAATCCTTGTGGTCAGGGTCTAGAGTATAGATCGTAAAACCTAGTGTTCAGGTTCTAAATTATAAAACCTAGTGTTTTGAGTCTAGGTTATAGGTTGTAAACCTTTATGGTCAGGGTCTAGATTATAGATTGCAAAACCTGGTGTTTGGGGTCTAGATTATAGATTGTAAACCTGTGTGGTACAAATCAAGATTGTAGATTGTGAAGCCTAATGTTTTGGGTCTAGATTATAAACTGCAAACCCTTATGGTCATGGTGTAGATTCTAGGTTTGTAAACCCTTATGGTCCGGGTCTACATTATAGATTGTAAAGCCTAGTGTTTTGAGTCTAGATTACAGGTTGTAAACCCTTGTGGTCATGGATCTAGATTATAGGTTATAAAACCTAGTGTTTTGGGTCTAGATTACAAGTTGTAAAACTTAATGTTTTGGATATAGACTATAGTTTGTAAACCCTTGTGGTCAGGGTCTAGAGTATATAATGTAAAACCTATTGTTTTGTGCCTAGGTTATAGGTTGTAAACCTTTATGGTCAGGGTCTAGATTATAGATTGCAAAACCTGGTGTTTGGGGTCTAGATTATAGATTGCAAACCCTTGTGGTACAAATCAAGATTATAGATTGTGAAGCCTAATGTTTTCGGTCTAAATTTTAGATTATAAACCCTTGTGTTCAGTTTTCAGGGTCTAAACTGAAAAACCTAGTGTTTTTGTTCTAGATTATAAATGGTAAACTCTTGTGGTCAGGGTCTAGAATATAGATTGTAAACCTTTAAGGTCAAAGTGTAGATTATAAACCCTTGTAGTAAAGGGCTGGGTTATAGATTGTGAAGCCTAAATTTTGGGTCTAGATTATAGGCTGCAAGTCCTTATGGTCAGGGTGTAGATTCTAGGTTTGTAAACCCTTATGGTCAGAGTGTAGATTATAGGTTGTAAACCCTTATCAACAATAGATGCGAAAAAATATATAGGATGGCCGTCTCTTACCACTTGTGGCTGACTTCAAGGAGGTGCCAAACTCTGTTCCTGGACTATGGGAACCTGTATAAACTTTATTTAGATCCATTCTAGACACCAAATGCTAGCCAGGTGTAGAGTTTGATTAGCATCCTATATAAGGGTAAGGAATTTGTAATGTAGACATGCTATGATTAAGGGGGGGCTGCCCCCCGAAACGCGTAAGCCAAGCGATTTTATTGTCACTGTGTTTTTTGTCTGATTGTCTGGTCTATGGCCTGTTTGTTTTTTTAAGAAGATTACATGAAATAAAGCATTGAAGATTTTTTAGACTTCGGAGTGTTGCAAATTCATCGTGGTTTCAGTGTTCTATCTCTGTAAACCCTTATGGTCTGGGTCTAGATTATAGATCATAAAGCCTAGTGTTTTGAGTCTAGATTACAGGTTGTAAACCCTTGTGGTCATGGATCTAGATTATAGGTTATAAAACCTAGTGTTTTGAGTCTAGATTACAAGTTGTAAAACTTAATGTTTCGGATATAGATTATGGTTTGTAAACCCTTGTCGTCAGAGTCTAGAGTATACATTGTATAACCTCGTGTTCAGGGTCTAAATTGTAAAACCTAGTGTTTTGAGTCTAGGTTATAGGTGAAACTACAACTCCCAGCATGCTCCATTCACTTCCATGGGAGTTCCAAGAACAGCAGAGCAAGTATGGATGCAGGGAGATGTAGTTTTGCAACAGCTGGAGTGCCAAAAGTTCCCTAACCCTGGTCTAGATTATAGATTGCAAAACCTGGTGTTTTGGTTCTAGATTATAGATTGTAAACCCTTGTGGTACAGGTCAATATTATAGATTGTGAAGCCTAATGTTTTGGGTCTAGATTTTAAATTGTAAACCCTTGTGTTCAGTGTTCAGGATCTAGATAGGAAAATCTAGTGTTTTTGTTCTAGATTATAAATTGTAAAACCTTGTGAACAGGGGCTAGATTATAGATTGTAAACCCTTATGGTCAGGGTGTAGATTATAGGTAGTAAAATGTTAAAAGAAGTCTATTAGCATGGAAATCTGTATCAGACTAATGACAGTACCTTGTAGGGTGGCTTCTACACTTTCCAAAGATGTCTTTATTTTATATTGTAGATTAGAGATGAGCGAGTAGTTAAATATTCGATATTCAATATTCGTTTCGAGTAGCCCCTCAATATTGGACTACTTGAATCGAATATCGAACCCTATTATAGTCTATGGAGGGAAAATGCTCGTTTCAGGGGTAGGCAACATTCGATCAAATTGAACTTACCAAGTCCACGAGTGAGGGTCGGGCTGGATTCTCCGAGAAGTCTTCTCCGTGCAGCGTCCCCGCGGCATCTTCCGGCAATGAATTCACTCTGCTAGGCATCCGGCCTGGGCAGAGTCAACTGCACATGCCCGCACTACAAGAAAATGGCTGCTTACAGTCAAAGCGGCCATTTTCTTGTAGCGCGGGCATGCGCAGTCGGCTCTGCCCAGGCCTGATGCCTGGCAGAGTGAATTCAGAGCCAGAAGACATCACGGGGATGCTGTGCGGAGAAGACTTCTTAAGGTAGGAGAAGAACCAGCGTTAAATGGCCAACTGTATAGCATTTGGCCAATCAATGCTGATTCTGCATTGAACTTTTCCATTCGAATAGCGAGTGGTACTCGATCGAGTACGAGTATTTCAAATACCGTAGATCGAATACCTACTCGATTGAGTACTACTCGCTCATCTCTATTGTAGATCAATTCTTTAGGGGCATTTCTTCTGGAGTGACATTTCCCACTTTGTCACGCTGTGTCTGCTGTTTAGGAATATTACCTGGAATGGAGAGCAAAGCCCTGGCAATTGAACATACGCTTCCTCAAGCCCTTTTCAGATAATTGGCATAAGAATAATATGTTGATTTTCATGAAAATGGAGCTGCAATGTCAAATAAGAAAGACATCTTTGGAAAGAGTAGAAGCCGCCCTATCAGGTACTATCATTAGTTTGATACCGATTTGCTCTGCATTCCCTGCAGTATCTCTATAAGACTGTTGGCTTCTAAAGATGCAGGAATACTGAAGACTGAATAGCATTGTGGGTAAATTTGCCTCCTGGTTCTGGGTTCATTATTTCTGTAAGACTTTAGTCATAAACTGTGCAAATACATATAACACACTATTTATGGCAACGTATTCTACAACTGTCAGGAGATGCAACCTTTATACTAAGAAGTACAGAAGGTGAAGAAGTTGGCAAGATGATTTTCATAGTGTGTTCTTCTATTTTGAGAAGGTGTCTCTATTGCTGGGCTGTAATATTCATCTATCAGTAAACAGGAAGTAACGTCCACTTGAGTTTCGGTGGTTAAACCTGAGACCATGAAATGTACTGAAGTTACAAAAAAGTTACTCTATATTTTATGGAAAATGAATAAAACCCTATTGATAAAAGGTATGTAAGATATTACATCACATATGTGCGGGTGCAGGCTCCAGACCAAATATTCTTTCAAAATATGTACAATAAATCAAAAAATGTTGTGAACTTGGGGGTAGAATGGAGTCATGTGAGTGCTTGTATAAACGTAACTTTCCTGTTGTGTTCGTTTGTGTGCTACACTGTGCTATACGGGGCTAAAGGAGTTATCTCATTGCTCCCTTAAGGCCCTCACACACATTCACGTTGGCCCTTAACCACTTGCTGCTTGCCCATTGACTTTAGACATCTTAGTGTTTGGCAATTACATCTTGAAGGAGGTTCCTATATGTTCTTTCAGAGTTATCTACTGTGTGAGACAAGAGTCAGAAGGTGGCTCCCGAAAAAGAGGGCAGGGATGGTATACTACCATCCCTGCCTTCCTTATTGTTGTATACACCCAATGAGCGCCATGTTTACAAGTATGGGAGCTTTCATGATGAAGCCTTCTCCTGGCTGGATGGTCAGGTGGTTTGCCAAGTTCTCGGGAACTGCCTGAACTGATATCAATGAGCAGTAAGGCTACCTTCACGTGACCAGGGGGCAAAATGGGGCAAAAAGTGAAAAACAGCCATTTTTCATAGCCATCTTGTACCTGATTTATTAAGAGGCCGGAGTTTCTTGATGATTCAGGCTCACCTCGCACTAGTTGGGGCCTTCAAGACTGGCTAAAAAAAATCCTAGTCGTAATAAATCTGCCCCAACATTTTGTTTTTTCCTTAAAAAGAAAAAAAAACTGTCTTGATATTAAATAGTTTTTATTAAGAAAATGTAAATTAATATTTTTGATATAATATATGTACATGGTTGCTCTCCGTGGATTTTATTGTTCAAGTTTATTGAGTCTATTAAGATTATTTATATTCAACTCCGCATAGGCAATTGCATCCTGGAATAAAAAGAAATAATAATCAATCCATGGACCTTCTATTAAATACATTGGGTTATATCCTTTGCTTTACGGCACCTTACTGACTCTGGGCTAATGTGAAGTTAATGCAAATTGTTCATCTAGATTAAAACTTTACAAGATTGTATCACATCCAGTACATTGACATAATAACTCCATATGTGTGCAGCTTTCAATAACATATTTAGATATCGCAATTTATATGTAGAAAGTAAAAGGGTTAAGGGGATATTGTCGCTCCTTAGGGAGAGACCACCATTTAGGTGTGTGGAGTCTTATTAAGCCATTTGCGCTCCACTGTGCAAAGGAACATGGGAAGAATATGCAAATCTGTCTTCCATGATGTAATTAGGAAGACAGTGCCTCAATCATGCAGCCCAATAGAGGGTGCTCCCTTTAACATCATGCCTGACCTTCCCAGACGCCTTTGCTGCAATGATGTGGGATTTTACCAAGTGCAGTCTCTCAGTCGAGGACAGCTGTTTCGATCTGATTGGATCTCTTCAGCAAAGGCCTCTGGGAAGGTTGGGCATGAGGGAGCGCCCTCTATTGGGCTGCATGACTGAGGCACTGTCTTACTATTTACTTCATGGAAGACAGATTTGCATATTCTTCCCATAGAAAGTAAAAGTAATACTATACTGTAGCTAAAAAAAAAAAAAAAAAAGAACACAAAGAGCACATCATAATGTAATACGTCCAAAAAGTTCTGGTAGGAAAACTCAACTAACTTTGTCATTTGAGCCATAGAGAGGACCTGCCTACAATTACAAAATGGTATATGGCACACCTCATTGTACCCCTTTATTTTCACATTTAATAAAAATATGGCCCCAAGAAGGGTATATGTAAACTTGGTCTTACTCTATCTAGACTGTAACTTTTTGTTTTGGAAAATAAGAACCCATTCACATAAAGCCTTCTAGGGGCGGATGGATTGTAAATGAGGTGAGTCATTCACCATTTTGTCCCCCCTTTAATCTAGTACCCCTTGGGATCCATTGATGTAGTTGGTGATGACCAAACATCTAGAACATTTTGGCCTCTGCTTTTGTTACAGGAAAAATTCTTAATACATTTGTGCTAAAGGATTAATTTTAGGAATATAAAACATTGTGAGGAAAAGTCTAAGGAACATCTCATTCCATGGAATGTGGTGGAGTTGAAGACTTCTTTACTCTGGTTCTAGTCAAACAGAAGAACCTAAAGTACTTTATTCGTCTTGAGACATGATATCCTATAATTGTGTATTTTTAATGTTTCATATCTTACCATTTCTGTAAAACTAGTACAAAATCACTCTAGTCATATGTGGTCAGCAAAGATCAAAGATGGTCTACGACTAAATGTGGCCTCCACAAAGACACAATTTGTAGGTCTACTCTTATATTCTACTACCATATATTTGTGATATTTACCTCAGTCAAAGGATCCTTGTGAGTTTCATTATCTGAAATATGGAATGAAGACAACTTAGAATTATGTCTATTTGGATAAATTTTTGGACATTTGACCTTGTTTAAGCCAAACTGTAGAGTGTGTAGAGTGGCTTCTGGGAGATTCAGAATATTCATGGAGTGTCTACCTATGGCAGGTATGTAGATATACTGTAACTAGAGGGCAGTACTGGGCAACTTTAGTGAGTTGCTATCTATTTTAATATTGCTCAATGGGACGTGTTTACCTGTGAGCTTCATGGTCCTCATGAGATGAAGCAACAAAATCAATGTCAATAGAGTCCCAGCAGTCACCAATGCTATAAGATAACTTTGACATTTCGAAGAAGGATGGAGTTCACCTGAAAGATGACCAGAACACAGGATCGTAAGAGTAATCCTGACTGTTATAAGCAAGTCCCTTTGACTGTTATTATTGCCCTAATGGAGATCTGGCTCCCTCCATACACCGGCCTACCCAAGAACAGGTCACCTATTTCCCCACTGATTCTGGTGCACACAGAATAAGAAGGAAGAAGGAAGCCCGGCAGAATGCACATACTGGACACTGGGCACAAGTGTGAAAGAAGCATAAGGAGTTTCTCCACCAATGTCGTTATATCAGATTACTCAAAAACTATGCTTTGCAAAGTGATATCTTAGTTACAGGCAAGAGGAATATCTTTTCTGTCTAAGAACTTTTCCATTTTATCAGCCTTTTTCTCAACAAAACATGTCCATGGAAAAGAGAGCAAAAGTCATATTGAAAGATGAAGGTTTTGTGGATGGACAATGAAAAGGATGGCGCTAGTGTAATGTCCAATGAATAATAAAACAAGGGAAATTTTTGTTATGTACCATCATAAACTATATTATAATCATGCGTTGAGAATAATTAAAATAATAACAAACATTCAATTGAAAATAATTCTCTATATCTTATTATGTTATTACATTAGTTATGACTTTATGTTTCCAGGGTCCATTGTTACCTTTGTCTGGGATTTCCCAGTGGACATGGGTAGGAAAAGATGTTATCCAGGCTTCACAAGTCACTTTCTCCCTATGGTTCCAGTTGTCCTTGTGAAGTGAGATGATGTTCATCACAGTCCATGTTCCATCTGGTTCCTCTTTAGAGATGATCCTGCCCTTGTGATACGTTCCTGAGATGTTCCAATAGAGATGGACGGTATTATGAGCCCCAAGGGCTACACAAGTCAGAGACAAAGTGTTAGGATGGAGAAGCTGGCGATGGCTGAGAATATGAACGGAGCTTCTAGAGGTGGACCTGTCTGCAAATATGGAATGATGGCACCATTGAGTAAATATATAGTGTTTCTGGGATTTTTGTAGGTATTATAACAATATTATTCTACTTACATACCATAACTAGGTTGTCAGTAGGTTCAAACTATGAAGGAGAAGAAGAAGGATAGGAAGAGGAGAGAACAAGAAGATAAGAAATAGAACAACAAGAACAAGTCTATCAAGAACATTTAGTAAGGTCATCATGGACATAAAGAACTTCTAGCCTGTGGTTGTGTTTTGATATTAATAACATATCAATAGGATAAGTCATCAGTATCAGATCATCGGGGGTCCAACAATCTCAGCTGATCCATGCTGCCTCCAGGAACCTATACAAAAGACAGAGCATGAAGCAGAAGACTCCATCTACTGTAAAGCATATGTGCTGGAGTACTGACGTTCTGCTCCTTTCCACCATTCTGATAGTGATTACCTATCCTGAAGAGAAGTCTTCAGGAGAGCCATAAGCAGAATTGGAATCTCTTGGGATCCAATGCAAAATGTTTAATGTGGCTCTTGGGCCCGGTTCACATCTGCTTTCAGGATTTCATTCGGGGAGTCAAGGACTTTTCTCTCTATGTGTTGTGTGGAAACCAAGTGGAAACCACATGGACCCTATTATAGTCTATGGGGTCCGCGTGTTTTCCCAGGTAACTGTTTTTCTATGCATATCGGTTTCCGATTGGGACTCCCCAAGCAGACTCCTCGAACAGAAACCCAAACACAGATGTGAACCAGGCCTTACTTACCATGTCCTATCTAAAATATTTACGTTTACCATTATTTCAAAGAGTCCTTTGGGCCCCCTCAGGTTCCAGGGCTCGGTAGCGATTCCTACTTCTGCATCCCTCTATGGCTATGACCCTGATCATCAATATAAAAAATGGCCCCCGGTCTGGAAAACTAATCTGAATATGTTCTCAGGAACACCTATTGGAGAATTTAGTTCTGAACATATTTTATTTGACCTATAAGGTCACAGTTTAAGTTTTTGTGACTTTTTGCTCTATTTTTGAACAAAATATTTGTGACTTTTCACTATTGTTTGGTTAAAGAGACTTGCAAGGTACCATGGAAGTGGTAAGGTGAGTATTACTCATCTTACCACTCAGTCAGTGGTTAGCACTGTGGCCTTGCAGCATTGGGGTACTGGGTTTGAATCTGACCAAGGGCAACATTGACATGTTTGTATGTTCTCCCTGTGTTTGTGTGGGTTTCCCCTGGTACTATGGTTTCCTCCCACATACCAAACAGCAAATTGCCAGGAACATTGGCTTCAGATAAAACAACTGACTCCTGTGGGTGTTGGGATGGGTTCCTGTATGGCAGCCCCTTACTGTGGGTGTTGGGATGGGTTCCTGTATGGCAGCCCCTTACTGTGGGTGTTGGGATGGGTTCCTGTATGGCAGCCCCTTACTGTGGGTGTTGGGATGGGTTCCTGTATGGCAGCCCCTTACTGTGGGTGTTGGGATGGGTTCCTGTATGGCAGCCCCTTACTGTGGGTGTTGGGATGGGTTCCTGTATGGCAGCCCCTTACTGTGGGTGTTGGGATGGGTTCCTGTATGGCAGCTCCTTACTGTGGGTGTTGGGGTGGGTTCCTGTATGGCAGCCCCTTACTGTGGGTGTTGGGATGGGTTCCTGTATGGCAGCCCCTTACTGTGGGTGTTGGGATGGGTTTCTGTATGACAGACCCTTACTGTGGGTGTTGGGATGGGTTCCTGTATGGCAGCCCCTTACTGTGGGTGTTGGGATGGGTTCCTGTATGGCAGCCCCTTACTGTGGGTGTTGGGATGGGTTCCTGTATGGCAGCTCCTTACTGTGGGTGTTGGGATGGGTTTCTGTATGACAGCCCCTTACTGTGGGTGTTGGGATGGGTTCCTGTATGGCAGCCCCTTACTGTGGGTGTTGGGATGGGTTCCTGTATGGCAGCCCCTTACTGTGGGTGTTGGGATGGGTTTCTGTATGGCAGCCCTTTACTCCCCTACTCCCCGCACTTAACTTTGAGTCTCTTCATTACAAAAACGCATCGCAAATCTTTGTCATTGTCATGTTATATAATATTTGTCAAAAAGTTTATGGCATTAAAGAAATCCTCTTTAGCTTACCTCCAACATGCAGATTGGTTCCATTGCCAAATTTTCGATCAAGAAAAGAATAAGTATACACACAGTAATAAACTCCAGAGTCATCAGTTTGTACATTAGATATCTCCAGACTGGCTATGCCTTGCTTGTGGTTACAGACATATTTGTGTGGATCATTATCTCGACCACATGACTTCACATGGAGCAGATCATCACTGCTTCTCCATTTCCTATGATACCAGGAGACCTTATAATTACTATCTAAGGCTTCACTGGACAGACAAGTGATGACTGCGGAGCCATTTACATCCACAGATACAATATTCTGGGGCTGATACAGATACATAGAGCCAGTAATCCCTGTAAGAGAAGACATCAAACATATCATTGTAGACCATCATAAGCATAATATAGAATAATACAATGATAAATTCTTATTTCTTACCTTGAATAAACAGAAGTATATACACAACACCCATATCTGGTGCTCAGCACAAGGGTCAGATACGTACTGGAGATCACTCTAGGTTATATCATCCTATACTCCCCATATGTGACCATATATAGCAATGTAAAAAATTCTGGTGCCTCCCACCTCACCCTTAAAGACACTGCCAAAAAACGTGCACATGTTATCTCACACAGAGATAAGACAAACAGCCCGACACCAAAGCAAAGGATTATGTTCTAACGACTGCTAATTTTGTTGTAAATTTTTGATGAAATCCCTTTCATTTGGGATAGGATTCAAAAATGTTGATTGTCGGGGGACTCACAGTGTATTTTTGTCTCAGAAATGCAACATAATGTGGTATTTGACTAGACAAGGAGCAGAAGACTCAGAGAGATCAGTGTGAGAGTGGAAGATTCTCAGTTTATCTTGGGTTGTCTTCTTTGAGGTTCTCCTAAATATAGGTAATTGTCCAATATGTAGCATCTTACACATTCTCCATATTCGTCCCTGTTTTTCTTATCTCGTCTATATGTCCATCATCCTTCCTAGACCTTGTACTTGACTATTTTTTGCTTGTTCTTCCTAATATTAAGTCTACTCTCATCTCCCATTGCCTCCATGCTTGCCCAAGTCAATGGACCCACCTGAAATTCAGATAAGCTGCCTGTCCCATGTTATGCCATGAATTCATGAATTTCTTACGACCTGGGTAACTTTTTTAGTTTTCGCCTACCCAGTTTTCTGGCTTCTTGCCTTGCTGGATGTATTCCATGATATATTTGTGTTCAGTTCATGTGGCTTTTAGTTGTTTTGGGGAAAAAAAATCCAAATTTATGAGTACTTTACATGATTTCCTGAAAGTTTGAGTTATTGTTTTAGTGTTCTCCGCGTAGACCAATTATGTAACCGTACGGTATTGTAGGACCAGCTGCTCAGGCTGTTGGTTGTATTTTTATTCTATTATTGTCTATTTGGTATTTTTCATTGTGGTCATCCATGGACAACCCAAAATATCAGTATTAGGGTTGAGCCGATCTTGAGATTTCAGGATCAATTTTAAAATCCAATTTCCGATCATTTTCCAGCTGACTCCAATCCCGGTTGTGAAATTTGCTCGATCGTCAATCGGTATCCGATCTTTCCTGATTCTGATCTCTCAACCCTAATTGTATATCATATATACAGTAGGGTTGAGCCAATCTTGAGATTTCAAAATCCGATTTTCGATCATTTTCCACCCGATCCGGATCAAGATCATGAAATTTGCTCGATCACCGATCGGGATCCGGTCTTTCCCAATCCCGATCTCTCAGCCCTAGTAGTCGGAAACATTTTGAATGATGATTTACATTTTCTGCATTGGAGTAGTTGTAAGACATTGGTCACATTTGGGAATATTTTGAGGGTTTTAGGGTATTTAATAAAAGTTAAGTTTTATATGGATGTAGTTCTCTATTTTCTCTTGGTTGGAATTGTCTGTAACATCCGTCCTGCTGGAGGTCGACCGTCCAGTATCTTTTATTTCACGTATGTTAGTCTTATAGTTATGTTTGTCTTAGTTGTAGGGTTAAAGTGGTTACCAATAGTGTGATATTTACCAACTATGTAATTTTTTTTTTATTTAAAAATGAGTGGGGGAAGTGCATTGGCGGGGACCTACCCTCGCGCCGCATTCATCATCATTTACCCCAAAGTGATATAAATGACAGCAAAATATACGCCAAAAAGGAGTCGGCATAGATTTGCCCCTGGGTGCAAGGAGGCCGGGAGGAGGCACCTAACACATCAGGAAGCTAGGTCTCGTCATGAATTAAATGGGTTATCCAGTTATTGTAGTAGCCCGCGGGGTAGCTGGAGGAGGTGTAAAATTAAGAACATCATACTTTCCTGTCCCAGGTGCTTCATTGGTCTCTACCACTGTCCATTGAATTTTCTGCGGATGCATTGATGCCAGAAGTCCTCAGCTCCACATGACTGCTGAGACCAATCAATGGCTTCACCCTTGAGACCACTGATTGGCCTAAGTGGTCACATAAGACTGAGTACTTCCAGAATGGGTGCACAGGCATGAGACTGAATGGCAGACAACAGAGTGCTGGGCTTTTTTAATTTAATTACGGAGGTAAATGGCACGGATTTCGCACGGATTTTAGCATAAATCCACGTCATATTCCACGCAGAAAAAAAGCCTCCTCACACAACTCTATGTGTAGGGTTTTTTTCTGTGCGGATTCCATGCCAAAATATGTGCGGAATCCATGCCATTTACAACTGTGTGAATACACCCTTACAAATAAAATCAAATCAAACAAGCTTAATTGGCACGTCCAAATAGGCAAATAGCAGGAAGTGGGTCTCGTCTTCTAGGCCCCCCTGGTCACAGTGCTGGCAAAGTCTGTTCTCCCGTGGCTTGTACGTCTGCCTGTGTCACCCAATCTCCATCTCCAGGTTGTGGGCGCTCAGTCTGTACCGGCTCAGGGTCTGTCTGTGTTTGGGGTGGTGTATTCTCTCCAGGTAGGTGGCCATGGTGTAGTCCCTTTGTAGGGATTGGTACACGGTGAGTTTTTTGGAGTTATTTATTTTGTGTCTCCATTCTTCAATGTACCACTCTCTGTTTGCCTCTGTGGTCCCCTTTATTTCGGCCTTGGTTATCATCTGTTGGTGTTTTGGTTTGGTGGTTGGCTGTTTGGTTGGTGGGTGTCTGGTTTGCTCAGGTGGCTTAGCCAAGCTTGATGGTGGTAGGAGTCGGGCTTGCTCCCCTGGATGTGTGCATGGAAAGCTAGCACCCTCTTCTGTATGGTGAGCCATAGGGGGAGTCTGCCTAGCTCTGCCCTGCAGGCTATGTTGGTGGTGTTGCGATGGACATGGATCAGGTATTTGCAGAACTCCAGGTGGAAGTTCTCTGTTGGGCTGGAATCCCACTTTGACTGGTCTGGGTAGGTGGCTGGGCCCCAAACCTCACTGCCATAGAGAAGGATCGGGGAGATGACTGCGTCAATTATCTTCAGCCAGACCCTCACCGGTGGTTTGAGGTGGTAAAGTTGTCTTCTGATGGCGTAGAAGATTCTGGAGGCTTTTGCTTTCAGGGTTTCTATTGCTGCTTTGAAGCTTCCTGATTGGCTGAGCTCCAGCCCCAGGTAGGTGTAGCTGTTGGTTTTCTCCAGTGTGGAGCCGTTCAGTGTGAATTGTGGGGTGGTGGAGGCTTTATTGTGGCCCTTCTTCTGAAATACCATGACTTTGGTCTTCTTCTGGTTGATGGGTAACGCCCATGTGGTGCTGAATTTTTCCAGCACTGACAGGCTTTCTTGGAGGTCTTTCTCGGTGGAGGCCAGGAGTAGGAACTTCACCTCCCGGTCCCGGAAGTTCCTTACATCTGCCTCCCTATGAACTGCTCCAATTGGTGGACAACCCCTTGGGTCTGGGACATTACAATACAATATGCCAATTTTGGTAAGTTCTCCCAGTATTTTTACATCAGTATTTACCTCTATTAAGTAAGAAAATTTGTCTATTATTGCTCAATATTTTTGGGCCTTTTCCTTCTTATAAGGTAATAGGTGTCTTTTTAACGGGACTTTTCATTTTGATTTTTTGTTTTTTTGTATTATAATAGATTGAGTTATCTGAATATTCCAAAGCGTTATAGTCTATGTATAGAAAATGAATACATAGGATAACCTGAGGACAGAGTTAGGTCTCTCCTATAAAACCATCAACATGTCAACCCAGGGGTGTAACTACCGTAGAGGCAGCGGAGGCAGCTGCCACCGGGCCCGGACCATTAGGGGGCCCGGTGACAACTGAGTTTTGTTTTTTGATTTTTTTTAATAAGCCGTTGTGGGCCCTATTTACTTGCCGATCCTGGCTAGGCCGGGATCGGTAAGTGACACCGCGGGCCCCACAAATATGGGTGTCCACAGTGGGACATAATACTGTGTGCAGGGGACACTATGGGGGATAATACTGTGTGCAGGGGACACTATGGGGGATAATACTGTGTGCAGGGAACACCATGGGGCATAATACTGTGTTCAGGGGCCACTAATGGACATAATACTGTGTGCAGGGCTTACTAAGGGACATAATAAAGTGCGGAGGAGGGGTCGGTCAAGGTCTTCGGCGTCGGTGTCGGTTGGGGGGAGGGGGGCCCATTCATGTCAAAAGTTCGCCACAGGGCCCTGCCATTCCTAGTTACGCCACTGTGTCAACCTCAGTGGTGCCTACACCGGTATAGCGCTATAAATGTATGACACCGAGCCAGTAGATGATAGACAATTTATTGTGATATGCAAATTACACAATATATAAATGAATAAAATAAAGGATACAATAGAAACCTCAGAGTTTATTGTGAACTGAACCAATCCGTCGTTGTTAGGGTGCATTCACACTGAGTAAACGCTAGCTTATTTTGTAGAGTAAAATTACACTTGTAAATTTTGCTATCCCATTGACTTCAATGATATTTTTTTACAAGTGTAAAAATACGCCTGTAAAAAATACGCCTGTAAAAAATACGCCTGTAAAAATACGCCTGTAAAAATACGCCTGTAAAATGTCATTGAAGTCAATGGGATAGCAAAATTTACAAGTGTAATTTTACTCTACAAAATAAGCTAGCGTTTACTCAGTGTGAATGCACCCTTACAATGTAGAATAGAGATAAAGGGGGTTGATCATCACAGAACACAAATTCTAGAACTGTATGGAACCATTGTGAAAGAAAAATGGACAAGAAAAAGTCAAAAATATTGCCAAGGCATCAAAAACTGTACCAGAAATATAATAAAACGGGGAATTATATAATACAAAATATAAAGATTAGATAGAAAAGTTGGGGCATTTTTTTTTTAGAGTGTGTTTTTCTTTTTAAGACCAAGCCTATTATTAGACAACTGTATTGAGTTTCACAGTTATGTTTCACCTCGAGGTGTAAGCAGGATGTTGCGACGCGTCCAGTCTCTGTGGTTAAGCAAAGTTTATGAATTGTTCTAAAGTGGAAAAAAAAGAAATGTAAGCCAAAAAAAAAATACCTAAAAAAATTTAAGTTCTCGGACACCAGATCTGCTCTTGACTTGGACTACACACTAGTGTTACCTCTCCAAACGCTTATGTAATCTATATTTTCCTGATGAATCCAAAATACAATAGGAAGTGATATTATTTCGTCTTCATTTCTTGGGGCCGCAAGCTCTTCGTTAATCTCTTGGTCCCAACACCATTTGGGCCATTTTTTAAGACTTGCAAATGATTCTACAGTCTTAATAAATTTGCCCCAATGTACAGTAATAGAGATGAGCGAGTAGTACTCGATCGAGTAGGTATTTGATCGAATATTGCGGTATTCGAAATACTCGTACTCGATCGAGTACCACTCGCTGTTCGAATGTAAAAGTTCGATGCAGAACCAGCATTGATTGACCGAATGCTATACAGTCGGCCAATCAACGCTGGTTCTTCTCCTACCTTTAGAAGTCTTCTCCGTGCAGCTTCCCCGCGGCGTCTTCCGGCTCTTCATTCACTCTGCCAGGCATTGGGCCTGGGCAGAACCGACTGCCCATGTCCGCTTGTGGTGCAGGCATGCACAGTCGGCTCTGCCCGGGCCCGATGCCTGGCAGAGTGAATGAAGAGCCGGAAGATGCTGCGTGGACTTTGCATGGAGAAGACTTCTCGGAGGATCCAGCCCGACCCTCACTCGTGGACTTGGTAAGTATAATTTGATCGAACGTTGCCTACCCCTGAAACGAGCATTTTCCCTCCATAGACTATAATGGGGTTCGGTATTCGATTCGAGTAGTCGAATATTGAGGGGCTACTCAAAACGAATATCGAATCTCGAACATTTTACTGTTTGCTCATCTCTAATTAGGAGAGAGCCATTGGTTCCTAAACTTCCCCTTAGGACCTTTCCGTGTACCCCCCTGCAATGCCTGGCCTCAGAAGATCAACTATTAGGGAAGTTACTGGATTTATAGGTGTAGGGACTTTGCCAGTACAGTTAATCTGTGCACATCCACCCATCAGATTAGTTTCCATCCCCAGACTTGTTCTGTCGCTCTTCTTCTCTCCCTTTATGAGTTAGTACATGGTTTGGTCCTTTCTCTTCTTGTTAATAGTCCTGATGGCTTCTGAGAGGACAACTCAAGGAATAAAATAGCTGCTGGCAATAAATGAGAAAACCCCAATTGAAGACAGTATGGCCACATTCTTCGCTTACATGACCATTGACTGCAACAACACAACCACTGGATAGCTGCTCATAGACATATACTGTATATACTCGAGTATAAGCCGAAATTTCAGCCCCGTTTTTGTTGCTGAAAAAGCCCCCCTC
Organism: Leptodactylus fuscus; assembly: GCF_031893055.1. Lineage (NCBI taxonomy): Eukaryota > Metazoa > Chordata > Amphibia > Anura > Leptodactylidae > Leptodactylus > Leptodactylus fuscus. The sequence goes on from NC_134271.1 coordinate 141,095,725, forward strand.
AGCTTATACTTGAGTCAGCAAGAAAAAAAAAATAGAGAGAGAGAGAGACACTCTCTGTTTAGCTAGGTTGCTACTTCTTTATGTGATTTATTTTGGCCGCCTCCTTTAAATCTAACCTGTCAAGTTAAATAGGACTTTAACCACTTCCACCAGTTCTAAGTCTTTGCCTCTTTCGATAGACGCTGCTTGTTACGGTCAGCAGGCTAACTTAAAAAAATAATAAATAAACAATATCCTGCGGAGCCCACTGGGCTCTGAACTGCAGGGCACCCTGGTGCGATTTAGGCCTGACAGTTAACTTCACTGCTGGGTTACACCACCAACTGAGTGCTCCCTGCTACTTTACAGGGAAGCTGCCTCTGCAACACAGAGCAGCCGCAAATGAATTTTACAGTCTAGCACAGACCTGGGCAATGTGTGGCCCACAGGCCACATCCGGCCCTCTGACTGCTTCTGTCTGGCCCGCATAGCTAGTGGAAGGTTTTTGAAGGACCTGTGATGATGTCATCACAGCCTATCACCAGAATAGGCTATGACTCGTTAGTAGGCGGAGCCACATGGGACTGTGTGCTTCCTGCAAGCTGCCGGCAATGGGGGCTGCTGGATGATAAAGAAGAGAGAAGAGACAGCATGTGTGAGCAAGAGGAGGGAACTAGGGGCAGATGTAGGGGGGGGCAGTTAAACTGAATGCACATGGAGGGGGGACATTAAACTAGGGGGCAGGTGTTCAAGGACCTGAGAAGATGTCATCACAGCCTATCACCAGGATAGGCTATGACTCGTTAGTGGGCGGAGCCACACAGGACTGTGTTCTTCCTGCAAGCTACTGGCTATGGGGGCTGCTGGATGATATAGAGAGAAGAGACAGCATGTGTGAGCAAGAGGGGGGAACTAGGGGCAGATGTAGGGGGGCAGTTAAACTTAATGCACATGTAGGGGGGACATTAAACTAGGGGGCAGATGGAGGAGGATATTAAACCATGGGGGGTAGCTAGAGGGGGACGTGTCTGCCTCCAGCTGCCCCAGTTTAATGTCCTCCTCCAGCTGCCCCAGTTTAATGTCCCCCTCCAGCTGCCCCAGTTTAATGTCCCCTCTAGTTTCTACTGGTTTATACTGGGGCACCAGGAGAGGGACTTAATACTGTGGGACATTTGGAGGAAAACGTTATAATGTGGGGGGTGTATAATGTACGGGTGACTGTAGGAGGATTTTACTTTGTGGGGCACAAGGAAAAATGATTGAGAATGGGCGGAGTCAGCAGAGAAGTGGGTGGAGCTAAATTTGCCGTGACGCGCATGGCCCTCTAGAACTGTTACAATTTCTCATGTGGCCCCATGGGAAAATTAATTGCTCACCCCTGGTCTAGCAGTTACTTCACTGCTAGACCTAAACAAACTATAACCGTGTGCTCCTAGTAGCTTTCTGGGCCACAACCACTACTGCTACCTGCTGTTGCAACACAGCCAGGAAGCTGACAGGCTGAGGTAGGTTCCCCCAGGAATCTACAATTCCTACCAACTAAACAGAAGGCAGCTAACCACCCAAAATACATCTGTACACTTTTACAGGATCATTAGGAACCCTACCTGACTAAAGCAAAACTAATGTGTTGCACTGAAGTGCACAATTTGAAATTGAGGCTAGAGCACCGAGCTGCCAAACCAGCCTCCTTAAATGGAGGGAAGGCGGGCCTAATCAGCAAGCTCAGGTGCCCAAGCCAGGTGCTCATAGGCTGACACCACAGTCAGTCAGAAGACTGACCACGCCCATAGGCTGCAAAGGAATTAACTCCTGCTATGCTGGACTGCCAGCAACAAGGAGGGAATGATAGTTTGTTACGACGCCACAACTGATGAACGGGCTGCGACCCGACCCCTTGGCCGCAGCTGCCACACTGTCCTAACACTGCTAAACCTGTCTTGTTTTCACAAAGTTTATACAATTTTGTATAGCCTCCGTATTTAATTCTCCAAATCCTCTACTCCGTCACACGTAGTAAGTGCTGTAGCAATGCAGACATAGCCGAAATTTCCAAAAAGTTTTAAAAATGGACCTCTCTGATAAATATACTGACCTACAGCTTCCAGGCCATACTACTTGTTGGCAAAAATGCACAAAACTACTCATTGGCTAATGGTAGTAATAGTAAATAGAGATGAGCGAGTAGTACTCGATTGAGTAGGTGTTCGATCGAATACTACGGTATTCGAAATACTCGTACTCGATCGAGTACTACTAGCTGTTCGAAGTTAAGATTCGATGCAGAACCAGCGTTGATTGGCAGAATGCTATACATTGCCAATCAACGCTGGTTCTTCTCTTACCTTTAGAAGTCTTCTCCCTGTGCAGTGCTCCCGCGTCCTCTTCCGGCTCTGCATTCACTCTGCCAGGCATCGGGCCTGGGCAGAGCCGACTGCGCATGTCTGCTTGTAGTGCGGGCATGCGCAGTCGGCTCTGCCCAGGCCCGATGCCTAGCAGAGTGAATTCAAGGCCGGAAGAGGACGCGGGGACGCTGCGCAGGGAGAAGAATCCAGCCCGACCCTCACTCATGGACTTGGTAAGTAGAATTTGATCGAATGTTGCCTACACCTGAAACGAGCATTTCCCCCCATAGACTATAATGGGGTTCGAAACCCGTTCGAACAGTCGAACAGTGTGCGGCTGTTCGAATCGGTTTTCGAACCCCGAACATTTTAGTGTTCGCTCATCTCTAATAGTAAACTCTGGTGGTAAAAGACGTAAACATGACGTGAAAGAGATGATAAACAGAAAATTGGCTAAAAAGTTGATGGGATTTTAAGAACAGACCTATTCGAGTGTAGAACCTTTGATTCACATCTATCACGCTGCCTTTCGGCCAGTCTCTGTGGTTAACCCAAAGTTCTAAAGTAGAAAAAAAAAAAGCTAAAAATAGCAAAAAATGTCTGTTACAAATCGCGGAAACTAAAAAGTAGGTCAGGGTAAAGTTTCTTATTCAATTCTTGCAATATTTGTTTCAAAAATAGAATGTGAAGACAATGTACAGGTTCTAATAAAGATCTGAGGCTCAAGTGATAATACATTACTCAGATCTAATATTACAGTTAGGGCCAGAAATATTTGGACAGTGACACAAGTTTTGTTATTTTAGCTGTTTACTAAAACATGTTCAGAAATACAATTATATATATATATATATATATATATATATATATATATATATATATATATATACACTCACCGGCCACTTTATTAGGTACACCTGTCCAACTGCTCGTTAACACTTAATTTCTAATCAGCCAATCACATGGCGTCAACTCAGTGCATTTAGGCATGTAGACATGGTCAAGACAATCTCCTGCAGTTCAAACCGAGCATCAGTATGGGGATGAAAGGTGATTTGAGTGCCTTTGAACGTGGCATGGTTGTTGGTGCCAGAAGGGCTGGTCTGAGTATTGTAATATGCGCTGAAAGTGCACACTCCCAGCTGCAATATGAGAGTTTCCACATCCAAATCGGAGAAAGGGTTTAGGAATCATAGCTCTGTAATGCATAGCCTCCTCTTTTTCAAGGGACCAAAAGTAATTGGACAATGGACTCTAAGGGCTGCAATTAACTCTGAAGTCATCTCCCTCGTAAACCTGTAATCAATGAAGTAGTTAAAAGGTCTGGGGTTGATTCCAGGTGTGTGGTTTTGCATTTGGAAGCTGTTGCTGTGACCAGACAACATGTGGTCAAAGGAACTCTCAATTGAGGTGAAGCAGAACATCCTGAGGCTGAAAAAAAAAGAAAAAATCCATCAGAGAGATAGCAGACATGCTTGGAGTAGCAAAATCAACAGTCGGGTACATTCTAAGAAAAAAGGAATTGACTGGTGAGCTTGGGAACTCAAAAAGGCCTGGGCGTCCACGGATGACAACAGTGGTGGATGATCGCCGCATACTTTCTTTGGTCAAGAAGAACCCGTTCACAACATCAACTGAAGTCCAGAACACTCTCAGTGAAGTAGGTGTATCTGTCTCTAAGTCAACAGTAAAGAGAAGACTCCATGAAAGTAAATACAAAGGGTTCACATCTAGATGCAAACCATTCATCAATTCCAAAAATAGACAGGCCAGAGTTAAATTTGCTGAAGAACACCTCAAGAAGCCAGCTCAGTTCTGGAAAAGTATTCTATGGACAGATGAGACAAAGATCAACCTGTAACAGAATGATGGGAAGAAAAAAGTTTGGAGAAGAAAGGGAACGGCACATGATCCAAGGCACACCACATCCTCTGTAAAACATGGTGGAGGCAACGTGATGGCATGGGCATGCATGGCTTTCAATGGCACTGGGTCACTTGTGTTTATTGATGACATAACAGCAGACAAGAGTAGCCGGATGAATTCTGAAGTGTACCGGGATATACTTTCAGCCCAGATTCAGCCAAATGCTGCCAAGTTGATCGGACGGCGCTTCATAGTACAGATGGACAATGACCCCAAGCATACAGCCAAAGCTACCCAGGAGTTCATGAGTGCAAAAAAGTGGAACATTCTGCAATGGCCAAGTCAATCACCAGATCTTAACCCAATTGAGCATGCATTTCACTTGCTCAAATCCAGACTTAAGGCGGAAAGACCCACAAACAAGCAAGACCTGAAGGCTGCGGCTGTAAAGGCCTGGCAAAGCATTAAGAAGGAGGAAACCCAGCGTTTGGTGATGTCCATGGGTTCCAGACTTAAGGCAGTGATTGCCTCCAAAGGATTCGCAACAAAATATTGAAAAAAAAAATATTTTGTTTGAGTTGTTTATTTGTCCAATTACTTTTGAGCTCCTAAAATGTGGAGTGTTTGTAAAGAAATGTGTACAATTCCTACATTTTCTATCAGATATTTTTGTTCAACCCTTCAAATTAAACGTTACAATCTGCACTTGAATTCTGTTGTAGAGGTTTCATTTCAAAACCAATGTGGTGGTATGCAGAGCCCAACTCGCGAAAATTGTGTCACTGTCCAAATATTTCTGGCCCTAACTGTATACCCTCGTCATTCCACATAGATCCCAAATTACCTTCTCCAAAGTTGTCCTCAAGATCTTCAACCACAACTACACATCTTCTACTTTGATGGCATCATTGATGATGTCCATGGCTATCAAATAAATTGCAATATGGGACATGGGAGGAAATCAAAGTCATAGTGTAGTGTGCCCTCTCCAGTCTCTGTGCCCTAAACACAACCATGTATCTCAAAGAATAGACACCGGCCAGGGCTGCAACTGGTTAAGACAGGAACATGCTAGTACAGAAGTATCCAGACTACAATTCTACCTCCGGGAAGTGAACTTGAGCAAAGAATGAAAGGGCTATGGAAATGTTCACGAAAGCTCTGGTATGACGGTTATAGTAACGTTGTGTATCTCAACACCAACACATGAATGTATGGACGTGTGAACCATGCTTCCTCTTTTGCTGCACCCAATAGTTTTGGCACATTATTCAGTTGCCCGTACCGGAGTTCAGTCTATTTTGTTACATATTGTTTTTAAAATCTAGTGAGATGAGTCAAGTTCAGTTCTGAATAGACAATGCCATCCTAGGGAAAAAAGTAAAAATATTAGGCATCAAGTGTTATGATACATATCCTTGGCTTTAGTGCACCCTACTGACACTGTGCTTATATAAATGTCTATCATGTGCAGATAACTTATCTAGCTTTAATTAAAGGGATTGTTGAACTAAGGGCAGGGATTAAGTGTGAAATTGCTTGGGGCTCAACTGTCATGTCCCCAGAATTAAATAAAGTGGGGGATCAAAAGTCCCACTAAAGCCTCCCTGTGAATGGAGCACCAGTTGGCTTGTGTGACCACCACTCTATTCACTTCTATGCGAGATTACAGTCTCTGCAGCCCCATAGAACTGAATGGAGTGTTGGTATTCCATTAAAAAAGAAGCTTTAGGGGGTCTTTTGTTTGCACATTCTCCCATCGCTGGGGTCAGAAGATCAGAGATGAACCATTATTTAAAGTTGGCCTTTGAGACCCCAATAGTCTTAAAACTTATTCTAATAAATTCATCATATATTTACCTCAGTTGTATTTTCTGTTCCGCCTGGAGTTTTAATATCTGAAATATAATAGAGAATATATGGTATATGGATGAAATGTATATAACTCATGGGATGTGCGATGACAACAATTAGTATGAACCTACTGTAGATATTTCTCCATTGTGTATGAATTACCTGTAAGCCTGAGAGTCCTGATAAGATAACCAGACAATGCCAACAGCACTAAAATCCCAGCAGTCACCATTGGTATCAGGAAGCCTTGACATTTAGAGACAACAAATCCATGGGGTTCATCTGTAAGAATGTATACTGAACATAAACCTACTTCTAGGATCCACCTCCACATTTTAGATCTGATCTATTTAGAATAAATTCTACTTCTAGGATCCATTGGTACCTTCTTCTGAGATTTTCCAGTGGACACTGGCATGAGAAGATTCCATCGTAACTTCACAAGTCACTTTCTCCCTATGGTTCCAGTTGTCCTTGGGAAGTGAGATGACGTTCATCACAGTCTGTGTGCCGTTTGACTCTTCTTTAGAGATGATCCTGCCCTTGTGATACGTTCCTGAGATGTTCCAGTATAGATGGATGGTATTATGAGCCCCAAGGACTACACAAGTCAGAAATAAGGAGATGTAAGGATGTAGAGGCTGGAGATGACTGAAAATATGGATGGAGCTTCTGGGGATGGACCTGTCTGTGAATATGGAATGGTGGGAGAATTGAATAAAATGTATGGTGTTTTTGTGGTTTATGTAGCTAATAAGAAGAGTTTTCTATAGATACTCAATATCAAGATATAGAGGTTGGAGATGATTGAGAATATGGAAAGAGCGACTGGATGGGGACAAGTCTACAATTATGGAATGGAGACCACATTGAATAAAAAGTATAGTGTTTAAGTATTATAATGGTTAGATAATATAATATCTGAGGGAGGAAATTAATATAATGAAAAAAGAAGAAGAAGAAAGGACAATGTTGAGAAGGAGGTCAAAGAAAAGAAGAGAAATGAGGTGGAGGAAGAGAAGTCAAAGAACAAAGAGGAAGAAGAAAGTGAAGAAACAGAAGTGAGAAAAGAGGCAGAGACAGGAAGCAAAGGAAGGAAAGTATATGAAGGACTGGAAGAAAAATAAGCAGAAGGAGAAGAGAGGGAAAAAACAACACAATGGGGGGGACTGGAGATTCTTATGTATGTAGGTCCACCTGATCTGAAATCTAAACCAGTCAGGGACTTGTTGATTTGTGGTATAACCATGCCAATTTCTGGCATGAGTTATAGTAAATCTGACCAACTTGGGCATTAATGTCCCGGCCATCTAGATTCATGCCCTGGTCCTCCCAAAGTCTAAGTAATTGGGAAGGCTGAGATGCGACAGTGCAAGTTGAGGTGCAATTTTGGCCACTTTTGAAGCACAACAACCTTAGAAATTTCAGCCATTGTGGACTACAAGTAGGGAAGAAGTGGAGAAGAAACAACAAGTAAAAAGAGGAAGAGAAGGTGAAAAAAAGGAGAAAAATGAGAAGGAGCATATGGAGAAAAAAAAATTATGACTATAAAAATAGAAATGCTTTAAGACAAATAACAGAAGAAAACGGGCCAACAAGGAAAATAGTCCCTATGACTCAAAGAGAGAAATCTATCAGGCCCTGCCCTCCAGAATTCGGAGGTAACTCTGTTACTATTTTCAGATTCGTGGGCAGGAAAGACTGCAGTTATCAAAGGCAACCTTTTGATAAGTCCTAAAATAAGTTATAGTCTAATTCCAAAAAGTTTTCTACCACACAACAGCAAACGGTTAAACTAACCATATAGATAGTTATCTGCATGAAGACTTAGGGGGAACTTATTACACCCTGTATACCAGAATCAGATAAAAAATAATTGCAATTGTTGGTGCACAGGCCCATCAACACCGGCAGATACAGTAAGAAAACAGCAGTCTTATTACATTACCTTCAACTGGAGATGAATATAATTAGTTCAAATTAACCAAAAGAAGCACAAAAATTTAACATTTTACAAATATTTAAATTTTTTTCAAATTCTACAGCCAATTTTTTTTAATAAACTGCTAATAGAGATGAGTGAGTACTATTCGAAACGGCCGTTTAGAATAGCACACACCCATAGGAATGAATGGACGCAGCCGGCACACAGACTTTGCCGGCGGTTGCCCACTTAACCCCCTGCATGCCGGCTGCGTCCATTCATTCCTATGGGTGCGTGCTATTCGAAACGGGAGTTTCGAATAGTACTCGCTCATCTCTAACTGATAATATAAAAACAGTTTATGGACAGAGATAGTTGAAGACTAGAGATGAGCGAGTAGTACTCGATCGAGTAGGTATTCGAAATACTCGTATTCGATCGAGTACCACTCATTATTCGAATGTAATAGTTCAATGCAGAACCAGCATTGATTGGCCGAATGCTATACAGTCGGCCAATCAATGCTGGTTCTTCTCCTACCTTTAGAAGTCTTCTCTGTGCAGCTTCCCCGCGGCGTCTTCCGGCTCTGAATTCACTCTGCCAGGCATCAGGACTTGGCAGAGCCGACTGCGCATGCCCGCTTGTAGTGCGGGCATGCGCAGTCGGCTCTGCCCAGGCCCGATGCCTGGCAGAGTGAATTCATAGCCGGAATATGCCGCGGGGAAGCTGCACAGAGAAGACTTCTCAGAGGATCCAGCCCGACCCACACTCATGGACTTGGTAAGTATAATTTGATTGAACGTTGCCTACCCCTGAAACGAGCATTTTCCCCCCATAGACTATAATAGGGTTCGATATTCGATTCAAGTAGTCGAATATTGAGGGACTACTCGAAACGAATATCGAACCTCGAACATTCTACTCTTCGCTCATCTCTAGTCAAAACCAATCCTCCTGACGTCAATATGACGGTGAAGTTATAGAACCACTCCATAGTAGACTGTCCTCTTACCTCCAACACTTAGATATGTCCCATTGCCAAATCTCAATGGTAGGTGTCCCGTGTAATAATACCTACAATAATAAACTCCAGAGTCCTTGGTTTGTACATTATATATCTCCAAGCTGGCCGTGTTATTCTCATGCTTACAGACATATTTGTGCGGATCATTATCCATCGTACATGCCTTCACAAGGACCAAATCTTCATTGTTTCTCCATTTTCTACGATACCAGGAGAATTTCTCTCCTATGGAGATTCCACTGGACACACAAGTGATGACCGCGGTGCCATTAACATCCATGGATACAATGTTCTGGGGCTGATACACAACCATTTCACCGGCGATCCCTGTAACAGAAGGCATCAGAAATGTAATAAAATCAGTATAGATAGCGGCAGAATATTCATATCTTACAATAGAAAGATATTTCTATCAATTTTACATCTCTCTTATCTTTTTCTATATTATATAATAAGTTGAAGTTATTTGATCATATCTCTTAGAACTGGTTGTTGTAAGACATAATATCTATAATAACTAATAATAGTCACATTTCTTACCTTGAATAAACAGAAGAACATAGAGAACACTCATATCTGCTGCTCAGTCCAGGGTTGGACATCTACTAGATATCACTGTGCACTATACTGTTATATATTCCCTATACGGGACCATATATAGCCATATAAAGAGCTCTGGTTCCTCCCACCTCACCATGTAAGACATTGCCAAATACTTACACAACGCTTCTCACGAAGAGATAAAAAATCTACCGAAAACTAAAATATCTGACAACAGATCAAGACTCTTTCCTCCCACGGCAGGTGGAGAGAAGACTCTATACGTTATCTCAAGACATCAGAGTAAGTGTTTTCTTACTGCTAACAATTAAAGGTTCAGACAAACCTTTATAGACAATAAAGTTCCTTAAACAATATATTATACACCAGGAAGTCTGCATGGACTCAGGATAATCCATTTTATGATTCTTGACAAGATACAAAATTTGGTGTGTGGACCACATGGGACGTACACAGCATAAGTGTTGTAAACTTCACACCTGAAGACTGGACATGGCCGGAGTGCAGTGCTAGTAGGTCATCATCAAGCACCCTGATCACCAGACCACTAACCAGTCAACTACTTACCCTATGCAAGACCTATGTCCAGTGAAGACCTCTATCCCTAGTCTAAGGATTGTCAACCAAACTGAAAACCTGAAGGTCACCAAACTTCTCAATGTTCTGGCATTTAGGCAAAAGATGCCCTACACACCACACCTGTGGCCTCAATGAACTGGAGAAGAAACACAATGGTTAATGAAGTAATCTACACATGGGACATTCCATCTACACATGGGACATTCCATCTACACATGGGATATTCCTATTGCACCGAAATGGAAACACGGGCAGCCTAAAAAAAAATCACAACAGATCACTCTCTTGTGCAGAACCTTAAACCCAATTGATCCAAATACCTTCTCAGATGGAGGATTACCTCTAATTGTTGTGTAAGCCACATTCCATAGTAGTTTGAAGGAACGTATAGAGTCGGAGCTCCAGCCATCGGATAACCACCTGGGAAGGCCATGGCTGAAGGTACATAGATGAATGGAGCATTGCAAAGCAAGAAAAACATCATGAGTCAGTGGGAGCTCCTGAGGAGGTTTGGTACCACAAAAAATATCCATCATAGATTGACAAATACAGTTTTGAAACCTATTCAATGGTGGCCTGGAAGGATCTTCATTGGAAAGACGAAGGAACTGCAATGTCCTGTTTTATAGACAGAAGGTCTCTCTGCTGGTTCCCCAGGATGTTCTACTTCTACCTTCTGCTCAATCCACTCCTGGCTTTGGCTCAAAAAAACTGCAAAAAACCTGCAACAAAAAAAGTTGAATTTCTGCAACGTGGGGCCTCAACCTAATAGCCCTTTCCCCTAATTTGCCTATGAATAAAACTGTGATTTTCTTACTAATGGAGCTTCAATGCTGAATGACAAAAGTATATTTGGTAGGTGTATGAGTCCTATAAGATACTAGGTTTATCTTGATTATGAATTTCCTGCTGACAGACTCCCTCCAACAACCCTCCTATTTTGGACACCATTTTGGGGTATATGTAACATATTATTTATACATCTGTATTTCTATTTTAAGACCAGACCTATCTCTTAAAGTTTAGAAACCTTACCAAGCGTCTTTGTTCTCTAAGTGTCTACAGGAAGTAACGTCCAGTTTCTGTGGTTAAACCAAAATTTATCTACAAAAAACTAAATACATGTATGTTGGGTACAAGTTATAGAGAAAATGAGCAAAAAGGAAACAAAACTTTACCAGCTAAGTGTAGGTTCTGCCCCATAGATAGTAGATCTCCATATCCTGACCACGAACCTCTCCAAGCATAAAGACTTAGTGGAAACATTATATCCTCTCTCACCCATTATATAGTAGGGTAACGTAGGTACAAGATAGTTTCTTCTAGACTTACAGAAGGATGAGGAGCTCTTAGACTCGTAAAATATAATATCTATGCTCAAGCTTTTAGTCCAGTGGTGGGGTGAACCTCAACAGATTTGTCTTGGAAATTTTTGAAGTTTGAGTCCGAAAATTCGGGCTGTCTTGGCTGTCTTGTTGATGGTGCAACAAATAGAGTGCTGTTATGTCTCAATTGTCTCTTTACTTGGAGATAAGCGTAGTATACATCAGAATTGTGGATTTGTGACCGTTTTCATATTGCAGATTGACAGCAATGGCTACTGTCTGTTTGACTGTCCCACTCTCTGCCTAAAGCTAGAAATGCACATGAGATATTGATCTGCAGATCACTGGCAAATTCAACTTATTGTAATAGCATCAGCTGTTATTCATATTGGTACAACAACCACAGACATCAAATTTTTGGAAAATTGCACCAAATTTTTCTGGAGGCGCCAAGGGACTGCAGATAACTATCTTGTTAGTGAAATCTAAGATACATCAGTGTTGCCATTGCTAATAGGAGGCCTCAAGGGATAAAGCCAACTAATGGAGCCCAGTTTAGGGAGAATGTTCTTCCATGGTGGGTAGAGATGAGCAAATTGAAGCTGACGAAGTAGAATTTGATCCAAATTTCAGATATTATTCAATTTTCACCGAATCTAGATTTCTTCAAACTTCATGGTAACAAATCACAATTCTGATCGGGGGTTTTAACCCCTTGGATGCCGCTGTCAAACATGACCGTGGTCAAACATGACCGTGGCATCTAAGGGGTTCCGCCATGCTACATGTCCCTCTCAACACTCCCCACGGCGAGATCATGGGGTGCCGTCATGATTAAAAATAAAAAAAAATACTGATACTCACTTGTCCTGGGCTCAACATCCACTCCAGAGCTCTTCTGGCCGGTGACTGAGGTCCTGCTCCCCAGGCCTCACTGCTAGGACTTGTCATTGCGGCCCTGTAGTCACGTGGAGTGTGCCAGCACAGTGACTTCATTGTGCCCCACGTGACCACTGGGTGGATGGAAGAGGCTATGTGAATTAATTCTGATCGAATCGTAACAGAAAATTCGGCGAATCAGCCAAATTGAATTTTGAAAAATTTGCTTATCTCTAGCGGTGGGGATTCTGTGCATGCATATATTGTAGACACAGTGACCTCTCAATCACCACCGTAAGGGGAATCTGGGCCAGGATGATTTGTCATTATTGAGGCAACAATGAATTCTGAACGGTACCATCAAATTCTAAAGGAAAATGAATGGACATCTGACTAGGAGCTGACTCTGAAGAGAATGTAGACTATCTTTCTACTTTTTGAGCCCAAATGTTACATAGAATATAGAAACTTTGCCAACTTTGCTTCATGTCTATAGGCAAACAGGATGCCGCTTTGTGTCTTGTGTCTTGGTAAACCACTGAGACTGGACATTAAAATAGAACAAAAAGTTGAAAAAAATGTTAAGTTAAAAAAATGAAATGTTAGCCAGGTAAATGTAGAGTCTATACCACGGGCACTTAATATACTGTATGGACCAGCGCTATTTCCCCAATTATTGCAGCTTGTGCTTTCTTTCGTTCATTATGTAGATAATCTGTTTTCCCTTAGTCCTAACAGCAGCACAATGCACGGTATTTCTGCCCCTGTGTTCTGGCAGGACATGTTTAATCAACATAATTGAATATGCATGACTACAACCCTATAAGAGGGCACAGAGTCCTCTCCCCCGTGTGTTAGCACAAGAGTACTACAAAGACATAGCTTAGGGAGGGAATCCTGTGCTGCTGTTAGGACTAAATGGAAACAGATTATCTACATAATCAACAATTCCCTTTTGTCATACCAGCAGAACAATGTGGGGATGTAGCAAATAATCCCCCTAGGAAGGGTTTCCTCATCTTACAGAATTCAATACAGACTGTCCAAAGGCGATAGCCTCTGAGCATGGGAGCCCAACCTATAGTGCTTGACCAAGGTGAGTTGGGAAGACCAGGAGGCTGCGGAGCAAATCTGGTCCTGGGGCACCACCCTATTCTCCGGCCAACACAGGACAGAAAAAAACAGGGAGGAGGTCTCTATGTCCTCTTATAGGGTTGTAGTCATGCATATTCATTTATGTTGATTAAAGTTTCACCTATCCTACCAGCACACAGGGGCAGAAGTAATAGTAATAGTAATTACTATTACTAATAGTAATATTACTATTATGACTGGTCTATGACCAGCCTCAATAGTAATGTACAGAATCTCCCATAGATTGCTAATACTATTGCAGTCTATGGGACTTGCAATCAAATTATTGCATGTTCATGCCCTAAAGCAAATAAATAAAAAACTAGTAGTTCTATATCACCCGCTTTCCCTAGAATACATATAAAAGTAGAAAATTACTGTGAAAAACATACATATTAGGTATCCCTGTGTCCAAAAATGCCCACTCTCCAACTGTATAAAATTATTTTTCCCATAGGGTGAACATTGTAGCAGGAAAAAAATCTAAAGTGAAAGGGATGGTCATACAATATGATGTGAGAAGCAAAAATTGGAGATACTCCATGAGTGTGGCCTTTGTAAAGAGAAAAATTAATATCGCTAAGATCTATGAATGGTCAAATTTTCCAGTATCTGACTCCAATCTGCGGCATGTAGTAAGGCATAAAAGATAGATTGAATGAAAGCAAAGTTTTTTAGCCACATGAAACCTCAAAAATTGGACCAATTGTTGTGGGAGGACTGTGTGATACTTCTCATTTGTATCACCACTGGGAGGGATAGAATCCTTGAACTGAAGGATGTTGGTTCCACACTGTGGCAAGTTGCTACAAACCCAAGGAATGGTGTTATAACTTTATGTCCATATTTGATAAGCTGTCTTGATGGTGGACACCCTAAGATAGGTCATGATCCCTTTTGTCCACCTGTATTCCGTATTTTTCCTTATTGATGCCCATTGTTGTGAACTTTGCATAAAATGAGATGACAAAGAAGTCAAGTCTGATAAGAGACAATATTTGACATAATTTTTGTAATAGGTAAACAACAGGTAGAGGGGTTATCTTTGGTGGGTAACAATACAAAATTTTTATTAAGAAAGTAAGAACATACATTGATATGTTGACTGTACGTCATGAGGTTCCCATTTCTGTTATTTTATCTTTGTATCGTATCCTTGAACTTCACTATGTATAAGACTGTTTTGTATTTCGTTCTGTATAGACGACACCATTGGATAGAAGTCAGATATAAAACCTTGACACTCTGCACCCTTTGGTATACAGTGAAGTGCTATATCCAATGGTCCATTATACTTTCCATGATGACAAACATTTGAAGGCATTTTTTTGACCTGCTACCAGAAACAAGTTCCAAATTACAATATATTATGGGAAAGGTCTGTTCTGATGAAAAGCAGGTCCGTAGCTCGTCATTGTTGTCATCATGTTCTTGGACACCTGGTCTTATGTGTTATCTGAAATTTAAAATAAAATAAAAAATTCTCAGAAATCTGAAATATTTTTGCATTTTTATACTGTAGCTGTATGTAGTTAATAAGAGCACACAGGAATAAGATCCAATGAATAACACATCCAGGTCAATGTCTATATGACTTTCATCAGATACAAAAATTTAGAAATAAGAATTTTTGGGGCTAAGTGTAAAACGGAAGATCCATGAGTATTATAGCACCATACCACCTGCAGATTGTCCACTTTACATCTATTGCCAATGATTCCTACTTTGTACTATTGCTCAGGTTGGGACCCAATTTTAGCCCCCAGGGAGCCGAGTGTCGTCTTAACCTAATGCACTTGATGGATCATTTTATAATTCATGGTTCCAGCCAATATTGTAGTATATCTTGGACATCAACCCTCTACGATGACCCTCCCCCAACCCATCCATGTCGTGAGGATGCAATTCAGAACTTGGATTGGAATTTCTATTAGGAAATTGCCATAACCGTTGTCTATGCTTAAAACAAAAGTCTACTTTTTGTCCAAAAACACCACCACTTACCATTGGTGGTACCCTTGATGGGTATTGTAGCTCAGCTCCATTCAAGTGAATCCGCACAAGCCTCAACACCAGACACAAACCATACATATGACTGTGTCAAAAGAGGTTTACAAAAGACTTCCGTGGGAAAAAAACTTTTGAAAATAAATCACTTGTAAAATGCTGTACGTATGCATTACCTGTGAACTTGAAAGTCAAGATCGTGTGAACAGACAAAACCAAAAACAGCAAAATCCCAGTGATGGCCACCCGTATCCAGGAGATTAGACATTTAGAAGTAGAATATCCATGGACTTCACCTGCAAAATGACCACAACACAGGACGTTGTAAATCATGCTAGATCCAGAATTACCAGTTTTAGGGCTTCCACATGCTACGTACCACAAACGTGCCCTCCTCATATAATGCATTGACTTATCCCAAATATCCAAGATCACTTACAATTCTAATTCCAACTTTTTAAATTAACCCACCATGACAATTATTGTTCCGTATTCTAAATCTATCACAACTATTCACCGACAGGGATATGGGTCAAGTCTGATACTCTTGCCCGGACCTGTGGTATCTTTCCAAAACTTATGACAAACTCTATAAACCCCAGGCTTCATTAAAACAAAGGATCAGATCATTATATGTATGAATGGATCCGATAAGTTGTTATAAGTGACAGAGGAAATGATCAAACAAACAATTCCCCATTAATCTACATTTTCTCTCCACCATTGCAAGAAACAACAAGACCAGCCTACAATAACCCGTCTTGACAAATTTCTCCCATTTTGCAACTTTTTTATGAGGTTGATCCATCAAGTCCAGCTTATAAAGCTAATATGTTTAACCAAAAGAGGGCAAACACTCCCACATAATATGGATTTCTATTGCCCCGTATAAGTGGAAAAAATTTCTTCTCCACTCCAAACATACTTTCTACCACAACTGTAAATGTCTGTTTCACATTTCATCTCTGGTCTATGTAGAATAAAATCACTTTTGTTACCTTTTTCTGGAATTTCCCAGGTGATGCTGGTAGGTGTAGATTGTATCCAGACTTCACAAGTCACTTTCTCCCCATGGTTCCAGTTGTCTTTGTGAAGTGAGATGAAGTTCATCACAGTCCATGTCCCATCTGTTTCCTCTTTAGAGATGATCCTGCCCTTGTGATAGGTTCCTGAGATGTTCCAGTATAGATGGACGGTATTATGAGCCCCAAGGACTACACAACCCAGAGATAAAGTGTTAACATGTAGGGGCTGTAGATGACTGAGAATATGAATGGAACTCCTGGAGGTGGACCCGTCTGTAACTATGAAAGGATGGCAGCTGATGACTTAGTGTTTGGCTCTGTCCACATTTTGGTCACAGTTTTTTATGCACGGAAAGCAACTGTATCTATCGAAACAACAGACAACATGTGGAGCCTAATGGATCCCATGATAATTCAGTGGGATCTGTTGAGTGCCCATGGTGTCATTGTTGGATAGATCCAACATGAATGACAACTACAAAAATAACTTATTTCACATGTAAAAAAGCTACTTTTCCTCAGCTGTAACACTCAAGCTTTATTTTTCTTCTTTACTTTTTTCTTTACTTTCTCCCTACTAACCCACAATGTCAGGCAAACATGGCAAGGTCTATATTAACCCTTTCCGGTACTATCACTATTTTACAGCTTAGACCCCGTGGCAATACCCTACAAAAATTAAGCCGTAGTACACATCTGTGAATGAAAAATATGACTGATGTGGGAAAGGGTTAATCTAAGCTGGAAGAAGCCAAAGGCTAAGTTCACATGGAGATTTTTGGTCAGGATTTTGAGGCCGTATCCACCGAAAAGACGGCTCCCATTGAAATCAATAGGAGCCAGCCAGGTGTTTTTTTTCGGGAGCTGGTTTGTTCCGGCTCCCAGAAAGAGAAGTGAGATGCTAATTGTTTAATCTCGCGATTAGGCCTGAAGACACTCTCTCCTCCCAACTAGGCCCATTCATTGGGCCTAATCCGGAGTGGAGTGCGCGAATAGATGCCGGTGCAGTGCACCGCCTCAGGTTCCGGTCCAAAAAACCCTGTGTGAGCTTAGCCTAAGAGGCTAACTTGAGTCAGGTTTTGTAATGATGTTTTGTTCTGTTTTTAGGTTAAGTCTATTAATAGAGACACCTCTTTTTCTTTTTAAAAAAAAAAAGTTTCAAGCAGAGGCCCCATGTTGCGAAGATGCAGTGTTTTGGTCACAATGAAAAAATATCTGCATTTTAGGGTACCTGCAAAGTGGGTGGGATTCTGGACAACCGCATTCACACATTGAATTGAGTACGTGAGTGCTGTGTAGCACATAGAGTCTGTAATAATGTTGCTTCCATTGTAAGACCCTGTTATCATGTGATCGTGTCAGAGATGTTGACGCTTAGGGGGAGTTCACACTACCATTATTAATGTCTGTTGCTGTCTTTCGTCATAGGATGACAGCAACGGACATTAAACTGTCACAGAGAACTGTGTTTCTGCATGCAGGACTATCTTTTGTTACAAAAGTAACTAAACATAATAAAAGCTAGTGTCTGTCATGTTGTTTACATTAGTGTCAATGGGAACAGACATAGATTCAGTTTGTCACCATCCTATGTGACAGCTAATGTCCATTACTGTCATCCAATGGAAGACAGCAACGGGCATTAGTAACGTGAACTCCCCCTGAGTGACACCACTAGGGGCTAATTTTCCCTGAAACTGGAGCTATTATGGTTTTCTTTTTTACCATGGAAAACAATATAATATAATTAGAGATGAGCGAACAGTAAAATGTTCGAGGTTCGATATTCGTTTCGAGTAGCCCCTCAATATTCGACTACTCGAATCGAATATCAAATCCTATTATAGTCTATGGGGGGAAAATGCTTGTTTCAGGGGTAGGCAACATTCGATCAAATTACACTTACCAAGTCCACGAGTGAGGGTCGGGCTGGATCCTCTGAGAAGTCTTCTCCTTGCAGCGTCCCCGCAGCCTCTTCCGGCTCTTCATTCACTCTGCCAGGCATCGGGCACTACAAGCAGACATGCGCAGTCGGCTCTGCCCAGGCCCGATGCCTGGCAGAGTGAATGAAGAGCCGGAAGACGCCGCGGGGAAGCTGCACGGAGAAGACTTCTAAAGGTAGGAGAAGAACCAGCATCGATTGGCCGACTGTATAGCATTCAGCCAGTCAATGCTGGTTCTGCATCGATCTTTTCCATTTGAATAGCGAGTGGTACTCGATCGAGTACGAGTATTTCGAATACCGTAGTATTTGATCGAATACCTACTCGATTGAGTACTACTTGCTCATCTCTAAATATAATATATATACACACAGAGTAATGTCTTCCGAGTGTTCTATGACCTCATGGAGAACAAATCATGTAAAAATAAGTAAACTACAAGAAATAGAGACAACCCATTGTCACAGCTGCCCATTCACCTAAAGCTATATTTATGTGGAAATTAGCATAAAATTATATATTCTAAATTATATGTTAAAAAGGTAAAAGCTGAACAATGAAGAATAATTACTAGAAATAATAGAAACGTTTATATGTTGAAAAGTGAAAGTCTTAGTATTAAGGATCCCTCCATAGTCGCCATGTTATCTTACCCCCAACATGCAGATTTGTTCCATTGCCAAATTTCCGATCAAGAAAAGAATAGTTATACACACAGTAATAAACTCCAGAGTCATTGGTTTGTACATTAGATATCTCCAGACTGGCTATGCCTTGCTCGTGGTTACAGACATATTTGTATGGATCATTATCTCGACCACATGACTTCACATGGAGCAGATCATCACTGCTTCTCCATTTCCTATGATACCAGGAGACCTTATAGTTACTATCTAAGGCTTCACTGGACAGACAAGTGATGACTGCGGAGCCATTTACATCCACAGATACAATATTCTGGGGCTGATACAGATCCATAGAGCCAGTAATCCCTGTAAGAGAAGACATCAGAAATAAGATGTATCATAGATACCGGGGACTGTATGAAGCACATATGTAATAATGGTCACATATACATAATGACATCTGCTACAATGTAAATGGAGACCTGTCATTGCATTCAACGTAGAAAACAAATCAGCGTAAGAATAATATACAATAGACAAGATGCCAAAAGTACAGGAAAGAGTGAGTCCAGCCAGTGTTATTTCATCTCCCCCAAACCTGAACAAAAAACATTCAAAATATCAGGCAAACCCCAAAACGGAATAACTAAAGAGTACGACTGACCCCGCAAGGAAGGCATCTTACACAGCTCCGTACATGGAAATATGAAAAAGTTACACACGTCAGAATATTATTTTTCAAAATTTTTCGATTTTCATTAAGTTGTTAAACCGTAACAAAAACAATATAAATAAAGTTATGGCTTTTCAAATATGGAGAGTAAAAATGAAAATAACAAAAAGAAAAATGGCTGGAAGGGATGAAAAAGTATTAAACTGTACTGTACTCATCTATCTATCTATCTATCTATCTATCTAATTATCTATCTATCTATCTATCTATCTCCTATCTATCTATCTATCTATCTATCTATCTATCTATCTCCTATCTATCTATCTATCTATCTCCTATCTATCTATCTATCTATCTATCTATCTATCTATCTCCTATCTATCTATCTATCTATCTATCTATCTATCTATCTATCTATCTCCTATCTAACTATCTATCTCGTATCTATCTATCTCCCATGTATTTATTTATCCATCCATCTATCTCTCTGTTGATCAATATTATCTGTTCCTCTCTATAATATGAACCTATCTACACTTCTATTTAATTATCTGTCAAACAATGTATCTGTCTCATGTTTATCTTTTTATCCTATCTATCTATCTATCTATCTATCTCATCTCCGCCATATCTCTCTATCTACTTACTATCTATGTCTCTTGTGTTTTGATGTATATCACCATTGTCCTGGACATGCTATCTATAAATAATAATAATAATAATAATAATAATAATAATAATAATAATAATAATAATGTCATATTTCTTACCTTGAATAAACAGGAAGATATAGATAACACCCATATCTGCTGCCCAGTACAGGGGTCAGACACATAGTGGATATCACTGCACATTATACTGTTATATATTCTACAGCTGTGACCATATATAGCCATGTATAGAGCTCTGGCCCCTCCCATCTCACCATGTAAGGTCCGGCCACATACATACACAACTCAGCACACACACAGATAGAAATCTATGTAGTGATACAATAGACATTCTCACACCAGAACAAGGATTTTACTTCCAAATGTTACAATTAAGGTTAATGAATAATTAATGGCACAATGGCTGATCCAGTTGTTGACAATAATCTATGTCAGTGGTCAGTAGGTGATTGAGAGCAAATAATGGTGACCATTGATGTGATAAGTATGGCTTATATGAAGTAGGACAGAAAAGGGCTTGGATTATGCAACATTGGGTGTTCCGGTGTTACGGTTCTGTGTGTATATATAAAAATAATAATGAACACAACCAGAACCGCTGCAGCGAGGTCCACAAGCCCAGATGGGCAGCCGTATGTCTGAATATGAACCACCAGTTAAACTGCCCTGGAAATCATGTTGTGCGGCACAAATGTGAACAGGCTGCAACAGACTCTCTCCAGTTAACTTCACTGGGAGAGCGTGCCTATGTATAGCAGTTGAGTGAAGTCAAATGAAGCTTTGCAAGAAGCACCTGCTAATTACAGCAGGAGAACCAGGCCTTACCATATGCTTCACTCTGCTGCAAAAGCAAGACTGCTTTAACAGGAGTTAACTTCACTCCTGGTCAGTCACACAAAAAACTCCTTAACCTGCTAGGAGCTACACAGCAGTTAGACAAGGACTAGGCTTACTGATTCCCACTGGCAGAGCCAAGGAATACTAACTTGGTCCCTAGACAGCTCCTGCCATTGACTGGAACCTGGCCCTAATCTCCTGTCTCAAAGTATTACTAGACAAAGTGTGAGCACAGGGTGGGTGTCGGCTCACACTATATAAAGGCTAGTCCCCGCCCAACAGGGGCGGTGGCATGACGTCACCGATCATGCTCAGTATGGCCAAAATGGGACATCCTCTGAGCGGCTCCAAAATGTCTGAGCATGCTCAGTGGGCCGAAAGCTGGATGTAGGCTCCAGAAACCTCAATGCACAACGCCGAGGGCGAGGTTTGGATTGGCCCGCAGGTGGCGCTATGCGCTGGACAGGAAGCCTGTGGGACCCAATCCTAACATTACCCCCTCCTAGCACACCCCCCCCCAAAAGCCGCAACAGTGTCTGGTGCGTCAATGTTTTTAGCATGCACCCAAGACCGCTCCCTGAGCTGAAGAGAGGAACCAGGACGGCAGGGAGCGTCAGCCGTGGCCCATTTCTTAATTGCGGGCCTATTACGGGCGCAGGAAGCACATGCCCACACAAAGCTCCTGGCATCTCGAGCCATTCCAGGCCAGAATCAAGATTTGCCCAGGAGTTTCTGCGTTCCCCTACCACTCAGATGCTTCCCAGTGCGTGAGATGTGCGCCCAGGCGAGCATCTCCTGACACCTACAGGTGGGCACAAAGGTCCTGTCAGGTGGTGGACCTGTCATATCAGGAGTCACGGGAGGGCGACCTCCTCCGATTGTAACAGACAATGTTGGTGACAGTATTCACTCCAGGATAATATTTCTCCCTTGCCCCAGTTAATCCGTGGAGAGTGTTGAAGCTATGGGAGGCCCAGGATGAGATCGTCCGTACCCTCATGTAAAACCAGGAAAGAGATGGTCTCCTTATGGCCAGAGGGGAGTGTCATACTTAGTGGTAATGTTTGTTGTGCGATTTCCAGAGGCAGGGTGGAGCCATTTATGATTTGCACCTTAATGGTCTGTGGCAGAGACACCAAGGGAATGCCCTTCTCGTGTGCAAATTCAGATGACATGAAAACCCCATCTGCCCCGGAGTCTATGCACACCTTGGCTAATACCGCACGGGCACCTCTCACTAGGTGTACTTTGAAAACCAGCTTGGTGGGCGGTGTATGCATAGCTAGTGATCCCCCACCTACGGATACTAGCGGTTGAGGTTTTTCCATTTCTTAAGGGCAGTGAAGGGAGAGATGCCCTGGCTGCTGGCATGAGAAACATATAATCGCGCCTCTGGTGCCGGGAGGTGGTTATGGTGCGAGAAATGTCCATGGGCTCAGGAGAATCATTTGCTGGCTGCGCAGGAGAACTGGAAGGGGAGAATGCGGGAGCTAGTCGGACCCGGGACCGGCTGGCCGCTTCCTCCAGTTCCTGTACGCCGTGTCGTACATCAATATGAGTGGCCAGGGCAATTAGAGCTTCTAAAGTTTTTGGGACCTCATGGGTTGCCAATGCATCCTTGACGTGGGAAGCCAAGCCTCTCCAGAACACTGGCACAAAAGCCTTATCTGGCCAATCAATCTCAGACGCCAGGGTCCTAAACTGCACGGCATAAGCACTGACAGTACCCGAACCCTGCCTTAGGTCTAGTAGGTGCAGGGACGAGTCAAAGGTAACCCGTGGACCCAAAAAAACTTGCTTCAGCGAAGCCAGGAAGGTTGTGGCGAGAGTGGTGACAGGATCTTCCTGCTCCCACAATGGCGTAGCCCACTCTAGTGCCTGGCCTGCTAGGAGAGAGATAATAATCCCCACCTTACTTCTCTCAGTGGGGAATGTGGCCGCTTGTACCTCAAAATATATAGTGCTTTGATTTATAAACCCCCTACATTCCCTTGACTCACCAGAAAATTTATTGGGGAGAGCCAGACGGGGGTTTTGCCCAGTAGCTGATGATGTATGAGCTAGGGCTTGCGCTATCACCTGTGCAGTGAGGGAGGCGTCCTCAGTAGGTGGCGGTTGCTGCTCCAGTGATTGCAGACGAGCCTCCATCTGTTGCATGTAGCGGTGCAACTGCGCCTGTTCAGACATGGCAAGACCTTGTCTCACATTTATGTTACGGTTCTGTGTGTATATATAAAAATAATAATGAACACAACCAGAACCGTTAAGCTGCAGAGCACTGCAGCGAGGTCCACAAGCCCAGATGGGCAGCCGTATGTCTGAATATGAACCACCAGTTAAACTGCACTGGCAGTGATGTTATGTGGCACAAATGTGAACAGGTTGCAACAGACTCTCTCCAGTTAGCTTCACTGGGAGAGCGTGCCTATATATAGCAGTTGAGTGAAGTCAAATGAAGCCTTGCAAGAAGCACCTGCTA
Source organism: Leptodactylus fuscus (assembly GCF_031893055.1). Lineage (NCBI taxonomy): Eukaryota > Metazoa > Chordata > Amphibia > Anura > Leptodactylidae > Leptodactylus > Leptodactylus fuscus. Next base: position 141,119,456 of record NC_134271.1, read on the forward strand.
AGTACAGCAGGAGAACCAGGCCTTAGCATATGCTTCACTCTGCTGGAGAAGCCTTCATGACTGATGTGGCCGATGAGTGTTGATCGCTGATAAAGAACCGGTGATGTATCTGAGTCATATCACCTGTCCTTCACTGGGGACTACTAAGGCTAGTAATTGGCTGCATCAGTCACGTAACCCTTTCTAGGGAGTCTCAACAAATGAGTGAAAGTGGTCAGGGACTGTGCTACAGAGCACCAGGGAAAGAAGGAAAGAGCTTTGTTTAATTTTACTCCCACTCCCACCTCCCATGATTCTTGGAATATCCCTATGGCTTTGGATCAAGTTTCGGAAAGCAAGTCACCAAAATGCAAAACTTGGCCCAGAATTTGTCCAGTTTCATCATTATTACCATCAGCACCAAGACAAGTCATGAAATGATTCTGATTATTTTGGTCTTCATTCTTTTTGCCTCAACCTCCACTGTGTCCATCCATCATCAAGTTACCACTGAAATGAAATTCTGACTTTTGGACCCTGTAGCAGTTTCTACCCTGATAGTAACCTAAATTGAGGATGTCCCATCCTTACCATGAACAAAGAATTGGTTTAAGATGAAGGCATTATCTGGGGTTGGAACCAAATGAGGCTACATGTTACACCATAAATAGTTCCATTTTTGAGTTAAGGTAATGGATGGGTGGTCAGCTCCTCGCATATATGCCAATTACCAATGTAGAAAGCCTGGTCAAGTCAGGACCAAGAGGATGATCCAAAGACCACCATTTAGGAAGGAGTCCTAGAAGTGATGAGAGCCCTTATCCCCATATCACCCAGTTTATCTTGGATTACACCAACAGAAAGAAGGATTGGAGCAAGACTAAATCCCAAGAAGATCTGTTCTTGGTTCTTCAAGAGGTTTTGAAAAACTTCAGTCTCCCTTTAATTTTACATTAATGAAAAGGAGCTTCACGAGACATATATTTACAGCCTGTTCTTAGGATAGGTTATAAATATGTGATGCTGGGGGTCCAGCCTCTGGGATTCCCAAAGATCAGCTGCGTGTAGAAGCTACAGCACTCTGAAGCTCTGCAGTCTCTTCCATGTGCCAATGACATTACGTTCATCGGTCACAGAGTCCAAGTGAATGGAGCTTAGCTGCAATACCAAGTACAGCCATTATGATAAAGGTGGTTCTATGTATGGCATTCAGTGAATAGTCCACAGCACTCATCTGATCCTGGGACTTTATCAACCAGCTGCTCTCTGGGGTCCCAAATGTCGGACCCCCAGGAGTCACATGTTGGTGACTCATACTAAGGATAGGACATATTTATTCTTATGGACAGTGGAACCATGCACAAGTCTCTTCTGTCTATGGTCTATACAGCATTACTGTAAAACCAAGACCCTTATCTTCTAAAAAGGAGAAGAACAATAGACCATTTCCAGCCAAAATGGGGTTAATGTTCAGTATATTAGTATAAATTAGAGCTATGTGGCCATTTGGCCCTCCGCAGGTCACATTTTCATGTTCAGTCACATCACAGTTGATTGACACTTATGAGAATGTCCCAATACTAAAAGAATGTGTAATGTAGTGGTGTGGATCTGTTGGGTCACTAGATGGAGGTGTTTTGGGACCTCTCTTAAGGGCGTTATGTAAGTGGTTATCTGGTATTGACTCTTTATTCCCATATGGAGATCTGGACACCACTGCAAGGAAACCACCGGGATGTTACATCTTGAAGTAGTCTCCAGTCTTCAGTGACAACTTACCAAGTGTTAGGATGGGGTCCCGTAGGCTTCCTGTCCAGCGCCTAGCACCACCTGCATGCCAATCCAAACCTCGCCCTTGGCGTTGTGCAGTGAGGTGTCTGGAGTCTAAGTCCAGCTTTCGGCCCACTGAGCATGCTCAGACATTTTGGAGCCTCCCAAAGGCTAAGTGCCATCCTTTCCCTACTGAGCATGCTCAGACATTTTGGGGCCGCTCTAAGGCTAAGTCCCATTTGTGCCATACTGAGCATGATCGGTGACATCATGCCACTGCCCCTGTTGGGCGGGGACTAGCCTTTATATAGTGTGAGCTGACACCCACCCGTTGCTCATACTTTGACTGGAAATACCTTGAGACAGGAGGTTAGGGCTAGGGTCCTGTGAATGGTAGGAGCTGTCTAGGGACCAAGTTAGGATTCCTTGGTTCTGCCAGTGAGAATCAGTAAGCCCATTCACTGTCTAATTGCATTACAGCTCCTAGCGGGTTAAGGAGTTTGTTGTGTGACTGACCAGGAGTGAAGTTAACCCCTGGCAGTCTTGTTTGTGTAGCAGAGTGAAGCATTTGCTGGGGCCCGGTTCCTCTGCTGTAATTATCAGGTGCTTCTGGTAAAGCTTCATTTTACTTCACTCAACTGCTATACACAGGCACGCTTTCCAGTGAAGTTAACTGAGAGAGTCTGTTGCAGCCTGTTCACAATGGTGCCACACAACATCACTGCCAGTGCAGTTTTAACTGGTGGTTCATATTCAGACATACGGCTGCCCATCTGGGCTTGTGGACCTCGCTGCAGTGCTCCGCAGCTTAGTGGTTCCGTTTGTGTTAATTATTATTTCTATATATACACACAGAACCGTAACACCAAGATGGATCAAGAGACCCCAATATGTGCCACCAAAGAAAGAAGCAGAGATGTAGTCAGGAGATAGGGTCGGAACAAAAAACTTCTTTGATAAGATATCTCGCTGCAGCAGTTCAACCAACTGCAGATGTGATATTAGCATTGAGTCCATTGTATTTTATATGTGCAGAATATATTAATGACATTTTTATGGCTTATATTCTTTTATATACTTTAGAAACTTTGCTCTGTGTCCCTTTTTGTTGACATTTATAGAATGAAAAGGTTTTCCTTGGTTCTTATATTTTAAGTAGCTATCTTTACTATTTTTATGTTGTTCTTACTATTGTGTCAGAGGCGTTTGGTGATCGTTTTTGTAAAATACATAATTAACCTATCTAACTTCTTTTTTAATAGAAAACAGGCTGTAAAATTCTCCCTAGCACTTCAAGAGTGCCCATGTCACCTTTGTAGCCCAATCACAGGCCTCATACCTGGATACATGATGTCACAGTAGAGCACCAGACGTCACAGAGGAAGCAGAGTCAGAGTGCCAGACACCACATGGAGGCCCAAATCAGGTAAACGAAGGTGAGAATGAGAAATGTTTATTATTTCAGTCACCTCCTCTGGGCCTTCGCCTATTATACTCTGGGATCTGCAGCCAAGGGTATAATTATGTACTACAATTCATGTTGCAGCAGCCAATTTGGGTCATCCGAGATGAATCCCAAATTTTTGGATTTTGTTAAAAAACAGAACAATTTGGAATATTCTGGACAAAGTGGTTCACCCATCATTAGTCTCTTCCCTGTACCAATTACGTCAAATAGGGCTGAGCTACAATACCAAGTACTGTATAATCTCTACTACATAAATGGTTCTGTGCTTGGTATTCAGTGAAGGGTCACAGCACTCACCCAAATGTTCTTTGGAGACTCTCCTGATCACATACTGAAAAAACCTTTGAAGTAAAGCTTAATGGGTTTTCCAGTGAAAAATTCAACTTCCCAGCATATGCTGTACAATAATATATGTTTACTTTAGCAGGACACAAGGTACCTTATTGCTCAGACACCCTCAGGTAGTGACGACTGCATGATATTACAAGGGGTGTATGGAGATTACTGCAGACTGCGTCCAACATCACTAGCTCTAGGATCCAGCAGCTGAGAGATGTAAGACTCAGCAGATCCTGCAGGTTTAACATGTCTTTCCTATATAATGTTAAGAAGGAACACTGTTCACAGGTTATAATATAATTCTTTATTAGGAAAAATAAAGATAGATTCAGATATTGATAGTACAATTTATTATTGCTCCCCTTTTTCAAGAATAAGAAGCTCCTCAGGGGTGTGTACTATTTCCTCTTATTTACATAATAGTCATGATTGTCACTGACCCCTCAGTCTACTAAGATTCAGCTCTGAATAGACAATTCCATCCTAGAAAAATAAAAATCTGTGTTAATCCAGGATAAAACCAGAAAATCAATAATAGCGAATTTACATTAGGATTATAGTAATCGGCCCCACATCTACATTTGTCCCTCAGTCGGTCAGAAATGCACTGGCCAGGGTACAGTAGAGTAACAATCACTCTGATATTCTCCTTAAACCCAAAGTATAATAAGTAGAAGCCCAGGAGAGGTGATGTCAAAGGCCCCAGGGACATCTAAGTCCTGGGATTGGGCCTCAGCAGTCAAGTGAGGTGCACCTACATCATGACAATTTTACACAAACATCATGATGTAGACCAGAGAGCTAATCACACTCCTGGGCAATCCTCCAGGGGCCCATGAAGTCATCCAGGAGGCCAGAAGAGGCCAAAAGACAATAGAAGAGGACCCCAATGGACACCAGATGCTGTAATGGAGACCAGGAGTGGTGGAGAGGTATGGAAAGGTGCGTATCAGTTTTTGTTATTTTATCATACCGCCCTTGGGTCTCCGCTAGAGATGAGCGAACACTAAAATGTCCGAGGTTCGAAATCTGATTCGAACAGCCGCACACTGTACGACTGTTCGAACGGATTTCGAACCCCATTATAGTCTATGGGGGTAAATGCTCGTTTCAGGGGTAGGCAAAATTCGATAAAATGATACTTACCAAGTCCACAAGTGACGGTCGGGCTGGATTCTCCTTGAAGTCTTCTCCCGGCGCAGCGCCCCCGCAGCGTCTTCTGGCTAGAATTCACTCTGCCTAGGCACCGGGGCATAGGCAGAGCCAACTGCGCAAGCGCGGTCGGCTCTGCCCGGCCCCACACCTGAGCAGAGCCGACTGCGCATGCGAGGGCATGCCCGTGCATGCGCAGTCGGCTCTGCCTAGGCCGGATGCCTAGGCAGAGTGAATTCCAGCCGGAAGACGCCACGGGGGCGCTGCACGGAGAAGACTTCTAAAGGTAAGAGAAGAACCAGCGTTAATTGGCAGAATGTATAGCATAGGGCCAATCAACACTGGTTCTGCATCGAACCTTAAACTTCGAACAGCTAGTAGTGTTCGATCGAGTACGAGTATTTCGAATACCATAGTATTCGATCGAAGACCTACTTGATCGAACACTACTCGCTCATCTCTAGTCTCTGCTTATCATATTCTGGGGTCTATCATATGCATATCATAATGGTGTATATGGCTGCAACTGTAAGCTATCACTTGGTCATCTTGGGTAAAATGATGATTGGCACAAAATGTCCAACCTAATAGGGGAAGAGAGAATGTCAATGAGTGGAGAGCTCCTCCTCTGTTATTTACCTCAGTCACTGTGTCATTGCTCATTGGGACTTGAGTTGTAGGGCCTGAAAAATACACAGTTTAGTAAAAAAAAATGATCAGATCAACGGTTCAAAAATAGAAAAAATAAAGAACTTTTTCTCTGCTTCCCATTTATTTCATTGGGCTTTGGAAAGCAGAATCTGAATGAAGATAGATCGTGACAAAGTCAAGTGCAGGAAAAAAAATCTGCCTGGCTCCCATTGAAACGAATGGGAGTATTGGTAGGTGGATGGAGGTACATTCCACTTTAAAAATCTGACGGCAAAAAACTCCATGTGAACAAACCCTAACACTATAAAAACACCACAATGTACAACATAACCACTGGGTGGCTGCACATCCTATTAATATTATAAATGTGAAAGTTTGTGGGTTTGTGAGTTTGTGTGTTTGGATGTTCGGATGTTTGTTCCTCAATCACGCAAAAACTGCTCCACCGATTTGGCTGAAATTTTCCACAAACATAGTTAATACACCCGATTGCGCAATAGGCTACTTTTTGTCACAATAGCGCACATACGTTTGTGCCAGGACCCCCACAAACCCCAAACTCACACCACCATCTCTGCAATCTCACACACTTTGGACCATAGCAAGCCACAAAATTCCTATTGCCCTCTACAGCCTCGCCCCTAACCCCACACAATCACATATACATATACTTTAACACTTTGCCCCTCACTTTAACGATACTCCAGGAGCCTCTCTCTAACGCTCCGGAGCAGCCATGTTTGCCGACCCCCACCGCTCTGAAAATCCGCGACACCGCCCACCCATGTCAATACCCCTAGGCGGTCTAATAAATGCAAAAAAAAAAAGTGTAAAAAAAGTATAAAAACAAATAAAAAAGATTAAGAATTCAAATCACCCCCCTTTCCCTAGAACACATATAAAAGTAGTTAAAAACTCTGAAACACATACATGTTAGGTATCCCCGCGTCCGAAATCGCCTGCTCTACAAAGCTATACAAATATTTTTCCTGTTCGGTAAACGCTGTAGTGGTAAAAATGGTCAAAAGTTACAAACCGCCGTTTTTTCGCTGTTTTGATTCTGATAAAAATTTGAAAAAAAAGTGATCAAAGCAATAACATTTCACGAAAATGGTAGAACTACAAAGTACACCCAGTCCCGCAAAAAAAGACGCCCTATACATCCCCGTACACGGACGTATAAAAAAGTTACGGCTGTCGGAATATGGCGACTTTTCAAAAAAAAAAATTTTAACACAGTTTTGGATTTTTATAAGGGGTCAAAATGTAAATATACCATATAAATTTACTATCTCCGGCATCGTAACGAAACACAGAATACGGAGGACATGTCATTTTGGTTGCACAGTGAACGCCATAAAACCAAAGCCCGTAAGAAAGTCGCAGAAATGCATTTTTTCTTCAAATCCACCCCATTCTGAATTTTTTCCCTGCTTCCCAGTACATTATATAGAATAGTTAATGGTGGCATCATGAAGAAAAATTTGCCCCGCAAAAATTAAGACCTCATATGGCTCTGGGAGCCAAGAAATAAAAAAGTTATGGGGTTTAGAAGGAGGGGAGTCAAAAACGAAAATCAAGGGGGGCGGAGCCTGACCGCGCATAGTGATGGACGCTTGTTGTTAGAGCTCCGTCACAGGGACCCATTAACTTGCTCTTATACGGCTATCTTTTGCTGAAAAATGGTCAAGGGTGGAGGAGAACGAGCCAGGGAGTCTTCAGACTCGAAAGGACAGCAGAATTCACAGGCTGGAATGCAGAAATTTCTTAAGAAGCAGACGTTGGGATCCCCGGCCAGGCCGAGGAAGATGGCGCCTGCCGAGTCCGGGAGGTGGGAAGATCTCTCCCCTGACTCTGATGGAGAAGGATCTGTCCAGGATGATAGTCCTGCACCCATCTCGAAGGGATATCTGAAACGGGTCCTTTCCCAAGCATTGTCTCCGGTATCGGCAGAGCTGGCAGCTCTGAGAGCGGACTTTAATCTAATCACCAGGAGGGTGGATGCCGTGGAGACTAACCAGACTGAGGTACTGCAGATGGCGACGAGTGTCTCGGAGCGTTTGGAGACACACACAGCTCACCTTAACAACGCGTACCTAGCGATGGAAGATCTAGAGAACCGCAACCGGCGCCGTAACCTACGTATCAGAGGTTTACCAGAGGCCTACTTACCTGAACAGCTGCAGGGAATCATAGCAGATATTTTCTCCTCTCTGGTAGGTGGCGATGCTGCGGCCAGAATGTGTGTGGAGCGTGTGCACAGGGCTGTGCGGCCTAAACCTGCACCGGAGGATCCGCCGCGTGATATAGTATGTGCCCTGCTGTCCTCAGCGCACACTTCCCAGCTACTCGCTGCGGCACGGGATAAGAACGACCTGTCATATGATGGGCACCCTCTAAGGATCTACCAAGATTTAGCACCCTCAACGCTACAAAAACGCCGGGTTGTGAAACCACTTCTCGACCAGCTGAAGAGCAGAGGCATAAGGTACGCCTGGCTGTTCCCTTTTGGCCTGTCGGTTTTAAAAAATGGCCGCAGGTATGCTGTACATTCCCCACAAGATCTGGACTCCTTATGGGAGGTGCTGGACATTCCGCCGATAGATATACCTTCATGGCTACCCGTGCAGGAAGACCCGATCCGTGTGCCTCTATTCCAATCCTATACCACTGACCTCTCCAAACATGCGTCCAGGTACCGATCTCCTAAGGCCCGGAAAGCTTTGCTCCATCTGTCTGGGACTCCGGCTTCTAAATCAACCCCTTTGAAGGATTAAATATTCCTTAACGCTGCCTTGGGACTCCGAATTACCAGAAGCTGCAGGTGCCTTAGATTTTCTTTCTTCTTTAATTTCTTCTCCCACCTTCTTTCTTCCCCTCTTTCCCTTCCCTTTCTCTTAGTCTTTGCCTTCTCCTCCCCTTCCCTTATCCCCCCACTCCTTTTCTTGCCTTGCTTCCCCCCCCCTCTCCTCTCCCCCCTCCTGCTTTGTTTTCACTTTGGCTCTCTTCCTAATGGGTTCTTATACCTTGCACACATATAGTAGCTACGGTTTGCATGTGGTGCGTGCTTTGTATCCTACTTCATGTGTTTCTCTCCCTCCCCTCTTACTCGTACCAACTCCCTACACGCCCTCACCCCCATCCATCCTCCCCCCTCCTCCCCATTCCCCCCCTCCTCCCCCTTTCCCCCCACCCTCCCCCTCTCCCCTCCTTCCCCCCCCCCCCCTCTTTTTTTCCCTCTTTCTCTTCTCTTAATACTTGGTTCTACCCCTTTACTTCTTCCTCTCGTTACTATCTCTCTCACACTCTGCGCCAGGAATGGCTTCGCTAAACTGCATCTCTTACAATATCAAAGGCCTGAATTCCCCGCAGAAAAGGCGACATGTATTCTCGTTTTTCCGGAAACAGAAGGTGGGCCTAGTGTTTTTACAAGAAACTCATTTTAAGGGTTCACGTATCCCATCTTTCCCACGGACACAATTTACACAATGTTTCCACAATCCACACCCCTCCTCGGCTTCTAAGGGTGTCTCTACGTTGATACATAAAGACCTTCCATTTGTCTGCACAGCTCACTATATGGACTCAGAGGGGCGCATACTATTCCTCAAAGGGACTATCGCGTCAGAAAAGTATACACTGGCAAACCTCTATGCTCCTAATACGGGACAGGTGGCCTGGCTACTGTCCGCATTGCAGACCTTACAACTGTTCTCGAAGGGATTTGTTATAATGGGAGGCAATCTCAATATGTCCCTCAATCATACGTTGGACTCTACCTCTTCCCGTCAACTTATTTCGCAAAAAGCTATGCGGAGAGTGTTGTCTACATTGCATGACCTACAGCTAGTTGACGCATGGCGCCTCCAGCATCCTGTCGAGAAAGACTACACATTCTACTCGACACCTAACGCTACTTATCACAGGTTGGACTACATTTTTGTTTCAGACTGTCTCCTTCCCCAGGTACAATCATCGACGGTCGGCTCCTTTACCATATCCGACCATGCACCCGTATCTATGCTGCTCAAACTCACGCGTCTACCCAAACCTGCCTGGATGTGGCGTCTGAATGAGATGCTCTTGGACTCAGAGGACAACGTGCAGTTTCTCTCTGGCCACTTAGACAAATTTTTCGCTATCAATACCACCCCAGATGTGGGTTTCCCAATGGTTTGGGAGACGCATAAGGCATATATGAGAGGGGTCATCATTGCCTTGGCATCTAAAGTCAAGAAACAGAAACAGAAGGAGCTGGATGACCTCTTGTCCCGAATCTCTCTAGTGGAGCGACTACAAAAACAATCCTTAGTGCTTTCGCACCTTGCGGAACTAACTCTTCTGAGAAACAAATTGCTAGATATCTTGAACACTAGAGCTGTGAAGCAGCATATGCAGTTTAGGAAACTCTTATATGCCCACGGAGACAAAGGCGGCAAATTGATGACTCGCCTTATCAAGAAGGAGAGGGCGAAGTCCTTTATCTCCTCTATCCAGAATAGGAATGGGGAATGCCGAGATGATACCCTTGACATTGCCTCTGAGTTTGTTTCATACTACACGGGATTATACAATTTACCCCCGACTTCTGTAACAGGCCCCGACAGGCAATTGAAGATCAGAGACTTTTTGGAGGGACTACACTTACCTTCGCTATCTGCTGACACCTCTGACCTGCTACTGAAACCGATCTCTACAGAGGAGGTTGAGGAAGTCTTGAAAAGCATACCTACAGGGAAAAGCCCTGGTCCTGATGGCCTGCCGCTGTTCTGTTATAAAAAGTTTGCCAAATCCCTGTTGCCACGCTTGACGCTTCTTTGTAATTCGCTACTGACCGGCGAATCCTTACCGAGACAGTCACAGGAAGCCCATATCGCAATAATCCTAAAGGAAGGGAAAGATCCCACTCAGTGTAGCAATTATCGCCCCATCTCGCTTTTAAATACGGACATCAAAATCTGGGCTAAAATCCTCGCAAATAGGCTTAAACCATTAGTCCCGCAGTTGGTACGAGAGGAACAGTCAGGTTTTGTGCTTGGGAGGGAGGGGAAGCACAATACTGCTAAACTGTTGCCATTGATCTATCTAGCCCGTAAGAAAGGCCTTCCGCTGGTACTTCTCGGCGTAGATGCCGAGAAGGCCTTTGATCGGGTGGCGTGGGATTTTATGACGGAAGCACTGACACGTTTCGCTATCCCAGACAGGTTTATACAGGCGATCCTGATCTTATACGCCCAACTGACCGCAAAACTGAAGGTAAATGGCACATTATCTGAAAGCTTCACCATTACTAACGGCACCCGACAGGGATGCCCGTTGTCCCCTACGTTGTTCGTCTTGGTGTTGGAGTCGCTACTACAAGCTGTGCGGCAGAACACGGAAGTTGAAGGGGTTTCAGTAAACGGCCAATCTCTTCAAGCAACCGCATACGCGGATGATGTGCTCTTCATTATTTCGAACCCCTCTACTTATCTGCCGGCCCTGATGGACCAACTGTCATATTATGGGACTTTGTCCGGATATCAAGCTAACTTCTCAAAGTCAGAGGTGCTGAATATCACACTACCTCCCTCCGAAGTTGCTTTACTGAAGCGGCTGACGCCTTTTCCAGTGGACCACCAAGCCGCTTAAATACCTAGGAATATACCTAACCCCGAGATTGGAGGACTTATATAATGCTAATTTCCCACCTCTCCTTGAGGAATTAAAGCGTTCTCTGACCAGCTACGAAAACCTTCCTCTCTCCTGGTTTGGAAGGAAGAACTTGCTGAAGACGTACTTGTTCCCCAAACTTATATACTGAATGGCGATGCTCCCTATAGACCTACCTGATACATTCTTCCAGTCTGTTCGGCGTATGTTCACTGGATTCGTCTGGCGACATAAAACGCCCAGAATCTCTTGGCAACAACTGTTCAGACGTAAGCGACAGGGTGGTATTGGCCTACCAGATATCAAGAAGTATCACATCTCAGTTAGACTCACTTGGTGGGCAGAACTTGCATTTCCATTCACTTCTCTTGTCCCTGCCACGCTGATGCGAGAAGGACTGGACACCCCTCTTGATATGCACTTGTGGTTCCCCCGCCTGCATCGTCTCTCCTCAACGACACCTTGCCCTCTGTTGCCTGCCTCTCGTGGCCCGTGGGCGGACATGCTTGAAGAATTGATGCCTGTGCCTTCACCTATTATGCCTCTCGCTCTTCTACCCTTCCTGGTGGGATTTACACACAAGACTTACAAAGACTTATGGGATAAGCTTTATTGCCTCGCTCTCAAAGATGTAGTCACTCCAGAAGGCATGTTGCTGGTTGAGGATATTTGTGCATTGGTCCCAGATGTTAAATTTACTTTTCTACACAAACAGCATTTGCGGGCAGCCCTTAGTGAACTGCAACGCCAACACACTCTAAGACAGAATCTAACAGAATTTGAGAAGCTGCTTCTCTTTAAGACTGCTATGCTACGAAAAATCTCGCATTGCCTGAATCGCTTCGTGGATCCACATCTGACTTATAGACCTAACTACATTCAAGCTTGGGAATCGGAACTGCAAATTTCCCTTACAGATGAGGAAGTAGACTTGGCTCTCTCACAATCGCATGGCTTCTCCACATGTATCCGGCTTCAAGAAAACAATTTTAAGCTGGTCTCTCGTTGGTACCGGACTCCCACATGGCTGTTCCGCAAAGGCTTGCATTCCTCTGATCTATGCTGGAGATGCCACTCTCATACCGGCACATATTTGCATATCTGGTGGTCATGCCCGGCAATCCAAGATTTCTGGAAGAGTGTCCAAGATGTTATACGTGCAGTGAGCTACCCATATTTCCAACTTACCCCCGAAACGCTGTTCTTATTCCTGCCGTCTGGAGACTACAAAACAGGAAAGGACAGACTAGTTACACATCTCCTATCTGCTGCGAAGTCGCTTATCCCTTTATATTGGATGAACTCAATGGCACCCCTGTATGCGCAATGGGTTGATAAGGTTAACCAGATAGCCCGCTTCGATGAGCTAATATGCTGGTCAGCGAGATCACATGAACGTTATGTGAAGACGTGGACTCCCTGGATCCTCCACAAGCATTAAGCTTTGATGTTGTTTGCCTAATGATTGGTGTTGCTCTTTGACTTACCTCTGCTTCCTTCCTTGGATCTTCTTACACTTCGCCTTCTCTCCCTTCTTTCTTCCCCTTGCCTCCCTTACTCTTTTTCTCTAGTGCTTTTCTCTTAATCTCTGGTCTCTAATTCTCTCATTCCTCTAAGTTCTTACTACCCCCTGCCCTCTCTCATTCTCAACCTCCTTAGTTCATTTATTTCTATTATACTCTTCTACTACAAGGTTTTTCTTCTACCGACGGGCCTCCAACGCAGTACTCATACTTTTTTTTTTACGTTTCATTTCACATGGTCGTTATGTGTTATATTATATTGCTCTCTAACATTGACAACTTGACAACTAATAGGCGTCGGTCTTCGACTGACGTCTTTCACTGTCTCACTTGCTAGTTTTACAATGTACTCATTGATCGAATATGCTTGTACTGCTGACAAGGAATTATTTCGCTTACGCGATTGTACATTTAGTTGCCTTAAGATCTACTCTGTTCTTTTACAAATGTTTTGAAAATACCAATAAACCTTTGAATTGAAAAAAAAAAAAAAAAAACGAAAATCAAAAAATGCCATCGGCGGGAAAGGGTTAACTTTAAATACCTCTGTCCCAAAGTCACTATGTAAAGTTTCTCACAACACCGTATATATAGCAGCTCAAATACAAATTACATTCAACACAAAAGTCTCACGTATTCTCTGAATTACAGAAAAAACAAGATACAAACTTACATTTCATATCCCATACCTCATACACACTACGAAAACCTTACCCGCGCCTGTATATACCCACTGCTACAATCACTGCAGATGAAGTCGCGGGTACCAGCTAGTAGACACATATAGGATAGATCACACTCTTGTTTCCTGTGTCGTGCCTGTTAACCACATTTTCCATGCAAGTCCTATGATCTTAAAGGCCATGTCTATGTACACCGACCACAATGCATTTTTTTTATATATTTCATTCGTATGTATTTTTGGTTCTAAAATCATTTTAGTAATTGGGTGTAATAAAAAATATTGCTTTATTTGTTATCTACAGCTGTGAGTATAAGCACCACCATCCGAGCTGCTGTTTCTTATCTAATCTGTCCGACGGCTGCTTCTCCTATTTTTTTCCTCTTTTCTTCTGGGCAAACTTATCGGCTTATTTATGACCAGTTTTTCTTTTACTGTGACTGTAGGGGTCACCTGGGGATATATTGGGAGACCTATTGGGTTGTAGCAAATTTAGCTGTCTAGTTTGGACTGACTGACACTGCCTGTGGTGTGTTTGGGTGCTGTTTGACCATCAACTGAGGAAGGCTCTGGCTCACCATGACCTGGTCTTCTACTGTTGTGGGTGAGGTATATGTGTTCCCGCTCCATTGTTGAAAGATTTATTGGTTTCCATATAGACCAAATCCTTGTTTGGGTGCAGTATGGGAGATGTTTAATAGTATTGAGCCGTTTGTGAAGATGTCACCTGGCACAAACAGAACATGACTGGTGAGGTTAGCCAGGGGGCCTGTAAGCAGAACCTGCCATCACTGGAAATGGAGGATCTAGGAGAGGTGAGTCATTTTTGGGTTTTTTTTTTTGGCTCTTGAATCTTTTAAAATTGAGAGCTATACTTTGAGATGGAGGTCCTCCAGCATAGTGATTGCCTGCTTACAGAATTTTGACTTGCAATGGGTTAAGGTCTTACTTTTGACTACTGGGAACAGGAAGCCCTTTGAATGGATGTGTCTCTGGGAATCTTGCAAGTTGCAGACCACTTCTTGGAGAAAAACTGTACTTTGGGTTCGGGGAAAGTCTAGAGAATACTGCGGTGTGGTTACCAAAAACTGAAGACGTACCAACCCACTTTGGCTCAACCAGAAAGTGTCAGACCCTGCTAGATAATACAATCTGGTGGATAGAACATGCTCTGTTTCCACCATAGACTGTAACAACTGAGCCATGTGCCTGTCGAGGATCGTAACTACTAGGTTGTATACATACCAAAGACCAGTAAGCTGTGTGCCTGCCTGAGAAATGCAACTGCTAAGCTCCGTGACTTCAAGGGGACTTTCCAGGAAAATTGAGGCCATTCACAGTTGGGTACCAATAAAGTTACTGTTAATACATCACTAGTTCACAACATGTGACTGCGAAGCCTGTGAAGTGGCACCCGAACCCTGTACTGTCTGAGTACTGAAGAGAATGGTGGATGTGCCCCCCATATGTCACATGTGAGGGTTAAACTGAAAAACAGGGGTGATACTCACCAAACCCCATCCTTGGTTCAAACCCCTCCCCCTCCCCCGTGAAGTTTTTAAATACCCTTATAAAACCCATTTAAGAGACCGCCCCTCTTGCAGTCTACTTTCAAGAGTAAACACAATGCATAGAATTTATGGTCGGAAATGTATATAGGGTATACTGAATATGGTACCTGAGAATTTGAAGATCCTGAGGAGATGAACAACCAATACCAAGAGCAGTAAAATCCCTGTAGTCACCACCATTATCAGCAAGCTGTGACATTTAGGAGTCAGGTATCCACTGATTCCACCTGTATAATGGTCATGATACGGGAGAAATAGTTTGATGGAAGTATCAATTAGCATTTTTTTAATTGTTTGAATTTATTTTTTAGATTTCAGAAAAGTTTTGTTACCTTCATCTGGTATCACCCATTGGACGCTGATAGGAGAAGACGTGAGCCAGACCTCACAGGTGACCTTGTCTCCATAGTACCAACTGTTATTAGGAAGTGAGATGAAGTTCATCAATGTCCATGTCCCACCAGATTCCTTTGTAGAGGTCATGTGGCCATTGTGATAGGTTCCGGATATTTTCCAGGTTATAGACCCTGGGTCATGAGCCTCATATACTACACAGGCCAGTTGTAATGGGCTCTGTGTAGATGGAGGCCAACTTGGAGCAAGAATATGAATTGAGCTCTTGGTGGTAGACCCGTCTGCAAAAATGAGATGGCATCAGCATTGAATGAACGGAATAATAAGAATAAAGTTATTAAAGACTTATTGGGAACTCCCACTGATATGATATAGGAGCCTCTAGCGTCAGAGTGAACATCACTTTTTTGCATTGTCTTGATGGGAAAAAAAATTGACTCGATTTGTAAACAAATGAGATGTTTGTGGCACCTGGAAATGTCCATTTCCTAACCTAAAAAATGACAGTTCCTGATGTGGGGCATCTATAGTCAAAAATATGTAAAATTGGGAAATCTCAGTGTCCTTTTGGCTTTAAAATTTTTACAAAATTTAAATTTAGCAAAAAAATAAGTCTTAAATTATTGTAAATAAATCTAAACCTTTTTTTTAACTCTTTCCTGACCATGTTTAATTACCAAAATCTGGATGCAAGAGTTATCAATAGATGTCAAAATAAATGTTGACAAATCGGGATCTAAAAATTAAAATAAAAATAACATTTAATTAACGTTAATAAAACGTTATTTTTATTTTATTTTAATTCTTAGATCCTGATTTGTCAAATTAAAGTCATGGTGATGTATCTACTCAGGGTAAACCTACAAATTCTCAAAAATTTCAAAAATATTCAAAAACTTCATATCTTACCATGGGTTCGTGATAAAGTGAAATTTTAGCTCTAGTCACTGGAATGTAATCCCAATTAATAAAATCCTATAAGATACCTGGGAAGCCATATCATACCTATCAATATCTTGGATGACTAAATCCCCATTGCCCTCTGGATATTGTAAATGTCATTTTATACCAATTTTCTAAAAAAAAAAAAAAAAAAATTCTCAAAAATTTAATCTTAATTTTTTTTTTTTTTTTTTAAACCCGGTGAATTAGAAATTTTCTAATAAAATCACCAGAACCAAATTCAGTTTGATCACACAAGTCGCCCGACCATTGATGATTTTTTTTTTGTTCCTAAACATCACTTTTTGAAAAAATTTTTGAAAATTGCCAGACAAATTTATTCCGTAATAATGGTGAGATGCCAAAAACAGTCACTTCATACATACATTCATTTGAAGAAACATGAAAAACTAAATTTCGTAAAGCTTGTATGTCCCCTCCACCCTTCCTGCTGGCTCACCATTACTTCTATCACTAGTTTGCCTGGGCCAGACTAGAATACTTTATGATGTGCCGTATCATGAATTTACTTTGTATCTTACCTCTAACATTCAGATATGTTCCGTTTCCAAAAAATTTAGATCTACCGTATGAAAATGTACAGAAATAAACTCCAGAGTCATTGGTCTGAACATTGCTTATGACTAATTCAACCCTGTTTTCGTAATGGTTACAGGAATATTTGTGTATATCATTATCCATTGAGCATTTTTTCACAAGAAGAAGACTTTCTACATTCCTCCATTTCCTATGAACCCAGGAGATCTGAAGTCCTTTATCGGTGTCTTCACTGGACACACAGGGGATGGCTACGGACTTATCGACCTCAACCGATACAACATTCAGGGGCTGATACAAAACCAGGCGAGCGGGGATCACTGAAAGACACCAGAGTCATAATAAGAGGCCATAACACAGGGCTGAACGCATACTAACAATGCTAAGAAATGACATTCTGTAACTATCATGAATATTTTATATATAAAACATGTAATAAACATTGGAATCCTATGGAAATTAAATGTAAATTATCACTGTTATTAAAAAATAATAACTATAACAACTGTGATATCTATCAAACTAATGATATAATGATAAAGTCTAATTTCTTACCTTGAATAAACAGAAGTATATAGAGAACACCCATATCTGCTGCTCAGTACAAGATACCAGGCACGTACTAGTTATTACATGATACTGCTAGATATGCCCTATATGTGACCATATATGGACATGTAACAAGCTCCTCCCATCTTATAACGAAAGACACTGCCAAACACGAACACTTCTTATGCTATGCACATTCTATATATTACATACACTTGTATTTCTTGGCATTTGGAAATTTTGTGAATATATTTTTGCACAAGTCAATGTTGGTAACATTGGAGGAATCTTCTTCCACTGGGTTATGTAGGGTCATGAAGATCTGCCATGAACTCATCCAAGGACAATACAGCTCCTCATGTTCTGGCATTGGAGGAGTTCCCAATTTACAAACCTCCATATTAAGCCTGAATTATACAGAACAAGATTCATATATTATGGACACGGGAAGGGGAAATACAAGCCAAGATCACATACTAGTGATGGTTGAACCTCGTGAGATACACTTCACGAATATTCATGATAATAAGCTGAACTAGACAGACCTATGTCTTTATTAAGGATGGTTGAATCTTTACAAGTTCATTTTGCTTCAGGTTTGAGTGGCTTAGGTCCCCGATTCATTTTGGGTCAAACAAGTTGGGATAGAAATTGTTATACTATGGGGTTCTTTGGACTCCAGAGTATAATTAGTAGAGGCCCTCACGGCATCCTCAGCTCTTTCTGGGTCCTATTTTGAGCTTCCTATGATGTCATGCGCCCGTGGTCACTATGATTTGGCCTTGGCGGTCACATGGGATGTCCCAAGTGCCATGATGTCAGAGTATAATAATTTCACTTCTGGTTCAGGCATGAAGAATCCCAAAAATGTAGGGTTAGGGACAAATGTGAAACTTTTGGAATATTCGGCTCAAATCCGGTTCATCTTGAACCAATTTGCCTATATCTAGTCTATATTCAGCCTTCCAAACTCTTTTCCTTTGATACTTTTTGTGTCTACTTGGTTAAATATCATCAAACAAGAAATGACCTCGAAGGAGGCCACAAGTACTCCTGGGGGTAATAATGGGCCTTATATTAAAGTTTTTATCTCATCTCGCAAAATCCCCCAATGTTTTTGTAACATTTTAAAAAGATTGTAAGCATAATCATTATAGGTCCCTATAATCCGGCATATTCGAGATCCACCTCATGGGACACTTGGTTTTGATGATTGAATAGTTTTTTGGGGTAACCTCTGGCCTAATTCTAGTTTGTATGAGACCCACCTGTGTCTGAAAGGAACTAACCCTTCAGCATACCCTTGTTTCAGAGTAGGGTGATGATGACTATCCCAATGTCAGAGATTATTCATAGCTGTAGGTTTGTAAAACAAAGTAGAAGATACATTGGCTAATTTGTTTCAAATCCAAAAAGAACAAAAGAGTGTTTTCTCAATTTAAGAAAAATTTCAGAAGTAATTCCCAGACCAATATAATCAGACATTTAGAGAGGCCAAATTGAGGTTTTTATCCAGACCATAAAATCTAAATCTCAACTATATAAAAGTACCATAAAACAATTTGCTCAGAAAAGACTGTCTCATTAGATGGAAAAACAATTTGATCTTCGAACACCACAGCCAAAATGGATAATCAAAAACACATGCCATAACAAATGAACTGTATGAAAATATAAAAATGTCTATAAAAACAAAAAGTTGGACTCTCTGCAAAAAACAACAAAATGATTCACTCATTTGGGTGGATTTTCGTAACCATTATGTTTCCCCTAAAAATGCTTGCAAAAAATCTAAAAAAAACCCCCGAATCTTCTGCAGTTCTACTGATCTTTGAACACCAAATTGTAATTTTTTTTGTGTTTAAAGTTTGGCTCAGTAGGGTTCTACGGTGATCCAAGTTGGGTTAAGTAAAATTCTGTAGGGTTCTAATTCCACCCAGGAATGGTTTATAGTGATCTACAATCAATAAGTTGGGACCTAAGTTGGGTTTAATAATGATCTATGGTATTCTAGAGCATATTCGGTTCAGTAAGGGTGTCCAGTGGTCTACGGTATGTTCGAATTAGTAAAGTTATAAGGTAATTTTGGTTCAGAAGATCCTGGTGAGCTTGTCTGAGAAGAACTCAATGGTAATCTAAGTTTAGTTTGGCAGGGTTCCACCATAATTCGAGTAGAATCATACGAGGTTGCAGTATTAGAGCTAGAATCGGTCCACATTGGACCAGATCAGGTAGATTAGAGAATTATTTGACTTACCACATTTGTCGAATCTCTTGTGTCGTCTTCTGTTATCTCATATCATGAAAGTAAATCAGAGGTGATGACTTACAACATGAAGGTTTCTCCTTGTGACTTCATATGCTTAGAAAATTGGAAAATAACAGCATTGAGCAAGTTTCTCTTAGTCATCTAAATGAAATCCAAAATTTTCAAAAAGTTTAGGATGGAAATCTGCAAACATTGTGAAGTGCAGACATTGATAAAGTGTCTGATAAAAAAAAATATGGTCTGTAGGACCATTACTGAAAAAAACCAGAAGGGTGTGATCTTTGGTTTCTAATACTTAAAAAAGCTTACCCTGCCCCCGATCATGTCAGAAATTGTTGTTATGTACAGTTAATAATAGTACACAGTTATGGAAAAGATAAACCACATACCTGAGAGTACTGAATTTACAGACTGTTACAAGAAACATCTCCACTCCCACCACCAATGGCACATTGACCATACACTGTAATGATGATCTTTGGCAGGATATGGGCCAGAAATATTTTCATTATTTTTAATGGGTGGTCCCATGTTCCAGAATATGTCCAGATTTCAATTTGTTCCAATTTTGTTGGCCCTAGGTATCCCTATCCAGTCTGGCCACCTTGATCAAAAATGGCATGCAGTTCCAAAAATGGACAAAATGGTGTATTTTTGGCATAGCCAGGTCAGACAAATCTGGCATGACCAGTTTAATAAATTTCCCCCAATAGCTGTGGACATCAGTAATAGCCAGCTGGAGTGATTGCTATTAGAGATGAGCGAACAGTAAAATGTTCGAGGTTCGATATTCGTTTCGAGTAGCCCCTCAATGTTCGACTACTCGAATCGAATATCGAATCCTATTATAGTCTATGGGGGGAAAATGCTCGTTTCAGGGGTAGGCAACATTCGATCAAATTATACTTACCAAGTCCACGAGTGAGGGTCGGGCTGGATCCTCCGTGCAGTCTTCTCCTTGCAGCGTCCCCACGGCGTCTTCCGGCTCTTCATTCACTCTGCCAGGCATTGGGCCTGGGCAGAGCCGACTGCGCATGTCCGTACTACAAGCAGACATGCGCAGTTGGCTCTGCCCAGGCCCGAAGCCTGGCAGAGTGAATGAAGAGCCGGAAGACGCCATGGGGAAGCTGCACGGAGAAGACTTCTAAAGGTAGGAGAAGAACCAGCATTGATTGGCCGACTTTATAGCATTCGGCCAATCAATGCTGGTTCTGCATCGAACTTTTACATTCGAACAGCGAGCGGTACTCGATCGAGTACGAGTATTTTGAATATCGTAGTATTCGATCAAATACCTACTCGATCGAGTACTACTCGCTTATCTCTACTTGCTATAACAATTTGGTTGTCTTCTTGCCATGGGCATGACAGGCTTCAGGTGTAATCTAGTAGATTACATCTGAAAAATACATGATGTTAACTTTTTTGTAAGGGGTTGCCATATCTGGTCAACTCTCCTCTTCTATGTAAGTCCTCCAAGACCATACATGGCTTCCAGAATGATAGATGGCATTTGTGGTGGTGGTTTCTGTCAAGGTAAATGGGGGCTAGGGTCCTGAGTAGTGACAAACTGATGTTTCTTGGGCCCATCAGATAAAATGATTCTGGGCCCACCCTCCTACCGCAGATTATAGATTATAGTACCCTTCGAATTTGGATGTCCTCTTCTGGACCACTGGAAGATTCTCTGGTACTTTGGTGGGCTAGATAAAAACTGGGCCTGAGTATGATCCCTTTAGAACACAGGTAAGGCTTAGTGGCTATACAAGATCACAATATAGCATTTTGATGTTTTTCACCTTCCTACTATAATGGGATCAACTTACAGGGTAATTCTCCGATGTCACACCTAAAGGGGATCCTGAGTCGGATACTCCAAACTATGAGTTTCCATCATCACAATTACAGAAGTGAACACAGGTTAAATGGCTATTCTCTGATACACAGGATGGGAATGGCATGGGAGAGAGGACAACCAGTTTTTGCTATCTCATGATAGTTGGCAGCAGCCTGGGGCCATTCTAATGCTTTACTATGGAGCTATTTCTACTTTTTGTAAGGATGAAGATGAAAAGAGAACTCCTACCACTCTACGATTAAACTGACAAAGGCAATGAATTGGTCCTGCTTATTTTTTCGAGTAACCGCTCCCAGATATTCCATGATCCATGAGAAATACTGTAAGTCTTTAGTAGATGTATTTATCTAAGCTCTTTATTTAGACTAAAAATCAGCCAGAATTCTTGTCAGCTAGAATTCTTGTCCCGCCCACGAGGAGCAGATATTGTTTGTTTGTAACTTTTACTATAGAGTACTATGGAATATCAATAATATTAATATGTTGGAAATGACTAATGAAATTCTACTGGTCACAAAAAACATGAGCTTGCTCAGTTGTTTCAGTTTTTTCCAGTTGTGATGTACAATGACAAAGTGTTACCACCACAATACAGGAAAGGGAGACTGAGTAACCACTTTACTCAGGTTGGGGTGCGGGCCTGAGTACTGTCCTCTCCCCATCCCAACTGGTTAGACATTCATGATATATACTATTGATAACCAGTTATCTCTTTGATAGAATATCTTTTAAACAACCCCTTGAAAACATAAAGTACTGGGCAAAACTTTTAAGCAGGTGTAGAAAAACAATTCTACAAAGGGTTAATATAGACATAAAAGGGTTAATAGTTTATTTTTGGCAATGAAAATGAAGTAAATGAAAAAAAAAGAGAAATGTAATTCCTCTTTGCCATCTAATAATTCTTCTCAGAACACTTGCAGACAGTTTTTGAAGGAACTTGGGAGGTTGTGCCCGCCATCTTGGAGAACTAAGCACAGATCTTCTGTGGATGTAGGCTTGTCCATTCCATCTGTCTGTTAGACTGGGGTCCCGCAGGTTTTCCTTCCGGCGCACAGCGCCACCTGCGGGTCAATCCAGTTCTCGCCCTCGGCGTCGGACGGTGAGGGTTGTGGAGTCTAAGTCCAGCATTTAGCCTACTGAGCATGCTCGGACTTTTTGGAAACGCTCTGAGGCCTAGTCTCATTTTCACCCTACTGAGCATGCTCAGACTTTTTGGAGACATTCTGATGCTAAGTCCCTTTCCACCTATACTGGGTATTCCCAGTGAGGTTATGGCCACTGCCCTGTGGGCGGGGACTTGCCTTTATATGGTGTGAGCCGACGCCCACCGGGTGCTCACACTTTGACTATTATGTTGAGACAGAGAGGTTCAGGGCTAGGTTCCTGTCAATGCCAGGTTACCAGTGCAGGTATTCTAGGGTAGGATTCCTGGGTACTGACGGTAGGGAACTGTAGAGCCTGTTGGGTCTGTCTAGTATTATTTGTAGCTCCAAAGCTGTTGTGGAGCCCATTGTGATTCTGACCAGGGGTGACATTAACCCTTGGCAGCCTTGATTGCAGCCTATATGCAGGTGCAGTTCCCCAGTAAGTTTCTGGTGAACCAGGGTTGCTGCCTGTTCACATTCAAGCTGCACAAAAAACACTTGCCCAGTGAAGCCAACTGGTGTAAGCCTCTTTGCAGTCAATAGCCATTAAAGCTACACAAAACACCTGCCGAGTGAAATCAACTGGGGCACTCCTCCTTTGCAGCCGGTTCACCGTGGAGCTGCACGAACGCCTTCACCCAGTGAAGTTAACTGGTGAACGTGTGTTGGTCCTTGTTCACACTTGAGCCGCGCGAACATACTGTTGCTCCGCTCAGGCAGACGGCCGCCCTTCTGGGGCTTGTGGACCTCGACTGCAGCCACTACCGCAGTCAAGAGGTTCTGTCTAAATAATTATTTATATATATATATATATATATATATATATATATATATATATATGTGGCTGTTTACGTGAAAAGGGCCCAGATCGTCGATACTAATTATAGAGAAAATAGTTAAAACATATTTGGGTAAAAAAATCACAATTTTGTTTTATGCAAAAATTTTATTTAAAAATATTTTTTATTTATTTATTTATTAAAAAATATGTTTCGGACAATGTTACACCATAACCGTTACAATGATACCAAGAACTCCATATCGACAGTGTGGGCCCTTTTCACATAAACAGCCATATATATATATATATATATATATATATATATATATATATATATATATATATATACAGAACCGTAACACTGTCTCTCATCTCAGACAGACTGAATGATGCTGAGATCAGGGCTCTGTGGGGGCCGGACCATCACTTCCAGGACTCCTCCTCCGAAGGGCAAAGGTCACAACAAATATTGATAGGATTTACATTTCTCTTTTCATCAGTCACTCGATTTTGTTAATTTGCGATAATAAACTATTAACCCAAAGAGAGCCTTACATTTTCCTAACAATTTTGCACAGTACTGCGCTTGGCTTCAACCTGTATACAGTTTTGGAATTTATTAGTGTATCGGAGACAACAACTGTAATTTCCAAAACCCACAAAGGCCAGAACATGATAGGATCAGGGGGGTGATGACCGGATACAGCTGATTTTTTTGTTTATTGAGTTGATTCTTCATATTTACTATTGTGAGGTTAACACCTCTATCGCACCTCACGCACATCTGCAAACAGGATGCCGTGCTATTGTCCAGCGTTCACATAATCATAGCCCTAACCAGTGAGATTGGAAACTTTGCAACTGTCTTAAATTATATTTTCCATCTTACAGTTTCCAAGGTCAAGGTGTGATATCTATATTAAGACGTTCTGCTTTGTAAGCTGCACTTGTAGTAATACATCTGTGTTCTGGGAAGTCAGTGGGGTATATACTTTGGTACTATTGACTATTTTTGGCACATCTTCAGCCAAATTCCAAATTGTGCAGATGTGCAGTGAGGTTTTTTTAATGACTAATCTGGCCCCTCCATTGGGCAGTTGAGTTGTTGATATGAATAACCCCATCTTTAATCGGACACCTACAGGATGGCCATCCAAAATATGAAATGTTTGATCAGCCTAGTGTTACCATATATATAAAAATAATAAACTTTTAATACAGAACTGCTAGTTTGCAGACAGTGCAGCGAGGTCCACAGGCCCAGATGGGCGGCTGTAAGTCTGAACAGCATGCTACCAGTTAAACTGCACTGGCAGTCATGTGGCGCGGTACACAATGTGAACAAGCTGCAACAACACCCTGCCAGTTAACCTCACTGGACAGGTGCACAGTACAGCTGAAACAGCAAGGCTTCCAAGGGTTAACCGTCACCCCTGGTCAGCAACAAAACATGCTGCTGCAACAGCTAGGAGTGCACAGGAAGTTTGACAGTATAAAGAGGCTAACTCAGAGACCACACCTGCTGTCAACGCCTCAGGCTGGAACTCAGCCCACCGAGTACTAACTACAGAGCAGATAGAGGCTAAAGAAACTCCACACAGAAGCCTAGTCTGAACACCTGCCTGGATACTGGAGCCTAGCCCTGAACTACTGTCATTAGCAAGCTTCAATCAAAGTGTGAGCGCAATGCTTTTTGTGAAACCCTGTCCACTCAGGAAGGGCTCACTGTGGTCATTCGGGATGTACTAATTTGCACTCATCCCCATGTGGGAAGTGTAGGTTGCTGCTGCTATATCAGGCCTCGTTCACATCTGCGTTTGGTAATCCGTCCAGGGGAGTCCACATGACGACCCCCCCGAACAGAATACCGAACGCAACTGCAAGCGGTGTGCAGTGAAAGGACACGGACTCCATCAACTATAAATGGGGTCCTTATGCGTGCTGCGCACTGCCCGCATCATGCGAACAGGAAAGTAGATTGTGAAGTACTTTCCTGTCCGCATGATCCCTGCGGAAATCTGGATGCAAGCACACGGACCCCATTATAGTCTATGTTGTCCATGTGCTTTCACCGCATAACACTTGTCGTTGTGTTTTAATATTACGTTAGGGGGGTCCTCATGCAGACTCCCCCGGATGGAATACCAACGCAGATTTGAACAAAGCCTGATTTACACCACCATGGATAACCATGATACTGAAAGTTTGGATCTTCAAACAGAGTCTGGGCGATATATTGATTGTATTTTCTAGACAATAAACGCCTGTGTAACTGGATTAAAAGCCTTAGGGCTCGTTCACACGGGGCAAGAGGGGACGGATTTTGGAGCTGAAGCCACATCATAATCTGCCCCCTCACAATAGAATTTTATGTAGACCGATAGCTTACTTTTTTCCATGAGTGGCATGTTCCCGCTCACAGAAAAAAGAAGTGAGCTGCACTTTCTTCAGGCAGAGTCTGCGGCTGATTCAGCCCCGGCGTCCACCTCGAAGCAGCACCCTCCGGACTAGGCCCATTCATTTGAGCTTACTCCGGAGGGGGAAGCCGAGACTGTCCAATTGGTCCAATTCTGATGGATGGATTCTGGCATTAGAATCAGAACCAAAATACGCCATTCTGTGCCCCGTGTGAATGGGGCCTTATAATACCTGTCTATCAAGTTTGATCACAAAAAGGAAACAAATAAAACACTAAGATTATTTTTGGATTTTTGTCATGTGGGTGGGGTTATGTCACTTCCCTCATCAATTTCCCCTTCAAGAAGACGAAAATCACAACCAAGTAAAACAGATCAACTTTATTGGCCAAATTCGACATACAATGACTTTGGTGTATCAGTTACACCAGTACCTCTTTAATCCCTTCCAACCCCAATTTTTTTGTTTTTCACTTTTCCAAAATCTATAACTGTATAATTTTTTTTGTTCACAGAGCCACATGGGAGCTTATTTGTTTTGTTTTTTTAGAAGAAATTGTAATCCATAATGGTACCATTTAATATTCCATACGATGTAATTCTGAATGGGGTGGAATTAGAGAAACTGCATTTGCGTCACTTTCTTATGGGTATTGTTTTTATGGTGTCATGCAGCCAATATGACAAGTTACCTGTATTCTTCAGATCATTATGATTACAACCAATTTTTACAATTTTACAATACCAAATATATAGCGTATTTTATGTTCTAACACAACTTTTTCCAAAATCTTTGAAAAAGTCCCCATTTTCTGACACCTGTAACTTTTTTTACTTTATTATATTTCTATATAGGGGACACCACATGTTGTCTTTTTTGTAGAGCCAGATGTATATTTTATACTATTTTGGGAAATATCTGATACTTTGAACGCTTTTTATTCAAGTTTATTAGGAGGTCAAAACTAAAAAAAAAAAAAAAAAAAAAAAAAAAGCAGCAATCATTTAGAATTTTTTTTTGTATCTGTCGGTGCACATGCACCAAAGTAGATAGATGCCTTGGTCATGTTTTTTTTATGTAGATTGTGAGCCCCATATAGGTCTCACAATGTACATTTTTCCCTATCAGTATGTCTTTGGAGTGTGGGAGGAAATCCACACAATCACGGGGAGAACATGTAAACTCCTTGCAGATGTTGTCCTTGGCAGGATTCGAACCCAGGACTCCAGTGCTAATCACTGAGCCACCGTGTTGCCCAGTGCTTTGGTCATGCTTGACCAAGACATTTAAAGGGTTAATGCCCATGATCAGTGAAGACCCAACATCCATTGTAATAGTATAGTGGATACCAGGAAAGGATTAAGGCTTTGTTCACCTCTCAGTTCCAGTCCGCATCAGAGCCTCAGGCACAGAGTCCTTCAGAATCCACAGACAAAAAAATCCGGCAAGGCCAACTTTTCGCCCGGTGCCTAACAGATACCTAATAAACCCAACTATAGGCAATAGGCTCCTTCAGGATTCATTGTCTGCCATTAGAAGGGCCGTTTTTGTTTTTCTGTTCTTCTGGTCCTGCAATTACCCATAAGAACAGACAGAAAAACATTGACATGTAAGCGATACAGTGCAACAGTTCTTGGTGCTTGCAACACAAAAGGTGGCACAATATCTTAATCCTTGAAAACAGAACAATTGTCGGGCAATTGCAGAACTGTAGGGGGTCCTGCAAGACGATTGCATGGTGGTTGTAGTAGTTTCCCCCAGGGCACTTCCAGTTGGAGAGGGGTCCTCTCCTCTCTGAGCCAGTATGATGGAAGACGGAAGGGGCCCTGATGTTAAGGCAGGAGTGACTCAGGCAGGCAGATGTGCACTGAAACAGGGTGTCACTTTACTCTGCAACTGAATAGGTAACAACCAACAGCTTCCAAAATGGAGGTAGTAGTTCTCCAGTGTCCAACTCCACAACCTTAGTCTTAGGAGGGTGCCCAGGAATATTTAATACTGTAAGGATAACTCCACTACAACTCCAACTATAACTCCTTGTTAAGACTGTGTTGCCATAATCATATCATGTCATGCCTACCCCTGAAACGAGCATTTTCCCCCCATAGACTATAATAGGGTTCGATATTCAATTCGAGTAGTCGAATATTGAGGGGCTACTCGAAACGAATATCGAATATTGAACATTTTACTGTTCGCTCATCTCTAATAATCACATGATCGGACCTTCCGTACCCAAGAAAATCTATACATTTACATCCAAGGATAAATCCTTAAGGTAAGTATAATATTCAATATATTAAACTAACATCTAACAATGCGCATACATATCATTCTATTAAAACAAAATAATTTTAACATTTAGACTGTTAAATTTTCCCGGATACAATCTAAGATTAGATCTACGATGCAGAACAGCTAGCAATATACAACTGGGAGAAATACATTCTACACCATCAGCCAACTCCATAACTACAAACCTATTTTTATATACTTTGTACTTTGAAAACTCAAAAAGCCAAAAATGAAACCAATCGGTTCCATTCATTGCGTTTTTAATTAGGGTTGAGTGATCGTGTTCGGAAAAGATCGGACATCGATTGGCGATCGAGAAAATTTCACGATCGCGATCAGAATTCCGAACACGATCTTTTTAGGTGGGATCGAGATCATTAGTATTTCCCACAATGCTTTGCTTAGCCTGCACACTGAGTATATAGTGTATACTCAGTGTGAAGGCTTCGCTGCGGTTCAATAGGAATGAATGGAAGCAGCCAGCACACAGCCTTAACCCCCTGCGCGCCGGCTGCCTCCATTCATTCTAATGGGAGACTAAAGTAACATCTCTAGTAGCTACTTACGTCCAGAGATGGCTGCTCCGGTGCCCTCCTTCTTCTTGCCTCGCTGCCCCGCCTCCCAGGTTAGTGTTTAAAGAGCTAGGAAGGCGGGGCTTGTGGCTTAGGGGAGTGTGGGCGGGTACAGGGCGGAGAGACGTGACATCTCCCCTCCCAGTACCTGCCCACACTCTCCTAACCTGGGAGGCAGGGGGCAGCGAGGCGAGAAGAGCAGCGTGGAGCGGCAGCGTGGCGAAGAAGAACACCGATCCAGCCATCTCTGCAGGTAAGTGGACACCAGGGGGGATTAACCCCTTCCCGACATTCACCGTAATAGTACGGCACTGCTGGGAAGGGCTTCCCGCAAACCACCGTACTATTACTGCGGATGCATGGTGCGCACACAGAAACTGTGTGCGCACCATGCACAGCGGGTGTCAGCCGTCATACACGGCTGACAATGCCCCGTAACACCCGCGGTCGGAACCGGGTCCGATCGCGGGTGTTAACCCCTGATATGCCGGCGATCAACATGACCGCCGGCACCTCCGGGGTTCCGTTCTAAAATGGTGCCGATCGGCACCCCTCGCGCCGGTTTCGGGGGGTACCGGTGTTCGTAGGGGGCAGCCCGGGGTCTGATCAGTGACCCCGGGTCTGCTCCATCACTTACCCCGTCCGCGCACCTGGCTGATCCTGCCGTAAATGAAGCTGTCAGCCTGTGCGTCTACACAGGCTGACAGCTTCCTATACAATGCAATACACGTGTAACACGTGTATTGCAGCGTATATGTAGTGAAGCGGTGATCAGCCGATCACTGCTTCAATCCCCATAGGGACAGAAAAAAAAAGTTAGAAAAAAGTAAAAATAAAAAAGTTTAAATAAGTTTAAAATAAATTATAAATAAATAAAGCCCCAAAAATCCCATTTTCCCCATATAAAATGTTTTATTATGTAAAATAAAGAAAAATAGAAAAAAACATTACATATTTGGTATCGCCGCGTCCGTAATAACCTGAACAATAAAATTAAAACATTATTTAACCCGAACGGCGAATGTCGTAAAAAAAAACGTAGAAAACCGCACAAAATAACGATTATTCACCACCTTTCCCTTACAAAATGTTCAATAAAAAGTAATCAAATGGTCAGATGAAAACCAAAATGGTACCAACAAAAAGAAGAGGTCTTCCCGCAAAAAAATAAGCCATCAACCAGCTCTGTGTAGCGAAAAATAAAAACGTTATGCCTTTCAGAAGATGGTGATGCAAAAATAATTGATTTTTTTCCCTGAATTGAATTCTATTCTGCACAAATAGCAACGCATTAAAAAATCATATAAATGAGATATCGCCGTAACCGTACTGACCCGCAGAATAAAGGTAACATGTTACTTATGCTGTACGCTGCACGGGAAAAAAAAAAATGCTAAAAAGCAATGCCAGAATTGATGTTTCCTTTTACATCCCACCCAGAAAGAGTTAATAAAATGTAGTCAATAAGTTACATGCCCCAAAATGGTGGCATTGAAAAGTACATCTAATACCGAAAAACAACAAGCCCTCATATGGCCACATTGCCAGAAAATAAAAATCTACCTTGTACAATGTGAAGACAAAAACCCCAAAAGTCGCCAAATCATTAGAACGTAAGTGGTTGCGACTAGAAGGAAATGTATAAGCGGTACGAGCGTTTTTAGGGGACACCCCATATTTAGAGATTATGAGAGAGCATACACCAGCGCTGACTCCCCAGAATGCCCCTCTTCCCCGTCCGCGTCATAGGAGCTGGTGGGAAAATAGAATGGGATTTGGTTTACCCAATTTACTCCGCACAGCTTACACATTCACTTCGGGGTTACTAATGCTACTACATCACTTGATAAATACTTTGAGGGGTGCGGTTTTCAAAATGGGGTCACTTTCTAGAGGTTTCCACTGTTTTGACTCCTCAAGGGCTTTGTAATGCAACATGGTTCCTGAAACTGATCACAGCCAGATCTGCCCTCTCCTTGGCGCGCCTTCCCTTCTGCGTCTCGCTAAGCGTCCATATATTAGTTTACACCCACAAGTGGGGTACTGTGGTAGTTGGGAGAACTTGCCTAACAAATTGTGGGATGCGTTTTCTCCTTTAACCCCTTGTGAATGTGCAAATTCTAGGGCTAAACGAAAATATTAGTAAAATAAATTCAAATTTGAAAATTTCACCTCCATTTTGTATTAATTCCTGTTAAGTACTTATAGGGTTAAATTACTAGGTATATGTTGTTTTGGCTTATTTAAGGGGTGCAGTTTTGAAAATGGGGTGATTTATGGGGGGGTTTAATACAAGGGACTTTCAAAACCCCTTCATAACTGGATTAGTCCCTTAAAAAATGGGTTTTGGAAATTTCTTGAAAATTTTGAATATTGTTGTTTCACTTGTAAATCTTATAATGTCCATAAAAAATAAAAGGGCGCCTAAAGTTTGATGCCGACATAAAGCAGAGATCTGGGACATGAGATTTATGATATAATTTTGGCGGTCTGACTATCTATTTCAAACTTTATAAAATGCATATTTTTCAAAATTTCCACCAAATTTCCATTTTTTTCATAATTAAACACAAAACATATCAACCAAAATTTACCACTAATATGAAGTACAATGTGTTACGAAAAAACAATCTTAAAATCACTTTGGTAAGTTAAAGCGTTCCAATGTTATTGCCATATAAAGTGACATGTCAGTTTTGAAAAATCGAGCTTGGTCAGGAAGTCAAAAAGTGCCATCGGCAGGAAGGGGTTAAGTAGCCAGAGTATTAAAAAAAATCCTCTGGCTACTTAGTGATTCACTACATAGCGTGGATTGTAACAATTAAAGTGTTCAATTGTTAGATTCCATGCTGTATAGTGAATAGGATTGCTTTTAAAATCCGATCTCCGATTAATAAAAAATCCCATTGACTTGCATTGGGATCGGAATTGAGATCGAGATCGGGTTCGAATGAAAAGTGCCATCAGTGTCTGGATGGTGAACAAGGAAATTGTAGTCTGTCTGGTCAGTATGAAGCCAATTCCGTGTGTGCATGCCCTTATATAGCCTCTCCTCCCAACGTTTCCTAAGAGCTTCGTCATTATGGTCTAAATGGAGGACAATTTGTTGAAGTTGCCATCTTGCTTATCTGAGTCCCTACAGTCTGTCAACTGCGAAAAAAGTACATCCGTAGGGAATATCTACCCCAAAGTAGCCTCTGAGATATCTTTACACTTTCTTGTAGCAATTCCCAGAGTCTAATCAGACCACACATATAACCATTTACATATATGAGACATAACTGCAGGATGGGTTTTGCACCAATCTGGGTTTTCCAATGAACCAATAAGAACCTATGCCATAGTTCACATGGCACTGAATATTCCATGTGCAGATTTGAAATGAGTTTTGTGAAAAAGTGTAACATATTAAAAAATAAATAAAAAAAATCTTCATGTAGCCGTAACTAGTGTCCCAACATCTCGCTGATACTGATGTTTCACCTTCTCCTTCAGATTCTTCTTTACTTCAGATATTCTGCTCGGTACACGCTCCATTTTGTACATCTGCGAAAAAAATTAAAGTATTGCAAGCTATGAAACTGCCGTTTCTGTGAATTTTCTTTTTTCTTCCGTATGCAAATGAGTCTTCAGTAGAGATGAGCGAGTACTGTTCGAAACGGCAGTTTCAAATAGCATGCACCCATAGGAATGAATGGACGCAGCCGGCACACAGGGGGATAAGCGGCAGGACGCCGGCCCCGTCTGCGTGCCGGCCGGCTCCATTCATTCCTATGGGTGCGTGCTATTCGAAACTGCCGTTTCGAACAGTACTCGCTCATCTCTAGTCTTCAGAAAACATCGGGGGCATCCTCTGTGCTCTCCGAAGACTCTCCAGCGACGCCTCTGTCTTCTCTCGACACCTCTTTGCCACATCATCGGTGGAGTCATCAGCCGGCAGAGCACACTGAGCATGTCAGTTCCGCCATTTCCAGTAGCTGAACAGATGCTGGTGTAAGAGGCCATAGGAAACACGCTCAGTTGGCTGTGCCGGCTGATGACGCAGCCGATGACGTGCCGAAGAGGCATCTGGAGAAGACAGGCGTCGCTAGAAAGTCTTCGGAGAGCACAGAGGACGCCCCCTGTGCTTTCTGAAGACTCGTTTGCATACAAACATGGTTACCAATCTACTAAAATAGAGTCCAATGGAGGTTTTCTCCAATATTGGCTAAAGTTTTAAGAAGAATATACCGACACTGTCTACTGGTTTGATCTTTATGAGGTTCTTTGTAACTACCGCCCCATCATTTTGCCCATAAAGTAGTTTTACCTGGTTCTTCTTTAAGAGGAGCATCTTCTTCAATCTCATGGTCATCCTTCTTCTCCTGTTCCTCTTCTTCATCTATTCGCACAGGTTCCTCCTGATTGACTGTGAATATTAGTAAATGGCTATAATCCATAATCGACAATATTTCAGAAAAATCTGAGGGACACTTGACATTGGAGTGACAATCTTATATCCTACTTGTAAGTCTAAGAATATGTAGCTGATCAGCAGGGCGTCCAAGACCTGGACTAGTGCCATTATAACCAATGGAGTCCCTCAGGATCTATTTTGTCCATCACTTGATGGACACAGATACAAATGTGAACCCGCCCTTAAAGGGGTTGGCACAGCAAAGACAACCCTTTTCTAGGTGAAGGGATTGCAGAGTTCAGAAGATTACCAAAGCCCTGTTTCTGGCACCTCCGGCAAAGAGGTTTTGCCAGAGGAATCCATGGCCAGCCAAACATTTCCAACTACCCGCCCTCTTTGAAGTCCATAAAGAATTTATTTTTTTTACCTGCCCCATAATAATGTCTTACTTGTGTCTGCCAACAGATTTATTATATTTTCCTCTTCATCCAGGTGTTCATCCTTCTTGTGTTTTTTCAGCTCATCTTCGTCCAGATCTTCTTGCCATCCATTGTATCTCCCTATGGAAAAACAAAAATATGGTTGCCAATCTTTTAGAGACACTTTTGTAAAGACTATTTAGGGTACGTGAATCCATTGAATCAGATGTCCCATTGCAATGTATTGTCTTGTAACTGAATCGGGATTTGGTTATTGCCTATGCTTGCCTGGTAGATTAGGATGAATTTGCCGATGGCTGAGCCTATTGATACTAGGCTCAGTAAGAACCTTAACTTAGGTCACCACTCTTTCACGTAACTTCAGCCCCATAATCTCGCCCCATAATCTTACATGACTCTTCCACCGGAGGTGTCAGATGTTCTTCATTCACATGTTCATTGTTTTCACTATCCCCATGCGTTTGCAGCTCGGCAACCTGTTCCCCTGTGAATAAAAGTAAATTGTTATAATCCATAGTTGGAGATATTTTATATTTCTGGAAATTTCCCATGATGACCTTGGCAGGCTACCAGTGGTTATTCATGGTTGTCTGAAGAATATTATGCCCTTGGGCACGTAAATCATCAAGATTGGCCATTGGCTGCCCCCTTACAATTGCCAACCAATGGCATCCCAGAAATCTGGAGATGCTACAGGCCATGGTAGAACATTTAGCACAAGCAACACGCAGCCTGGCGCTCCTAGGACACATTGGAGAAATGGGTGTAGCACTGGTTAGATGGCCAAATTAATGTAAAGCCGAGGTGTTAGGGGGTCTGAAATTAAGAATAGAGGGGTCCGGCCACCCAGGAGTGCCAGGATCAGGGTCATGTTCTGTTGTGAAGGCCACTTCATTGCGTGGCCCCATATCGTCTACAAACCAATGCCCAGCTATCATTGTATTAATGACAATAGCACGACTCGTTGCTGATGAAGATAGACCTCCAATCCAGCCTGGACTTGTCACCAAGCATGCAATGATCAACTCAACACATGGGTGCTATATCAACCCCTTTTTTTTATTCTTCCCCTTCCAAAACCCATAACAGTTTTTTCCTTAATAACAGGTAGATAGTGCTTCTCCACCATCTTGCTCCAAATGTTGTCCTACCGGTTTCCTGAATGGGAGTTGAGAGGTTATTTTTGCTTTCATCTCTATCCACATGTTCCTTCAACTCGTTCTGGTCGGCTTGTCCTTCATCCTGGTCACCTGTGA
Source organism: Leptodactylus fuscus (assembly GCF_031893055.1). Lineage (NCBI taxonomy): Eukaryota > Metazoa > Chordata > Amphibia > Anura > Leptodactylidae > Leptodactylus > Leptodactylus fuscus. Next base: position 141,154,079 of record NC_134271.1, read on the forward strand.
GTAAAAGTAAATTGTTAAATTCATGGTTGATATTTCTAAATAATTTTTAGCAACAATTTTGTCAATGGGTTGATCCTTGTCCTTGTCGATTACTACAACAATAATTTCACTCTTTGCCCAACTCTAAAATAGAGTTGTGAAATCTAAAATCAGGATTGTCTAGGTATTAGTAAATGTCGTATAAGTATGGAATCACAGCCATTTCAGAGGCGGATGGCCAGCCTTGGTAAACATTCGAGCGGTGGAGGCCAGCCCAAAGAGAAGAGTGATAAACTGGAAATGGGGCGGATCCACTACGAAACGAAGAAAACACTGATGGCATGGCATGATGGGAATGTGGAGGTAAGCATCACGGATGTCGATGGACAACAGGAACTTGCCAGTCTCCAGGAAAGCCACCCTTGACCGCAGTAACATTGCTTACAAAAACACTCCGTAGAGAAACTAATTTTTCAGTTTTTGCTAAAGTTTACCTTATGTACAAAGTTATCAATACATCACAATATGTGTAGGAAAATATGACGAATACTAGAGATGGGTGAACCTCGTGTTTTGGGCCAAACTTTTTCAGATAGAACTGGAAGTACTATTATTATACTCTGGGGTTTATCAGATGAAGGCCCAGGGGAGATGAGAAACATAAAACTTACACTCAACTTGTCTTACCTCTCCCGGGAATCTTTATAGTGTTCAGCAGTCCTTGGAGTCCTTTTCAGGTCTCTTACGACCACCGACTTACGTCACGTCACTGTTGAGGTCTTTAATTGGGTTTCAAGGGGCACGTCATTGCACAATGCTGAGATCTAAGGTTGTGATGTCAACACACCCCACGTGAATATGACTGGGCTTCGGCAGTGACCTCAGGGACTTGTGACACCAGTTGGAGGCAGTAAGAGGCCTGCAGAGGATGCTGACGGACTGTCAAATGCTCAGGAGAGGTGAGGCAAGGTGAAAATAAGGGTTTGTTATTTTTTCTCACCTCCCCTGGGGCCTCGACTGATCCCAAAGTACAATGGGGTCCACAAGACCCCAAAGTATAATAGTGTTTTGTGGGTGACAAAATCCAAACTTTTGGAGATCTTGGGTCAAATCCAGTTCTAAACTAAATGAGTCATCTGACTCTTCACTCTACTACCACTACCACCGGCCCATCATCTTACTGATAATTTTTACATACCGGAGTCTCTGTCTACAATTGGTATATTGTCACTTTCATTTGGATGCTCATCGTGGTTCTCATGTTCTTCCACACCATGTGTTTGGACTTCTTCACCTGGGTCATCTGTGAATAACAGTAAAGCGTTATAAATCCTAGTCTACACTATTTCAGAAAAAATTTTGGCAAATTTTAAGATTTCTCAAATTTTCAGCATTTTTTCATTGAAATAAGTATATCAGTTAGTAGCGTCCTCTTCCGGCTCTGAGCCGACGGCACATGCTCGCGTATGCGCCGTCATCTCTGCCTAGGCCCGATGCCTGGCAGAGTGAATTCAAGGCCGGAAGAGGACGCGGGGACGCCGCGCAGGGAGAAGAATCCAGCCCGACCCTCACTCGTGGACTTGGTAAGTAGAATTTGATCAAATGTTGCCTACCCCTGAAACGAGCATTTCCCCCCATAGACTATAATGGGGTTCGAAACCGTTCGAACAGTCGAACAGTGTGCGGCTGTTCGAATCGGATTTCGAACCTCGAACATTTTAGTGTTCGCTCATCTCTAGTTACAACTAAAACTGGCTATAACACTGTCAATAGATGACAACAAAATGTTTGTTCGGCCAAAGAATTTCTCCAGACTCTTCCATATACATGAACTGTTGAGAGGGTTTGAATGACCACTGAGATCAATCAGTGGTTGCCTGTAAGGAACCAATGACATCACCAGATCTTCTCTAAGGAGGACACATACTAATTTAAGTGGTCATGTGAGACTCTCCACTTTTGGTGTGGCAAATCCCAGCACAGAAGGAAAAGGGTGTCTGGACTGTACAATGGTAAGCTGGGGATGGGTGAGTGATTTTTTTTTTTTTTTTACACCCACCTCAGCTACCTCTAAGTTTGGTTTAACTGCTGGACAACCCTTTTAATATTTTGGCTATTAAATTCCAACTGAAAATTATCTAACCATTGGCAAGTCAACAAACAACAAGTGTGAACTCTTCCTCCTCACTAAAGAAATTAATGAGTTAATGAAGTTAATGAGCAGCTTACGTGTTTCTTCAACAGGAACTGTCAGATGTTCTTCATCCACATCTTCATCAGCCGCATAGTCTTCCACCGCTGTTTCCTGCTCACCTACGAGCAAGAATAAATTTCGAGAATATTTTTGGAAACTTTTCAACCATGCTTTTATCATTGGAGTGAAAACTATGGCACCATTTGTTCCTTAAATAATAGCACAAATAATTTCCTTTTTTTTTCTCCTCGACAATGCCAAGTGAGAACCAGAAAGCCTCAACTACAATTATTGGGCTTCATGTACACAAGCAAGTGTGCCACCCAATGCTCCTCTGAGGGGCATCTGATGGTCCTTTACATTCCAATGAAAGTTGAGTAGGCCTTATCCTGCTCAGTGTCATTGGAGCAAAACATAATGGAAGAACTCGTAGAGGTGAGTACATGGAATGGACTTGGCTCCAAATTGGCTCCACCTTGGATGGCACACTTGTTGGTGTGTGTATGGGGCATTAGTATAGGATCTAATGTGAGGTTTCTACTCAGTTGCTTCAGATAATGTTAGAAGAACCACATGGCTGAGACCACATGGTAAGTTTATACAATTTTCTCAAAATCTATACTAAGAACCTTGTGTTCATTTTTGTAGATACTTCTGAGACGCATAGATCAATGTGTAATATTAGGATGTGTGGTCCATGTCTTTTTTTCTAAAGAGTTAAGTAACTCTGTAAATAATATACTGTATAAAAAGTGATCTAGCTACTGGAAACCTGAGATCAATCCAGGAAGATAACACAAACTACTTGTCATTGAACCACTGGCCATCACAAAGGTGTTCCCCATTCATTTTGTCAAGTATTGACTGGAGTTCCCCTTTATTTATAATCAGTCCTTTCACCACCTCCACCAACTCCAGTTCTTAACATCCTTTAATAGGTGCTGCCCAACTGATTCTGGCAGAGTTGACATTTTTTCTCTAGCATCAACTGTTTCTGAATAATCAGTGCGGGTAGTTTTGGTGACTGATGTGATAGTTAAGCTCTGTAATGTCAGAAGGGTGGAGTCAAATGGGGGCGTGACTCAGAGCTCCAATCAGAAGCAGCTATTGTCAGAGCTCAGAATCACACCCCTTTCATGCTCATGCCTGACACCGCCTTCCTACCAGTACTATATGCAGATGAGACACTACAACTAACAACACTGAATGCTCAAGAACCGTGTGAGCTGGAGAAAAAAAATCCTATTGTGCCAGAATCAGTAGAGAGGTGCCTATTAAATGATGCAAGAACTACACCTGGAGAAGGTGGTGAAAGATTATCTTTTTATATCTGTGTGCCTTCCTTTTAGAAGACAAAATTGTTACTTAACAATGACTAATATCCATATAGCAACACCCCTATAAAATACCTTAAGTCTAAAAAAAATGTGTTTTAAATGCCTCTGTCCACTCGACATAAATAGTGGTTTATTGGTACAATCCCTGTGGTCAAAAGCATGTTAATTAAGTGACCAAGCAGAAACTCCATCAAGCTGGGAGTGGGGTCTCCCAATCCTCAAGTATTGATATATTTTAGAGAGTACACTCACGTTCTCCCTCTTGAAGAATCACCACTCTGCAAAATCCTAGACACCTTGTCCATCCCATGGACCTACTGTACAAGTTTATCTATGTATTCAACCAACCCCTTTGATTCCGAAAGTCCTCCAAAAGGTAAAAGAAGACCCATTACTTACTGGCCATTGCATCATTCCGGTATCCCAGGGAAGCCTGGCTTCTGACCTAAGGTATTTTCCTTCCTTCTTTTTAATTAGCAAGAAATTGTCAAGATTTATTAACTAACCAAGAAGAACTTCACTAGGATATCCAACTACTGAGGCCTGGTTCATATCTGCGTTCGGTATTCCATTGGGGGAGTCCGCATGGGGATCCTTCTGAACGGAATATCAAACGCAGTGGCAAGCGGTGAGCTGTGAAAGCGCATGGACACCATAGACTATAATGGGGTCCTTGTGCCGTCCACATGGTGTCCACACGAGTCATGTGGACAGGAAAGTAGTTTATGAAGTACTTTCCTGTCTGCATGACTCGTGCGGAGACCGTGCAGAAAACCGCGGAGACTGCACTTTATAGTCTATGGGGTCCGTGTGCTTTCACTGCTCACATCTTATCTTGACCATTTCAAGAAAGTAACAAAGGGAAGATGACAATAATAGCCACACAGACAGTATCTTGGGTGATACTACTGTAGAAGAACAGATTCGATATTCTTACCCTCACTACTGCCCCATCATTTTTTTTGGTAACATTATCTTACGTGATTCCTCAATAGGAGTTGACAATTGTTCTTCATTTTTGTGTTCTTCATTTTCATATTCCTCGACCTCATGTGTTGGCTTCTCTTTATGCTGTTCTCCTGTGAGTAAAAGTAAACCGCTATAATCTGTAGTTTCATTCATTTCAGCACCTGATTTACTGCTGCAACCCAACCAGGATTCTAAACATCGGAACTAAAAAAACCAATAGAACCTATAACACACAAGTGTGAAGTAGCCCATTTGACCAGAAAATACCCTTGAATGGTCACTAACGTTTCAGACTACGTTTCATTTAATGGAACATGCAATCCTGGACTAAAAGTGAATGCATTTTATTTAAGAATTGTTGCTGTTTTCTGCCTGAAAAACCTCTCTAAAGTTGCGGCCACTAGGTGTCTCTCTCACTCCCTTTGTATTATTACTGATGGGATGTTAGTCATGGACAGTAAGCAGCTTTGTTATTGTGCTCAGATGACTCTTTTTCTGTATTGAGATCTTTTTAGCTGAATCATAACCTGGATTTAGAGTTCAATGTCCCTGGATCTTCTATATTGTGGTTATTTGGGCTTTTCTCAGCTATTGTTTTTTTTTAAAATTATTTTACAGTTACTCCTGGCAGAATTGCATGTGAAGAAACCTGTAACATCTTTGCCCGTTCGGGCCTCTGCGCCATCATCCAGTTGCAGGCTATGGCACAGGAGGTGTGTCCACCTATCATTCCTTGCTTTAGGTTCTTGTTGTATTCAGTCTGAACACTATCCTATCCCCTCACCTTTGTAATTGATTTCTCACCACACCCATCTCTTGCACCTTTGTTTCTTTGATCCTCAAATAGTCAATCTTAGGCTTGGTTCACACATCAGTATGTCTCTCTGGCTTTGACCCCTGGCTCTGTGACTCCTCTTCTATGTTGTGTTGTCTTATCCGCGTTTTGTGTTTACAATTATTCAGAGAAAGGAGTGTCGCCCAGTTGTCCCTGTCATTAGGACAGTTGTGGCATGTAGGTAGGGACAGGGGCTTGGTCCAGTTTAGGACTCACTGTCTCTGTCTTTCCCTTCATCCTTGGTTTCAGCAGCAGCACTGGGGAATTGCTCAAGTAGCAATTCCCTAACAAAACCAGTAGTAGTAATAATGGATGGGGCCATAATGTTCTTCATGCCTCAGGGAAAAAGGCAAAATGTTGTGCAGCCATAATGGCGCTATAAGCAGCAGAAAAATAGATACAACTATGATCATATTATACAGTCAGACAACAGACTGCCCAGCAAAACCCTGCCGAGATATCAACTGCTGATGAAAACTGGAGTACCCTTTAAAGTCCTATATGAATCTACATAGTATTCAGGCTTAGAAGTATCTATTAAACTGTATATTGTTTTATTGGTGAACCCTTATATGGATTCCATTTACTACTGCCTCCCCCCCCCATCTTGCTCATACTGTTTTCTTACGTCTGGGATGTTCTTTGTTCTCCTGTTCCTGGGTCTCATGGACCTCCACCACATGTACTCGCATCTCTTCATCATGGTCATCTGATACTAAAATGAAATTCATATAATCCACATTAGGCAATGTTTTTGGAAAAATTTCAGCCACACTTTGTCATTGGAGTGAACGTAATGGTTGGCGTGTTCATTCTTTGGCCCTACCATATCTATATCTCACTAAATAGACTGTAGATGTTACATATAAAACCACTTTATTTCACATGGACGTGAAATATCATCTCAGTTATATCATTAAATAAGGAAAGTTTCTAGCAATGTGTTTGTGTTTGGAGATGGTTGGTACTTCTAGTTTATGGTGAACCACCAGTGGCGTACCTACCGCCATAGCAGCGGAGGCAGCTGCCACAGGGCCCAGGACATTAGGGGCCCGGTGACAGCCGCTCCTGCTGCTATCATTATACTCGGCGGTCTTTTCAGACCCCCGAGTATAATGATTGGCGGCCCAGGAGAGGTAAGAAACATAAAAAACATGTTACTTACCTCTCCACGATCCTGCCAGGCCTCCTTCCTGACGTCTCTGACGTCACATGAACCCGGCCTGCGTCCCGGGTCATGTGACGTCCGATGTCATAGCAGAAGGACGGCAGCAGAGAAGACAGCGTAGGAGCCGGGAGACTAATTCTATGTGCAGGGGCCACTATGGGGCATAATACTGTGTGCAGGGGCCACTATGGGGCATAATACTGTGTGCAGGGGCCACTATGGGGTATAATACTGTGTGCAGGGGCCACTATGGGACATAATACTGTGTGCAGGGGCCACTATGGGGGATAATACTGTGTGCAGGGGCCACTATGGGACATAATACTGTGTGCAGGGGACACTATGGGGGATAATACTGTGTGCAGGGGCCACTATGGGGGATAATACTGTGTGCAGGGGCCACTATGGGACATAATACTGTGTGCAGGGGCCACTATGGGGGATAATACTGTGTGCAGGGGCCACTATGGGACATAATACTGTGTGCAGGGGACACTATGGGGGATAATACTGTGTGCAGGGACCACTATGGGGGATAATACTGTGTGCAGGGGCCACTATGGGGGATAATACTGTGTGCAGGGGCCACTATGGTGTATAATACTGTGTGCAGGGGCCACTATGGGGGATAATACTATGTGCAGGGGCCACTATTGGTGTACAATACTGTGTGCAGGGGCCACTATGGGACATTATACTGTGTGCAGGGGACACCATTGGGGCATAATACTGTGTGCAGGGGCCACTATGGGGGATAATACTGTGTGCAGAGGCCACTATGGGGGATAATACTGTGTGCAGGGGCCACTATGGGACATAATACTGTGTACAGGGGCCACTATGGGGGATAATACTGTGTGCAGGGGCCACTATGGGGGATAATACTGTGTACAGGGGCCTCTATGGGACATAATACTGTGTGCAGGGACCACTATGGGGGATAATACTGTGTGCAGGGGCCTCTATGGGACATAATACTATGTGCAGGGGCCACTATGGGGATAATACTGTGTGTGCAAGGGACACTATTGGGGATATAATAATAATAATAATACATTTTATTTATATAGGGCCAACATATTCCGCAGCACTGTACAATTTATAGGGTTCAGATACAGACATACATAACAAAGAACGTTATTTCACACAATGGGACTGAGGGCCCTGCTCAAAAGAGCTTACAATCTATGAGGTAGAGGGGGTGACACAAGAGGTAGCAGGGGCGGTATTGCTTATACAGTGTTCAGACAATTTTGTGCATTAGGAATTGTGATAGGCTTGTCTGAAAAGATGCGTCTTTAGTTTGCGTTTGAAACTGTAGAAGTTGGGAGTTAATCTGATTGTCCGGGGTAGAGCATTCCAGAGAAGTGGTGCAGCTCGGGAGAAGTCTTGTATACGAGCGGGGGAGGTTCTGATAATAGAGGATGTAAGTGTTAGGTCATTGAGTGAGCGGAGAGCACGGGTTGGGCGGTAGACAGAGATGAGGGAGGAAATGTATGGAGGTGCGGCATTATGGAGAGCCTTGTGGATGAGAGTGATAACTTTATATTTTATTGGGGATAATACTGTGTGCAGGGACCACTATGGTGGATAATACTGGCTTGCAGGGGCAACTATGGGGCATAATACTGGTGTGCAGGGGCTACTATGGGGCATAATAGAATGCGCAGGAATGCGTAGGAGGGGGTCGGTCGAGGTCTTCGGTGTTGGTCGGGGGGGGGGGGTGGCATGTCAAAAGTTCGCCACGGGGCCCCACCGTTCCTAGTTACGCCACTGTGAACCACCATATCCACGTCCTCTAGTATATAGTTGCTTTATCTATCCACAAACTGGTGAAATAATGTATCATTCTCAAAAAGTATCACCTAATAATACTACAGTGCTAGAGATATAAGACACTATAACCAGTGATTACTTTCTCATTATCTTACCTTTATCTTTTGATCTACACATGTCTTTATTCACATGTCCATTATTGCACCGTTCCTCTGCACCATGTGCCGACACTTCTTCACTCTGTTCCCCTGTGAATAATAATCCTTCACTATTATCCATAGTTTAATATATTTCTAAATCTGTATCACTATTGCAAATCCTATCCCTATTATGGGTCTATTAGGGACTAATATTGCCCCTTAGGTTCGTATCTCTCATATATCTCTCATATACCTTCCCCTGTTTGTTCTTCTATCATTCTATGCATTATGCTGTACTAGCTGTTACCCGCGACTTCGTCTGCAGTGATTGTAGCAGTGGGTATATACAGGCGCGGGTAAGGTTTTCGTACTGTGTATAAGGTATGGGATATGAAATGTAAGTTTGTATCTTGTTTTTGCTGTAATTCAGACAATCCATGAGACTTTTGCGTTGAAGTTACTTTGTATTTGAGCTGCTATATATACGGTGTTGTGAGAAACTTTACATAGTGACTTTGGGACAGAAGTATTTGAAGTTAACCCTTTCCCGTCGATGGCATTTTTTGATTTTCGTTTTTGACTCCCCTCCTTCTAAACCCCATAACTTTTTTATTTCTCCGCTCCCAGAGTCATATGAGGTCTTAATTTTTCCTGGGACAAATTTTTCTTCATGATTCTTCCATTATTTATTCTATATAATGTACTGGGAAGCAGGGAATAAATTCAGAATGGGGTGGATTTGAAGAAAAAATGCAGTTCTGCGACTTTCTTACGGGCTTTGGTTTTACGGCGTTGACTGTGCAGCCAAAATGACCTGTCCCCTGTATTCTGTGTTTCGTTACGATTCCGGGGATACCAAATTTATATGGTTTTATTTACATTTTGACCCCTTAAAAAAATCCAAAACTGTGTTAAAAAATTATTTTTTGAAAAGTCGCCATATTCTGACAGCCGTAACTTTTTTATACGTGCGTGTACGGGCATGTATAGGGCGTCTTTTTTTTCGGGAACGGGTGTACTTTGTAGTTCTACCATTTTTGGGAAATGTTATTGCTTTGATCACTTTTTATCCATTTTTTTATCAGAATCAAAACAGTGAAAAAATGGCGGTTTGGCACTTTTGACCATTTTTCCCGCTACGGCGTTTACCGAACAGGAAAAATATTTGTATAGCTTTGTAGAGCGGGCGATTTCGGACACGGGGATACCTAACATGTATGTGTTTCACAGTTTTTAACTACTTTTATATGTGTTCTAGGGAAAGGGGGGTGATTTGAATTTGTAATCCTTTTTATTTATTTTTTTTATATTTTTTTACTTTTTGTAAACTTTTTTCTTTGCATTTATTAGACCGCCTAGGGGTATTGACATGGGTGGGCGGTGTCGCGGATTGTCAGAGCGGTGGGGGTTGGCAAACATGGCTGCTCCGGAGTGTTAAAGAGAGCCTCCTGGAGTATCGTTAAGGTGAGGGGCAAAGTGGTAAAGTATATGTATATGTGATTGTGAGGGGTTAGGGGCGAGGTTGTAGAGGGCAATAGGAATTTTGTGGCTTGCTATGGTCCAAAGTGTGTGAGATTGCAGAGATGGTAGTGTGAGTTTGGGTTTTGTGGGGGTCCTGGCACAAACGTATGTGCGCTATTGTGACGAAAAGTAGCCTATTGCACAATCGGGTGTATTAACTATGTTTGTGGAAAATTTCAGCCAAATCGGTCGAGCGGTTTTTCCGTGATTGAGGAACAAACATCCGAACATCCAAACTCACAAACCCACAAACTTTCACATTTATAATATTAATAGGATGTTTATTCATGTAATTCTATGCTCTGCCTGTAATGGTACTTGTGGCCATTAGAGGCCACTGTTAGGACAAAAAATATTAAGGTATCCATGTGCCCTAGGGGTCAGTATCAGTGTCAGGAGAGATACAGCAGCCCTGCAGCATAGCAGACCGGGAGTTCTGCAAAGACTGAAAATGGCACCTGGTGTAAAGAGACTCCAACTCCAAGAGCATGGTTGTGAACACTGGCCCACACTGGCTGACACATTTGTGTCCAATGAAAATATTGGATAGAATCAGATTGAAAGTTAAAGGTGCGGCCATATAATTGACCCATGGACCTTTATATGGCTTCCACAAATTACCGACCCCATCGTCTTGCTCATTCAGTGATCTTACTTGTGTCTTCACACGTTTGCAGATGTTCTTCCATCTCATGTTCATCGCTCTTATGTACCTCCACCACATGTTCTCGCAACTCTTCATCATGGATACCTGTGGATAAAAGGAAATCGCTAAACTCCAATATTTTTGGAAAAAAAATTCAGTGATTAACCAACACTTCCTGGTAAGATACCGTTACATTATACACGTGCCATTCATCGGCTAGAAACCCCCAATGATATTACAGGTTTTGAGAATATAATCTGTAATGTCTACTCTGTAGACCTTTACATGGCTTCCAGTGACTACTACCCCATCACCTTACTCGAAACTGTTGTTCTCCGTGTTTCATCAAAATAAGGTAGCAAAGGTTCTCCAATGGCATGCCCATTGCTGTCATGTTCCTCTTTGCCACGTATCCACCTCTCGTCCTGCAGGTCTGGAAATAACAGTAAATTACTACAATGAAAATTTGGTAATTACGTGAACTATTTTCATATTACAGTACATAGTTACATAGTAGATGAGGTTGGAAAAAGACATCAATCCATCAAGTCCAACCTATAACCCTACAATCCCTACAGTGTTGATCCAGGGGAAGGCAAAAAAAACCCATGAGGCTCATGCCAATTACCCCATTTCAGGGGAAAAAATTCCTTCCCGACTCCAATCTGGCAGTCAGTATAAAAACCCTGGATCAACGTGTCCAGTAAAGATGGGGGTTAGTACTAGTATGTTAACGCTGTTGAATTTCATTCTCTGGATTTGCCATAACCACAACGCATAAAATAATACTAGCTACAACCACTAATACTATATCTATTACTTCTGCCCCATCATCTTACTCGTCATATGATCTTCACATGGAACCAATGCATATTCCTTGTCATCTTCATATTTCCTCTGATAGTTCTCCACATTTTCATTATGGTATGTATGCCAATCCATCCGTTTCCCTGTGAATAACAGTAAAATTTATCATCTACGGATGCCATTATTTCAGGGAAATTTCTGTCATTAATGTACTTATAGTTAAGGGCTGAGATAGGATAGGAATAAGATCGTAGGAGTGAGGGGAATCTGCTACTGATTCTGCTTATACTGGCACACAATCAAGACAATAATCTAATTTTGTGTGTCTGTTGTGCAATAGAGCAGTTTCATCTATATAAACATACATTGTACAAGACAATCCTATTAGAGGAAAATGTTTTGTTGAGGACTTTTTAGGCAAGAGTTTACATTTTACATTAAATTAAATTCAGCCCGATGGCTAACAACCATTCTTGTTGTGTTTTTTTCATCTAGAGATAGACGTACCTTCTCGAGTTCTAGTTCTAGTTCTAGTTCGAGTTGATTTCTTCTGAAATATACATGACACCACAGAGATGACCACAACTACTGTCAACACAATTATTACAAAGACGTTTGTGGATGCCGCAATACGTTTCTTCTTTTCTGCAAATTTCAAAATCAGGTATCATATCGATGTGTAATACGGCAATGTAATATAATACAAGTCATGAAATCTATGCTGGATTAGAAAACTTCATAATTTCAATAGTTCAAGTGTGTTAGTGGCCACAACTGTATCCCTGAGATGTGCCAATGAATGGGCAGAAGACAAAAGTCATACCAATTCATTATATCGTTAAAGAACCCTACCACAGTATTAGGTTGTTTTATACATCTTGAAACAAGGGCATACACAGAATGGTTGTTCATGGGTTTTTTCACTGATCTATCACATTCTGTATTTTCGTGGAAAATGCAAGCCATTGTCAGTGTGCTCATAGTGACAGTGCCAATGACTGACATACACTCACCGGCCACTTTATTAGGTACACCATGCTAGTAACGGGTTGGACCCCCTTTTGCCTTCAGAACTGCCTCAATTCTTCGTGGCATAGATTCAACAAGGTGCTGGAAGCATTCCTCAGAGATTTTGGTCCATATTGACATGATGGCATCACACAGTTGCCGCAGATTTGTCGGCTGCACATCCATGATGCGAATCTCCCGTTCCACCACATCCCAAAGATGCTCTATTGGATTGAGATCTGGTGACTGTGGAGGCCATTGGAGTACAGTGAACTCATTGTCATGTTCAAGAAACCAGTCTGAGATGATTCCAGCTTTATGACATGGCATTGCATTATCCTGCTGAAAGTAGCCATCAGATGTTGGGTACATTGTGGTCATAAAGGGATGGACATGGTCAGCAACAATACTCAGGTAGGCTTTGGCGTTGCAACGATGCTCAATTGGTACCAAGGGGCCCAAAGAGTGCCAAGAAAATATTCCCCACACCATGACACCACCACCACCAGCCTGAACCGTTGATACAAGGCAGGATGGATCCATGCTTTCATGTTGTTGACGCCAAATTCTGACCCTACCATCCGAATGTCGCAGCAGAAATCGAGACTCATCAGACCAGGCAACGTTTTTCCAATCTTCAATTGTCCAATTTCGATGAGCTTGTGCAAATTGTAGCCTCAGTTTCCTGTTCTTAGCTGAAAGGAGTGGCACCCGGTGTGGTCTTCTGCTGCTGTAGCCCATCTGCCTCAAAGTTCGACGTACTGTGCGGCGTTCAGAGATGCTCTTCTGGCTACCTTGGTTGTAACGGGTGGCTATTTGAGTCACTGTTGCCTTTCTATCAGCTCGAACCAGTCTGGCCATTCTCCTCTGACCTCTGGCATCAACAACGCATTTCCACCCACAGAACTGCCGCTCACTGGATGTTTTTTCTTTTTCGGACCATTCTCTGTAAACCCTAGAGATGGTTGTGCGTGAAAATCCCAGTAGATCAGCAGTTTCTGAAATACTCAGACCAGCCCTTCTGGCACCAACAACCATGCCACGTTCAAAGGCACTCAAATCTAGAGATGAGCGAACAGTGTTCTATCGAACACATGTTCGATCGGATATCAGGGTGTTCGCCATGTTCGAATCGAATCGAACACCACGTGGTAAAGTGCGCCAAAATTCGATTCCCCTCCCACCTTCCCTGGCGCCTTTTTTGCACCAATAACAGCGCAGGGGAGGTGGGACAGGAACTACGACACCGGGGGCATTGAAAAAAATTGGAAAAAGTCATTGGCTGCCGAAATCAGGTGACCTCCATTTTAGACGAATAGTGGATTTCAAATCCGGGTCATATGAGAATGTGAACTTTGTGACTATGAGACAGGGATAGCTGTACAGGCAGGGATAGCTAGGGATAACCTTTATTTAGGGGGGAATGTTATTAAAAATAACTTTTTGGGGCTCTATCGGGTGTGTAATTGTGATTTTTGTGAGATAAACTTTTTCCCATAGGGATGCATTGGCCAGCGCTGATTGGCCGAATTCCGTACTCTGGCCAATCAGTGCTGGCCAATGCATTCTATTAGCTTGATGAAGCAGAGTGTGCACAAGGGTTCAAGCGCACCCTCGGCTCTGATGTAGCAGAGCCGAGGCTGCACAAGGGTTCAAGCGCACCCTCGGCTCTGATGTAGGAGAGCCGAGGGTGCACTTGAACCCTTGTGCACCCTCAGCTCTGCTACATCAGAGCCGAGGGTGCGCTTGAACCCTTGTGCACACTCTGCTTCATCAAGCTAATAGAATGCATTGGCCAGCGCTGATTGGCCAGAGTACGGAACTCGACCAATCAGCGCTGGCTCTGCTGGAGGAGGCGGAGTCTAAGATCGCTCCACACCAGTCTCCATTCAGGTCCGACCTTAGACTCCGCCTCCTCCGGCAGAGCCAGCGCTGATTGGCCGAAGGCTGGCCAATGCATTCCTATGCGAATGCAGAGACTTAGCAGTGCTGAGTCAGTTTTGCTCAACTACACATCTGATGCACACTCGGCACTGCTACATCAGATGTAGCAATCTGATGTAGCAGAGCCGAGGGTGCACTAGAACCCCTGTGCAAACTCAGTTCACGCTAATAGAATGCATTGGCCAGTGCTGATTGGCCAATGTATTCTATTAGCCTGATGAAGTAGAGCTGAATGTGTGTGCTAAGCACACACATTCAGCTCTACTTCATCGGGCTAATAGAATGCATTGGTCAGCGCTGATTGGCCAGAGTACGGAATTCGGCCAATCAGCGCTGGCTCTGCTGGAGGAGGCGGAGTCTAAGATCGCTCCACACCAGTCTCCATTCAGGTCCGACCTTAGACTCCGCCTCCTCCAGCAGAGCCAGCGCTGATTGGCCGAATTCCGTACTCTGGCCAATCAGCACTGGCTAATGCATTGTATTGGCTTGATGAAGCAGTGCTGAATGTGTGTGCTTAGCACACACATTCAGCTCTACTTCATCGGGCTAATAGAATGCATTGGCCAATCAGCGCTGGCCAATGCATTCTATTAGCGTGAACTGAGTTTGCACAGGGGTTCTAGTGCACCCTCGGCTCTGCTACATCAGATTGCTACATCTGATGTAGCAGTGCCGAGTGTGCATCAGATGTGTAGTTGAGCAAAACTGACTCAGCACTGCTAAGTCTGCATTCGCATAGGAATGCATTGGCCAGCCTTCGGCCAATCAGCGCTGGCTCTGCCGGAGGAGGCGGAGTCTAAGGTCGGACCTGAATGGAGACTGGTGTGGAGCGATCTTAGACTCCGCCTCCTCCAGCAGAGCCAGCGCTGATTGGCCGAATTCCGTACTCTGGCCAATCAGCACTGGCTAATGCATTGTATTGGCGTGATGAAGCAGTGCTGAATGTGTGTGCTTAGCACACACATTCAGCTCTACTTCATCGGGCTAATAGAATGCATTGGCCAATCAGCGCTGGCCAATGCATTCTATTAGCGTGAACTGAGTTTGCACAGGGGTTCTAGTGCACCCTCGGCTCTGCTACATCAGATTGCTACATCTGATGTAGCAGTGCCGAGTGTGCATCAGATGTGTAGTTGAGCAAAACTGACTCAGCACTGCTAAGTCTCTGCATTCACATAGGAATGCATTGGCCAGCCTTCGGCCAATCAGCGCTGGCTCTGCCGGAGGAGGCGGAGTCTAAGGTCGGACCTGAATGGAGACTGGTGTGGAGCGATCTTAGACTCCGCCTCCTCCAGCAGAGCCAGCGCTGATTGGTCGAGTTCCGTACTCTGGCCAATCAGCACTGGCCAATGCATTTCTATGGGGAAAAGTTAGCTTGCGAAAATCGCAAACTGACAGGGATTTCCATGAAATAAAGTGACTTTTATGCCCCCAGACATGCTTCCCCTGCTGTCCCAGTGTCATTCCAGGGTGTTGGTATCATTTCCTGGGGTGTCATAGTGGACTTGGTGACCCTCCAGACACGAATTTGGGTTTCCCCCTTAACGAGTTTATGTTCCCCATAGACTATAATGGGGTTCGAAACCCATTCGAACACTCGAACAGTGAGCGGCTGTTCGAATCGAATTTCGAACCTCGAACATTTTAGTGTTCGCTCATCTCTACTCAAATCACCTTTCTTCCCCCCCATACTGATGCTCGGTTTGAACTGCAGGAGATTGTCTTGACCATGTCTACATGCCTAAATGCACTGAGTTGCCGCCATGTGATTGGCTGATTACAAATTAAGTGTTAACGAGCAGTTGGACGGGTGTACCTAATAAAGTGGCCGGTGAGTGTAGATCAGCCCTATTTAGTGTCCTACAGTATATCATTGCAAACCTTAGTTTCCCATTACATAATTCCCTCTTAAGGATAAGTTCACACAGTGTTTTTGGATCGGAACCTGAGGCAGAGGCCACCTCAGTTTCTGATCAAAAAACTGGGTAGCTGCGACGGAAAGCCATTGCACTGCACCAGCATCCAGTAACGCACTCTACTCCGGATTAGGCCCAATGAATGGGCCTAGTCCGGAGGAGGGTGTGTCTTCAGGCCGAATCGCAAGGCAACTCAGCTGAAGAATGAGCACCTTGCTTCTTTTATCCGGGAGCTGGAAGAAACGGCTCCTGGAAAAAATGGGAGCCGTCTTTGTGGTCAGGTTTTTTGAGGCGAATGCAGCCTCAAAACCCTGACCAAAAAACTCAGTGTGAACTTAGCCTAATAGTGCCAAAGATGGCTCATGGGGGGGTGCAAAAGTTCAGCTGGGGCCCTTCTACACAACCATCAGCCATGTCCCATCCATAGGTTTTAGCAGTTTATACTTTTTCCATATCATCTCTATTTAGGGGTCAGTCCACCTTGGAAACTTGTTCACCACAAGTCAGTGCACAATAGTTTCCCATCTGCTGTAGATGCCCCCCACATAGCTATTATGCCCTCTTTTATGCCACAGCTTCCTCCAAAGAATTCCGCATTGACTGTATACTAGTGACCAAGTGCTACTTTTTTCATTAAATGGTCAATGTCTCCTTTCTGGCAGTGAAAGGCTTTGTATCATAAATCTTCTTCACCTGTCTCACTCCAATGCTCCACAGGGCAGAGGCAATGAATTTAGGATACGGATACTGTCAGTCTTCGAAGGAAATTAAAAAAGTAAACACAGAAGGTTAATCAGCCTTTGTGTGGTGAGGGTGCCTTGTGGGCCCTCGTGGCTTCTAGGCCCAGTCGCAACTGCGACCACTGTGATCTTCTATATTTATGTCAGTGGTTTCCAGATACAGAGTCCTCAATACACTACGCGACACAGTTCCTTCATACACTGCCTGGCCTACCAAAAACTACCCACCACAGACTCTCTAACATACAGCCAGACACAACGTCCCCTTAAATTACCAGCTAAGACCTGGTTCACATCTGCATTTGGTATTCCATTTGGGGAGTCCACCAGATCTCATAGACTATAATGGGGTCTGTGTGTTTTCCGCACAGAACATGCGGAGAGAAAAGTACTTCATGAACTGCCTTCCTCTCCACATGACTCGTGCAGACACTGCACGGAAAACACACGGATCCAATTATAGTCTATGGGATCCAAGTGCTTTCATTGCTCATCGCTTACCAATGTGTTCGGTGGTATTCCGTTCGGGGGGGATCTCCAAGCAGACTTCCCAAATGGAATACCGAATGCAGATGTGAACCGGGCCTTAAGTTGTAAGTGTCCATTTAAAGTTTTGACCCAGATATAATCTGCTGACACATAAGCGCATTGAAAAGATTTCCTAAACTGGGACTCCATTAACCACTAGAATACAAATGTCTAAAACTGAGAAAAAGAAAATTTTTGAATTGGTTATTTTTGGATTTTCAATTAATCCTTACCTGAGCAATTTTCTAAATGGACAGAGATATTTTTCTGATCGGCCGGGTTACTCACAATACACATAAATTTAATTTCCTTGTGGTTCGGTTCCAGTTTTAGCTGGATGGAGCTTTCGTTGCTATATGGCTGATAATCAGATTCCAGGTGTCTGTATTTCCATATATAGTCGTAATCTGATGTATTCGGAAAGACCTTGCAATGAAGAGTAATATTACACCGATCTCCATTTGTCTCCACTATGATGTATGGGGGGTGGACAGGATCTGTAGCCAGAAAAAAAGATTACGGATTTAGAGAACAGATGTTTTTGGATACCTTCATCTTCAGACAATAAGACGGGTAAATTATTATAAATAACAGATAGTGTCGTGTACATGAGATGTCCTCTACCACTATCAAGAATACTAGAGGCTAGACCACCGCAGTACTAGAGAATCCTCCAGTAGGTCCAAGCTTTGACATGATAGTGGACCTTTAGCAAAACAGAATCTTAAATATCCATCAGAAGATGACTCGATTCAGAAACAACTTTGGAGACAACCACCACTTGGGTCTTTTCCTGTTTTCTGTTATTTTCAGCAGTTGCTGCTTTTTTTAACCAAACTCTTTAACATCCAAAAGCTATCCATTTTTTTTATACCCTATACATTGGTCTAACATATATTATGTCAAGATTTTAAGCAATTTGGACTTTGTTTATTGAGATTCATTCTTTGTTTGGCCTTGTAATGCCAGTGGGTAACCGTGTACCTGACCCCGGCTTGGAATCCTGACGTTGCTCCTTGACTACTGAGCCGTATCAGCAATCTCATTACTCGACCTGTTGCTTATTAATATATTTCAGCTGCCCATCCTGACTTGTGGCCTGTTTATGGACCTTGCATACATTCTGTCTGCTCTGCCCTTCAGTCCATACATAACCACTCTTTTGGCCTTTGACCAACCATCATCTACTCCTGGACTATTCCAAGAGGTAGCAAACTGGTGGTCTCTCTGCAGCAAAGTCCAATTCCCTGTATGGGGGTTAAAGGGTAAAAAAAAGTTTGAGGCAACTTAGACAATGTCCTTAGAAGTGGTCCAAGCCAAATTGGTTTGGTGACACGGATGGTCTACATGAAGTACCTAAGGTTCCTTACCGTATAGCTGTAGACACTCGATGTGTCACCATATGGCACCCATGTATTGAGCATATAATGAAAGTATTGTCTTAGAACAAAGATTACTAGAAGGTGGCAACATTTGTTTACTCTTGGATTCATATAAAAAAAACTTGTATAAAAATGAGTAGGGCCCAATATAGTAGACATTTTGGGTAATGTACAGCATTATGGCTCTAGAGAGCTAGGAACTTGTATGGAGCCATAGTATATACCATATGCTTCTAAGTAAGATCTGATAGCACTATATCTACTATTTTCAGGTAAATGACCCCTTCACAATTCACATTTATCCCAATGTCTAGGATCGCACCATGGTGACCCTACATGATGACCCTCCATGGCAAAACTGTAAGTAAGCTTTGGTCATATATAATATTGTACCTACGTTGGTAGTATACAGTTTGAGGACTCCCAACGTATTGCACTGGATTGTCATACAGTGGACTACAACATCTATACTTTTCCATGGACATATATGGACTGTAACATCAGCTCCAGTAACATCACTGTCCATACGTTGTGTTCTTCATGCTACTTCTATTTACCAAACATGGACAATTGTGTCACTGGGACTAACCTAACTATCTATATAAGCTTCTCGTGGATGGCTTTCGGGGCAGGAAATCTTGATTGTGATTGTTTCTCTCTTAGATTCTCCACTAGGGGCGCTGTTGCTGAGGTGGGAACAGCAGTGAAAGCCACCCCAGTTTCTCAAAGATGATGGCATGCCACTAAGAAGATGGTGGCACCTACGTAAGAGCGCCTAAGCTCTCAAGGTCTGCCGGATCTGATACCTAATGCTGTATAGTATTAGTAATATCCACACTACATGTCTTATTTTACTCTTATTTCATACTTTTTGACTATTAAACGAAGTAATAAGAATAATGTAAATTCATACCAAGCACTTCTAAAATAAATTCTTCTTCCTTTATTTCATTATTCAGAAGAGTAACATCAGCAATGTAACATCCACTATCGCCCTTAGTCAGGCTTTTGATGCCCAAAATTGTTCCGTTATTGAATGGTATATATCGGTTGCCATTATTTTCGAGCACGGTGTTCTTAACTTTTAGAATCCGAATTCTATACTCATCTATTTCACGTTTCCAGGACACGTCTTTCATATTCAATGGGTTAAAATCAGTTGTTAAGTTCTTAGCCATATTCAGAATTCCAAACACACGTCGAGGAGATTGTCCTACACCGGAAGATAGAAACAAGGTCAATTTTCATCTCATACTAAATTATAGTACATGACCCCAAAATGTATTTACAGCACCCACCTGTTGCATCAAGACAGTAACTTAACTGTAAGCTAGAAACCTTTTTGCTCAGGCACCATCCAGTAGGACAGTGATGGAGAACCTTTTAGAGACCAAGTGCCCAAACTGCAACCCAAAACCCACAAATTTATCACAAAGTGTCAACACGGCAATTTGACCTTAGTATTGTGCGGATCCATAATTGTGGACAATTAAGGACGGTCTGTAATAATATGACTTTTCTTCTATTAAACAGATACTGTGTGATATAAATAGAGAAGGGACTCCACACAGCACAAACTGACCCACATTGGCCCCACATAGAAAAATCTGCTCCACAATAACCCCCACACAGTACACGCTACCCCACAGTGGCTCTCACACAGTACAATCTGAGGCACAGCGACCTCCACACAGTACAAACTGCTCCACAGTGTCCAACACACAGTACAAACTGCTCCACAGTGACCCATACACAGTACAAACTGCTCCACAGTGTCCCCCACACAGTACAAACTGCTCCACAGTGACCCATACACAGTACAATTTGCTCCACACAGTATAATCTGCTGCTAAGTGACCCACACACAGTACAAAGTGTTCCACAGGTGGGTGCCCACAGAGAGGGCTCTGATCGCCACCTCTGACACGCGTGCCATAGGTTCGCCATCATGACAGTACAGGAACATGCTTTCAATAGCTTGCAGGTGCAGGAGAACAGAAGAGAAAATAATTCTTGGTGTGGTGGTCAGTGGTAAGAGTGTGGTCTACCAGATTTACAGTGTAGCAGACCAATGTAAAATTTAACCCACTTTTACAGAAAGAGTTCTGGGGTCATATCATATATGTATGTCACCTATCCAGGGAGTCACCTATACCCTACCATAGATATCACACTGGCCCTATTTCGTCACAGAATTCCCAAACTTGCAAGGGTAGTGTACCAGTCTTGCCTTGCCTACAAGGTTAGTTCCAGATGGTACATATATCCCAAATATATTATATATATATTCATTTGTGTAGTGGCCCTATAAGAATTGCTCAGTTTTTCACTGGTATATTTTGTATGTCGTTTGCGTGTGTGTTTATAAGCATCATGTGATCATGTGTATCTCAGTTTGGATATCAGTGAAAAACCTGTGATCGGTTGTTATGGATACCTGGAGTAAATCTGTGTGTATGTGACCTTGTGTAACAGTGTCATCCACGGCGCCCGGCCCCTTTAAAGCTGACATACAGCGGTGAAGAAAAATAGCTGGATTGCTATGTAAACCTGGAGTAAATCTGTGTGCATGTGGAGACTAAGAACCTGTGAGCTTCTATTGACTGATAAGGGACATGTGACCATGACTATGTGTATGCCAGTAGGAATATGAGTGAAAGACTTGCAGGTTTGTATTGGCTAATTGGGGTAATTTTATTTTTGGACTTCTGTATCTCCGGAATGGTACGTCCTAGAGAGCTGAGATCTGCTCTAAAACCTTCTCGGACACCTGGTGTACTTGTTTGCCAAATTTGATGAGGACCAATGCAGTTGTTTGGTCGTGTATAAAGAACAGAACAGATAGACGGACCGACAGAAACTCATTTTTATCCATATATATATAGACTATATAGAAAAAAAAAAAAATATCACGCATAAGTAACAGGCCAGAAACTAGGCAATGACCACAAAAGAGTCACAAAGGCGACTACAGCTATAGATCTGTGAACAGTATCTAACTGCCATATTACAAGTCCCAATAAATAAGATCAATACATAACATTGTAAGCTTTACATACAGTCCTATGAAAAAGTTTGGACACCCCTATTAATCTTAATCATTTTTAGTAGAGATGAGCGAACACTAAAATGTTCGAGGTTCGAAATTCGATTCGAACAGCCGCTCACTGTTCGAGTGTTCGAATGGGTTTCGAACCCCATTATAGTCTATGGGGAACATAAACTCGTTAAGGGGGAAACCCAAATTCGTGTCTGGAGGGTCACCAAGTCCACTATGACACCCCAGGAAATGATACCAACACCCTGGAATGACACTGGGACAGCAGGGGAAGCATGTCTGGGGGCATAAAAGTCACTTTATTTCATGGAAATCCCTGTCAGTTTGCGATTTTCGCAAGCTAACTTTTCCCCATAGAAATACATTGGCCAGTGCTGATTGGCCAGAGTACGGAACTCGACCAATCAGCGCTGGCTCTTCTGGAGGAGGCGGAGTCTAAGATCGCTCCACACCAGTCTCCATTCAGGTCCGACCTTAGACTCCGCCTCCTCCGGCAGAGCCAGCGCTGATTGGCCGAAGGCTGGCCAATGCATTCCTATGTGAATGCAGAGACTTAGCAGTGCTGAGTCAGTTTTGCTCAACTACACATCTGATGCACACTCGGCACTGCTACATCAGATGTAGCAATCTGATGTAGCAGAGCCGAGGGTGCACTAGAACCCCTGTGCAAACTCAGTTCACGCTAATAGAATGCATTGGCCAGCGCTGATTGGCCAATGCATTCTATTAGCCCGATGAAGTAGAGCTGAATGTGTGTGCTAAGCACACACATTCAGCTCTACTTCATCGGGCTAATAGAATGCATTGGCCAGCGCTGATTGGCCAGAGTACGGAACTCGACCAATCAGCGCTGGCTCTGCTGGAGGAGGCGGAGTCTAAGGTCGGACCTGAATGGAGACTGGTGTGGAGCGATCTTAGACTCCGCCTCCTCCAGCAGAGCCAGCGCTGATTGGCCGAATTCCGTACTCTGGCCAATCAGCACTGGCTAATGCATTGTATTGGCGTGATGAAGCAGAGCTGAATGTGTGTGCTTAGCACACACATTCAGCTCTACTTCATCGGGCTAATAGAATGCATTGGCCAATCAGCGCTGGCCAATGCATTCTATTAGCTTGATGAAGCAGAGTGTGCACAAGGGTTCAAGCGCACCCTCGGCTCTGATGTAGCAGAGCCGAGGCTGCACAAGGGTTCAAGCGCACCCTCGGCTCTGATGTAGCAGAGCCGAGGGTGCACTTGAACCCTTGTGCACCCTCGGCTCTGCTACATCAGAGCCGAGGGTGCGCTTGAACCCTTGTGCAGCCTCGGCTCTGCTACATCAGAGCCGAGGGTGCGCTTGAACCCTTGTGCAGCCTCGGCTCTGCTACATCAGAGCCGAGGGTGCGCTTGAACCCTTGTGCAGCCTCGGCTCTGCTACATCAGAGCCGAGGGTGCGCTTGAACCCTTGTGCAGCCTCGGCTCTGCTACATCAGAGCCGAGGGTGCGCTTGAACCCTTGTGCAGCCTCGGCTCTGCTACATCAGAGCCGAGAGTGCGCTTGAACCCTTGTGCAGCCTCGGCTCTGCTACATCAGAGCCGAGGGTGCGCTTGAACCCTTGTGCACACTCTGCTTCATCAAGCTAATAGAATGCATTGGCCAGCGCTGATTGGCCAATGCATTCTATTAGCCCGATGAAGTAGAGCTGAATGTGTGTGCTAAGCACACACATTCAGCACTGCTTCATCACGCCAATACAATGCATTAGCCAGTGCTGATTGGCCAGAGTACGGAATTCGGCCAATCAGCGCTGGCTCTGCTGGAGGAGGCGGAGTCTAAGGTCGGACCTGAATGGAGACTGGTGTGGAGCGATCTTAGACTCCGCCTCCTCCAGAAGAGCCAGCGCTGATTGGCCGAATTCCGTACTCTGGCCAATCAGCACTGGCTAATGCATTGTATTGGCGTGATGAAGCAGTGCTGAATGTGTGTGCTTAGCACACACATTCAGCTCTACTTCATCGGGCTAATAGAATGCATTGGCCAATCAGCGCTGGCCAATGCATTCTATTAGCTTGATGAAGCAGAGTGTGCACAAGGGTTCAAGCGCACCCTCGGCTCTGATGTAGCAGAGCCGAGGCTGCACAAGGGTTCAAGCGCACCCTCGGCTCTGATGTAGCAGAGCCGAGGCTGCACAAGGGTTCAAGCGCACCCTCGGCTCTGATGTAGCAGAGCCGAGGCTGCACAAGGGTTCAAGCGCACCCTCGGCTCTGATGTAGCAGAGCCGAGGCTGCACAAGGGTTCAAGCGCACCCTCGGCTCTGATGTAGCAGAGCCGAGGGTGCACAAGGGTTCAAGTGCACCCTCGGCTCTGCTACATCAGAGCCGAGGGTGCGCTTGAACCCTTGTGCAGCCTCGGCTCTGCTACATCAGAGCCGAGGGTGCGCTTGAACCCTTGTGCACACTCTGCTTCATCAAGCTAATAGAATGCATTGGCCAGCGCTGATTGGCCAATGCATTCTATTAGCCCGATGAAGTAGAGCTGAATGTGTGTGCTAAGCACACACATTCAGCACTGCTTCATCACGCCAATACAATGCATTAGCCAGTGCTGATTGGCCAGAGTACGGAATTCGGCCAATCAGCGCTGGCTCTGCTGGAGGAGGCGGAGTCTAAGATCGCTCCACACCAGTCTCCATTCAGGTCCGACCTTAGACTCCGCCTCCTCCAGCAGAGCCAGCGCTGATTGGTCGAGTTCCGTACTCTGGCCAATCAGCGCTGGCCAATGCATTCTATTAGCCCGATGAAGTAGAGCTGAATGTGTGTGCTTAGCACACACATTCAGCTCTACTTCATCAGGCTAATAGAATACATTGGCCAATCAGCGCTGGCCAATGCATTCTATTAGCTTGATGAAGCAGAGTGTGCACAAGGGTTCAAGCGCACCCTCGGCTCTGATGTAGCAGAGCTGAGGGTGCACAAGGGTTCAAGTGCACCCTCGGCTCTCCTACATCAGAGCCGAGGGTGCGCTTGAACCCTTGTGCAGCCTCGGCTCTGCTACATCAGAGCCGAGGGTGCGCTTGAACCCTTGTGCACACTCTGCTTCATCAAGCTAATAGAATGCATTGGCCAGCACTGATTGGCCAGAGTACGGAATTCGGCCAATCAGCGCTGGCCAATGCATCCCTATGGGAAAAAGTTTATCTCACAAAAATCACAATTACACACCCGATAGAGCCCCAAAAAGTTATTTTTAATAACATTCCCCCCTAAATAAAGGTTATCCCTAGCTATCCCTGCCTGTACAGCTATCCCTGTCTCATAGTCACAAAGTTCACATTCTCATATGACCCGGATTTGAAATCCACTATTCGTCTAAAATGGAGGTCACCTGATTTCGGCAGCCAATGACTTTTTCCAATTTTTTTCAATGCCCCCGGTGTCGTAGTTCCTGTCCCACCTCCCCTGCGCTGTTATTGGTGCAAAAAAGGCGCCAGGGAAGGTGGGAGGGGAATCGAATTTTGGCGCACTTTACCACGCGGTGTTCGATTCGATTCGAACATGGTGAACACCCTGATATCCGATCGAACATGTGTTCGATAGAACACTGTTCGCTCATCTCTAATTTTTAGTTCTAAATATTTTGGTGTTTGCAACAGCCATTTCAGTTTGATATATCTAATAACTGATGGACACAGTAATATTTCAGGATTGAAAAGAGGTTTATTGTACTAACAGAAAATGTGCAATATGCATTAAACCAAAATTTGACCGGTGCAAAAGTATGGGCACCTCAACAGAAAAGTGACATTAATATTTAGTAGATCCTCCTTTTGCAAAGATAACAGCCTCTAGTCGCTTCCTGTAGCTTTTAATCAGTTCCTGGATCCTGGATAAAGGTATTTTGGACCATTTCTTTCTACAAAACAATTCAAGTTCAGTTCAGTTTGATGGTCGCCGAACATGGACAGCCCGCTCTCAAATGATCTGAAAACAAAGATTGTTCAACATAGTTGTTCAGGGGAAGGATACAAAACGTTGTCTCAGAGATTTAACCTGTCAGTTTCCACTGTGAGGAACATAGTAAGGAAATGGAAGACCACAGGGACAGTTCTTGTTAAGCCCAGAAGTGGCAGGCCAAGAAAAATATCAGAAAGGCAGAGAAGAAGAATGGTGAGAACAGTCAAGGACAATCCACAGACCACCTCCAAAGAGCTGCAGCATCATCTTGCTGCAGATGGTGTCACTGTGCATCGGTCAGCAATACAGCGCACTTTGCACAAGGAGAAGCTGTATGGGAGAGTGATGAGAAAGAAGCCGTTTCTGCACGTACGCCACAAATAGAGTTGCCTGAGGTATGCAAAAGCACATTTGGACAAGCCAGCTTCATTTTGGAAACAAAGATTGAGTTGTTTGGTTATAAAAAAAGGCGTTATGCATGGCGTCCAAAAAGAAACAGCATTCCAAGAAAAACACATGCTACCCACTGTAAAATTTGGTGGAGGTTCCATCATGCTTTGGGGCTGTGTGGCCAATGCCGGCATCGGGAATCTTGTTAAAGTTGAGGGTCGCATGGATTCCACTCAGTATCAGCAGATTCTTGAGAATAATGTTCAAGAATCAGTGACGAAGTTGAAGTTACGCCGGGGATGGATATTTCAGCAAGACAATGATCCAAAACACCGCTCCAAATCCTCAGGCATTCATGCAGAGGAACAATTACAATGTTCTGGAATGGCCATCCCAGTCCCCAGACCTGAATATCATTGAACATCTGTGGGATGATTTGAAGCGGGCTGTCCATGCTCGGCGACCATCTAACTTAACTGAACTTGAATTGTTTGTCCAAAATACCTTTATCCAGGATCCAGGAACTGATTAAAAGCTACAGGAAGCGACTAGAGGCTGTTATCTTTGCAAAAGGAGGATCTACTAAATATTAATGTCACTTTTCTGTTGAGGTGCCCATACTTTTGCACCAGTCAAATTTTGGTTTAATGCATATTGCACATTTTCTGTTAGTACAATAAACCTCATTTCAATCCTGAAATATTACTGTGTCCATCAGTTATTAGATATATCAAACTGAAATGGCTGTTGCAAATACCAAAATATTTAGAACTAAAAATGATTAAGATTAATAGGGGTGCCCAAACTTTTTCATAGGACTGTAGAAGGGTAAGGATGGAAAAACTTCAATATACAGTCCAGGTAAACACACGAGTTTTCCCTTAAAAGGGCATCGCCATGATTAGAACCATATTAAAAATTGTAAACAATAAAACAGAAGTTGAACTTTTTTGAAAATATAAATTATTTTTAAAAAAAAAAAAATTGCAGAGTTTGCAAGATTTTCTGTAATCCCCTCAGTGGTGATCTGTTGTCTTGATCGATTGTCAATGAATACAACCATGAAGGAACATTCTATGGTCAGAAACCCAGCCATGATGTCCTTATTGTGGACAGGTTATAAGGCAGGGACACTACATGTATATGAAGGTATCCTAATAAGGAAATCAAGGCTTCTTTTTAGACTATAGAAAGTTCCTGCGTTCATGATCGCATCCATTGGCAATAGGGTTGAGCGATTGGGATGGGAAAAGATCGGATCCCAATCGGCGATCAAGTAAATTTCACGATTCCGATCCCACCTAAAAAAGATCGGGAACGGAATTCCGATCGCTCAACCGACTTACCTGCACAGAACCGCTGCTGATCTCCGGGCCGAAGTTCTCTCCACTCTCTCTTCGCACGCCGGCAGAGCACTGTGTTACTGCTGGGAGTAGGCGGGGCTTTTTTTGGCTTAGGAGAGTGTGGGCGGGTGCACTCACGTCTCCCCGCCCTGTACCCGCCCACACTCTCCTAAGCATCAACAAGCCCCACCTTCTCCAAGCATCAGTCACACTAGCCTGGGAGGCATGCGAAGAGAGAGAGGAGAGAACAATGGCCCGGAGCTCCGGGGAGCGGCATACACATTGGGAGAGGAGGCAGCAGCAGTTCTGTGCACACTAGACAGCGTGGAGGATTCAATTTTTGGAATCTTTGATCATTAAAAAAAAAATCCCATTGACTTACATTAGGATCGGAATTGGGATTTTAAAATCGTTTCTGAAATCTCAACATCGGCTCAACCCCAATTGGCAACCAATTGAGACAACAGATGTCACCACTAAGATGGTTATAAGAAATCTTGAAAACTCTGTAAAATTGTCAATTATTTATATTTGCAAAAATGTTTAACTTCTAATTGCCTATAAATTGTCTACAAATTTAAATATGGCTTTGTTCATGGTAACACCCCAATTCCCCCCCTCCCCCCATTTGTGGAAAAAAAATTTATGTGACATGTTGCTATTTCCAAAACCGTCACATTTTTTGTAAGTCCCATATAACCTATAGTTCTAATTCAAGCAGAAAGGAAAATTCTGTGCTCTTTCTGTGACAGGTACTGCAGGAAAAACTGCAATGCGTTGCCACCATGGTTTTTCCTACAGCGCTTTTTGGCTTCGGCTTGCTACATGGGGTCTTAGACTAAGTCTTGTCCTTCTCGGGGAGACAGTGAGGAAGGTGACTGTTATGGGTTCATTTATTACACACAGTGCCCCCTATTAAGGAAACCTATATTTGTGCCACTATTAGTATTACACACAAAGCCCCCCATTAGGGCAACCTACATGGTGCCGCTATTAGTGATACACACAAGGTCCCCTATTAGGGCAGCTTACTTTGTGTCTCTAATAGTATTACACACCGTTCTCCCATTTAGTGCCCATCACACAGTACCTTCCTATTATAGGAACCTACATGGTGCCGCTATTAGTATTACACACAGCGCCCCCTATTAGGGAAACCTACATGGTGCTACTATTAGTATTACACACACAGTGCAGCTATTCATATTACACACAGTGCCACCTATTAGGACAATTTACATGCTGCCAGTATTAGTATTACACACAGTGCTCCCAATTAGTACCCATCCCACAGAGCCCCCCTATTATGGCAATCTACATGGCGCCGCTATTGGTATTATATACACAGTGCCGCTATTAGTATTACACACAGTATCCTCTATTAGTGCCCTACACACAATGCCCCTCTTAGTGTAAGTCACACAGTGCCCCCTATCAGTACTACACACAGCGCCTCTATAGTAGTGCCTCCCATGCAGTGCCCCATACTAGAGCCAACCAGTGCCCCAATTAGTGGCACCCACACATTTAGCACCTATTAGAGAAAACTGCATAGTGCCACTAATAGAATTGTAAACAGTGGTCCCTATTAGTGACAACCTATCAGTGCCCCCGAGTAATGACACCGACAGTGCCCCTTATTAATGTAACCAATGCAGTGTCCCCTTTAGTTCCAGCCATACAGTGCCCCCCATTAGAGCAACCTACATAATACCGCTATTAGCATCACACACACTACCACAGAATAGCTCTACACAAAGGCAGAGGAACTCTTTGCTTTCATAAGAACAATAGACCGGGCGTAGGTTACATGACATGGCTTCTGCTACTTCCTATCAGCAGCAAAGGAGAAATTTTTATTATTTTTTTCTTATTACTTTGCCTCCTCCATACTTTGTCCCCCTCCTCCATACTTCCCGTCCTCCATACTCCCCCTCCTTTATATTCCCGTCCTCCTCTATACTCCCGTCCTCCATACTCCCCCTCCTTTATACTCCCTGTCCTCTATACACCCCTCCTCTATACTCCCCCTCCTTTATACTCCCTGTCCTCTATACACCCCTCCTTTATACTCCCTGTCCTCTATACACCCCTCCTCTATACTCCCCCTCCTCCATACTCCCTGTCCTCTATACGCCCCCTCCTCTATACTCCCGCTCCTTCATACTCCCCATTCTCCATACTTCCCCTCCTCTATACTCCTCTCCTCCATACTCCCTCTCCTCTATACTCCCCCTCCTCTATACTCCCGCTCCTCCATACTTCCCCTCCTTCATACTCCCCCTCCTCTATACTCCCGCTCCTTCATACTTCCCCTCCTCTATACTCCCTCTCCTCCATACTCCCTCTCCTCTATACTCCCGTCCTCCATACTCCCTCTCCTCTATACTCCTCTCCTCCATACTCCCTCTCCTCTATACTCCCGTCCTCCATACTCCCGCTCCTTCATACTCCCCATCCTCCATACTTCCCCTCCTCCATACTCCCTCTCCTCTATACTCCCTCTCCTCTATACTCCCGCTCCTTCATACTTCCCCTCCTCTATACTTCTCTCCTCCATACTCCCTCTCCTGTATACTCCCGTCCTCCATACTCCCTCTCCTCTATACTCCCCCTCCTCTATACTCCCGCTCCTTCATACTTCCCCTCCTCTATACTCCCTCTCCTCCATACTCCCTCTCCTCTATACTCCCCCTCCTCTATACTCCCCCTCCTCTATACTCCCCATCCTCCATACTTCCCCTCCTCTATACTCCTCTCCTCCATACTCCCTCTCCTCTATACTCCCCCTCCTCTATACTCCCGCTCCTTCATACTTCCCCTCCTCTATACTTCTCTCCTCCATACTCCCTCTCCTCTATACTCCCGTCCTCCATACTCCCTCTCCTCTATACTCCCCCTCCTCTATACTCCCGCTCCTTCATACTTCCCCTCCTCTATACTCCCTCTCCTCCATACTCCCTCTCCTCTATACTCCCCCTCCTCTATACTCCCCCTCCTCTATACTCCCCATCCTCCATACTTCCCCTCCTCTATACTCCTCTCCTCCATACTCCCCCTCCTCTATACTCCCGCTCCTTCATACTTCCCCTCCTCTATACTCCCTCTCCTCCATACTCCCCCTCCTCTATACTCCCTCTCCTCCATACTCCCTCTCCTCCATACTCCCCCTCCTCTATACTCCCCCTCCTCTATACTCCCCATCCTCCATACTTCCCCTCCTCTATACTCCTCTCCTCCATACTCCCCCTCCTCTATACTCCAGCTCCTTCATACTCCCCCTCCTCTATACTCCCCATCCTCCATACTTCCCCTCCTCTATACTCCTCTCCTCCATGCTCCCTCTCCTCTATACTCCCCCTCCTCTATACTCCCGCTCCTTCATACTTCCCCTCCTCTATACTTCTCTCCTCCATACTCCCTCTCCTCTATACTCCCGTCCTCCATACTCCCTCTCCTCTATACTCCCTCTCCTCCATACTCCCCCTCCTCTATACTCCTCTCCTCCATACTCCCGCTCCTTCATACTTCCCCTCCTCTATACTCCCCCTCCTCTATACTCCCGCTCCTTCATACTCCCCCTCCTCTATACTCCCTCTCCTCTATACTCCTCTCCTCCATACTCCCGCTCCTTCATACTTCCCCTCCTCTATACTTCCCCTCCTCTATACTCCCGCTCCTTCATACTTCCCCTCCTCTATACTCCCCCTCCTCTATACTCCCCCTCCTCTATACTCCCCATCCTCCATACTCCCTCTCCTCCATACTCCCTCTCCTCTATACTCCCGCTCCTTCATACTTCCCCTCCTCTATACTCCCTCTCCTCCATACTCCCTCTCCTCTATACTCCCCGTCCTCCATACTCCCCCTCCTTTATACTCTCTGTCCTCTATACGCCCCCTCCACCTCACATGCTCAGACCTGCAGCCAGATTTATCCAGCAGCAGAAACAAGATAAGGCTTTTACAATGGAGAACTTGGAGGACAGCCCAAATATGACGGGAGGGCATTTCCTGTAACTCCTTATCATCTGTGAGCTGCACTAGTTACTTTATGTTTGTTCTCAATGACTGACAGCAAACACATACGAGGAAGCAAAAGAGACACAAAGTATACCAACCAAAGCATTAATACAAAGGAGCAAATCTAGGGGCTCACAGGCCCTGGTGCAAACCCTCAGCCTGGCCCCCCTGCACAACTTGTCCTTGAAATTGTCAGCCATGTCCCGTCTGTACATTTTATCAGCATTTACATTTCCTTTTCCTTCTCTATCCGGGTCCAGACCACCATAATGACTACTACACAACATGTCTGAGCACACAAGTTCCCCATCATTCCTACCTTTCTGAAAGTGAAGGGCTGTGCATTATAAATGTTCTCACTCCAACCCATTATTTTATTACAGGTGCTTGGAAGCGTGAAAAAAAGCAATGGTCATGTGAATAAGGGGCAATCTGTTTTCTTGGATTCCCCTTTAAAGAGAATACAGAAGACAGACAGGCTAAATATAGTAACGGGGAGGGGGCTGCACTCACTCACTGTAAACCCTTCACACCAGGACATACAGGACTCGTGTCTGTATTTGGGTTCTCATTCACTATCAGCAAACAAAGGGAGAAGAACCCAAAAGACACAAAATGTATCAAAAGTTGCAAAATGTTCCCATTATTCACCAAATAAACATGAAATACATAAAACCGGACAACAAGGCTTATCCCATAACAAGAAGGATCTCCTGTCTACTGGTCTGAGGGTCTGAAATCTGGAGGTCCAGCCATTGAGATCCCCACTGATCACAAGAAGAGGGAGTTCCTGTATGAATGGAGCCGCCATGCACATTGCACGTTCATGGGCTGCAGTCACTGGGACAGTTTCTATAATTGTTGGGGGTCCCCCAGAAGTCAGACGCTTATTCCTATGGTGAGGTCACAACTTTTTGTTATGGGAAAGTCAGAGAAAATAAGCAAAAACCACCAGGAGACCCCGTAGAGGAAAGACGGCAGAGAAACAACAGAAACACAAGAGGAGACTCTGGACTGTCCAGGAAGAGTTCACTTGGGCACTGGTCACACATGCACGGGTCACTCGCTATGGATTCAGCAGGGTAAACAAGGGTCACTTACCTGCTATACATAGTGGTATATACACAGCCAGCAGGAGAAATATCTTCATGGTGTGCGGGTGTGTGTCTGTGTGTGTACGTGCACATGAGAAAAAGCTGTTGCTCAATAATTATTCCCTCCTCCCTCATTCATAATACAGGAAGAACTTCTTCCTTCTTTTTCAGGAGCAAAGTAGAAGCTGTAAAGATATATATGAGATACAGGGACGTAACTACCGGTCTCGGGGGTCTTTTTGGACCCCCAAGTATAATGATCGGTGGCCCGGGAGAGGTAAGCAGGGCTGGGCAGGGGTTACTAATATGTGAGACATATGGGGGTAATAATAATGAAGGTACTTTATTATTACCTCCATGTCAGTAACTCTTATGTGAGGTACACAAGGGTTAATGTGAGGGAGATGATGGGGTTAACTGCTATTAATATGAGGCACATGGAGTTACTAAATTGTAATGCACATGACCAGATTTTTTTATCCACAATTGTCCTGGTATAGCGGTCAGCGGGTGACGTGACAGTATTTAGTCCTGTAGGGGCCACTAAGGGACATAATAGTGTGTGCAGGGGCCACTATGGGGGATAATACTGTGTGCAGGGGCCACTATGGGGCATAATACTGTGTGCAGGAGCCACTATGGGACATAATACTGTGTGCAGGAGCCACTATGGGACATAATACTGTGTGCAGGGGCCACTATGGGGCATAATACTGTGTGCAGGGGCCATTATGGGGGATAATACTGTGTGCAGGGGCCACTATGGGACATAATACTGTGTGCAGGAGCCACTATGGGACATAATACTGTGTGCAGGGGCCACTATGGGGCATAATACTGTGTGCAGGGGCCACTATGGGGCATAATACTGGGTGCAGGGGCCACTATGGGGCATAATACTGTGTGCAAGGGCCACTATGGGGGATAATACTATGTGCAGGGGCCACTATGGGGCATAATACAGTGTTCAAGGGCCACTATGGGGGATAATACTGTGTGCAGGGGTCACTATGGGGCATAATACTATGTGCAGGGGCCACTATTGGGGATAATACTGTGTGCAGGGGCCACAATACTGTGTGCAGGGGCCACTATTGGGGATAATACTGTGTGCAGGGGCCACTATTGGGAATAATACTGTGTGCAGGGGCCACTATTGGGGATAATACTGTGTGCAGGGGCCACTATTGGGGATAATACTGTGTGCAGGGGCCACAATACTGTGTGCAGGGGCCACTATTGGGGATAATACTGTGTGCAGGGGCCACTATTGGGAATAATACTGTGTGCAGGGGCCACTATGGGGGATAATACTGTGTGCAGGGGCCACTATTGGGGATAATACTATGTGCAGGGGCCACTATTGGGGATAATACTGTGTGCAGGGGCCACAATACTGTGTGCAGGGGCCACTATTGGGGATAATACTGTGTGCAGGGGCCACTATTGGGAATAATACTGTGTGCAGGGGCCACTATGGGGGATAATACTGTGTGCAGGGGCCACTATTGGGGATAATACTGTGTGCAGGGGCCACTATTGGGGATAATACTGTGTGCAGGGGCCACTATTGGGGATAATACTGTGTGCAGGGGCCACTATGGGGGATGATACTGTGTGCAGGGGCCACTATGGGGGATAATACTGTGTGCAGGGGCCACTATGGGATATAATACTGTGTGCAGGGGCCACTATGGGACATGATACTGTGTGCAGGGGCCACTATGGGACATAATACTGTGTGCAGGGGCCACTATGGGACATAATACTGTATGCAGGGGCCACTATGGGGGATAATACTGTGTGCAGGGGCCACTATGGGATATAATACTGTGTGCAGGGGCCACTATGGGACATGATACTGTGTGCAGGAGCCACTATGGGATATAATAACAAGTGTGGGGGTTTCTATGGGACATTATTCTGTATAACGGTGTGTTTTTGCACAAAAAAGGTATGCAATTTTTTTTTTTTTTTTTGGTACAAAAATGCAACATGTGAACGCAGTTTTATATCAAAGTAAAAGTCCCAGTTTTCCAGTTCCAGGAAATTTCTGAAATTTCTTACGTGTCCTCCAGCATCTGGTGGTGGCACTTCTGTGTTATGGTTTGTGGTATATGACTTTAGTTTGGGGGTTTTCAGCCTTACAATTATTACTTGGCAGTCCTAGGACCTCATCTGGGATTTTTTAAATTTAAATCATAACACTGAAAAAAAAAATGTTACCTACCCCTGGTTATAGGTGATAACACAGAACAAAGACAAACAACAACAAAGGGAGGTCAGCTAGCCAAGGGGTTGGGAATGGGTCGTGAAGCGCAGTGCAGAACCAAAATCCAAGAAAATAGTCAAAGAGACACTGCAGGAATGGGGGAGGTGATGAAAAATATTAACATTTATGCACACTTTCCCTTACCTCTTCTGGGTCTCCTCAAAGCATCCTCCTGATAATGTTGTTCACCAGGGTCACCACTGAGGCCTGTGATTGGGCCACATGAGTCACATGGGCATGCCAAGTGTCATGACAGCTGAGGTGAATGAGTCACCACTGAGACCCAATCACAATCTAGTAATGAAAAACCTTATAACAAACATGGTCCAAGAGTCTTTTAAAGGAATTTTCTCATCTCAGGGTTTCATTTCTCCTCTTGTCTCCTCTCCCCTTCACTTCCTGGTTTTCAGCTCATTTTGTACAGAGCGCTGCTCAAGAAACTTCAGTATCCCTTATTTGGGCTCAAAAATTGAAAGCAGAATGCAGAAAGAGGGAGAGAACAGACTATAGATAACTGGAAGAAGTGACGGAGTCTTTTTCCGACCAGAGAACAGGTCTATAACCTAGGCAACCAAATGTGAAGACTGAGGAGAGAGACTTACCGTTATCTGAAAATCAGAGCAAGACTGATAAAGCAATGTACGGGGTAAAACACTCGAGTTAGCTTAAAGGGGTCGTGCCATCACAAGGATCCTATCTATACTGCTGGTTAATGTGGATGTAAGACTTTTCCTAAGTAAAAAAATTGCTTCGGCAAAACTGCTTTGTTTGTCCACTATCTTACTTTATTCAATTCATTGTTGACACAGCCCTGACTTATCTGCTCAAAAGTCAAGTGATGTCTCTGCTGCTCTCAGAGGGGTGGGAGGAGGGGCTAAGTGCAGGGGAGCGATCCTGTGTTTCTAGCTATTCCTGTGTCTGCACCATGTGACCTAGCTTCCTGCTATCAGATAGGGGAGAGGAGCTGCTTTCATTTCTTCTGTTCTCCCAGTTATCAGGTTAGCTAAGTCAATTGTGTTCATTATGGCAGAGACAGGCAGTCTCTGTATGTAACACAGAATGGAGTTGCTCCTGCCTGTACTTCATAGTCCAATATAGTGCATATCGTGTTTGAGGACCTTTGATGACATCACAGGCCCTTCAGCCACCCCATAGGATCACGCTATGTGGTAGGCGGAGCTGAATGCTAATTTGGGGGGTGGAGCTAAACGACAGGTTGCATGTGAAACCCCGCCCACCAAATAGCGCAAGAAACCAGGAAGAAAGAAGATTTTACAGCAGTGAAGACTGGTGAGTATGCAATGTGGGAATTCCCCTTTAAAGCTACAAGTCTGAATATGATTCTTGAGATAGCAATACCCTTTAAGTATAAGCAGTTTCCTTTTTTTGTTTTTTTGAGAGTTAAAAACAATTAAAAACATAACAAGATCACTATATCCTATTAATATTATAAATGTGAAATGTTTGTGAGTTTGTGGGTTTGTGACTTTGGATGTTCGGATGTTTGGCAGTCAATCACACAAAAACCGCTCCACCGATTTGGCTGAAATTTTCCACAAACATAGTCCCTACACTCGATTGCGCAATAGGCTACTTTTCGTCACAATAGCGCACATACGTTTTTACCAGGACCCCCACAAAACCCAAACTCACATCACTATCTCTGCAATCTCACACTCTTTGGACCATAGCAAGCCACAAAATTCATATTACCCCCTACAGCAGAGGTCAGCAACCCCTGGCACACATGCCAAGAGTGGCACTCCTGCTATATTTCACTGGCACGCCAGAAGCACAGGACCTGCAAGAGTTAAATGAAGTCCGAGTCTCTTCAGTGCTGTGCTAGAGGGGTGCAGGAAACCCAGGGGGTGGAGCTTAATTGCTCAGGTCTCTGCCTGCTATAGTGATAGCTCCTGCCGAAGCTGCTAGCAAACTGAAAGAAACACACAGCTCCCTTCCTTTACTTCCTATTCTCATTAATGTCAGGCATTTGGGGTTATTAGTTTAGTGTTAGTAACTCCATGTGCCTCACATTAATAGGAATAAACCCCATCATGTCCCTCATATTAACCCCTGTGTGCCTCACATTAATAGGAATAAATACCATCATGTCCCTCATATTAACCCCTGTGTGCCCCATATAAAGGTTACTAATATGTGAGACATATGGAGGGACTAATAAAAGACCTCAGTAATGAAGATACTTAATTATTACCTCCAAGTCTCTCACATATCAGTAACTAGAGATGAGCGAGTACTGTTGGGATCAGCCAATCCGAACAGCACGCTCCATAGAAATGAATGGATGCACCTGGTACTTCCGCTTGGACGTAGCCAGCGCACTTAACCCCCCGCGTGCCGGCTACGTCCATTCATTTCTATGTGAGCGTGCTGTTCGGATCGGCTGATCCGAACAGTATTCGCTCATCTCTATCAGTAACTCTTACACAAGGGTTAATGTGAGGGACATGATGGGATTAATTGCTATTAATAAGAGGCGCATGGAGTTACTAAACTGTCATGCACAGGGCCAGACTTTATGTTGCTTGCTCAAGAGTATCCTGTGCCCAAAACTTACATGTACTGGCGCAAAATAACAAATCATACAATGTCGTATATCCAAGTATATTAACCTGAAATACCTCTGTCCCAAAGACACTATGTACAGTTTATACCAACGCCGTATAGCAGCTGAAATACAAATTACATTCAACACAAAAGTCTCATGTGCTCTCAGAATTATAGCAAAAACAAGATACACAGTTACATTTCATATCCCATACCTTATACACAGTACGAAAACCTTACCCACACCTGTATATACACACTTCTACAATCACCGCAGACGAAGTCGCGGGTACCAGCTAGTATGAAATAAAATGGCAAAAAAAACACAGAAAACATATTTTTATGGGAAAAGGAGACTTTATTGAAGACAAGTAAAATCACTGTAAATAACTGA
Source organism: Leptodactylus fuscus (assembly GCF_031893055.1). Lineage (NCBI taxonomy): Eukaryota > Metazoa > Chordata > Amphibia > Anura > Leptodactylidae > Leptodactylus > Leptodactylus fuscus. The sequence goes on from NC_134271.1 coordinate 141,192,039, forward strand.
CAAATTTGAGATCCCCACAAAAAAAATAAAAAAAAATCTTTTTTTGGCAATTGTTTACATTAGAAGGTTGGAGTTTCATGTTGAGATTCACAGATACTACAATATCCCCTGGCTGTCTGGTGAACTATCCAATGGTGGCCTGTATCATTAACCCTTTGAACGTAGTCTATGTACGTTAAGGGCACCAAAAATGGTCCTAAGGATCCTCCTGAATCTTCCCACTACCACCACTATGATAACTAAGCTAGTCTTGTTGAAACCTTGGCCTTCTCACTACAATGAAGGTGGCCTGCTTCTACTACGAACGTAGGTCCATTACAACTTGCCAGGAGCTCGTACCAGACTCTCCACCTGGAAGGTTATAGCTAGGACGCCATCTTATCTGAAATCCTTCAACACTCAGGAGAGGAAAAACCTCCTGAAGGAGGAAACCTCCAGGGAACCATGGCTGAAGGATTGCCCTTCCCTTGGGCTCTTAAGGCTCATGCCTACAAGAAAGTCACCAGAGAATAATAGAATTTTATATAGTACCAGTTGTGGACAAAAATAATAGTAGACAAACAATACATATAAAACACATGTATAACAAGATTACATAGATATTCTATATACAGAAATGTTTCTGCCACTTCTAGTGGGTAAAAGAGGAAGTGGAATTGAGACAAGAAATGACATCACTTCATAAACCCCACCCCTGCTCAAGACAACATGGGTCATGCGCACAGACTCTTATCTCTATAAGGGCAATACCCTAGCCTATAGACTACAGCAATGAATACAGATCTCAGAAGGTCTCCCGCTCTGCTCAGATTACTAAGGAAGGGAGAACTTTCCTTATTCCTTGACCATCTACAAGTGCATCTTAATAAATTAAAATATTACCAGAAAAATAAAAAAAAATTCAATTCAGTTGAAAAAAGGAAACATATTATATTGAGTCATTACGAACAGAGCTAACTTCCTCAAGTGTTTCTGTTAATGTTGCTGATTATGGGTTACAGCCAAGGAGAACCCAAAAGTCATTATCTCAGAAAATTAGAATAATTAACCCGAAACAGCTGCAAAGGCTTCCTAAGCGTTTAAAAAGGTCCCTTAGTCTGGTAGGGAACACAATCATGGGGAAGACTGCTGAGTTGACAGATGTCCAGAAGGCAGTCACACTCTACAAGGAGGGTAAGCCATAGAAGGTCATTGCTAAAGAAGCCGGCTGTTCACACAGTGCTGTATCAAAGTATATTAATGGAAAGTTGTGTCGAAGGAGATAGCATGGTAGAAAAAGGTGCACAAGCAATCGGGATAACCACAGCCTTGATAGGATTGTTAAAAGGCCATTCAAAAATTTGGGGGAGATTGACAAGGAGTGGACTGCTGCTGGAGTCAGTGCTTCAAGAGCTACCACACACAGACGTATCCAGGACATGGTCTACAAGTGTCACCTCCATGTGTCAGTTACTCATGACCCAAACACAACACCAGAGGCGTCTTACCTGGGCCAAGGAGAGAAAGAACTGGACTGTTGCTCAGTGGTCAAAGGTGTTTTCAGATGCATTTCATTTGGAAGGTCCCAGAGTCTGGAGGAAAAGCAGAGAGGTCGCTGCACACAATCCAAGCTGCTTGAGGTCTACTTTGAAGTTTCCACAACCAGTGATGGATTGATGAGCCATGTTATCTGCTGGTGTAGGTCCACTGATAGTCAGCACAACCGTCTACCAGGAGATTCTCCAGCACTTCATGGTTCCCTCTGCCCACAAGCTTTTTGGAGCTGGAAATTTTCATTTTCCAATGGGACTTGGCTCTTGTCCACACTGCCAAAAGTACCAAGACCTGGTTTAGTAACCACAGTATCATTGTGCTTGATTGGCCAGCAAACTCGCCTGACCTTAACCCCATAGAGAATCTATGAGAGACCCCAGACCCAACAAGGCAGACGAGCTGAAGGCTACTATCATACAACCTGGGGTACCATAACACGTGCTCTAGAGTGCCACAGGCTGATCCCTCCAGGCCACATTGTCACATTGATGCCATCATTCATGGAGCCCCCACCAAGTATTGAGGGCATTTACTAGACATACTTTCCATTTGGCCAACATTTCTGTGTTAAATTTTTTTTACATTTGGTCTTATATAATATTATATTTTTCTGAGATAAGACTTTTGGGTTTTCCTCGGCTGTAAGCCATAAAGCCTCAACATTAACAGATAGAAACACTTGAGAAAGTTCCCTCTGTTCGTAATGACTCAATATAATATATGGGGGGCACTTTTTCAATTGGATTGCTAAAAAACATCACCCCTTATATGTGATATAGGCAAAAGTGGGCGCTATTGTTTTTCCTAAGATAGTTGTTGGCGCATTCTGTAGGTTGGTTTGGCTGCCCCTGGAGTGTATACAACGTAAGGATCTAAAAAGGCCTAAGGTTACAGGTCAATGGAATATCTAAATTCTAATGATAGTAATAAATAAGAATAGAAATAGGAATAAATACATAAATAAATACATAAATACATAAAAAAAATAAATAAAATTAAAGATGGATTGGGTGCAAAATCTCTACAGTGTGGGTATATCTAGTGGGTTGTATCACCCCAATCTTTGGGGATGGGAAAAGTGACACATTGTATATATTTAACCGATGTTCCCTTATTACTAGTATTATTATTTTCTATTTTATGTTATACTGTTGAGCAGGTATGGCACTGGCCCAATCCCAGACCTAGTCAAAATGGGATTACTACAAAGCCAACCATCTTGCCCTCACAACAGTGACCGTCGTACTATCTATATTACAATATAACCTTACAGGGGTTTTCTGGCCCTAAATGTATGTTTCATACTAAGGACCTGTCCATAGGATTGTTCCTCGGTATCTAATCTGTGAGGATTTAACACAGGGGCCCCACACAGTTCAGATTTACAATTTTTGGGTGAAAACCATGGTTATACCCAACCTCAATTTACTTATATTGTATCTCTCAAATCCAAAAATATTTTAAGATGTTTGTCTAGGAAAAAAAAAAGTGAGGGACCTCTATCTAAAGGCATAGTCAAGGCACTTCAATCCTGGTCGAAGAAGTCACAGTGGCTCAGTGGTTAGCACTGTTGTCTTGCTCCACTGAGGTCTTGAGTTCAAAGAAGTACTCCAGATACTTGACTATCCATTGCCAAAACTGGTGAATAAGATGACAAAGGTGTTAGATCTTACTAGATCTAAACAGGTTCAACTCAATCGAAATAAGTGCCCAACAAAATTTGATTCAATTTGTGGACATAGAACATTGGAAATTGACCAAGATGGATTTTGATGGTAGGAGGTTGGTGGATCATTTGTGATGTTACAATGAAGTTCTAGTGGAAGTGTTAGGCATTTCCAGAAAGAGGAGACATCAAAAGTGTTCATGGCTGTGAAACAAGTAGCTAAAAACCATCCCAAATGTGTCTTTAGAAAGCATACTTGACACATCAAGAAAGATAGATGTCTTTCATGGCCTTACGGAAGGTTTTAATTCATGGTCCAACTGAAACCTTACTTAGCTTTGGCTACCAAAGACGTTCTTTTCATGGTCCAAAGTTATCCTTCATCATTGGCAAACCGAACGCTTTCAGGCCTTCAGTTGGCAAGGCAAATCCTTCATGATCCACCACGAATGATGCAGAAGTTCTGGATTTATTTAATTTTCCACCTCAATTAAAGAAGACAATGAGTTATCTCATGTAATGAAATGGTCATACTTAGGGTTGAGCAGATCTTGAGATTTCAGGATCGATTTTAAAATCTGATTTCCGATCATTTTCCAGCCGATCCCGATTGCGATTGTGAAATTTGCTCAATCGCCGATCGGGATGCGATCTTTTCCGATCCCGATCGCTCAACCCTAGTCATAATTGTGTTTTAACTGCGTATGATAAGGTGTTGTATACTTCATCATGTAAATCTAGGCCAAAAAAACTTAGAGGGTTATTTTACAGTGACAATTCCTGGCCATATAGTCTACTAGGGCACATGGATGTCATTACGTTGATCCCCTTTACTGTACAAGAGATAGTAGATGGTGGATCAAGCATGTCCATGTATTCTACAGCCAGTCAATCATTTCAATGGCCAGCATGTAATTCTACAACTTACCTTCAATGGCTTTGGCATTGCTGTGGAATTGTGAGGTCAGTCAGAGCTTCACTTGTTGAATAGATGATCATCAATGCTCCAGTAGTTAGACCAGTGATGATTCCTTTGTTCTCCAAGGGATGAAAATCTGAAGAACGCACAATAGTAGAAAAAAATTCACATTCAAAAACATATACGGTAGTCAAAACTGTAATATGAAAATATGATAATGCGATCTTCAGTCTCAGTGTCTGACTGGAGAACTTGGGGCCAGGGGCATGGCCATGGGAAGTGCAATGGTAGGAGATGCTACCAGGCTCTACACCCACCCTGGTGGCCTCAAAGGTCCATCTGTCACTAAAATGTCATAATTGACATGAGGTAGGATTGGGGCACCATTAAAGATTTTCAAAGCTTCAGAGGTTTCAAGTTTCACATCTTCTTGGGGCCGTCCACCAGAACTGACACTGGAGGCCAAAGATGTTTTTAGTATTTCAATATTCAGAATTAATCAGAATACATATTGGTAACAATGTCTGGCATATCTGCTCTATATTTCAGCTTATTCCCATTATGGGGGTCCTGAGTCTGCCCATTATGGATCCAGACATGTATACGGTTTCTGGGAACTTGGTCTTTATGGCCAACAACCCAATGAAAAATTTAAAAAAAGACTACAAATCTGGGGGGGGGGGATAGCACTTTATCAAAAGCAAGGTTATTGTACCTAGTAACTGTATTGTCATCAGCATCAATATACTCTTTTTTTCATGTCCAAATGTACACTCGAGTGTAACCCAATTTCATGGAACCCTCATAATCTTGAGTCTATTGAAGGTTCTATGAAGACAGTCCAAGCAATGGAACATACTATACTGATCAGTGTCAAGGATTGTTAGAAAAATCAGTAGTGTGAATAGGTCCATCAATGTCTATAGGTCAGTGTGCTAATGGCGACATAATAAATCTGACACATTGTCTAATCTAAGTCAACTCTCTCGCGATGAGACGGTATTGGCCAAATGTCCACGGTGCGTCACTAACCTCTTCCAAATGATACATTTCTTTCCAGTGGTGGTGACTTCATATATTTCCTTTCCATTGATGATGTCATCACTGCCTTAAAGGGGTTTCCTGGATGTGAGGTTTTTGATATTATTGACCTATCATTTAACCCTTTAAGGATGCTGCCTTAGTTCTTTCCTGTTTCCGAGTTTCTAAAGTCATAACATTTAGTTTTTTCCATCACCGTCGATGCGTTATTCTTTAAGTTTTTGTTCAATTGGCCCATAATTTTTTTTATTTTTTCATTGACAGAGCTGTGTGCAGGGTCTTATTTTTGGGTGGAATGAGGTGCAGTTTTTATTGTTACCATTCCCTTAGGGACACCATATTATGACACCATTAACTTGTTTTCTATGTGAGTTGCTTGTTTTTTTTGTTGTTGTTATTGTTACCATTTCCTTGGGGGCGCCATATTCAGAACCTTTTCTTTTTCTTTGATGGAGCGGTGCAAAAGCTCTTTTTGTGTAGTTTTTTTGGTACCGTTTCGTAAGGGGCACAATATTCTGACAGCTTTAACTTATTTTTTCCTTGATGGAGCTGTATGAGGGGCTCTTTTTTTGTGGGGAGAGCTGGGGTTTTTATCGGTGCCATTTTTTGATATAAATTAATTCTTCATCACTTTTTATCATATATTTGGGGGAAACAGAAGATGACCCCAACACACTGTACATTTTTTTATGCCGTTCACCGTACGTGAGTCTTTACATTACATTTTGATAGTTTGAACTTTTTAAATTGGTGACACCAATTATGTTTATTTTTATTTATTAAAATTTTTATCTTTTTTCTACCACTTATTCTATATTTATTTTACTATTTTATAAAATACATTTTAATCTAATAAAAAAATAAATTTTAGCCTTACAAAGGATATGGGATGACTTGATCGCCTGTACAATATACAGCACGATATAACACTATAAAGTTCCCTCACTTGGCAGCAACTGAAACGGTTGATCTGTGGGGGTTCTGGGTGTTGGACCCCCACTGATCTGATATTAAGGATAAGTCATCAATATCAAAAACCCATCAACGCCTGGAAAGACCTATAAATGTAGGATACTGGAAAAACAAACATAAAAAAATCAATTAGTGGATGCACATTTTCTTACAATGACGTGTGGTAGCCAGATACATGAGAGGAGCACGACCTTAAAAACACTGCACACCTTAGGTGTCTTTAGGGTCACCCATTGCGGCTTTACGGCCATATTGGCCGGGTCCTTCAGCCTGCACAAATGCTTATATATGGTGCTGGTTGAAGAATGCGATCTGGTATCTGAAGTTGAGGTGACCGGTTGTAAGCACTATGTAAGTGCATAGCAGCCCCAGTTACAGTATAACAAAATTCTAAAAATATAAGGTCCAAAAACCTCAGACCTGAACTGGTTACATGTTTTCCAGACAGCTTCATTTTTGAATATCAGAAACAAGGAAGATCTTACCCATAATGGGTCTTAGCAGTTCAGGAACAAACTATGGGCAAGGAAGACCTTATAGTCGTCTGGCCAAATTGACAGACTAAGAGATGTCTCTTTCGAGAACCTTCTATTGTGTGACCATGGCCGAGTTGGGATACTACTTTGTTGAGTGGTTGTCCCAATGTACTCGGTTTAGGAAACATGGGCATCAGGTGTCACTTGGTGGGACTCATCATACGCCCTTTATTTTATGGCAATAAAAATAAATAACAATGAAAACAATAAAATATATAAATAATATACAATAGAAGAGGATTGATAACACTCCCGGCCCATCTGTTTTAGCATGTATTGTGTTCTCCATGAGATTATTATTTTGGAGTCCTGTTTGGAGTACCTGAAAATTAATGGTTATGTACCAGATAGTCGTGTATTAAAGCAGCAATCTGATTGGCGCTGGCTAGACTGGGTTGCCAAGTCCAAGGGAACTCCTGGTTTTCACCCTTTAACCTCTATACAGAGATCTGGACTTCGCTGCAGGAGGACCCAAGGTAGCAGTTCCCAGGATAGTCTCAGATTGGCAGCAGTAGATGGTGCGATCAAGTCCACTTGTCAATATGTTCAATGCCAGGCTGTAGGCGCTCACCACACTGACAAAGGGAAAGATACTTTTTTTTATAAATTTTCAGGATGCATAACAGAGGAGAGGCACAACACATTTACTAAAACAGAAACACTTCTAGTTGGTCACCACCGGTGGGCCCTTCTTTCCGGATTGCTAAATCCAAGTAACAGTTGAACATATCTTTGCATAGACGTCATGGCCATGGCATCGGCTCTTCTATGTGATTCTTCTCTATCAGTTCGTCTTGTTCTTGCGGATTTTCATACTGTAAGAAGTAACATATGAGATACTAGTACCACGTATCCAAAAACTTTTCAGACTTTGACCTCATGAAACAAATAAAACTTGCCTACACAAGGCTGATAGTCAGGGAAGAAACAAAGAGTGGAAGGAGTAGTCGTAAGGGGGACAATGGGTGACCAAAAGACTGCTCTCTAAAAATCCAAAAACGTCGTCAATTTAAGCCATGATTCACAAATTGGTGTGTTAACAAATGAAAAACTATCATGTAAAATAAATAAAATCTGGACTTTGCCTTGGACCATTTATGGTCAAATAGTAGATTGTGATTTTGACTGGTGGTGATTAAGAAGCTGATCGCAATTCAGAATGATGGTTACAAAATAGATGATCATAATGGTGACCAAAAAGATCACTTTTGGGACTGGCAGAGACCAAAACAGGAGATGGAGATTCGTATCAGTGGTGGCCTTAAAGTCAACCATGATGTAGTGGTGACCCATTGGTAGGTCAAGATGTAAACTGGTGGTGGCTCAATGATATATTTAGGCCAATGGTGACCAACAGTAGATTGTGATACAGGTAATTTAGTCCAATGGTGGCCAATGGTGGTCCAGTAGATCTTAATCTGGGCTTCATCATAGGTTTATGTTTCCTTGGCCAATAACCCAGGGACATATTTCTTAACTAGCTGGTTAGATTTCTCCTTATCCCTCTCGCCAATTTCTTTGGTAGAACATATGTTTGCCTAAAATAGTGTTAGTAGTCACAACTTACCTCCTCGTCTACTTCTTCTTCAGTGGGAATATCACATGAAAAGGTATCAGGCAGACCCGTCAAACTACTTCTCGAGATTTCCTAGTATGGATTTAAAGTCAGATATGAGGTCCTTCCATCAGCAAGGACATATCTACATATAAAAGGCTATATGGTAAAATTTAGCTTACTGAATATTCGTTGGAGCGATCTGGATGGATTCCAATAACTACTTCCTCTGGAATTTCTAAGAAGAGAAAAAAAAAAAACATTACATTGGTGATGTAGAAGGTTTTCTGTGTTCATACACCACCAAATAATCTTTAAGAATTAACGCAAGTGAGGTAAAAATATAAATTTGTACTACCCAATGTCTAAGAGAAATATTATAACCACTGTCTACTGTATATGTTATAATAGGGCATATCAGGGAGAGTGTGTGCCTACATAGGCTGTACGGAGACTTGCAAATCATTCCTGCTCCGCTAGGGATTCTGGGTAAAAAATATGCAAATCTATTCTCCAGGATGTAATTAGGAGAACAGTGCACTCTGTATGCCACCCTCTAGAGGGCAGCATCCTTAACATCATGAACGACTCAGTTATAAAGTCTTTTAATCATAATGTGGATTTAATTGCCAAATCAGTATTTCTGTCCCAAAAGGAACAGATTCCCAGCTATGGACAGCGCTGTTTCGGCCTATTGGGCCTCCTCAGCATAGCGCAGGGATACTGATTTGGCAGAGTGAGAGACTATAGACCAGGGTCAGGGGATAATCGTACACATCAGGGAGAGTGTGTGCCTACATAGGCAGTACAGAGACTTACAAGTCATTCCTGCTCAGCGCTGTCCATAGCTGGGAATCTGTTCCTTTTGGGACAGAAATACTGATTTGGCAATTAAATCCACATTATGATTAACAGACTTTATAACTGAGTCGTTCATGATGTTAAGGATGCCGCCCTCTATAGGGTAGCGTACAGAGTGCACTGTTCTCCTAATTACATCCTGGAGAACAGATTTGCATATTTTTTTACCCAGAATCCCTAGCGGAGCAGGAATGACTTGCAAGTCTCCGTACTGCCTATATAGGCAAACACTCTCCCTGATGTGTACGATTGTCCCCTGACCCTGGTCTATAGTCTCTCACTCTGCCAAATCAGTATCCCTACGCTACGCTGAGGAGGCCCAATAGGCCGAAACAGCGCTGTCCATAGCTGGGAATTTGTTCCTTTTGGGACAGAAATACTGATTTGGCAATTAAATCCACATTATGATTAAAAGACTTTATAACTGAGTCATGCATGATGTTAAGGATGCTGCCCTCTAGAGGGTGGAATACAGAGTGCACTGTTCTCCTAATTACATCCTGGAGAATAGATTTGCATATTTTTTACCCATAATAGGGCATAGACATAGAGGAGAAATATGGAAGCACCAACACCCAGAAAATTGAAGCCGGTGCCAGGACTCAGAGCACCTAGGGGGCCCAATTGTGTACAGCACTACCATCAATAGAGTTGAGTGGTGAGTGCAGATTTCACTTCCACCTAGCGCTTGTAGATCCTCGGACCCCCGTCATTTCCTTGCTCCAGCACTGACAGGGTTACCAAAGAAGGGAAGGGAAGGGGGTCTGAGGAGCTATGAGATAAGGTGTGTGTGTGTGGGGGGGGGGTTAGCTCAAGGGGGAACAGTAATGTATTGGGGATTAGGAGATGTTATATACCAGGGCATAAAGACTGTACAGTATGGGGACATAAGGGCCCATTATATGGGGGCATACTATTATATATGGCATAAGAGAACATTATAAAGGGACACTGTACAGTATGGGGATATAAGGAACCATTATATGGGGGAATAAAGGGGTACTGTATGGGGGCATAAAGGAGCATTATATGGAGATATTGCAGTGTATGGGGACATAAGTGGCCATTATATGGGAGAATAAAGGGGATCACTATTTTATAGGCACATAGAAGACATAAAGGGACATGGTGCTGTGTGGAGGGCGTAAGGATCTGTTATATGGGGAAATAAAGAGTGGTGAATGGGTGCATAAGAGTCCTTTATATGGGGAATAAAGGGGCATGCTATTATATAGGGGTGTAATAAACCATTATAAATGGCCCTGTACTGTATGAGGCCACACAAGGATCCATTATATGCCCCTTATAGGGGCATAAGGTACAATGATATGGTGGTATTGCACTGTATAGGAACATAAGTGACCATTATATGGGAGGATAAAGTGGCATGCTATTATATATGAATGTAAGAGACCATTATAAAGGGCTCTGTACTGTGTGGGGGAATAAGGAAACATTATATGGGAAAATAAAGGGGTACTGTATGGGGGCATACAAGGACATTATATGGGGGTATTGTGGCACCAGCCATCAGCTTACTGTAATTAATTGGTTTCATGAGTATATATACTATATAAGGCTTACTGTAACTACTGCCCCACCATCTTGCCCATAATCTTATCTCACATGTGTTATGAACATAAGTTTCTTTTTCTTTGGTCTGGTCACAATTTTTTTTCTTTACTTGTTCTGTGAGAACGACTGCAACCACTTAGGTGTGATATCTACCACAAAGGGCCAAAACATTTATGCTCTTAAGACTCCGGAAGCCGTCGTGTAGCTTTCATAGAATTGTAAGCTAAGTTCTATGTTCATCATAGTCCTTCAAATTATTCACCAAAGTGTGATATCGGACCTTGGCAGCTAGAAATACTGTGATGAGAAAGGGTCAGAACGCGTACAAGTCGGGAATATGGCTATGGAAACTTGATGTTTTTATGAATTACCAATAAATTGAAGATTTTATATCTTTTCGTCCCATTGTCTGAATTTTTTGAGATCATGCAATGACTATTGATCTGGCAGTATTCGAGGACTTGAGCTTTGAAAATGGAGATATCTTTTATTCTGCTGCGAGGCAGTCAGCACTACTTGTATTTCCTTTGCCTCATGGAATGGTATAGTCACGGGTGGACCTTGTGGGATTCGTTCACAAATTTCATTTCATAATGAATCAGAACTGTTGTTATATCCTGGGTTCTCTTCAGAGTCCATTGGAGGTACAGAGAAATAATATACAGTCATACTTATTGACCCTCACCCTTCCTGGACTCTCTAGTGGTATCTGGTGTTCATTCCAGGATGCCCTCACACCTCCCAATTACATGTCTCAATGGTCCCCTGAGGCTGCTGGTATCAGGAGATTTGAAGAAGAACCCAAGATGAGCCCAAGATAAATCCAAGATGAACACCAGATGCCAAAAGGGAGCCCATCAGACAGTGCATGCCATTTATGTGGAGGCATATCCTTTGTCATATATGGGAATCACCCTTTCACCAGCTCTGGGGCAATGAGTAACTCCAGTCTTCAAAAATATGACCCAATGAGTTGCACCTTTGGACATGTTGGCTGATTCACCAATGTTGGTAGCTGCAATATACTTGACTTTGCACCACCTTTTCATCAGAACCATTCCTGACATCTCCCTCTGACCCCTTTCATGAAGGAGTTGTTTGCATCTCCTTATTCTTGATGTTTTTCCATGATCACGATATTTTTGGTAGACTCTAAACTTCACTGAATCCCACAAGGTTGCCAATATTTGAAAACCTGGCCCTGGCTAGTCTACCAACGATGATCCTAGATGGATTTTTCCATTCTAATGTAGATTTGCTCTGAAACTGATCCTCAGAAAACTTGTCAATGGATTGATGTTGTGTCTCAATGTCATGTGTCTAATGTCCATATAGGAGAGCGCCAATCATGACCGGTCAAGTGGCCACTTATAGTTCTAACGATAGAGATGCCTTCACAAGAGCGTTATGATATACGTATTATATAACTATACGTCTTATCCTGCAAGTAGACCAACCGTCCAGGCAGATCCTTCTTATCTAGAGATTGACCTACCTTGCCCACTTGTGTTTGATGATGTCTTAAAATATTTGCATGACACCACAGCCAGCCCCTTCTTTGATATGATGGATGAGATTCTTTCGACTACATGGTAACGTGATTTATTCACCTCCTCTGCAATGAGCAAAAAAAGACACAAAAACAACATTAATATAACTACATATTTGGTCAATACATGGGGTAAAACAATAGACAAAAATTTTATAGAAGTATTGTAGGCAAACGTGCCTTTTTGGGTTGAGCATGCTCACAAGGTATGATGCATATCTGGACAAAAATGGCAGAAAGTCCACAAGCTCCAGAAATTTCTCATCTTATTTGTTCTTACCCTGATTTTAACCTAAGTAGAAACCCATGGGAATCACTTCTCCATAAACATTTAAGGAGGAGGCTCAAAAACAAATAGTCTTAATGTCTTTCTTTCTCAACGTTCTTCAGGCCAAGATCTTGACTTCTCGAAGAGTGAACAAACTACTATAGATCTGGATCCCATGTGATTGTTGACTGCTTTAGGGTATGTCCACTTGAGTGAATTTGTGATGGATTCTGCCTCAAAATAACCACCAGATTCCACCCTGTTTCTGCCTCCCATGGACACTGAAGAAAAATCAAGGTCCTCCTCTATCTTGCCTCAGATTCCACAGTTGATTCATCTGCACTTCCCTGTCCACTATAACAGCGTCCAGTTTCTGATCTGTGCCAAGTCCAGGTGTCGGACAGCTACACAGTGGAAAGGTCATCGGTAGACAAGAACGAATTGGATGGTCACAAACTGGATTTGACCCAAATTTTCCACATTACTCAGGTTTTAACAAGCTAGAACATGACATTTCTCTTAGACAAACTAAAATGACTGAAGCGACATACATTGCAGTAAATTATTATACTCTGGGGGTTCGTTCTATGAACTGGAAGTAACATTGTCTTCAGACCCCAGATTATATTAGGTGGAGGCATATCCAAGGCCAAGCTTCATATCGCCTCCATATCGCAAATTTTTGTAGAAAACCTGACTTGCACAACCAAATGTGCATAAACTTGCGAGTGAGTCTTCTCTTCTTCATGGGAGAAGTGTGGAGTGTGAGGAGAGACTGAGCCAGAGCCCAAACTAATCTGGAAAAACCATCGGATTCCACCCTGGCTCCACCGAACTCCATCCAGGCTAGTCCTGCGTCAGTCGACCATGGCTCAGGACAGACAAGGCAACCCTGATGATCTGCACCCCCCAAAGAACCTGTAGAGACCTTGTGAGGGAGAGTATTGCAAGCTATTTGTAGTAAAGACTGCCCAAACAAGGGAGATTGAGACTGTGAAAAGGGCGTACCATCCAGCCTCTAATGGTAACCCCATAATGCACCCCTCTCTAGAAATTGGATGCTACTTAACCTGGTTCTGTAATGACTATAGGTTACCCTATTGTGTCCTGAGTCTTATTCCAGCAAGACCATCATAGACACTGCCACCTCCATCAGACTCAGGAAGGCTGACAACAACTAGCATGTGCTCTGAGGGAAACACAACCATCAGGTATTCTGCAGGCCCCCCAACACTGCACCAACCCTGGAGGCGTTGATGGTGTCTCTAGCCAACAGGACCACTGCATGTAATACTACTTCCAGCCTCCTGTCCTCGCTGCGTTGTGATTGGCTGCTGTGGACAGTATTCATAAATCAGACCTAAAGTTTTATCTACTGACATACCTTGTCCACTTGTGGTTGATGATCTCTTACATCTCCACCACACCACCACCACAACCAGCAATGCTATGGTGGGTAAGAGGATTCCAAGTATAAGGTGATTTGATTTTTCCACCTCTTCTGTAATGAGGAACACACAGATATTACAATTCATATACTGTACACCCATGGAATTATATATCATTATAATAAAAAACTAAATTCATTCATGGTATTGCATTGAATGTTACCAGAACTTTTTTGCAATCTTGTAAACATAACATGGCACAAAGGGTCATACACAGGTTTATTTTAAGGAATGGATGTTTGCATATATCCACTTTTGACCACATTTTGTGCACCCTTAATATTGTCTATTATTGACAGTGAGCTCAAACCTACCAAAAGCTTAGAGGGTGCAAAGGTAGCAGTCACATTTGTATCATTGTGTCTGAGGGGGCATCATTCTTCCATACCAGTATTAAAAATGGCACATGGTAAGTGTGGAGTCCTATAACATTTTGCAAAGTAGCAAAAGTGGAAGGTGTTGACCAAAAACAAGATGTAGCCACTGTGCCCCGACAGCTAAGCTAACCAGTGGTCATATGGTCACGTAAGGTGAAAGTGAAAACCACTGCCAGTCATGGAATACCAATACAACACCAGTCACAGAGTCCCTATATACTGCCAAACCCCAGAGAGCAACCATATAATGTCAGGTACAGAGCACCCATATATTGACAGGTAGAGAGTAACCATATACTGCCAGGTACAGAACAACGATATACTGCCAGACACAGAGCAACCATATACTGCAAGGTACAGAGCAACGATCTACTGCCGGGCACAGAGCAACCATATACTGTAGGTAGATAGCAACCATATACTGCAGGTAGAGAGTAAATATATACTGCAGGTAGAGAATAACCATATACTGCCAGGTACAGAGCAACTATATACTGCCAGTCAGAGAATCCCATATACTACCATCCGCAAAGCCCCCATATAAAGTTAGTCACAGCGCCCCCATACACTGCCACGTACATAACTCTTTATTGTCCCCACTTACCAGTATTTGGTGAAAATGTGGTGAAGGTGGACTCTGTAAGAAAACAGAAAGAACATGATTTCTCTACAATATAAAGGTTTATAGAGCTCCCCAAATGCCTGGCATCTATATGGAAACCTTTACATGTCACATTCCAGGTCTAGAATCCATGATATGTATCTACACTAACCTTGGCAATGTAATGGAGCTCTGGAGTCTTTATACACTAAGGGTTTTGGGCCTCAGAGATTTGGGCTGTTTCCTAATATTTAAAAATAACTAAACTTTTGGACAACTTTTGACTTTCTGGCAGTATTTGTGCCATTAGTGCATCTCGTAATATACTTTATTTTATTTTATTTATTTATTTATATTATTTTATTTTTTACTTTATTATACTTTATTTTGGCTCCTTTCGGTGAAATCCTGCATTTTTCATTTTTTTCCCTTGCTTCTGTATTGAGAGCTATATATTATGTACAGTGTAAAGGCTTGTATATATAACAGGACAAATAAAGCTTGTTATATCTTGGGCATTATAATATATAGAAACTGCGGGACTTCTTATATTATCTCCAGAGATATCACTGGTTGATCCAGTCAGGATCGAAAGCAGCTTCATATAAATTTCGCAATCCCAACTGTGTTTTCAACTGATGATATCTCTGGAAATAAAACAAGAAGTACAACCTTACCATGATATGAAAGAAGAGAATCTCTTCTTTTATACGACACCAGAACCAAGTTTCTACATTTTATCATGTCTGAGATATAACTGTTTGAATTGACCCGACACCACCTTCATTTCTCCTGCATCACTGGCCATCAAGTCCATACATCCTGCTTTCCCAACCATCGTTCCTCGGCACCTATGGATGGTGTGGAAACCCTCCATGGATGGTGAAATACTATGGTGGGTAAATGTCATCATTCAGCTATATCTCTGTCCTTAGGATGCCGATATAGTTGAATACAATGGTGGTCAACAAGCCTTCAGCAGGCATTTGCTCTGGATATCTACAGCTTAGATAGATAGATAGATAGATAGATAGATAGGAGATAGATAGATAGATAGATAGATAGATAGATAGATAGATATAGATAGGAGATAGATAGATAGATAGATAGATAGATAGATAGATAGATAGATAGATAGATAGGAGATAGATAGATAGATAGATAGATAGATAGATAGATAGATAGATAGATAGGAGATAGATAGATAGATATAGATAGATAGATAATAGATAGATAGATAGATAGATAGATAGATAGATAGATAGATAGATAGATAGATAGATATAGATAGGAGATAGATAGATAGATAGATAGATAGATAGATAGATAGATAGATAGATAGATAGGAGATAGATAGATAGATAGATAGATAGATAGATAGATATAGATAGGAGATAGATAGATAGATAGATAGATAGATAGATAGATAGATAGATAGATAGATATAGATAGATAGGAGATAGATAGATAGATATAGATAGGAGATAGATAGATAGATAGATAGATTAGATAGATAGGAGATAGATAGATAGATAGATAGATAGATAGATAGATAGATAGATAGATAGATAGATAGATACATAGATAGATAGGAGATAGATGGATAGATAGATAGATAGATAGATAGATAGATAGATAGATAGATAGTAGAGATGAGCGAACAGTGTTCTATCGAACACATGTTCGATCGGATATCAGGGTGTTCGCCATGTTCGAATCGAATCGAACACCGCGTGGTAAAGTGCGCCAAAATTCGATTCCCCTCCCACCTTCCCTGGCGCCTTTTTTGCACCAATAACAGCGCAGGGGAGGTGGGACAGGAACTACGACACCGGGGGCATTGAAAAAAATTGGAAAAAGTCATTGGCTGCCGAAATCAGGTGACCTCCATTTTAGACGAATAGTGGATTTCAAATCCGGGTCATATGAGAATGTGAACTTTGTGACTATGAGACAGGGATAGCTGTACAGGCAGGGATAGCTAGGGATTACCTTTATTTAGGGGGGAATGTTATTAAAAATAACTTTTTGGGGCTCTATCGGGTGTGTAATTGTGATTTTTGTGAGATAAACTTTTTCCCATAGGGATGCATTGGCCAGCGCTGATTGGCCGAATTCCGTACTCTGGCCAATCAGTGCTGGCCAATGCATTCTAATAGCTTGATGAAGCAGAGTGTGCACAAGGGTTCAAGCGCACCCTCGGCTCTGATGTAGCAGAGCCGAGGCTGCACAAGGGTTCAAGCGCACCCTCGGCTCTGATGTAGCAGAGCCGAGGCTGCACAAGGGTTCAAGCGCACCCTCGGCTCTGATGTAGGACAGCCGAGGGTGCGCTTGAACCCTTGTGCACCCTCGGCTCTGCTACATCAGAGCCGAGGATGCGCTTGAACCCTTGTGCACACTCTGCTTCATCAAGCTAATAGAATGCATTGGCCAGCGCTGATTGGCCAATGCATTCTATTAGCCCGATGAAGTAGAGCTGAATGTGTGTGCTAAGCACACACATTCAGCTCTACTTCATCGGGCTAATAGAATGCATTGGCCAGCGCTGATGGGCCAGAGTACGGAATTCGGCCAATCAGCGCTGGCTCTGCTGGAGGAGGCGGAGTCTAAGATCGCTCTACACCAGTCTCCATTCAGGTCCGACCTTAGACTCCGCCTACTCCAGCAGAGCCAGCGCTGATTGGCCGAATTCCGTACTCTGGCCAATCAGCACTGGCTAATGCATTGTATTGGCGTGATGAAGCAGTGCTGAATGTGTGTGCTTAGCACACACATTCAGCTCTACTTCATCGGGCTAATAGAATGCATTGGCCAATCAGCGCTGGCCAATGCATTCTATTAGCGTGAACTGAGTTTGCACAGGGGTTCTAGTGCACCCTCGGCTCTGCTACATCAGATTGCTACATCTGATGTAGCAGTGCCGAGTGTGCATCAGATGTGTAGTTGAGCAAAACTGACTCAGCACTGCTAAGTCTCTGCATTCGCATAGGAATGCATTGGCCAGCCTTCGGCCAATCAGCGCTGGCTCTGCCGGAGGAGGCGGAGTCTAAGGTCGGACCTGAATGGAGACTGGTGTGGAGCGATCTTAGACTCCGCCTCCTCCAGCAGAGCCAGCGCTGATTGGTCGAGTTCCGTACTCTGGCCAATCAGCACTGGCCAATGCATTTCTATGGGGAAAAGTTAGCTTGCGAAAATCGCAAACTGACAGGGATTTCCATGAAATAAAGTGACTTTTATGCCCCCAGACATGCTTCCCCTGCTGTCCCAGTGTCATTCCAGGGTGTTGGTATCATTTCCTGGGGTGTCATAGTGGACTTGGTGACCCTCCAGACACGAATTTGGGTTTCCCCCTTAACGAGTTTATGTTCCCCATAGACTATAATGGGGTTCGAAACCCATTCGAACACTCGAACAGTGAGCGGCTGTTCGAATCGAATTTCGAACCTCGAACATTTTAGTGTTCGCTCATCTCTAATAGATAGATAGATAGATAAATAGATAGATAGATAGATAGATAGATAGATAGGAGATAGATAGATAGATAGATAGATAGATAGATAGGAGATAGATAGATAGATAGATAGATAGATAGATAGATAGATGATAGATAGATAGATAGATAGGAGATAGATAGATAGATAGATAGATAGATAGATAGATAGATAGGAGATAGATAGATAGATAGATAGATAGATAGATAGGATATAGATAGATAGGAGATAGATAGATAGGAGATAGATAGATAGATAGATAGATAGATAGATAGATAGATGATAGATAGATAAGAGATAGATAGATAGATAGATAGATAGATAGATAGATAGGAGATAGATAGATAGATAGATAGATAGATAGATAGATAGATAGGAGATAGATAGATAGGAGATAGATAGATAGATAGATAGATAGATAGATAGATAGATAGATAGGAGAGATAGATAGATAGATAGATAGATAGATAGATAGATAGATAGATAGATAGATAGATAGATAGATAGGAGATAGATAGATAGATAGGAGATAGATAGATAGATAGATAGATAGATAGATAGATAGATAGATAGAGGGGCGGATCCAGGGCCGGGCGATGTGATGACGATGTGACGTCATCACATCGCGCCTACACACGCAAGCCGGGCCGGAGCTAAGTAGGAGCTGAGGTCACAGCTCCTGCTTTAATCGCGTATGTGACTGGAGAGAGGAGCGTCGGGGGAACGATGGAAGGTGAGTGATAGAAGGTGAGTGTAAGTGTTTGTTTTGTATTAAATATTAAGGTGGAACATAATGAAGGGGGCCCATGAAACTGGGGGGCAAATGAAGGGGAGGGGGGAATGGCATGACACTGGGGAAGATGAAGGGGGTGGGGAGAGAACGGCATGAAACTGGGGACAGAGATGGAGGGGGCCCAATGAAACTGGGGGGCAAATGAAGGGGAGGGGGGGAACGGCATGACACTGGGGAAGATGAAGGGGGTGGGGAGAGAACGGCATGAAACTGGGGACAGAGGTGGAGGGGGCCCAATGAAACTGGGGGCAAATGAAGGGGAGGGGGGAACGGCATGACACTGGGGCAGAGACGGGGGACATTAAACTGTGGGCAGATGAAGGGGGAGAACGTGATGAAACTGGGGACAGAGATGGAGGGGGGGGCATGAAACTGGGGGCAGAGGAAGGGTGTATATGAAACTGGGGGAGAGATGGAGGGGGGGCATATAATTTACGGGTGACTGTAGGAGGATTATACTGTGTGGGAGCACATGATAAATGAATGAGAATGGGTAGAATCATCATAAAAGTGGGTGGAGCCAAATTTGCCGCGGTGTGCATAGCGCAACGCACATTTTACCCCTCTTTCTACTCTTTAAAAATTGGGAGGTATGGCGTTGGTGACGCCACACTCCTGCATGACATCACTCGTTTCATCTGCGACGCACAGTGTCTCGACTTCCCCGCCTCCTTTACAAGGGGGCCCACTGAGGCTCTGTCGCCCAAGCGCCCATAAAAACCTGGAGCCGGCCCTGGGTCAGCATGTCCCGATTTCAACTCATCGGCGTCCTGAATACATAGGCGTTTAAAGCAGGAGCTGTCACAGCTCAGCTCCTGTGATGACGTCACATCGCGCCTACAATATGTGTATGAGGGAGAGAGCTGCGGGGGAACGAGGAAAGGTGAGCGCGTGTGTGTGTGTGTGTGTGTGTGTGAACAGCATGACACTGGGGCAGATGGAGGGGGAGAGAACAGCATGACACTGGGGCAGATGAAGGGGGAGAAAAGAGCATGACACTGGGGCAAATGAAGGGGGGGGGAGAACGGCATGACCCTGGGGCAGATGAAGGGGGGAGAACGGCATGACACTGGGGCAAATGAAGGGGAAGAGAACAGCATGACACTGGGGCAGATGAAGGGGGGAGAACGGCATGACACTGGGGCAAATGAAGGGGAAGAGAACAGCATGACACTGGGGCAGATGAAGGGGGGAGAACGGCATGACCCTGGGCAGATGGAGGAGGAGAACAGCATGACACTGGGGTGGATGGAGGGGGGAGAACAGCATGACACTGGGGCAGATGAAGGGGCGAGAACGGCATGACACTGGGGCAAATGAAGGGGGGGAACGGCATGACACTGAGGCAGATGAAGGGGGGAGAATGGCATGATACTGGGGCAGATGAAGGGGGGATGGCATGACACTGGGGCAGATGAAGGGGGGGAGAATGGCATGACATTGGGGCAGATGAAGGGGGGAGAATGGCATGACATTGGGACAGATGAAGGGGGGAGAATGGCATGACACTGGGGCAGAGACGGGGGGACACGAAACTGTGGGCAAATAAAGGGGTAGAATTGCATTAAACTGGGGACATAGATAGAGGGGGGACATGAATCTGGGGGCAGATGAAGGGTGTATATGAAAATGGGGGAGAGATGGAGGGGGGACATATAATTTACGGGTGACTGTAGGAGGATTATACTGTGTGGAATCACATGAAAAATGAATGAGAATGGGCGGAGTCAACATAACAGTGGGCTGGGCCTAATTTGCTGTGGCGCGCTGCGCGTAGGGCCCCGCCAAAGTCAATTGCCCAGGGCCCCGCAAACCCTGGATCCGCCACTGGATAGATAGATAGATAGATAGATAGATAGATAGATAGATAGATAGATAGATAGATAGGAGATAGATAGATAGATAGATAGATAGATAGGAGATAGATAGATAGATAGATAGATAGATAGATAGATAGATAGATAGATAGGAGATAGATAGATAGATAGATAGATAGATAGATAGATAGATAATTTGGTCTTTATCAGACCATAATGATCATACTTTCCGCTGTGAGGATAAATGTTTCTTCTATGGATGTGCCATTCTGGAGAGTAACATCGATGATGTAGTTGCCACTTTCAGTCAAATTTTTAATGCACAAAATGGTTCCATTATTGAACAGTTCGTATCTTCTGGTATCGACATAGTCTTCAAGGCCATTTTTAACACTTGCAATCACAATCGTTCCATGGCGTTGCAGCTTCCATCTTAAGTCTCTCACGTTTGGCCCAAAAGGACTTGTCACGTTCTTGGATGAATATAGAACCCCAACTATGCGAATTGGTGTTTGTTCTGAAACTGATCACATAAAACAGGGTCATTTTCACTATAGATCCTTAACCCTTTATATATTTACTTTCTGGTACAAATGGTGGAGATTAGAGAAGAGCGAACAATGAAATGATCGAAGTTTGATATTCGATTTGAGTAGTCCCTCAAAACTCGACTGTTCGAACGAATATCGAACCCCATTATAGTCTATGGGGAAAAAATACTTGTTTAGGGGGAAACCAATATTCGACTCAGGAGGGTCGCCAAGTCCACTATGACACCCCAGGAAATGATGCCAACACCTCGGGAATGCAACTGGGACAGCAGGGGAAGCATGTCTGGGGGTATCTAGCATGCCCAAGTCACTGTATTATGCCACTAATAATGCGGGAGCTGACTTTTCCCCAGTGTACAGTATTCGGCCAATCAACGCTGGTTCTGTCGGAGGAGGCGTAGTCTAAGATCGGTCCACAGTAGTCTCCATTGTGGTCCGATCTCAGATGTAGCAGAGTTGACAGAGTTCTGATATATCTCAGATGTAGCAGTAACATCTGGGATCGGACCACAATGGAGACTGCTGTGGACCGATCTTAGACTCCACCTCCTCCGGCAGAACCA
This sequence comes from Leptodactylus fuscus, assembly GCF_031893055.1. NCBI lineage: Eukaryota > Metazoa > Chordata > Amphibia > Anura > Leptodactylidae > Leptodactylus > Leptodactylus fuscus. Next base: position 141,214,155 of record NC_134271.1, read on the forward strand.
ACGTTGATTGGCTGAATAATGTACACTGTACAGCATTCGGCCAATCAACGCTGCCAATTCTTTCCTATGGGGAAAAGTCAGCTCGTGCATATCACAAGCTGACAGGGGTCCCGATTAGATAGAGCCCCAAAGAGCTGGGTGAGTAACATTTCCCCCCTAAATAAAGGTAATCCCTAGCTATTCCTGCCTGTACATCTGTCCCTGTCTCACAGTCACATAGTTCACAGTCTCATATGAACCGGATATTAAATCCACTATTTGTCTAAAGTGAAGGTCATCTGATTTCGGCAGCCAATGGCTTTTTCCGATTTTTTTCCGATGCCTCCGTTGTCGTAGTTCCTGTCCCACCTCCCCTGTGCTGTTATTGGTGCAAAAAAGCGCCAGGGAAGGTGGGAGGGGATACAAATTTTTAGTCAGTTTGCCACCTGGTGTTCGTCTGGAATCGAATACCTCGAACGGCCTGATATTCGATCGAACATGAATTCGATCGAACGGTGTTCGCTTATCTCTAGATATAATTCCGCACCAAACATAAAAAAGGGGGTGGACAAAAGTATTGGCACTGTTTGAAAAATCATGTGATGCTTCTCTAATTTATGTAATTAACAGCACCTGTTACTTACCTGAGGCACCTAACAGGTGGTGGCAATAACTAAGTCACATTTGCAGCCAGTTGAAATGGATTAAAGTTGGGAGGGGAATCAAATTTTTAGTGAGTTTACCACGTGGTGTTCGACTGGAATCGAATACCTCAAATGGCCTGATATCCGATCGAACATGTACTCGATCGAACACTATTTGCTCATCTCTAGTGGAGACTATTAATTTTCCATTCTTCTATTTATATGACTGTATGAAGTCTTGTTAAGGCCGGGGCCCCACGGGACATAAACGCCGCGATTTGCGGGAAAAATCGCAGCGTTGTACAGTGCAGGCAAAGTGGATGGGATTCATGCGAATCCCATCCCCACTTTGCGGAAGAAATCACAGCACGGATACGCTGCGGTTTGCAAAGCCTCAACGGCTTTGAAAATCACAGCATGTCAATAATATCTACGGAAACGCCGGCGGCTTTCCCATAGATATAATGTTAAGAGAAAATCCGCAGAGGAAAAATCTGTGCACTTTCTGTTAAAAGCGCTGTGGAAATAACCGCGATGCGATCACGCAGCGGTTCTTTCCGCAGCATTACGGCCCGTAGGGCTTTAGCCTAAAGTGGATGTCTAGTCCAAATAGAGTTTTCATACTGATCACCACTATGTTATCTGTGGGGTTCTGATACCCGGACCCCAGACCTATCAATGTTTCCAGCAGCCTCCAGGTACCAGAAGCTTCTCCAGTGGTCAAGGAGCTTCTGGAGCCCCGACTATACAGTGGATGGTGCTGCACGTGCTCCCTGTCCAGTGGATAGGTCATCAGTATAACAAATCTATTTTTGGGCTGGACAACCCCTTTAAATGTGGGAGGAATTGAAGAATTTGTAGGCACCATTTTGGAAATAAACACTTCTTTATCCACAGTATAGCAGGATGTTTATTCTTTATCACAAAGTTACAGTGGCAGTAATTCTCAGTACAGGGTGAGTACAGCCCTTATCCCAAAAACCAGGGAGTGACGGAGGGAGGGGAGCTACATGCACAATCTGATGTGAGTCTATAGGGTATAATATTGTTATGATCAACAGAATATAGTAAAGTTGTCATCAGACCTCCTTCCCTTTAATAATCACGAGATGACTCTGCTGTATCTGCCACATTTCACACAGAAAAGCTGAAAAATTAATTGTAGTAAACTGGGTGCAGGGTGGTTTAGTCTTACACTATACCTAAACAAAAAATCCCTCTCCTTAAAGGGATTCTACCATTAAAACACATTTGTTTTCTCATTGACACATGAGAAGGCTATTCTTCTCCTACCTTTAGATGTCTTCTCCGCGCCGCCGTTCGGTATAAATCCCGTTTTTTGTCAGTATGCAAATGAGTTCTCTCACAGCACTGGGGGCGTCCCCAATGTTGCGAGAGAACTCTCCAGCACCACCTCCATCTTCTTCAGGAATGGTCTCTTCATGCGTCTTCTTCAGTCAAACTTCTAGGTCTCGGGCCTAGGGCAGAGCCGACTGCGCATTCACGAGGCCATAAGAAAGATGGCCGCTTACACAGTAAGTAAGTGGCCATTTTCTTGTGGCCTGTGGGCATGCGCAGTCGGCTCTGCCCGAGGCCTAGAAGTTTAACCGCCAGCACCGGAAAAAGACGCGTGAAGAGGACGCTCCTGAAGAAGATGGAGACGTCGCTAGAGAGTTCTCTCATAGTGCTGGGAACACCCCCAGTGCTGTTTGAGCACTGAGGACCGTCACCAGTGCTGTGAGAGAACTCAGTTGCATACAGATGAAAATCGGAATTTCTGCCGAACGGCGGCGAGGAGAAGACATCTAAAGGTCAATGAAGAATAGCCTTTCTTAAGGCTATTCCAATGTGTGATCTAGAAAAAAATTTGATTTCAATGATAGAATCCCTTTAAGATGAAATTGTTATTTAGTTTGACAGATCTGCCTTTCAGGGTACAAGGAAACCTTGGTATATATAAACTATTGCTGTAATAAGAACTGCTGAATACTAAATACATCAAACCAAATTCCCTTCTTGCTCTGTCATTGTTCACTAATTTTGAAAGAGATGCTTTTCAGGGTCCTGGAAAAGCTGGGTAATATATAAGATAGTGCTATATTATGGAATTCAAGGTGCTAAATATACCTAACTAACCCCCCTTCCTCTGTAATTGTATCTTCGCTTGATGGATATGCCTTTCAGGATCCAAGGAAAGCTAGGTAAAATACCATCTAGTGCTATATAGGGATGGCTGCTAAGGCAAAATTTATTATTATTATTATTATTATTAGAGATGAGCGAACAGTGTTCTATCGAACACATGTTCGATCGGATATCAGGGTGTTCGCCATGTTCGAATCGAATCGAACACCGCGTGGTAAAGTGCGCCAAAATTCGATTCCCCTCCCACCTTCCCTGGCGCCTTTTTTGCACCAATAACAGCGCAGGGGAGGTGGGACAGGAACTACGACACCGGGGGCATTGAAAAAAATTGGAAAAAGTCATTGGCTGCCGAAATCAGGTGACCTCCATTTTAGACGAATAGTGGATTTCAAATCCGGGTCATATGAGAATGTGAACTTTGTGACTATGAGACAGGGATAGCTGTACAGGCAGGGATAGCTAGGGATAACCTTTATTTAGGGGGGAATGTTATTAAAAATAACTTTTTGGGGCTCTATCGGGTGTGTAATTGTGATTTTTGTGAGATAAACTTTTTCCCATAGGGATGCATTGGCCAGCGCTGATTGGCCGAATTCCGTACTCTGGCCAATCAGTGCTGGCCAATGCATTCTATTAGCTTGATGAAGCAGAGTGTGCACAAGGGTTCAAGCGCACCCTCGGCTCTGATGTAGCAGAGCCGAGGCTGCACAAGGGTTCAAGCGCACCCTCGGCTCTGATGTAGGAGAGCCGAGGGTGCACTTGAACCCTTGTGCACCCTCAGCTCTGCTACATCAGAGCCGAGGGTGCGCTTGAACCCTTGTGCACACTCTGCTTCATCAAGCTAATAGAATGCATTGGCCAGCGCTGATTGGCCAGAGTACGGAACTCGACCAATCAGCGCTGGCTCTGCTGGAGGAGGCGGAGTCTAAGATCGCTCCACACCAGTCTCCATTCAGGTCCAACCTTAGACTCCGCCTCCTCCGGCAGAGCCAGCGCTGATTGGCCGAAGGCTGGCCAATGCATTCCTATGCGATTGCAGAGACTTAGCAGTGCTGAGTCAGTTTTGCTCAACTACACATCTGATGCACACTCGGCACTGCTACATCAGATGTAGCAATCTGATGTAGCAGAGCCGAGGGTGCACTAGAACCCCTGTGCAAACTCAGTTCACGCTAATAGAATGCATTGGCCAGCGCTGATTGGCCAATGCATTCTATTAGCCCGATGAAGTAGAGCTGAATGTGTGTGCTAAGCACACACATTCAGCACTGCTTCATCACGCCAATACAATGCATTAGCCAGTGCTGATTGGCCAGAGTACGGAATTCGGCCAATCAGCGCTGGCTCTGCTGGAGGAGGCGGAGTCTAAGGTCGGACCTGAATGGAGACTGGTGTGGAGCGATCTTAGACTCCACCTCCTCCAGCAGAGCCAGCGCTGATTGGCCGAATTCCGTACTCTGGCCAATCAGCACTGGCCAATGCATTCTATTAGCGTGAACTGAGTTTGCACAGGGGTTCTAGTGCACCCTCGGCTCTGCTACATCAGATTGCTACATCTGATGTAGCAGTGCCGAGTGTGCATCAGATGTGTAGTTGAGCAAAACTGACTCAGCACTGCTAAGTCTCTGCATTCGCATAGGAATGCATTGGCCAGCCTTCGGCCAATCAGCGCTGGCTCTGCCGGAGGAGGCGGAGTCTAAGGTCGGACCTGAATGGAGACTGGTGTGGAGCGATCTTAGACTCCGCCTCCTCCAGCAGAGCCAGCGCTGATTGGTCGAGTTCCGTACTCTGGCCAATCAGCACTGGCCAATGCATTTCTATGGGGAAAAGTTAGCTTGCGAAAATCGCAAACTGACAGGGATTTCCATGAAATAAAGTGACTTTTATGCCCCCAGACATGCTTCCCCTGCTGTCCCAGTGTCATTCCAGGGTGTTGGCATCATTTCCTGGGGTGTCATAGTGGACTTGGTGACCCTCCAGACACGAATTTGGGTTTCCCCCTTAACGAGTTTATGTTCCCCATAGACTATAATGGGGTTCGAAACCCATTCGAACACTCAAACAGTGAGCGGCTGTTCGAATCGAATTTCGAACCTCGAACATTTTAGTGTTCGCTCATCTCTAATTATTATTATTATTATTATTATTATTATTATTATTATTATTATTATTATTATTATTATTACACAGCTAGATAGTTTTGTCTTTCAGTAATGTAGGAAAGCTGAATGTTTTGCACAAAGTAGATGGCATCAACAAACATGTGAAACTTGCCTCTCCCTGGTGCTCTTCATACCCTGGAGCTACATTGTTTCCATAGTTATTCTAGTCAATGACATTGATTTGAGACATTAAACTGTGCAAACATCGATAAAAACTGGAAAAAACATTTGAGGCATTCTAAAACTTCAACAGTAGCAAAGTCGTTGCAAAACCATGGAGGACGTGCCGGGGATTTCCACATCAAAGGTGAAAAATATGAGGAAATCAACGACACGGCAAAACAACATAAAGAACAATCCAGAACATAAAGTATACACGGCATAAAAACATAGAAATAGGAAGTCACAGAAGACGTCTTATAAGATTACTTTTACAACTTAATAAGAAACACCGGCAGTAAATATGCCTTTAAGGATGTTAACCCCTACTGTTCAGATAAGATATATGGAAGATATAAGGAGACATTCCAAGCTTGAAACGCACAGGCATGTAGTATATAGGACCCGTCTGTAAATCTAATAGACACACACAACACATACACAAGTGTCACACCCTACTCATATAGCGGCTACATCAGTGTCACTCACCGGCTGCCGCGGCAGATAATATACTCGTTGCTACTACGACTTGTAACATCTTCATGCTGTATGAATGTGGAAGGAGCCGGCAACAGTGTCTTCTCTTTCCGCCTTGGCCGTCACCACCCACAATGAAGTCTTCCCGCCTTTGCAGGATATTGCAAAAAGTGAACCTTGTCCTGTACTATTGGCAGACAAAACAGCTGTAATAAGACATTGGAAATTCCAGAACATGTTTTTTTTTTTGTTTTTTGTTTTTGTTTTTTTTGTTTTAACAAACTTTATTTGATAATATAAATTGACATACATAAAAAATGATAGACAGTAGATACGGTTCTGTACAAAGGATACAGTATTGGTAGATGTAACAAAATAACAATATAATGGTAACATCATTGTGAGAAAATCTGTGTCACCCAGGCATATACCGTATTTTTCAGACTATAAGACGCACTTTTTCCCAAAAAAATTTGGGGGGAAAAGAAGAGTGCGTCTTATAGTCCGAATGTGGCCGCAATACAGACCCGGCATCTGATGTAATAGAGAGGCAGATGCCGGGGAGGGTTAGACGCCGGCACATGTGCCGGGGCCTGAGACATCGCTACACTCCTGCCCTGCATGATGCCAGCAGCGGCAGGAGTGATGCTGCTATTCCGCTCCCCCGTCCCTCCCCGCAATAGCAGCATCGCAATAGCGATGTCTCAGGCCCCGGCACATGTGCTGGCGTCTAACCCTCCCCAGCATCCGCCTCTCTATTACAGCGGATGCTGGGTCTGTATTGGTGGCTCCTTCTCCCCCGGGGCCGGTCCCCACTGGCCCCATACCTGTACAGTTGCAGGCCGGCTCCTGCGCGGCGATATCACAGGAGCCGACCTGTTCGGGTAACAGCCGGGAGCCTAATGAAGGCTAACAGGCCTGTCACTGCTATATTAGTACTGCGGCTGAGTCTATGACCAGCCGTAATACTAATATACAGAATGTCCCATCGACGGCAATACAGCTGTATTGCCGTCTATGGGACTTGCAATCAAATGACTGCAGGTTCAAGCCCCCTAGGAACTAATAAAATAGTTTAAAAAAAAAAAAAAAGCTTTAAAAATATATAATTAAAAAAATGAAATAAATAAGAGTTCTAAATCACCTCCTTTCCTTAGAATACAATGTGGCCTTGCAGCTATTGCAAAACTACAACTCCTATATATTAAATATTTTACCATTTTTTGCTTCAAATTTTTTTCCCCCTATTTTCTTCCTCTAAAACCTCTCAGCTAGCAATCACGGATTAAGTTTTTGCCATGGGGACCACAACTTCACACATCTCTCATGTCTCCTTTCCTTCCAGCTGGAAATTTCTTCGAATCTCATTATTTGATTCATTTTTGCAATCTTTTCCTGTTTTGTCGGGGGAGTTGTGTCTAACCATTTGTGTGGGATTAATGAGTTAGCGGCTGCAAGCATATGAGAGACTAGATTTTTTTTTCGAGGGCTTATATTTTGATGAAGGAAGACATAGAAGTACCATCTCTGGGGTAAGAGAAAAGGCGGGATCGGTGCATTTGCGTATTAGCGACTGAACGTTTTCCCAGAACGGTCATATGACATTGCCACCAAATGTGTATGAGAGAGCCTCTTTGTTGTTTACATCTCCAACATTGGTCTGAATCAGAAAGTTTCATCCTGTGTACAGGGGTGAACCTACCCCTTTTGCCGCCCAAGGCGAACTACAGAAAGAAGCCCCTCCCCCCCCAAAGAGGGGGTGGAGTGGAGGGGGCGTGGTTGATCGAAGGGGGCAGGGCTTAGCGCCATTCGCAGGCAGAGAGCAGGCACGCAGAGGACCTGCTCTCTGCCTGAGCGTGAGGGGAGGCTGCTGGAGCAGCGCTGCTCCAGTGGCCTCCCCAAACCACCATTCGGTGCTAAGCCAGTCCAGGACAGCTTGTCCTGGACTGGCTTAGGTGATCAAAATTGCCGCCCTCCCTGCGGCCCTGGCGTAGCGCCGCCTGAAGCGGTCACTTCAGGTCGCCTCATGGGAGGTGCGGCGCTGCCTGTGTAGCCATTGTGGAGTGTGATACCACCTAGTGAGCAGTTTATAGTGTGTTTCTTGTAAGCATACACAGGTGGAGAAACCGTGAGCGTGCAAGAGAACTGAGGAAACTTGTTCATCTGATAATTTGATCTGTAGATCCATTTCCCATGAGGAGAGGTATGCAGGTTTAGAGACTGTAACCGGATTGACGTATTTAGAGAGAACCTGGGAGGTCTTACGAAGAGATTTATTTTTCGCTGCTAGATTTCTTTCAAATGGGGTGAAGTTCCTCCTGACCGAATGGGTTTGAAACCATTTCTATGCAGTAAGCTTGAGATGTGCTTCGTGTAGGAAAGGGAGAGTTTCTAGGGGTATCAAGGAAATTAGTCTCGGTAAGTCTAGGGTCCCTTCATCTTTTAAGATATCAAACACTGCATAATAGCTTAGTTTGTGCCAAAGAGCTTCTGGAATTTTTTTAGAGTTAATATGCCAATAGGGGAGAATGCCAATTGGAGTAAGAGGTGATATATCTGGGGCTAGGGAGTCTGAAAGGTAGCTCCATGTTTCAGCTACTTCCACCAACAACTGATCCATATTTTTGGATCGGTGGCCTGGCTTGGCATAAAGCCATAAATCGGCTAGAGAAGGGAGGCCAAAAGTGTTTAATGAGAGGGAAAATATAGTGGGGTTTGCTTTAGGGGTGGCCAATTCAACCCAACGGTTAAGTTGGACCGCTTTGTAATATTCCTTTATATCAGGTAACCCTATTCCTCCAGCGGATTTTTTCTTCATGAGAAGTGTCAGAGGCTGGCGAGAGCGCTTAGATTTCCATAGAAAGCTTGTAAAGATTGATCTCATGGATTTGAAAAAGGAGGGTGGCAAATGAATCTGAAGCATGTGTAAGCGATAAAGGATTGTAGGTAAAGCGTACGTCTGAAGCAAACTCCGTCTACCAAACCAAGAGAATGGAAAAGACTAGGGTTGAGCCGATCTTGACTTTTCAGGATCGATTTTAAAATCCGATTTCTGATCATTTTTCATTCAAACCCAATCTCGATCCCAATTCCAATCCCAATGCAAGTCAATGGGATTTTTTTATTAATCGGAGATCAGATTTTAAAAGCAATCCTACCCCCTGGTGTCCACTCACCTCCAGAGATGGCTGGTCCTGTGCCCCGTGCCTTCATTCTTCCTCTCGCTGCTGCTCCACGCTGCTTTTCTCTCTTCGCTGCCCCCTCCCTGCCAGGTTAGGAGAGTGTGGGCGGGTTAGGAGAGTGTGGGCGGGTACTGGGAGGGGAGACGTCACATCTCCCCGCCTTGTACCCGCCCACACTCTAAGCCACAAGCCCCACCTACCTAGCGCTTTAAATACTAACCTGGGAGGTGGGGCAGCGAGGCGAGAAGAAGGAGGGCAATGGAGCAGCCATCTGTAGAGGTAAGTAGCTGCTAGAGATTTAGTTTAGTCTTCCATTCGAATGAATGGAGGCAGCCGGCGCGCAGGGGGTTAAGGCTGTGTGCTGGCTGCTTCCATTTATTCCTATGGAACTGCAGCGGAGCCTTCACACTGAATATACAGCGTATACTCAGTGTGAAGGCTAAGCAATGCATTGTGGGAAAAATCACCCGTCTCGATCCCACATAAAAAGATCGTGTTTGGAATTCCGATGGCGATCGTGAAATTTTATCGATCGCCGATCGGAATTCGATCTTTTTCGAACATGATCGCTCAACCCTAGAAAAAATATGTAAGATTTCAATTTAGTTTTGATCTCTGAGAGGAGCGAGAGGAAATTCTCTTGATACAGCAGATTGGGGTCCGCTGTCAATTTAATACCTAAGTATTTCACCGATTTGTTTGTCCATTTCAAAGGAAATCTGAGTTGGAGAGAGTTCAGTCTGTGTCTAGGAATATTGATATTGAGGACTTCTGATTTTTCAAGGTTTATTTTATAACCTGAAATGAGTCCGTATTGAGTCAAAGCTTCCAATATTTTCGGAAGGCCTGTTTCAGGATTTGTTATTAAAAAGAGGACATCGTCCGCAAAGGCTGCTGAATAGAGGGTGAATTGACCTATTTTGAGACCTGAAATGTTTGGGTTTGATCTGATGGATTGTAGTAGAGGTTCTAAAGTAAGAATAAAAAGAGAGGGGGAAAGTGGGCACCCTTGTCGCGTTCCATTATGTATGTCAAAAAAAGTTGTAAGTGTATTGTTTATTTTAAGGCGAGCATGGGGTTGGTCGTATAGAGTGAACACTGCCGAGATAAATTGGGGTGGAAAATTGAATTTGTGTACGAGTACGAAACCCGACTGTTCTTCGTTTAGGAGGGTCGGGATTAAATGTTGTATTCTAAGGGCTAATACTTTTGCCCATATTGGAGATCGGTCTGTAGCTACCGCAATCAGTGGGGTCTTTGCCGTCTTTTGGCAGCAAGGTGATATGGGCCTCTTGTGTTTGTCTAGGGAGAGGGGCACCAGATAGGAGGGCATTGCAGGATTTGGCTAGATGAGGAACCAGTTCTGATTGAAAGGTCTTATAATAATGCAATGGAAGCCCATCTGGACCTGGGCTTTTTCCGGCTGGGAATGATAGAAGTGCTGTGATAATTTCTTGGTGAGATATAGGGTCAGTAAGGTTGGAGGATTCAGCTTCTGTCAGTACTGGGAGGGTAATAGAGTTTAAAAATGCAGTGGTTTGAGCTTCTTTTAATTCTGTAGTTGCGGGGGTAAAGACAGCTTAAACATAAATAAAGTCATCCTTCAAATCATCCTGTATGTAATAAGTACTACGTAATGATAGACAAAGTTCCTTCAACACTAGTGATATACCCAGTGTCCCCCATGTCCCAAATTATAAGCAAGAAAATGCAGTGTTTTCTTCATCACCATTCAGTGGGGTCCAGGACCGGCCGCCACCTGAGACCCCAGGGCCCGGCGCAATAGGCATTAAGAGCCCTGAGGTCCCGGGCAGGGGCACAGGCCCCTGTGTATACACATTGCGTTTTTAGTATATGGTGAACACTTAAGTAGAACAAGGTTACTAGATACTTGGTGCAAAGCCTAAATAAGTTATCAGCTTCTCAAGCCGTAATAGCACGTCCTCACCATGAGTCCTTACAGCGAGTTCTGAAGAGCTGTTCAGATTCAAGGCATCTTCGGTGAAGCGGTCGGGTTGGGAAAGTCCTGGTGAGTTGAGGTTCAGAACATGGGGTGGAGGTATAGGGATAGATTGGGGTGAGAACAGGAATTGAGAGGGAGGTGGTTATATGCGAGTAATTCTTTGCAATGGGAGCCAAAAGTCAGAGACTGTCCGAATGCAATGCGAAACAGTGAGGAACATGTATAACAGGGAAGACGGGCGATCCGGAAAATGGTAGGGATAACTAAGTCATATGGGGTCAGGGAAGTGACTTACATGTCCATGGATATGGCCGAAAAAAAGTGGTCTAGGTAGCGGTGAGTGCTTTAAGTCTCAATCCTCTTCTTGTGAGCGTTGTTTGCTTTGGGTTTTGCGTTGCCTCTGTGGTTTTCCAGCCCCTCCTTTCCAAGTATCTGGGTCCGGGAGATCTGGCAATGAGGTAATATCCCCTGGGACCGGCAGCCAAGATGGTATAGATAGCAGAGGGATGCCTAGGACTGTCCATATTGTTTCAAGATCATCCGGGGTGCGAACTGTTATTGTATTGTTATTGTATCATACCTCCCAACTTTCAAAGGACCAAAAGAGGGACAAAATATGCAAGTTTGGCTCAATCCATTACTACATTGATCCAGCCCATTCTCATCCTTTTTTCCATGTGCCCCCAAACAGTATAATCCTCCTTCAGTCACTCTAAAATTATATGTCCCCACATTATAATGTTCCCCTCCAATTGCCCCACAGTATGAAGTCCCACTCCTAGTGTCCCAGTTTAAACTTACAGAAACTAGAGGGGGACATGGAACTATAGGGCAGCTGGAGGGGGACATTTAGCAGTGGAGATAGTTGGTAGGAGGTAGCTGCCCCCCACGGTTTATTGTCCTCCTCCAGTTGTCCCCAGTTTAATGTTAGCCTCCATCTGCCCCCCAGTTTAATGTCCACTCCTCGATCTGTCCCCAGTTTAAACCCCTTCTATTCTATTACCATTTTAATGTCCCCCTTCATCTGCCACCAATTTAATGTCCCTCTTTCATCTGTCACCATCTTAATGCCCCGCTTCATCAGCCCCAGTTTGAATACCCCCCTATATCTATCACAAGTTTAATGTCCCCCTTCATCTGGCACCAGCTTAATGTCACCCTTTATCTGCCACCAGCTTAATGTCCCCCTTCATCTGCCACCAGCTTAATGTCCCCCTTCATCTGCCCCCAGTTTAATTGCCCCTTCATCTGCCTTCAGTTTAATTGCCCCCTACATCTCCCCCAGTTCCCCCCTTTCGCTCCCAAATGCTGTCTCTTCTTGCCTCTTACCTTTCACCAGTCTCTGTTCCCAGCAGCTTCTTCTTTGTGTGTAAAACCACACCGTCCTGTAGTATCCAGAATAGCTCTGCCCACACAAGAGTCTGGTTACATGGTCATGATGTCTTCGAAGGTCCTTCATCCCACTAGGATTTAGTATCTACTATTTAGCCTTTACCCTACCCTAACAAAGTTTGGTATCAGCAAAAAAACAGGGGCATAACGGAACGAACCATAAGCTATTTGGGACGGCAGGACAGCAGAGAAAAATCGGGACTGTCCCGCCGGATCCAGGAATCCAGGATGGTTGGGAGCTATGTTGTACATAAGGTTTCTGTTCTAGATATTGCAGGGCAGGTATTGCTTCTTTGTTCAGCACCCATATTATGGCCTTGGATCTTACCAGAGTCACATCTTCCAATTGGTGACCTGAGGCTTCGGGTCGTCCCGTGGGGCCTTAGCCTAAAAGATTATTTTGTTGCATGGGTTCCTATGTAACCAGCAAAAAAAATATATTTTTGTTTTTTTAAACAGCGCCACTCTTTACCACAGGCTGTATTAGGTATTGCCGCTTGGTCCAATCCAAGTAAACTTGAATAATCTGCAATACAGACATAGCCTATGAACAAGAGTGGCGCTGTGAAATCTATAAATTAGCATAGATCTCATTGCATCAATGTGATATCTAATGGTCGACCACTGTTGGTTTTGGATACGTTCCTTCGTATTAGGGTCTCCAACCTTAGCGCTCGTACTGTTGACGCACTACAACTCCCAGCGTACCTTGATAGTTCTTCTCTGCTGGGAGTTTAGGTTTTGCAACTTCTTTGTATAACAATAACTCATCTTTCTTGCTTCTGGTCTGTCTATAGACCAGGCAGGAAACCCCGAGCTGGTCTTGTGCACTGGAAAACCACAGGAAGCTGCAGCCTGCACGGCCTGTCGCACTACACCTTACTGCTGGGCAATCGGGTCACGTATAACACAATAGTTCTCACCTTCATACTCTGGTCAGTAGGAAAATGTTCTCATGATGAATAAACACCCACAAAAACACCCACGGTATTATCCGCTTCTCGGCGGCATGTTCACCATCTAAGGGTGTATAGCAAACAGGTTGTATTATAAGGCTGGGTTCACACATGGAGTGTTGTGTGGCCAGTTATTGCACACCTTGTACACTGTTTCACAATGGGGTTTTGACCGTTACATTGCACTCCTATGGTAATCCATGCCGTAGTACGGTGTAACGCACAATCCAGGACTGCTACAACCATATAGGAAACGGTGCACCTGTGAGCCAGACTGTCCCAGGTTTTGGGGAGTGCCCCCCATGTCATGTGGCATCCTCAGGAAGTAGAAAGCTCCCTGTTCCCCCCCATTCATCAGGCAGGCACCATAGGATGATGTCATTGTACCTGATACATCTAGCCAGAGACAGGACAAGCCTGAGGAAGACTGGAGACAGAATGGGCTACTAAGGGGGCATTATACTTGTAGAGGTACCGTAATGGGGCATCATATGGTATGGAAGGTATTAATGGGGTATTATACTGTGCGGGGCTACTCAGGGGGTAATATACTATGTAGAGGGAACTACGGAGGCATTATACTTGTAGGTGTACACTAATAGGGCATCATAGTATATGGAGGGTACTAATGGGGCGTCATACTGTGTGGGGGCTACTAAGGGGAAAATATACTATGTAAAGGGAACTAGGGAGGCATTATACTTGTAGGGGTACACTAATGGGACATCATACTGTATGGAGGGTACTAATGGGGTATTACACTGTGTGGGGGCTACTAAGGGGGTAATATACTATGTAGAGGGAACCGGAGAGGCATTATACTTGTAGGGGTACACTAACGGGGAATTATAGTGTGTGGAGGGTACTAATGGGGTATTATACTGTATGGGGGCTACTAAGGGATAAAATACTATGTAGAGGGAACCGGGGAGGCATTACACTTGTAGGGGTACACTAACAGGGCAGCATACTGTATAGAGGGTATTAATGGGGTATTATACTGAGTTTGGGCTACTAAGGGCCTATTCACACGGAGTAAATGGGCGCGCAATGCGCCGCGTTTACGGGACGTTTTCGCCGCGATTTTGACGGTGCATGTTTGCGGTCACGTTAGTGCCACGTAAACGCGCGTTAACGCGGTGTTAACGCGACCGCAAACATGCACCGTCAAAATCGCGGCCCTAACGTCCCGTAAACACAGCACATTGCGTGCCGCATTTACTCCGTGTGAATAGGCCCTAAGGGTTAATATACTATGTAGAGGGAACCAAGGAGGCATTATATTTGTAGGGGTACACTAATGGGGCATCTTAGTGTGTGTAGGGTACCAATGGGGTATTATACTGTGTGGGGATACTAAGGGGGTAATATACTATGTAGAGGGAACATTATACTTGTAGGGGTACACTAATTAGATATCATACTGTATGGAGGGTACTAATGGGGTATTATACTGTATGGGGGCTACTACGGGGGTAATATACTATGTAGAAGGAACTAAAGAGACATTATACTTCTAGGGGTACACTAATGGGGAATTATAGTGTGTGGACGGTACTAATGGGGTATTATACTGTGTGGGGGCTACTAAGGGATAAAATACTATGTAGAGGGAACCGGGGAGGCATTATATTTGTAGGGGTACACTAACAGGACATCATACTGCATAGAGGGTATTATACTGAGTTTAGGCTACTAAGGGTTAATATACTATGTAGAGGGAACCAAGGAGGTATTATATTTGTAGGGGTACACTAATGGGGCATCATATTGTATGGAAGGTATTAATAGAGTATTATACTGTGTGGGGCTACTAAGGGGGTAATGTACTATGTAGAGGGAACTAAGGAGGCATTATACTTGTAAGGGTACACTAATGGGGCATCTTAGTGTGTGTAGGGTACCAATGGGGTATTATACTGTGTGGGGCTACTAAGGGGGTACTATACTATGTAGAGAGAACATTATACTTGTAGGGGTACACTAATTAGATATTATACTGTGTGGAGGGTACTAATGGGGTATTATACTGTGTGGGGGCTACTAATGGGGTAATATACTATGTAGAGGGAGCTATACTTGTAGGGGTACACTAATGGGGCATCATAGTGTATGGAGGGTAGTACTGGGGCGTTATACTGTGTGGGTGATACTAAGAAGATTACATACTACCTAGAGAGAACTAGGCAGGTATTATACTTGTAGGGGTACACTAATTGGGAATCATAGTATATGAGGGTATTAATGGGGTATTATACTGCGTGCTGCCCCGTGGTTATGACAGGCTTTTACAGTGGCTTTGCAAAAGTATTCACACCCCTTGAGCTTTTTCACAATTTGTAACCATAAAACCAAAAATAAACGATTAACCCTTCTATTCCTGAAAGCGTTCTTACTTTACTCAGTACTATAGATAGGTGGCAATGCCTACGCGACTCTCACTATTCATTTCTAAGAGAGAAATGATCTCAATATATAGCCCCCACACAGTATAATACCCATTAGTATCCTCCATAAAGTATGATGTCCCATTAGTGTACCCCTACAAGTATAATGCCTCCCTAGTTCCCTTTACATAGTATATTTTCCCCTTAGTAGCCCCCACACAGTATGACGCCCCATTAGTACCCTCCATATACTATGATGCCCTATTAGTGTACACCTACAAGTATAATGCCTCCCTAGTTCCCTCTACATAGTATATTACCCCCTGAGTAGCCCCGCACAGTATAATACCCCATTAATACCTTCCATACCATATGATGCCCCATTACGGTACCTCTACAAGTATAATGCCCCCTTAGTAGCCCATTCTGTCTCCAGTCTTCCTCAGGCTTGTCCTGTCTCTGGCTAGATGTATCAGGTACAATGACATCAAATATTGAGATCATTTCTCTCTTAGAAATGAATAGTGAGAGTTGCGTAGGCATTGCCACCTATCTATAGTACTGAGTAAAGTAAGAACGCTTTCAGGAATAGAAGGGTTAATCGTTTATTTTTGGTTTTATGGTTACAAATTGTGAAAAAGCTCAAGGGGTGTGAATACTTTTGCAAAGCCACTGTAAAAGCCTGTCATAAGTACCTCCATAATTGCCAACTTCAGGCACCTTTAAGTGTGTGAAAAGCTCTTTTAGGCTGAGACCCCATGTTGCGGAAACACAGCTTTTTTGTTGCAGATTTTGTCGCGTTTTTTTTTTAGCCCAAATCCAATAGTGGCTACAATAGGAATGGGAGATATATAGGAGGTACTTAAACTTCTCCCTTCTTCTCAATCCACGTGGAGACAGATTGAAGGCAGCTCTACTCTTGTCCATATGCCTATTATGGCAGCCCATAGACTAGATTAGAATGCTAGGCTCCTCGGGGGCGGAGCATGGACAAATTCTGATCATATGACATCAATCAACTACAAGTACACAGCAGCTCTTTGTTACTTTCCTTAAAGGGCCCTTTGGTGTGATGTCTATTGATGTTGTCACTCTTCTTGCTCGGTGACACCTACTATGGTTCCCTTGTCCAGACCCAGAAAAGCAAATCATGGAAAAGATGGGTAAATTCTAATCATTTCTCAACAGTCTGAAAATAGGAAGATAAAATGGGAACTGTATTGTGGCTGTCACCTGTTTTTTGTATCGTTTCTGTGTTTAGTTGTCAGTAAAAGCCACAAGGTGGATGTAATATTATAGCAGAGCACGTGACTGAGCAGAGGTGGCGGTGTTATGTGCTATGTAGACCGAGGGGGGAAGTACGCTTACATTATTAGTCTCCTTATAGTGGTGAGAGGATGCAGCACACGGCCCCTGCACTACTCTCTGTAATGGTGCCCATCCTGTTTCTGGCTTCTGGTGAGTAACTTTAATACGATATAGATTTGCTCCATTATTTAGATTCAGACGAATGACAAATTCAGCTCTGCATTGATATACTTTGAAAATTCTGTAGTTACGTGGGCTAAGCAATGTAGGGATAGACTTAGCAGAGATGAGTGACTTCGTCAGGTCGTACTATAAACTCTCTGTGTAATACACCATATTTCTGAGTTCCAAAAACATCCGAGCATGCCCAAAGATCTAGAGAAAATTTTTGAGAACTTTTCTATGGTCTGGCCCACAAAACAGGACGCGGTTTGGCCACCTATCTATAGTACTGCGTAAAGGAAGAACGCTTTCAGGAATAGAAGGGCTAATCGTTTATTTTTGGAAATTCAAAATAAAGTAAAAGAAGACGGAAATCCCATCAATTTTTGATGGGAGTTTGGTGGAAGAGTCCTGGAAGTGATGATATTGCCCCACAGAGCCCTGATCTCAACATTATCCAGTCTGTCTTGGATGACATGAAGGATTGGAACAAGCCTACATCCACAGACGATCTGGGCTTAGTTCTCCAAGATGGCGGGAACAACCTCCCTGCCGAGTTCTGCCAAAAATTGTCTACCGAGAAGAAGTAATGGAAGGCAAAGGGCAGGCACTTCATATTGTTAACTATTAATCCTTCTATTTTTGAAAGCGTTCTTACTTTGCAGTCTTTTTTCCATTCCTGCCTAAAATTTTTGAAGAATATTTCAATATCCTGTGATCTGGACGTCCTAGGTCTAAATACATAAAGCATCTCTACCACTATCTACAACACTACAGTCAACTCATAAGTTCCTTTACGTAACTTTTTCTGTATTGTACCAGCTCGAGTTGACTCGCCACCCTTCGCCTCTACTGGTACCCGTAGACATAATACACCCTCGATGTAGCCAATGGTCCTATTGGTATCACTTCGGTATCACTTCAGCCTGGAACCACTTCTGCCTGGAACCAAGGAGGTACTAAAAAATTTCCAAGAACTACCCACAACTTTTTGCCAGTGGAAAACCAAAAAGTCAAACAGAGTCAAGTAGAGTTGAGCTGGAACCGTGCACTGGAAAGTTCTCGTCTTTAGGTGCTTCTTAGGACTCCAGATAATCTGTACACTTGGGAAGGATTTAGAGAAAAATTTTGAGAACTTTTCTATGGTCTGGACCAGAAAACAGGATGTGGGTTGGCCTCAAATATTCAGGTCATTTCTCTTTGCAATTACAGTTTGTATCCAAACAGGATCAAAGTATTTTTGCTATTAGTCACCATGTGGGGGATTTCACAGGCAATGTCGAGATTTCATTTTGACCAATATCCTGACCAATACCGATATCCTGTTATATAACATTGATGATTACCTCTTAGGATTTATACATGAATAGTAGGGGGCTTGACCCAAAGCAGAACAAAGGTACCATGCTGGAGTGGTGCCCATTCACTAAGATTTTGTCCATATGGTATCTGGTTCTCCTGTTCAGTTCAGTGAGCTGCAGTACCAGATACAGCCACTTGGACAAAGGTGGAGCTGTGTTTCTTAATATAGTAAAGTGAGAGGAGTTATCAGAGATAACATCCATAACAATCAGTCTTAGATTGCGTCATACCAATTTCTTAAGATAGTAATAAGATTGAAACAGTATCCGAGCCTTCACGGGCTCCTGAAAGGCAAATTTGCTTAGGTTAAATATGTCTGGCTTTGTTTTCCTTTAGGGGGACCCATCTAGGTCTATATTTTGAACTTAGGTAAGATGGTTGGCCACCCTGTGATTGGTTGTGTGTATGACAGCTCAATAGAATTTAGAACTTTATAGAATTTAGAACTTTTAGAATTTGGAACTTTTAGAATTTGGAACTTTTGTAGAATGTAGAACTTTACAGAATTTAGTACTTTTTAGAATTTAGAACTTTTAGAATTTGAAACTTTTGTAGAATTTAGAACTTTTAGAATTTGAAACTTTTGTAGATATTAGGACTTTGCAGAATTTAGAATTTTTGTAGAATTTAGAATTTATGGTCATCTTTCCTGCTTTGCATTAATGATAATTTGTGTATCCTGTTCCCTGCAGCCAGTGAAGAGCCTGCCCTGGTGATCGCACAGGTGAACCAGTCTGTACAACTCTCCATCCCCCTGTACCCCCCACATACCATACAAGAAACTGTATGGAAATTTGCATCTGCTAGCACCATGGTGAAAGTGGCAGAAATTGGGAAAGGGCCCCTTTTGACATACAGTGATCAATTTCACCACCGTATTGGATCATTAAATAATGGAACAACCATAACCATTCGACATGTGACCCCCAGAGATGCCGGCAAATACTGTGCCGAAATCATATTCGCCAACAAGCAGATCCACCGGTCCTTGTTTAACCTCTCTGTGTACGGTAAGTACATGGGGATGTCATGGCAGTCTAAACCTAAACCATTGAATATAGAACTGCTAGAGATCAATAACTTATGGATATTGGCCAGGGCTATCGATGGGTGGACCTCATGAAATTTATTTCACAAACATTTGCGAGTTTTGTCCGCGAGATTTGTATTGATCCGAACTGTAAATACTACCGTTATGGTCTGGGATCTCTTAAGGTTGGAGACCAGGGTCTCTTTTCTGGGTTCCCCCAGGGCATCTAGCCTTTTTTCCTAGGTGTCCCCAGAATCTTCTGGCCACCTCAATGACTTTGAGTCCTGGGTCATCAGATGGGGGTGATCAACGTCATGATGCACAGTATCAAAGAATCATAACATTGATGACCCTCATGTGACCGATGAGGTCTGATCACAAAACTCAAAGGTGACCTGAGGCTCCTGACATCAGCGAGGAGGCCAGAAGACGCTGGTGACTTCCAAGAATGAACATAAGACACCATGGCCAAGATGTCTGCAAAACTGTGCTACTCTTCATCACAAGTGAGTTTGAGTGTAATACTAAATTTCACCATTAGGGGTCACTGCAGGGAAAATAGATGGCTGGCTGTAGCTTCCTGCAGCAATCAAGCCCAATCAGCAGATCATCAAGCCAGATTTCTTGTCTGAAACAAAAATCACAGACTTAGATATCTGTGAGCTAAACCAAAATCTGTCCATTTCATATCATAGGACTATGACATATACTAAAATAGAGAAAGTTGTCCTAAATTCATGTTCTAATTATTTCTATAAAAATATTACAGTATTTGCCGATCTGCGCATGAAAGTGCTGTGTGTCGTATGCGTATTCTTCTTGTTAACAGCACTCAGTGTGGCCAAGCCTGGTATTACATCTAAAGTATATTCATGGTTTTATTCTGTAATATGTATACCAGTTTTAATGCTACAATGTTTATATCTAAATATTCAAAAATAACTAGAGTTGCGCCATTTCCATTACAGAGCTCGCCCCCTTTCCATTTATATGGACTGAAGTGAAGGAAAACACCACCGACAAATGCAATATCACTCTCCATTGTTCTGCCCCATCTAATACAACAGATTTCTCCTATACTTGGAAATACAGACACCAGAACTCTGGGTATCAGTCATACAATACTAGAAGCTCCATCCAGATCTCAGTACCACCGGACCACCAGGGCATGGAACTACTGTGTATAGTCCACAACCCGGCCGACCAGAAGAATGTCTCTGTCCATATAGAGCAGCTCTGTGTGGTGACTAATAATGCAAGAACGAATACGACATACGGCAGAGGTAAGAAAGTATAATGCACTATAATACAGTATAATATCTATAATACACTACAATACAGTATAATACTCTAATGCACTATACTACGGTATAATCTCTAGAATACACTACGATACAGTATAATAATCTATAATACACTATAATATGGTATAATCTCTATAATACACTATAATACGGTATAATAATCTATAATACACTATAATATGGTATAATATCTATAATACACTATAATGCGGTATAATCTCTATAATACACTATAATACAGTATAATAATCTATAATACACTACAATACAGTATAATACTCTAATGCACTATAATACAGTATAATAATCTATAATACACTACAATACAGTGTAATACTCTAATGCACTATAATACGGTATAATAATCTATAATACAGTATAATCTCTATAACACACTATAACACACTATAATACAGTATAATACTCTAATGCACTATAATACGGTATAATCTCTATAATACACTATAATGCAGTATAATCTCTATAATACACTAATACAGTATAGTCTCTATAATGCACTATAATACAGTATAATCTCTATAATACACTATAATACAGTATACTACTCTAATACTCTATAATACGGTATAATCTCTATAATACAGTCTAATCTCTATAATACAGTCTAATCTCTGTAATACAGTATAATCTCTATAATACACTATAATACAGTATAATCTCTATAATACACTATAATGCAGTCTAACCTCTATAATACACTATAATGCAGTATAATCTCTATAATACACTATAATACAGTATAATCTCTATAATACAGTGACCATTACCGCTATATAATTATATCTCTCACTTACCTTTAGGATGTTACATGTATCTGAGGTCCAGCCTGACAGCAACCTTCTTGTGTATATGCATGTTCTTCATACACCTGTCCCACCGCTATCAGTAATACACAGGTAACATATTACAGATGTGACCATCCTTTCCTTTCTACAAATTCCATTGTTCTGATCCCTTGGGATATCATAGCCATGGATGTTTAAGTTTGCCAGATTGATGAATACAGCTGGAAGACTTTACATTCATCTCTGTCATCATTGACATTGGCGTCCATTCCATTGACTTTCCAAGAGTGCAGCAGCATGGATCCATCAATCTAGCTTTCCTCTGAGGGATCAAACTTGGTCATCTTGTGCCACTTTTCTGGGGTTATGTATATCTGTGTGCGCTCAGCATGACAGAGAGGTTCAACAGCAAAAAGAGAATCCTTGTGAAGGTTCCTTTGTGGGGAACGTCGCTAGTCAATACTGAAGGGTAGAACAGTGGTCCGACTGCTGTGGCCAATATTCGGTCACATGTTGGGTTCCATGTTGGATATTACTTCCATCATCTGTGCTTTCTCCTCCCCACTCTCCGTACTGTAACGTGTCACTGAGAGCCTTGATGGACATGTTAGAATTTAGAAAATTTCTGTAGAAATTTCTACAAGTGGATGTGAGGATGGGGCTAGGGATCAGTTCAATCTTCTCTTATGGAACTTTCTCAATGGAGACCACAATACATCATTGTCTTATATGAGGGGACATTATCTTCCAGAATGTCCCATTATATTATTATTTTCACATGAAATTTTGAGATATTCATGTTCTCAATAGTTTCCTTTTCCCTTCAGAAACACTTCTTCCATCATTGGAGACAATGAAGATTCTCAAAAATGGAAAGAAACAAATTGACCTTCAAGATATTGAACCTTAGATGATGAATCTCCAGACATGGAGTGATTGAAGGGCTGTGCTATATGGATCAGAGTCAATCACGTCTCCAGTTTGCTGCTTCACCTCCCCTCTCACAGCGCTCAGCTTCACATACATATTTAGTGAGAGATACTGCAGCTTCATCCCCCTCCTCCTCCCTCCCTTCTATTTTTTGGTAGCTGAAGAAGTTTTTTGAATATTTCATAGTCTACAGATAGAAAAGGAGGGTGAAAGGCTACTGAAAGATGAGGAATATACTATTTTTCCTACAAAAAAAAACCAAAAAAAAAAACACAAATATAAATTTAAATTAGTTTTGCTATTTGAAAAAAGAAAATATGTGCCTCTAGTGCCACCTATGGGAAAGTAGTTCTCTATAAATCAATACCCAAATTTCAAAGATGAAATAAGGCTATAAGTCAAACCAGAACAGGACAAGACACCCATTCATGTTAACACCCTTTCACCTAGATGACCAGTGGGGGCGCAACAGCTATGGAACTTGATGATAATAGAAGGAGCGGAAGAGACACTATAGATATCGCCATTTATTTATTGATATTTAATCGATATTTTTGATATATTGTTTCAGATCATTTATTGATATCTGTATAATTCTGTATAATAGCTTTTTTTTAATCGATGTGTGATTGTAATAAATATCCTACACTTTGTACAGACTCTACATGTGTAGTTTTTGTTTATATTATATATATATTTAGAATTTTTCTTATATATTTTTTTTTTTATTAAAAAATATTAGATTTTCTGGATATTTCCCGCTGTTGTATAATAATGTATATTACTCTTATCCATCTTTATACTGAGTCACTAATCAGACCCTGAGGGTTAATCAGACCCTCTTATGTTTCTGGGTCATTCTGGGTGATGTCAGGTTTACGCTAACGTTCGGACATTCTGTCCCGATTCCGCTTAAGATCAGCGGAGAGAAAAGTTCTGTGGTTCTCCACTAACTTCACTATAATATCATCGTCGGAAACTGGGTGCACCCCATTATAGTCTATGGGGTCCGTGGGTTTCTGTGTGTAACCGCTTGTTAGCCACTTCCAGACCGCCCATAGAGTTTATACGTCTGGGAAGTGGTTGCCTTGTTCTGACAGGACGTACCTGTACATCCAGTCAGAACACAGCAGCTGCACGGAGATCGTGCAGCTGCTTTCAATGGGAGCCGGCTGTAACTTCAGCCAGAGCTCCCAGAGAGATGGCAGGGAAAATTTATTACCTTCCCTGCTATCTCGATCGCTGTGTATACAGCGCTCAATGAGAGCTGTATACACAGCTATGGACACTGCCATAATTCAGCTGCCCTCTGACCCTGCGGACACGTGATCCGCTGGGAGCAGCGTCTTGCAAGAGCTGCTGGGTCCTACAGGACCCAGATCAGCTCTGTATACTGTGTACAGTATACAGCGTGCAGGAGGCTGGATTTCTCCTGTAACTGGGGTTAAATGTACATGCCCCAGTTATAGGAGAAATCAGCCTCCAATACAAAAAAAAGTGATTAGATGTCCCCAAAGGTCTCTTATCACCTTATGGGGACACAATCTGGAAAAAAAAAAATAATAATACGCTAATAAATCGCTGTTATTAAAGGTTATAGCCCCACCACACCATACAAAATAAAAATTACCATAATGGAGAGGAAAAACTATATTACAGGTATAAAGTTTCAGTAGCACGTTGTGTTATTAAATAAATAAAAAATTAAATTGAAAACCAGACACAATTTCCCTCCTATTATGTTTATATTTTCCCAGATATAAAAAAAATTAAAACACATTTGAAAATAAAAATAACAAAAATAAAGCCCTATGTGTCCCCGAAAAAAGACACAAAAATTAGTTGACTGAGACATACGGGAAAAATTTTACAGACCTCAAAACCGCACATACAAAATAAACCTAAAATGTGTCTGGTCCTGGAGCACAAATTGGCCCGGTACTGAAGTGGTTAAGCAGGGGCCACTGTGGGGCATAATACTGTGTGCAGGGGCCACTATGGGGTATAATTCTGTGTGCAGGGGCCACTATGGGACATAATACTGTGTGCAGGGGCCACTATGGGGCATAATACTGTGTGCAGGGGCCACTATGGGGCATAATACTGTGCGCAGGGGCCACTATGGGACATAATACTGTGTGCAGGGGCCACTATGGGACATAATACTGTGTGCAGGGGTCACTATGGGGCATAATACTGTGTGCAGGGGCCACTATGGGAAATAATACTGTGTGCAGGGGCCACTATGGGGCATAATACTGTGTGCAGGGGCCACTATGGGGAATAATACTGTGTGCAGGGACCACTATGGGACATAATACTGTGTGCAGGGGCCACTATGGGACATAATACTGTGTGCAGGGGCCACTATGGGGGATAATACTGTGTGCAGGGGCCACTATGGGGGATAATACTGTGTGCAGGGGCCACTATGGGGCATAATACTGTGTGCAGGAGCCACTATGGGACATAATACTGTGTGCAGGGGTCACTATGGGGCATAATACTGTGTGCAGGGCCACTATGGGACATAATACTGTGTGGAGGGGCCACTATGGGGGATAATACTGTGTGCAGGAGTCACTATGGGGCATAATACTGTGTGCAGGAGCCACTATGGGGGATAATACTGTGTGCAGGGGTCACTATGGGGCATAATACTGTGTGCAGGGGCCACTATGGGACATTATACTGTGTGCAGGGGCCACTATGGGGAATAATACTGTGTGCAGGGGCCACTATGGGGCATAATAATGTGTGCAGGGGCCACTATGGGACATTATAGTGTGTGCAGAAATGCAGTAGAGGGAAAGGGGTCGGTCAGGGTCTTCGGCACGGTTGGGGGAGTGGGGCATGTCAAAAGTTTGCCACAGGGCCCCGCCATTCCTAGTTACGCCACTGGCTGGTAGTGAGACAACTCCATATGTACTGTAGGTAGCTGTAGATCCGGAGATATTGGGCCCCAAAGCTTGGAGAAAGAAAGCTATTATTCTTGAAGGAACATCTCCACTTCTATCAGTGAGGAACCTGGTATCCATAAACTAAATAGCTCTGAATTTTTCCAATAGTGGCTGAAGCAAAGAACCAAGTCCGGTGTTACTCCAAATTCACCATGGTGGAAAGGGACAGAGGACTAAAGGAGGAAATGAAGAGAAGAGGCCACTTGCACTGGTACTTGTAGAGTGCCCTGTGTATGGAGGACTGCTTGACTATAGAGACTGAGCCTCTATGATGCTTGTGACTGGAAGACTTGACCATAAACCATGCCACAGGCATCGCCTATTCACCTGCCACCTACATTTCCTATTAAAGATGAGCAAACACTGTTCGATCGAATAGATGTTCGAGGCAAATGCACTAAAAATTTGTATCTCCTCCCACCTTCTTCCCTGGTGCTTTTTTTGCACCAATAACTGCGCAGGGGAGGTGGGACAGGAACTACGACAACGGAGGCAGTGGAAAAAAAAAAATCGGAAAAAGGAATTGGCTGGCTAAATCAGTTAACCTCCAAGGGATTAGCTAGGGATTACCTTTATTTAGGTGGGAATGTCACTCACCCAGCTCTCTGTCAGCTTGCGATATGCGCGAGCTGACTTTTTCCCATAGGATTAGATTGACCAGTGTTGATTGGCCGAATGCCATACAGAGTACAGCATTCGGCCAATCAATGCTGGTTCTGCCAGCTGCATCTGCGGAGTAGCTGAGCTGAGCGCACGGCCAGCACAGCTATATCTCTGCATTGGAATGCATTAACCAGTGTTGATTGACCGAATGCCATACAGAGTGCAGCATTCGGCCAATCAACGCTGGTTCTGCCGGAGGAAGCGGAGTCTAAGATCGGTCCACAACAGTCTCCATTCTGGCCCGATCGTAAACTCTGCCTCCTCACAGACGAGCCTCTGGCAGAGTCAGCGTTGATTGGCCAAATGCTGTGCTCTGTATGGCATTCGGCCAATCAACACTGGTCAATGCATTCCTATGGGAAAAAGTCATCTCCGGCATAACCGCAAGCTGACAGGGATCCCGACGTAATACAGTGACTTGGGCTTGTTAGATGCCCCCAGACATGCTTCCCCTGCTGTCCCAGTAGCATTCCAGGGTGTTGGGATCATTTCCTGGGGTGTCATAGCGGAATTGGTGACTCTCCTGAGTCAAAGAGTGGGATCCCCTGAAACGAGCATTTTTTCCACATGGACTATAATGGAGTTCGATATTCATTCGAATAGTCGAATATTGAGGGGCTACTCGAAACAAATATTGAATATTGAATATTTCACTGTTCGCTCATCTCTATTTCCTATGTCTTACTCACATCTTACACCAAGGGCAACCTGAAATACTACCCATCAGGAGACTTATACATACCCCCTCTATCAATGTGCTATCCTAGAGGATTGGGTGCCAAAGCCACTGGAGCAACCATCTGACATGTTTGGCCTTACCCATGGTGCAATCTTCGTACTAGTGGTCATGGGATATTTTAATGACTTCTGTCTACCCCTCCTATCAGTAGTTGTGATCAGTGCAACAAGGTACACACAAGGTAAACACTGTAATTGTGGATACTGTTACCTCTTCTTAGTTAGTAGCTGGTAGGCCTCCATCCCTGGTGTCATACCCAATATCCATTGCAACTAAAAGCTCTGAAGTGTGTAGTAAAAGCTTGGCCCAACTACACGTACTGTGAGATAGATAGATAGATAGATAGATAGATAGATAGATAGATAGATAGATAGATAGATAGGAGATAGATAGATAGATAGATAGATAGATAGATAGGAGATAGATAGATAGATAGATAGATAGATAGATAGATAGATAGACAGACAGACAGACAGACAGACAGACAGACAGACAGACAGACAGATAGATAGATAGATAGATAGATAGATAGATAGGAGATAGAGAGAGAGATAGATAGATAGATAGATAGATAGATAGATAGATAGATAGATAGATAGGAGATAGATAGATAGATAGATAGATAGATAGGAGATAGATAGATAGATAGATAGATAGATAGATAGATAGATAGATAGATAGGAGATAGATAGATAGATAGATAGATAGATAGATAGATAGATAGATAGAATAAAACAATAGGAGG
This sequence comes from Leptodactylus fuscus, assembly GCF_031893055.1. Classification (NCBI taxonomy): domain Eukaryota; kingdom Metazoa; phylum Chordata; class Amphibia; order Anura; family Leptodactylidae; genus Leptodactylus; species Leptodactylus fuscus. The sequence goes on from NC_134271.1 coordinate 141,241,610, forward strand.
CGGACCCAAAATCTACTAGCTGACTCTTCATAGATTTATTCATTCCACTTTGCTTACCACCTAAGGATGTGGCAAACACAGGAGGCCATACCAGTCATAGCAAGTCTTTCCACACAGACAATATACAATGACTGCTCAGTGAGTATTATCTGTCTTCTGTGAGGCTCGAGTATGTGCGCCCTTAATCTTCTTCTTCTTCTATTTGAAGGTAAGAATTCAACAAATAAGATGTATTAAAAAAAAATGAATGAAAAAAAAATTGTAATTGATATTTTTCTATTCTGGGGAAATTTTTATCAAGGGTAGATCAGACGTGGACCGTAGATTTACAGTCACTACAAAGTGGTTGGGGTTCTGGCTAATCCTATCCAAACATAGCAAAAAAATATCTGCAGCGGACATGTTGCGATTTCAAAAACTGTGGGAGCCTTAAGGATAGATGACGGTTAATATTATTATTATTTTTTTTTTTTTTTTTTTTTTATTGCATACTCATAAAGTTTTTTTTTTTTTTTATACTTATCACTTTAAGCTATTTGGGGGCTTGAGTCCACTTGTCAAATAAATTACTCGAGAATTTGGAACATTCCGCATGCACTTTTAGAAGGGCTCTAAAAAAAACCTTAAAAAATATCTAAAAACTATGAACAAATTTGGTCAACTTTATTTTTATGTTTTACTCAAGTTTTATATTCATTTTATATTCATTTCATTTCATTGTGAATATTATAATTTTTTAGTCCCTGGACTGTTGGCCCATCAGCCTGCAGATGTTACTTTAGCTGATCCCGGTGGCTCGGTAAACCTCACTTGTGATACCGATGTGACTAATGGAACCAGCAGGACATTCTGGTACCGCAGAAGAGAACCTCACATGTGGACAGTAGCAAAAAATCGATCAGAGGCAAAGATCCATCATCTTCTCATAGACAATGTTACACCTGAGGATTCTGGGAGATATTACTGTGCAGGTCATAATGGAAAAAATCAAATCTTTAGTGATGGGAAAACATTACTCAGTAAAGGTGAGCTGCTGACATGTTTGTCTTTATTGCGGTGTGAGGTTACAGGAAGCTGCATGAGGTCTAACTGGTCAGTACTGGTGGTGGATGGCACAATGGCGGAGTATGCGACATATTGCAATATTTAATTCGTCTCATCACAATTACAGGAACAACCGAACAGCCGAACAACTTCAAAATCTTAAAGTGCTATTATAAAAGTTACCATATACTGGGCACTTTAGTCCATAAGGGGCAAACCTCACAAAGAGAATGACGTTCTGGGTCCGAAGCTGAGGGGCATGTCAAAGAGGAGATACCATCTGGTACCAGTCACAAAAAGGAATTGCTGGCCAGCATGTATGTAAAGTGGGCGGCAAAGAATTTTGCTGTCATGTAGATAAGATAATACTCCTTAGCACCTTATAATATGGACCGCGCATGCGCAATCTATATTTTGTTGTGTGGGGTCTACTGTGGAGCATATTATACTGTGCAGGGGACAAGGTGGAGCATATTATACTGTGCAGGGGACAAGGTGGAGCATATTATACTGTGCAGGGGAGAAGGTGGAGTATATTATACTGTGCAGGGGACAAGGTGGAGCATATTATACTGTGCAGGGGAGAAGGTGGAGTATATTATACTGTGCAGGGGAGAAGGTGGAGCATATTATACTGTGCTGGGGACAAGGTGGAGCATATTATACTGTGCAGGGGACAAGGTGGAGCATATTATACTGTGCAGGGGAGAAGGTGGAGTATATTATACTGTGCAGGGGACAAGGTGGAGCATATTATACTGTGCAGGGGACAAGGTGGAGCATATTATACTGTGCAGGGGAGAAGGTGGAGCATATTAAACTGTGCAGGGGACAATGTGGAGCATATTATACTGTGCAGATGCCAAGGTGGAGCATATTATACTGTGCAGGGGACAAGGTGGAGCATATTATACTGTGCAGATGCCAAGGTGGAGCATATTATACTGTGCAGGGGACAAGGTGGAGCATATTATACTGTGCAGGAGACAAGGTGGAGCATATTATACTGTGCAGGGGGCAAGGTGGAGCATATTATACTGTGCAGGGGACAATGTGGAGCATATTATACTGTGCAGGGGCCAAGGTGGAGCATATTATACTGTGCAGATGCCAAGGTGGAGCATATTATACTGTGCAGGGGACAAGGTGGAGCATATTATACTGTGCAGGAGACAAGGTGGAGCATATTATACTGTGCAGGGGGCAAGATGGAGCATATTATACTATGCAGGGGACAAGGTGGAGCATATTATACTGTTCAGGGGCCAAGGTGGAGTATATTATACTGTAGAGGGGCATCAGCATTATACTGTTTTGGGAAATCAGTAGTTGGTTTGTCCAAATTCCAAATGTTTTTCTGCAGACATGACTCTGATTTGAAGTGCAAAGTCCTGGTGGAAACTGCAACATAAACTAAAATGCTGCACATAGAAAACCCATATTATATGTCAATTTATTCTGCAAAATATGAATGAGATTTGTTTAAATTTCAACAAATAACTCTCCAAGTCTTAGCTAAGTTTCTCAGGCCCCTGTGAGTTTACATTTACATGTGTTTTTAGTGTTTTCTACTAACACTTTGTATTCTTCATATTGTACATATTTCTAGATATTTCTACCTCCAGTAGGTCCATCCATCTTCTGACTCCTCTCCAGCCCACCACTCACCCAATCCCTATCCCGTTGGCCTGTGTAGTACATGCCGCTCCCCAACAGGTTTATGTAATCTGGAAAATATCTGGGGCACCTATCAAGGGAAGGACGATCTCCTGGAAGACACCCAATGGGACCTGGACCATCCTCAATTCTATCTCACTGTTCAGAGACACCTGGAAAAATGGAGAGAATGTGACCTGTGAAGTGTGGTTTGCCTCCACCCCGGTCAGTGTCCACTGGAGAATATCAGAAAGAGGTAATTATATGTCCGGTAGCAAGTATAGAAATGTAAGGAATATAATATAAAAATCTTAAAATAACCCATTTTTGAACTTAGTGTGGTGCATTCTATATTATATTGTATGTTTTTATTATGTGAATGTGCCTTTGGGTGTTTGCAGGTGAGACCTCATCTCTATGTTGGGCTTGGTGGTTTCTTGTTTGGAAGCTTGTTCTGATGAAAGTCATTTACATCTGTTTCATCTGGAAGTATGAAGAACTCTTGAATATCCAGAATAGAAGTAAGATTGACATTGATTTCTAAATATTGTTATTGCTAGTCACTGTCCCATAGGGCTCACTGTCAAAATTTCCTACATTATGTCTTTGAAGTGTGGGAGGAAACCAAGGCAAGCTGAGTAAATCTTGTAGAGTCTTATTCTACAGTCTTGTGCCCACTCATTCTGCCCCTTGTCTTTCTAATCTACAGAAGGACCAGAGGTGGTGAACTAACTAGAGATGAGCAAACTGGTTCAGATCGAAACAGATTGAACCAAATTTTCCAAAAGTTTTGTGTACATGCGACCGCGAATCGGAAGTGAAATTATTCTACTTTGGATCTCTTCAGACCCCAGAGTATTACAAGGAATATAATGTATTCATATTTACCTTCCCTCACTTCTTCTGGGCCTTTTTTTGGAGAAGAAGCTGGAAGAAGCCAGAAGCGGATCCAGAAACAGTGCTGGATACCATGAGGAACCCCAGAAGAGTCGAGAGTAATTTTTTTACTCCTCCCTTGTGTCTCCATCTATTATACTCTAGGTTCTGAATAGACCCAAGTTATAATAATTTCACTTCTATCCGAGAAATTTCAGACCAAAAACTAACTGGATGGTCGACGTGTCCAAACCTGAAACAGGACAAATTTTCAGAGATTCGCCCATCTCTAGAACCAACAGATTACATCTCACACAGTTCAGGTCACCCATCCATCTTACTGCCTCAGGTCACCTCATGGCACGCTTTCATTTTTCTTGCAGGATGATATTTTACCCTTGTGTAACTCCTGAAGAAGACAATGGAGGTCTTACTCTTCATCAGGATCTACTAACTGTACAGATACAAGTTGTTATTGCATGAAAGCTTTACAAGGACATGGTGATTTCTTTCAAAAGGTTCTCTCTACCAAACTGTTGAGTGGCCGATGGAAGACTTTTTGGTTTTCAATGTTTCAATTTGCAATAAAAGTGTAATTTTCTAGCTGTGTTATTTGTATAACATATCTCTTCATAGGATCTTCCACTCTTCTTCTTGGGGAGTTTTGAAGGGGTTGTCCAGTTTCGGTTACAAATTGGCCATAGGCAGGGCCATACTTACCTCCTGAACCCCCTGCTACTCCAGTACTCAGGCGCTGTTGCTTCCCACTGGTGTTTGTTGAAGGGCTACAATGGTGATGTCAGGTCGATGGCACAAGACCGATGCAGGCAGTCATTGGCCTCAGTGGAGAGGTCACGTCTACAAGGCCAAAGTGGTGATGTCACATCGATGGCCCATGACCTCTGTAGACCTCACTGCTAGGGCCACAGCCTTTAAATGAAAAAAATGGAAGAATGGCGCCTCATGGTGTAGTATACCTGAATAAATCTATAGCAATAAAAAACTAGCAATGGGTTCAACAATTCATAGAAGACTACTAAACTTCAAGTAAAAGCCAAGCTACAAATGTGGACAACTCAATAATTCCCTCTATGTTTGGCCCCCACCTCCTCCACCACCATGGATCAGTGTGCAGGCTGTGAGTTTGCACCACAAAATATGTAGGAGGTCATATTTTGTTCAATGTTTGTGGGATGGGCACTACACTGTAGCCCAGGCATGTCAAACTCAGGGTACCCCGAGGGCCACATGAGTAACAAGAGGTTGTTGTCAGGGCCGCACACAGCAGCTAATGGCTAGGGCCTAGGGGACTGATCACTAATACCATGCATCGCAAAAATCCGGCATTTCTATTGCAGGCTACATAGAGTAGCCTACAATAGAAAATATAGAATGACAGGCTGGAGCCTCGCTGCCATAAAAATGCACGCAGGCCCCGAATCTTGCTCCGGGTGCCTGCGATTGCCGGTAAAATGGCACCTCAGTTAAAGCTGGCAGACATCATTATTGTGTTGGAGTGCTGGGGAAGGGTTGGAGTGCTGGGGGGGTGGGGGAGGGGGGCTTCTGGATGTCTGGCCCTTCCTTGGGCCTGAGGACTGTTTTTTGCCACCCACTTGCAATTCTTGCACTTGGGGGTTAATAGGAGCACTGTAATGCTCCAATTAACCCCCAAGTGAAAGAATTACAAGGTGGGTGGGAAAAAAACAGTCCTCAGGCCCAAGGAAGGGCCAGACAGACATCAAAAAGCCCCCCTCACCCAGCACCCCCTCCCCAGCACCCCAACCCTTCCCCAGCACTCCAACCCCCCCATCATCATAAATCTAGTATTTATCCCCTATCTGTAGGATAGGGTTTAAATACTTGAAAAATCATAATTTCTTCTGCAGAAGCTTACCTGCTTCTGCTCTTCATCCTGCGCAGCGGTCTTGTGAGACCGCGTAGAATGCAGGCACATGTCGGGTGCGGGCCTGATTACGTGGCCACGTCACCCGGCGTGTGGGGAGGAGGGGGCGGAGTGGAGGGAGGATGGGGCCGAGCGGAGGGAGGAGGGGGCAGAGCGGAGCAGGCAGGGAGACCTGCTCTCTGCGAAGGGTGAGGGGCGGCCGCTGGAGCAGAGCTGCGTCCAGCAGGGCCTCCCCAATCCACCGCTCACTTTCCTTGTCCATCTGCGTCCCGCAGACATGCCTGCACAAGATGGTGTATCTGTAAATAGACGGATTTGCAGCAATAAATATTAGGGCAGGGTCTGAGGTTCTGTAGAGTGAGCGCTCGCCTGAAGCTTATCTTACAGGACGTCTGGTGGTCTCTGTGGCCGTAGCTATGGAAAATATGTTTCTAAGAAATGCATTCTCTTTTTCAGATGTGTTAAAACCATAAGCTGAAAAAGAACCAAGGAAAATGTACCTACTATATGGCAGGAAATCCTATAACTCTCTAGTATATGTGAATACATGAAGCTTACTTGAAGTGCTCACCATCCAGCTTTCTGTAATTCCCTGTTTTATAGGTTTAGAGGCCTCCTCAGCTATCAAAAAATTCATCTAGCGTAAGGTCGGGGGCCCACGTGGTGTAAAGTCCCTGCAAAGTGGATAGAATTGTAGTAAAATCCATCCAAACATTGTAAAAATATGTGCGTCATTTATACCCACAGAAATGCCGATGGTTTCCCTATAGGTACATTGGAAGAAGAAAGTCTGCAGGGGCAACCAGGGAGGGGGAAGAAGGAGATGCAGCTGCAAATAATCTCTAACACGGAGTGCATGCTGGGAGAGGGGAGGTGCACTATTTACCCACTGCATTGAACCTACGATACCATGCACATCTTGTCCCCAACATGGTCACCTTTAGTTAATACGAATGTGGAAATGCCTAAGCCCTATCGAGAGTTTATTTCTTCTCTTATGTTATACAGGGGACTGTCCGTAAAAGTAAACCTAAAAATACTGGATCTTCCCACAAGAAGGTGTGGGGAATCGCTCAGGTAGATGCCTGTAGCAGTGCAGGAAACAGGGACACAGACACTGGATTGCTCATGAGTTCAGGCTTTATTCACATGTAATGCATACACTGCTTCTGCAAAGCCACAGGATAAACAAAACAAAACCCTTCTCGGCTGAGAAACTAACATAAACCTAAGGAAACTTTTCCCTGACTATACAGGAGACTGGCTACCAGTCTCCCACCTGGGCAACAACAACGGGTGGCACAGTACCTGCTTTGCAGGTCCGGTCTGGATAGTTCAACTCTGTCAGTGTGGTGCCACCCTGCTGGTCTCCACACTCAGACTGTTATTAGTGCCTGATTAGTCAGCTGACCTCCCTGGTGTGAGTCTTTACCAAACACCCTTTAGCTGCCTGGCTGGAATATACTTGTCTTCCCAGACTACACCCTTCACTCTCTTACAAAGGTATAAAAGTGATTCCCCCACTGCCCTATAAAGAGGCTCTCGGTGGCTAATTTTGGGGAGTGTACCTCTTGTTGAGAGATGGTTGACTGCTAGAACTTGGGTCTGAGACTTTGTTTCACTGGATATTCGCCCACCATCTTGGCCATTCTGATCTCCCTGTTAGGAGGTGGTTCGGCAAGGGCACATATACACTGCAAAAAGGCTCCAAACATCCCAGACAGACAACCAGTAGGGAGGACAGTAGATTTGAGGTGGCTTCCCGCATCAAAATCTGGTACAAAAAAACTCTGTCTGAACCCAGCATAAGGGACCTTTCTAAACACTTAGGAAGCCTTTGCAGCTGTTTTGGGTTAATTATTCTAATTTAATGAGATCATCAACATTAACAGAAAGAAACACTTGAATAAGTTCCCTCTGTAATATATGGGTTTCACTTTTTCAATTGAATTACTTAAAAAAAAAATAATAACTTTTTGATGATATTCTAATTTCTTGAGATGCACTTGTAGCATACAGTTCTAGCACAGGGGACTCTCTGTACCTGCCCTTGTAATGAGATGTCTTATGTTTTTGACTTTCTACTAAATCCTTCATTATCTAAGATTCTTTATTAATGTATATTATTTTTATTTTCAAATTTGTCAAGGAAAATAAAGACATTGGCCCAAAATATCTAACTGGGCTGCTCCAGAAATGGTCTAAAAAGGGGTTGTCCGGGATAAAATGACCTTTCTACACTAAGTTAAACCCCCTCCCCCCATCTACTTTCTAACTTCCTTTATAACATTGTATACTTACCCAGATTGCTGAGGTGGTCGTGTGACTGTTTTCTGATTTTACGGTGACATTCTGGCATGCCGACACTCCATCTCTATTGCACAGTCGGGATACATCAAGAGAAAGAGGAGGCGGCCTCACAGAAGGAAGTGATCTCCCGGGCCCAGAAGATCTGGACAGGAAGACAGGTAAGTATGATGGTTTGGGGGCGTGGGCTGAGTTAGTTAGTTGGAAAGGGCTAGTAGTGGCCGGTCTAGCTAGGGAGACAGGGAGGGAGTGTGAGGGAGGGAGGGACTGAGAGGGGGAAGTAGGGTGAGTCAGTCCTGAGTGAATTGCAATGCATCATGGTAGTTGTAGAATAAAAGAACAGGAAGCTACACCATGTAAACAAATGCAGTGGATGCCAGGAGCTCCCAGAGACTCCCAGAAATCACTCAAAACACGGCTAAAGGTATTTGGTTGTACTGGTCGCATTATTTTAAAACATTTGGCAGGCAGGTATGAAGGGTCTTCAGTCCATTAGATTTAATATAACCCATACTAGAAAACTGATGTGAATTGTACCAGAAATCTTCGCTATTCCTTGACTGGAGGCCAGAGCTTCTTAAAAAATTGATGGTGGTGGTGCATGGTTCAAGTCTGGCATAAGAAACTCTTAATACATCCCATTAAACAAAATTGTCTCACCTCCAAGAAACCTTTGATGAGAACCTCCATCTACTTGCACAACACATTTTTTGAACTGCAGAAATTTTTGGAATAAAAATTCAATAAATTTTTTTTTAATTTGATTTTTCTCAGTCATCATGTCTAGAAAACATAATCACGTCTTTAAGAACATGGTCACTTGTGCCAGGCTATATATAGATTTATTTTCTACACTTCACAAAGGGAGCGGAAAAAGGAGGACCAGGTATATCTCAAGCCGTATAGAGAGAGATTTTCTAAACCACTTTGAGAGATCACTAAATTAAAATCTGTCTGTAGTACATGAGCTGTGAGCGAGACTCTACTAAACTGGAATATGCCTACATTTCAATTGCTGGTTTTAATTCGAGGTAAGAATTTACTAATTTATTTTATTCCTATAGTCCAGCGAGTAAAATATAAAAAGTTGTGATTTTGATTTTAAAATTTAAAACTAATAATTTGTAATATTCTATTTTTTTCTACTTATGTAAAGTTTGAAAATTTTGTAAAATTGGTATTCGTCCCGAGCCATAAAACTTTGAAATTTCAAATTCAAAATGTAATGTGGTTTAAAATGCAAAAAAAGTTGCTGCCACTATCGTACACCCATTCGTTAATAACATCAAGGGTTTTTTTTTACATTTTTGTTCAAGTCTGATGTGAATTTTGAATTTCTGTGTCGGGAGTTCACCGTGTCCTTTTAAAAATTAGGTTGTTTTTAGAATTACATTATTCTGAATATACTTATAGGAGTCGTAAAACAAATTTTATTTAGTTTCAATTTTCACTTTTGACTCCCCCTTCCAAACCCCATAACTTTTTTATTTTCCATTCTCAGAGCCATATGAGGTCTTAATATTTGCAGGATAAAACTTTTTTCTTACGGGCTTAGTTTTTACGGCGTTCACTGTGCAGCCAAAATGACATGTCCCCTGTATTCTGTGTTTCGGTACGATTCTGGGGATACCAAATTTATATGGTTTTATTTACATTTTAACCCCTTAACAAAAATCCAAAACTGCCCAAAAAATTAATTTTCTAAAAGTCATCCTATTTTGACACCCGTAACTTTTTTATACGTCAGTGTACGGGGATGCATAGGGCATCTTTTTTGCGGGGTCAGGTGTACTTTTTCATTCTACCATTTTGGGGAATTGCTTTTATTTTAATCACTTGTTATTCAAATTTTTATTAGCAATAAAACAGTGAAAAAATGGCGGCTTGGCACTTTTGATTTTTTTTCCCACTACGGTGTTTACCGTACAGGAAAAATATTTTTATAAACTTGTAGAGCAGGCATTTTCAGACACAAGGACACCTAAGATGTATGTGGTGCACAGTATTTAAGTACTTTTACGTGTTTTAGGGAAATGGGGGGTGATTTGAACGTTTAATATATATATTTAACTTTTTTATTTATTTAGCTATTTATTTATTTTTTTGCTTTTTTTAGACCCCCCCCTTCCAGGGGTCTTGAACCCCAGGGGGGTCTGATCAATAATCCAATCCATTAAAGCATCATGATCACATCCCAATGATAATAAATTCAGTGAAAAACCTGTAGGGTCAAAATACCCACTATACCCCTTCTTAAATTCCTTGAGTGGTCTAGTTTCCAAAATGGGGTCACTTTCTGATGGGTTTGCACTGTTTTGGCAGGCACCTCATAGGCTCTGCAGATGCAACATGAGGCCGGAAACTGATCACAGCAAAATCTGCCCTCCAAAATCTAATTGGCGCCCCTTCCCTTCTGCGTCTTGCTATGTGCCCATATATCAGTTTACGTTCACATGTGGGGTAGAGATGAGCGAACACTAAAATGTCCGAGGTTCGAAATCCGATTCGAACAGCCGCACACTGTTCGGCTGTTCGAACGGATTTCGAACCCCATTATAGTCTATGGGGGGAAATGCTCGCTTCAGGGGTACGCAAAATTCGATACAATTATACTTACCAAGTCCACAAGTGACAGTCGGGCTGGATTCCCCTTGAAATCTTCTTCCGACGCAGTGCCCCCGTGGCGTCTTCCAGGTGGGCCTAGGCAGAGCAGACTGCGCATGCGTGGTCAGTTCTGCCCAGCTCGACGCCTGAGCAGAGCCGACTGCGCATGCGTGGGCATGCCCGCGCATGCGCATTCGACTCTGCCTAGGCCGGATGCCTAGGCAGAGTGAATTCCAGCCGGAAGACGCCGTGGGGGCGCTGCACGGAGAAGACTTCTAAAGGTAAGAGAAGAACCAGCGTTATTTGGCTGAATGTATAGCATTCTGCCAATCAACGCTGGTTCTGCATCGAACATTAAACTTCGAACAGCTAGTAGTGTTCGATCGAGTACGAGTACTTCGAATACCGTAGTATTCGATCGAACACCTACTCGATCGAACACTACTTGCTCATCTCTAATGTGGGGTACTATAGTAGTCGGGAAAACTTGCATAACAAATTTTGTGCAACCCCTTGTGAATGTGTAAATTCCTGGGCTAAATGAAAATATTAGTAAAAGAAATTGAAAGGTGAAAATTTCAACTCCACTTTGTCTTAATTTCGGTTATAAGTTGTATATGCTGTTTTGACTTATTTAAGGGGTGCAGTTTTGAAAATGGGGTGGGGGGGTTTAATAAAGAGGCCTTAAAAAACCCCTTCAGAACTGAATTAGCCCCTTGAAAAATGTTCTTTAAAAATGTTGTTTGACTTGTAAGCCTTAAAAAAATTAAAGAGTGATTAAAGTTTGATGTCGACATAAAGCAGAGGTCTGTTATATTAGATTTATATCTGTATGAACAGAACATCATTTCAAACTTTTAAAATTGCATATTTTTGAAAATTTTTACCCAATTTTCTATTTTTTCCTAATTAAACACAAAACATATTGACTATTATTACTAAGACAAAGTGCAACGTGTCACAAAAAAAACAATCTCAAACTCGCTTTGGTGAGATAAAGTGTTCGAAAGTTATTACCGCATGAAGTGACACGTGTCAGCTTTCAGTTGGGTTGTCTGCTGTTGTATACAATTGTAATGTATTATGTGTTTTCAGTTTTAGTCCCTGGACTGTTGGCCTATCAGCCTGCAGATGTTACTTTAGCTGATCCCGGTGGCTCGGTAAACCTCACTTGTGATACCAATGTGACTAATGGAACCAGCAGGACATTCTGGTACCGCAGAAGAGAACCTCACATGTGGACAGTAGCAAAAAATCCATCAGAGGCAAATATCCATCATCTTCTCATAGACAATGTTACACCTGAGGATTCTGGGAGATATTACTGTGCCGTTTTTAATGGAAAAAAGCAAATCTTTAGTGATGGGAAAATATTACTCAGTAAAGGTGAATTTTTTTTTTTTTTTTTGGTCTACCTTAAGTTCTAAATGTAAATTTCTGAAACATTAGTTTTTAATCAAATTTTAGATCCTAATAAGGTCCATAAAGTAAAGCTGTTATGTGGAGTATACAGTATGGGCTATAACATGTCCCCGGTGCTCCGGTGTCCTCTCAGCGCGGTCCGGTCCTGCTGCTCCAGGGTCTTCTCAAAGTGAAACTGCTCGCTGGCGGTGACGTCCCGGATCCCTCATTGGTCACAAGGAATCACATTATTCTGTGTTGTGCTCACAAGGGGACATCATACTGGATTAGGGGACCTCATACTGTGTTGGGTCCACAAGGGGGGCATTATAATGTGTGAGGGCCATTAGGGGAATGTTATACAGTGTAGGGTTATAATGAGGAATGATGATATATGTGGGCACCACATGAGAATAACAAGATGCCAGAACCACCAAAGTGGCTTCATACTGTGTGGGGGCAAAAAGGGACTGTGTGGTATTGGTTTGGGCAAAATCGGGCATGGGTAGGGTTACAGGCATCTGTATGTGGTTATTCAATGGATTCTCTCTTTTGGTCCTCTGAAAATCAGAAGGTATGGCAAATCGTGTCACTGTTTCTTGGGAAGACAACAACTTTTTTTCCTACTACTTGCTAATCGATGGAGATCCATCCCCTTAGGCCTTCCCCTATAGTTACTACTATATCTGTAACACTTTGTATTTCTCATAATTTACACATTTCTAGACTACTCTACCTCCAGTAGGTCCATCCATCTTCTGACTCCTCTCCAGCCCACCACTCACCCATTCCCTATCCCGTTGGCCTGTGTGGTACATGCAGCTCCCCAACAGGTTTATGTAATCTGGAAAATATCTGGGGCACCTATCAAGGGAAGGACGATCTCCTGGAAGACACCCAATGGGACCTGGACCACCCTTAATTCTATCTCACTGTCCAGAGACACCTGCAAAAATGGAGAGAATGTGACCTGTGAAGTCTGGTTTGCCTCCACCCCGGTCAGTGTCCACTGGAGAATATCAGAAAGAGGTAAAAAGATCATTTTAGTTGAAGGACCTTGGATTTCTGAAATATAATCACTAGAGATGAGCGAGTAGTATTCGATCGAGTAGGTATTCGATCGCATACTACGGTATTCGAAATACTTGTACTCAATCGAGTACCACTCACTAATTGAATGAAAAAATTTGATGCAGAACCAGCGTTGATTGGCCGAATGCTATACAGTCGTCCAATCAACGCTGGTTCTTCTCCTACCTTTAGAAGTCTTCTCCTCGCTGCGTCCCTGCGGCGTCTTCCGGCTCTGAATTCACTCTGCTAGGCATCGGGCCTACTGCGCCTACTGAGCCGACTGCGCATGCCCGCGCTACAAGAAAATGGCCGCTTTGACTGTAAGCAGCCATTTTCTTGTAGTGTGGGAATGCGCAGTCGTCTATGCCCAGGCCCGATGCCTAGCAGAGTGAATTCATTGCCGGATGACGATGCAGGGACACTGCACGGAGAAGACTTCTCGGAGAATCCAGCCCGACCCTCACTCGTGGACTTTGCAAGTTCAGTTTGTTCGAATGTTGCCTACCCCTGAAACGAGCATTTTCCCTCCATAGAGTATAATAGGATTCGATATTTGATTCGAGTAGTTGAATATTGAGGGGCTACTCGAAACGAATATCGAATATCGTGTATTTAACTACTCGCTCATCTCTAATAATCACATAATTGTAAAATCACTGAATATATCCTGTTATTAGTTGTAGATGAGATGTCGTCTACATGTCCAATCTGGGTGGTAATGTCACTGATGTGTGGAGTCGTCCTGGTGTCGGCCATTTTTGCATTTTACATTTATAAACACCTAGAAAAACGAAAGAGGCAAAGGACGAGTAAGTGTTCCCATAATATCTGATCTGTGCAATAAGTAACAAGAAAGAAATCTGCAGTATTCTATATTCTTATCTCAACCCATTACTTCAAATGACCCAAGTGACCCTGGGGACCCATGGGTGGCCTAAAGTTGGACATAATAAGATGTACTTGGAAGCTTTAAAAAAAAAATTCAGAATGGGGTGGAATTGGAGTACAATTGGGCCAGTGATCCAGGACAATATGGCGGTGCCTATACTTTGCCACAAAAATTGTACCTCGGTCTGTTTTGACCAAGGTAACGGAGGCTTCAATGCCTGCGATCAGTGTGTAACCAGGGGGCTAGAACCGTCCTTAAATCTCAAAAAGTGAAATTCTGACTTATAACGTTTATTATTCGTACGAACTTTTTGTGTTATCGTTATGTTTTTGTTTTTTTTTCTTCCAGATAATGAATCACATGACTCTAGTAGACAAGAAATGGTAAGGAGATAGAGTTTTGTGATGGGCACATAAAGAAAGACCTACAGTAGACTTTGGGATCTTGGACCATATTGGCACCATCCTTCATTGTGAAGGTGCCCATCTATCGACAGTTGTCTTTGTTGACTTCTCCATATACATACATCTTTCATTTGGTTGATTGCGGCTGCGTTTTCAATGAGTAGAGGGAAGTTAAGCATTCACCTCTTGTGGTGGCATCCCTCCATAAGGAACAAAGTATGGAGTATCATGAGATATATCATTCCTGGTCCGTCCTTTCATCAACATCATCCACCCACTAAGAGTATAGAGAGAGGCCTTACATACACAAAGTTTTCAGGTTTAGCCACCTTTTTTATGTATATGGAGGTCTAAATGGGTTGTAAGAACATTTATAGTAATCCCCTGTTAGCTGATTCCACATTTTTAGAGGTACATGTATACGCTGGGATGGCAAACAAGCCTCATGTAGTCCTCTGGTCTATGGTCAGAGGTGTGGTGGTTAGGGTTGAGCCGATCTTGACTTTTCAGGATCGATTTTGAAATCTGATTTCCGATCATTTTTCATTCGAACCCGATCTCAATCCCAATTCCCATCGCAATGCAAGTCAATGGGATTTTTTTACTAATCGGAGATCGGATTTTAAAAACAATCCTATTCACTATACAGCATGGAATCTAAGAATTGAATGCTTTAATTGTTAGAATCCACGCTGTGTAGTGATTTTTTTTTAATCACTAAGTAGCCAGAGGCTTTTTTTTTTTAATCCTCTGGCTACTTAGCCCCCCCTGGTGTCCACTTACCTGCAGAGATGGCTGGTCCGGTGACCGGTGTTCTCGTTATTCTTCGCCTCGCTGCCCCTGCCTCCCAGGTTAGGAGAGTGTGGGCGGGTACAGGGCGGAGAGACGTGACGTTTCCCCTCCCAGTACCCTCCCACACTCTCCTAAGCCACAAGCTCTGCCTTCTTCCTAGCTCTTTAACACTAACCTGGGTGGCGGGGGCAGCGAGGCAAAGAAGAACAAGAACACCGGGCACCGGACCAGCCATCTCTGCAGGTAAGTAGCTACTAGAGATGTTAGCTAGTCTCCCATTAGAATGAATGGACTCAGCCGGCTCAGAATGAGCGGAGCGTATACTCAGTGTGAAGGCTAACATTGTTAGCTTTTCCCACAATGCTTGGCCAGTAGCAAAGTGTTGTGGGAAATAATCACCGATCTCGATCCCACCTAAAAAGATCGCTCAACCCTAGTGGTGGTGTTAACCAGCACCAAAAAGTATCTTCATTTTCTACCCCCTCCAACCTTACAACCTTACCTCTGTCAATGTAAAGGAGATATCCAGTTTGGACAACATTGTTTTATACTATGGGATCCCAAGATACAATCTCACAGTATCCCCCTAGTGAGGAAATTCCATTTCTTTGGGATATTGTTTAATGTTTGTAGGGGATAAGCTGTCTTGTCACCTCAACATCTCAGTAAATCGGAAACCTTCCACCCTTTCAATCAGATTTAGATAGTAGGAGAACATGGTGGCGGTATCTGGTGGTGGTCTATTGGTTTGGGTTAGAAATACTGATTACCATTATGGTTCAATCCTTCAGTATCTTACTTTTATTCACAGGATGATATATGTTATACAGAGCTGAAGATCCATTCCAAGACCCCTCCCAAGATGAATTGAGTCCTCTTCAAAATCCACCAATATCTACTGAAATATGGAAACAAGAACTCAAGGACTTCAACTATAGGATATCAGTGAAAAACCTGTGATTGGTTGTTATGGAGACCTGGAGTAAAGCTGTGTGTATGTGACCTTGTGTAAAAGTGTCATCAATAGCGCCCTGGCCCATTAAAGCTGACCTACAGCAGCGATGAAAAATGGCTGGGTTGCTATGGAAACCTGGAGTAAAGCTGTGATATGTGGTACTCTGTGCTGAGGCGCGTATATAATCCTCTCGAGTGTGTTACTGTGTGCTGAGGCACTTATCTAATGCTCCGGAGTGTGGTACTATGTGTTGAGGCGCGTATATAATCCTCCGGAGTGTGGTACTATGTGTTGAGGCGCGTATATAATCCTCCGGAGTGTGGTACTATGTGTTGAGGCGCGTATATAATCCTCCGGAGTGTGGTACTATGTGTTGAGGCGCGTATATAATCCTCCGGAGTGTGGTACTGTGGGTTGAGGCGCGTATATAATCCTCCGGAGTGTGGTACTATGTGTTGAGGCGCGTATATAATCCTCCAGAGTGTGGTACTATGTGTTGAGGCGCATATCTAATCCTCCGGAGTGTGGTACTGTGTGCTGAGGCGCATATCTAATCCTCCGGAGTGTGGTACTGTGTGCTGAGGCACATATCTAACCCTCCGGAGTGTGGTACTGTGTGCTGAGGTGCATATCTAATCCTCTGGAGTGTGGCACTGTGTGCTGAGGTGCCTATCTAATCCTCCAGAGTGTGGCACTGTGTGCTGAGGCACATATCTAACCCTCCGGAGTGTGGTACTGTGTGCTGAGGTGCCTATCTAATCCTCCAGAGTGTGGCACTGTGTGCTGAGGCACATATCTAACCCTCCGGAGTGTGGTACTGTGTGCTGAGGCACATATCTAACCCTCCGGAGTGTGGTACTGTGTGCTGAGGTGCATATCTAATCCTCTGGAGTGTGGCACTGTGTGCTGAGGCACATATATAATCCTCCAGAGTGTGGTACTATGTGTTGAGGCGCCTATCTAATCCTCCAGAGTGTGGTACTGTGTGCAGATGCACGTATCTAATCCTCCGGAGTGTGGTACTATGTTCAGACGCGTGCATCTAATCGAAAATTAGGAAAAAAATTCTATTCTGTGACCCATAAATTCTTATATTTTCATGTACAGGGCTGTGTAAGGTTTTTTTTCTGTTTTTTTTTTTTTTGCATGGCCAGCTGAATCTCTTATAATTTTTCTGTTTGTCGCCATCTAGTGGTTTCAATGGGTATAACTACTATATTCTTTTAGTACTGGATTATCCATAATACTGGTGGAAAGTTTTAGCCAGTCAATAAAATTTGTTCAAGGACCTCTTCACTAATCTGTCAGGTGTCACGACAACCAATGGGAAATTTACACCCTAAATTTGATTCCAATTCATTTTTTTAGAGAAATTCGACAGAAGTGAAACATAATAAATTGAGTCAAAATTGATAAAAAGTGACCGGCCAATTCTTAGATTTCATGTTCAAGCATATTTACTAGTTTAGAAACTCATTTTCATGTGCAACGATTTATCTCCAAAGGACCACGTCTTTGATAAGACCAGGACCACCACCATATTTAGGACACATGACAGATTTTCAGTTCCATTACACTCTATACATACTGGTCATCTTTCTTGACATGATCACAATTTTTCACTGGGTGGTGTCTCAAAATATCTTACTGTACCCCATTAGGGAATTCTGAGATTATAGATGGGGTTCTAACAGCGCCGCACCTCTAATGAGGCAAGGTGAGGCGGACCGGAGGGGGGCAGCAGCTCGGGCGATTTTTTTTTTTTCTTTTTTTTTCTTTGAATCAGCACAGGAGAGCTACCGCTTTCCTTGCGCTGGTTCAGATGTCTACGTATCAGCATAAGCGGCGTCATCATGCTGCCTACGCTGATACGCAGATGTCTGCCGGGAGAAGAGGATGCGGCAGCAAGAAGCATCAGCATCGAGGTCGGTAAGTATAATAACTTTTTTTTTTTGTTTTATAATAGGCCGCTACCTGCTGGAGTATTATTATTATTGTTATTATTATTATTATTATTATTCCTGTTTATTTCTATAGCACCATTAATTTCATGGTGCTTTACATTTGGGGGTTACATACAATACACAGAATATACAGGTAGATATCATACTAACAGTGATGGACTGGCACAGTGGGGTAGAGGGCCCTGCCCGCGAGGGCTTACAATCTATGAGGGAAGGGGGTAGAGACAGAAGGAGAGGGGGAGACTGTACAGATGGGGGTGCGGTGATAGTGTTATTGGAGGTTGTAGGCCTTCCTGAATAGGTGAGTCTTCAGGGCCTTCTTGAAGCCTGTGATTGTGGGGGTCAGTCTTATGTGTCGTGGTAAGGAGTTCCAGAGTATGGGGGATGCACGGGAGAAATCTTGGAGACGGTTGTGTGAGGAGCGGATGAGAGCAGAGCGGAGTAGGAGGTCATTGGAGGATCTGAGGTTACGTGTGGGCAGGTAGCGGGAGATGAGGTCAGAGATATATGGAGGGGACAGGTTGTGGATGGCTTTGTATGTTAGCGTTAGTAGCTTGAACTCAATTCGCTCTGGCTATAGGTAGCCAGTGGAGGGATTGGCAGAGGGGAGCAGCCGATGAGGATTGGAGGGTGAGGTGAATTAAGCGGGCAGTTCAGTTTAACCCTGCTGTTCTGTTCGGGTCAATATGACCCGAAATGATTTTTGAGACCCTGCAGATTTTTTTAAATGAGGATTTGAAACTAGTGGTTCCTTGACTTTTCCTCATTTGTGGAGCTCTACAGTTTTTTTTTGTTTTTGTTTTGTTTTTTTGTTTACTTTTTGCCACACGCTGATTGTTACACTTGTACTGTTCGGGTCAATATGACCCGATAGCATTTTATACTGTTCTACAGGTCTCTGATTATTTCTGACTGCAAAAGTTATGTTTTTTTATGTGTTCTTCATCTCCAAATGGTGGTGGTTTCACTGTTCTTATCAGTAAGCAAGTAATTATCTAGTCTGTTTGTGAGAGAGGAGACTGGTTGTCTATCATTCAAAGGGTATAAGTTTGTGGAATTGCGAAACCGGTCGCCACATATTTAGAGCTACAATGTGTCTTGAAAGGTTTCATGACATTTCGAGAGTACTGCGGTTTGATTCTAAAACAGATAGAATGGAAAGAAGAGCTAATGATAAACTAGCCCCTATTAGAAATGTTTGGAATCAATGGGTAGAGATTCTACCAAAATCGTATAACAGTGGTGAAAATGTAACTGCTGATGAGCAACTGGTGGCATTCCGAGGTAGGTGCCCATTCAGACAATATATAGCAAGTAAGCCAGCAAAATATGGCCTCAAGATCTGGACACTTTGCGACAGCAAAAGCTCATATGCTCTAAATGTTCAAGTGTATACAGGAAAAGCCTCTGATGAAAGACCTGAAAAAAATCAGGGTATGCATGTTGTTCTAGATTTGACTCATGGACTAAAAGGACAAAATGTCACATGTGACAACTTTTTTTACATCCTATCAACTAGGCCAGATGTTGAAGAAAAAACAACTTACCATGCTGGGTGCTATGAGAAAAAACAAACCTGAACTACCGCAAGGTATCCTTAGCAAGAGAGAGGTGTACAGTTCAACTTTTTATTTTTCTGGAAATACAACTGTTGTTTCTTATGTTCCGAAAAAAACACAAACAGGTAATTCTCATGAGCACAATGCACCATGACAATGCCGTAAGTGATAGAGAAGACAGAAAGCCGGACATTATTTTGGACTATAATGCCACAAAGGGAGCAGATGATACTTTAGAGCAAGTAATATCAACATATACATGCAAACGCAAAACCAATCGGTGGCCAATGATTTAATTTTTTTATAACATACTGGACGTTTCTGCATACAATGCATTTGTCTTATGGAGAGAAATCGACCCCGATTGGAACCGGAATAAGCTGCATAAAAGAAGATTATTTCTTGAGGAATTGGGAAAATCCCTGGTGAGGCCATATATTGAGAGCAGAAAAGTGACCCCCAAAAGTGAGGGAGCAGCAGCCATTGTAAAAAGTGTCCAGCATGCTCAAGAAAGAGACTCCACATCCACGGCCTCCACCAGCACAGCCACCAGCAAAAATAGGAAGAGATGGAGCTTCTGTCCATCTTCCTGTGACAATAAGACTAATCTGACGTGCTGGATGTTCAAAATATCTGTGGAAAGGACATGTGTCTTATTATTGTGCTCAGTGTAAAAATGTATGAACATGTTCAGTTTTTTCTTTTTTCTTTCTAAAATGGTTGAAGTTTTTATGATTTTTCATTTGTTGATTTATAAAATTTGTTTTCAAAAAGATAAATGTCATGTTTTAGTAATAGTAATGTAAAGCTTCTTTATTATTTGTGTGCAGAATGTCAACAATCGAAGATCATTGCAAAAAGCCTGTGTAACCTTTTTATGAAAAAAAAATTAAAAAAATTAAGTTTGAATTTAAATTTTTCTTTTGTTTATGATCAAACATGTTCACATACAGTATTTCAATGAAAAAAATATTCAAATAAAACAATTAGAGTAGCTAAAAATCAAGAAATAATAGGTCGGGTCATATTGACCCGGGAACAGTACAAGTGTATAGCAAATGCGAACAGAACAGCAGGGTTAAGGTGGACTGGAGGGGGGCGAGGGTGTTAGCCGGGAGTCCATGCAAAAGGGTGTTCCAGTAGTCTAGGCGGGAGATTATGAGGGCCTGGACGAGCATCTTTGTGGTTTCAAGGGTGAGGAAGGAGCGGATTCCATGGATGTTCTTGAGTTGGAGGCAACAGGAAGTGTTGAGGGTTTGAATATGTGACTTTAAGGATAGGTCAGATTCCAGGGTTACCCCAAGGCATCGGGCCTGTGGGACAGGGGTAATTGTGGTTCCACTAACTTTGATAGATAGGTCAGGTGGAGGGGCCATACAGGATGGGCTGAAGATGATAAACTATGTTTTATCCATGTTAAGTTTGAGAAAGCGGGAGGAGAGGAAGGAGGCTACGGCCGCTAAACAATCTGGAATTCTGGCCAGCAGGGAGGTAATGTCCGGTCCAGAGATGTAGATTTGGGTGTCATCGGCATAGAAATGGTACTGGAAACCATGAGATTCTATGAGTTGGCCCAGGCCAAGGGTGTAGATCAGGGGTAGGGAACCTTTGGCTCTCCAGCTGCTGTGAAACTACAACTCCCAGCATGCTCCATTCACTTCCATGGGAGTTCCCAGAACAGCAGAGCCAGTATGCATGCTGGGAGTTGTAGTTTTGCAACAGCTGGAGAGCCGTACGTTCCCTACCCCTGGTGTAGATGGAGAACAGGAGGGGTCCTAGGACAGAGCCCTGGGGGACACCTATAGAGAGAGGGCGAGGTGAGGAGGTGGTGTGCGAGTGGGAGACGCTGAATGTGCGGTCGGTGAGGTATGAGGAGATCCAGGAATGGGCCAGGTCGGAGATACCAAGGGATGAGAGAATTTCTAACAGGAGGGAGTGGTCAACTGTGTCAAAGGCAGAGGAGAGGTCGAGGAGGAGGATGACAGAGTAATGGCGCTTGGCTTTGGCAGTTAGCAGGTCATTAGTGACTTTTGTTAGGGCAGTTTCAGTGGAGTGCCGGGGTCTGAAGCCTGACTGTAGTCTGTCATAGAGCAGGTTGGACGAGAAATAGGAGGAGAGTTCGGAGTGGACATGCTGCTCAAGCAGTTTTGAGGCGTACGGGAGCAGTGAGATGGGACGATAGTTGGCAGGAGAGGACGGGTCAAGGGACGGTTTCTTAAGTATAGGAGTGACAGTGGCATGTTTGAAGGCAGAGGGGAAGGATCCATTGGTTAGGGATAGGTTGAAGAGATGAGTTAGGGCCGCAGTAATGACTTCAGCGAGTTTGGGGATGAGATGTGACTGGATCGGGTCAATCGCGCAGGAGGTGAGGTGGGATTTGGAGATTAGGGAGGAGAGTTTTTCGTCAGTTATGGAGGAGAAACAGGTCAGGGATGATGAGCAGTGAGCAGATGGGTTGAGGGTTTGTTGGGGGTGTAGGGTGAGACTGTCTCTGATGGTGTCGATTTTAGTTTTGAAGTAAATGGCAAAGTCATCAGCTGAGATAAGTGATGTCGGAGGAGGCAGGAGGATGGAGGAGGGAATTGAAGGTGGTGAACAGCTGTTTGGGATTGCGAGAGAGTGCCGATATGAGTGTGGTGAAGTACACCTGCTTTGCAGAGGGAGTATCCCCAGCAGGTAGCGGCCTATTTACCAACCTCCCCAGACCTGTTCACTGCCGCTCCCGCTTCCCCTTGTACTATAGGCCACGGTGGCCGGCAGTGAGTAGGCCCAGGCCACGATCCCACTGCCACTATTATTATACTCGGGGGTCTTTTCAGACCCCCGTGCATAATAATCGGAGCCCCAGGGGAGATGAGGGAACATAATAAACAGTGTTACTCACCTCTCTGGGATCCGATGTTACTCCTAGCAGGCTTCGAGCACATATGGTAATGCCCAGACTTCACATGGTCTGGGATATTACCATATAGGCCCAAAGCCTGTGATAGCAGTAACAGCCTGTTGCCCTACAGGCCCAAACCCTGTGCTAGCAGTAACAGTCTATTACTACTGGTACAGGCTCCGGGCCTATATGGTACTGTTAGCACAGGCTTTGGGCCTATATGTTAATATCCCACACCACGTGACGTCTGGACATTACCGTATAGGCCCGAAGCCTGCTAGGATTAACATCGGATTCCAGAGAGGTGAGTAACACTGTTTATTATGTTCCCTCATCTCCCCTTGGACTCCGATTATTATACTCGGGGGGGTCTTTCCAGACCCCCGAGTATAATAATAGTTCATTGGTGTGCCACTGTGGGGCATAATAGAGCTTGAAGGGTCCACTATGGCCCCTGTAACCTCTATTATGCCCCACAGTGGCCGCCCCTGCAACTTCTATTTTGCCCCACAGTCTATTGTGCCACTGTGGGGCATAATATAGGCTGCAGGGGCCGCTGTGGGATATATAGGGGTTGGGTGCATGGAGAAGTGAGGAGTCAATGATGTCTGTGTTTCAAACTTTACAGAGTCAAGCTTGAAGACGTGGTCATGGTGGTCCAAAGGGAAGAGATGGGAAATGTGGGAAGACGTCTCCTGTGAGTATTACTGCACAAAATATTACTGCATTGTATTTATTGTAATGTTACCGCTAGCACCCCTGCTGTCTGAGGCGGACGATCAAAAGATGAACAACAAGCAACACCCCCCCCCTCCCTGACTCAATACGGGGTGAGGGGCATCTTTTGATCATCCGCCCCAGGCAGCAGAGAGGCTAGGTTCACCATCTTTGTTATCTTGTCTGGTCCTTGAAAAACAGAAAAATAGATTAAAAAAAGAACTCAAGCACCATGGAGAAGGTCCAAGATCATCTTATTCCTCCATATTCGATTGTCCATGGTCATTAATCCTGATTTTAGGCAGTCCGGTGCATTACTAAATACTTCCAGAATTTTGTTAGAAGCTGACTAGAGGACTATATGACCATGAACCTTACCAGCATTATGTCGTATACAGTTGCCTTAGGGGGGCGTTCACACTACCGCCACTGTCCACCCCATGGTTTCCGTCTTAAACCCCGGGGAAACTGGACAGGGGGCGGCTTGCTGGTGGTCAGTTTTTCGCATTATGCAAATGAAGGCATTGCCGATTACCTATTTGGAGCAATGACATCACCCTCATTGCTCCAAATAACTCATTTGGGTTGATCTGTTGGGTTCTGGTGATAGACTCTCTTTAAAGGTAGGCAATTGTGAGCACTTAGGTAGAAATAAATCAGAACCACAGGACATAGGCAGAACTTTAGCAGATTTTATTGGATGGTACAGAAAAATATTATATGGTGAAGATAAAACATAAATGATAGAACAAGATAATATATAAAATAGCATCAATACAATAAAAATGGAAAATATGTGTTTATTTATTAACAATTGGTAGCTATAAATCTCTTGATCGTTATGATCGCCTCAATGAGAGGTCTGTTTGTCGCCATCTATTGGTCACAATGGGTATAACTTCTATAATCTTTGTTGTTTTTGTGCTGAATTCATATCACATTATACATAATACTGATGGAATGTGTTAGCTGGTCAATATCATCTCCTGTTATTCTTGGTCTTCTGAAGGATTTCCTGCAAGGAGAAGGGTTGTGAATATGGACAAAAGGAATATCCCTTTTATTTCTAAAGATTACAATATTTTTATGTTAAAGGAACATTTGTCATGAAAGCGTTAAAAATGGTCACCCCTATGGTTACTGTTGTGTTACTGGTGATTGTCCTCCCGTTTTAACCCGCAGACAGGACCAGGTTTTATATAACATGGCTCCTGTCCACTGGCATTCAAATAAATGGGACAAGGTGCAATACCATTCACTGCCTATGAGTGGTGCTGTTTCCTTAAAACTAACACATCCTTTATTTCTAATTTCAAACAATACATTTTATTAAGTATAGTTTTATATTGTGCTGTGTATGCCAATTTTATAGTTTTTACCTGATTAAAAGTAGCTTGTAAGGCGAACGACTACAATGAGGGTCAGCAAGGCCATCGTATTCAGAGCAAATATTACCCACATAGAACTGATAGACACGTCCTCTACAAAAAATAATGGAATTGTATGCAAATACACAGTATAATGCAAATACACAGTATAATGCTCCCCAATAACCGCTACACAGTATAATGCTCCCCAGTAGCCCCCTTTCAGTATAATGCTCCCCAATAACCACTACACAATATAATGCTCCCCAGTGGTCCCCTCACAGTATAATGCTTCCATGGCCCCTATATAGTATAATGCTACCCAAGAGAGCACACACAGTATAATGCTCCCTAGTGTCCCCTACGTAGTATAATGCGACCCAACAGCCCCACACAGTATAATGCTCCCCACTGACCTCTACACAATATAATGCTCCCCAGTGGCCCTCACAGTATAATGCTCCCCAGTGGCCCTTTCAGTATGATGCTTCCCAGTAGCCCCCACACAGTATGATGATCCCCAGTGTCCCCCAAACACATTATAATGCTCCCCAGTGGCCCACACACAGTATAATTCTCCTCAGTGCCTACACATACAGTGTAATGCTCCCCCATGGCCCACAAAAGTACAATTCTAATGCAAATGCCCCTCTCCATCCTCAAGACTTCTCACAGTATAATGCTGCCTAGTGGTCCCGACACAGTATAATGCTTCCTAGTGGCCCACACACAACATAATTCTCCCCAGTGCCTACACACACAGTATAATGCTCTCCCATGGCCCCTTACAGTATAATACTAATGTAAATGCACCCAGTGGCCCCTCACAGTATATTGCTCCGTAGTGGCCCACACACAGTATAATACTCCCCAGTGGCCAATAGTATATATAATGCTTCCCAATGGCCATACACACCGACTTTTCTGTAGTTACTACCTGTGATATTGTCCAGCTGTGTATTTTCTCTGGCAGGGACGTTCCCTCTTCTTTAGTATTTACTGTGACACTGACATCAGTATATAAGGGAGCATCAAGGTGTTGGTCCACTGGGACACTAGTATCAGCCTAGGCCCAACGGCATGTAAATATATATCACAAGACCGACATGTACATACATTACATGACCCCAATCATTAGATCTGTGGATGGACTCCTGATACAGGTACCATCAAGTATTGCCCTAATGGTAGCCCTGGTCACCGGAACAAGATCTGTGCAGACATTGAAGAAGCCGGGAATAATTACTGCTGAATTGTACTCTGAAGTTACCTTTTCTTCCTTCCATCCACATTCTTATTAGCAGTGCAGTCAGGAGCAGACTACCAAGGAGATAATAAAGGTAACGGTGATAAGAGGAACCTGCAAGAACAAGGAGAACATTACCTATATCCGGTGCTCTACATACAGAAGTCATATAGAAACAATCCATAGAGTTAGATAGTATCCAGTGTCAGACTTGTTGGATCCACCATAGGAAATGTTTTGGGGCCCACCCTATAACTACATGGAGAACATCTCCAAGTGCACAGACCTCTAATGCATGCTTAATACCAATGACCTATCCATAGGACAGGTTTTGGGTTCTTGCCTGGTCAACCTTTGGCAGCTCAACCATTTACAAAGGCAATAGCAGACATAGCCTGTGGATAAGAAAGGCACAACTTATTGGGACCAAAAAAAACCCCATACTTTTTCCCATCATCTTATACAAACTCTATTGTCCTGTACAGTTAATACCGTTTTTATCCTTTAGGACATGGCAGGTGTTTCGTATATCAATGGAGACATTCTTCTGGTCGGCCGGGTTGTGGACTATACACAGTAATTCCATGTCCTGGTGGTCCGGTGGTACTGAGATCTGGATGGAGCTCCCATTACTATATAGCTGATACTCACGGTCCCGATATCTGTATTTCCATGTATAGGAGAAATCTGGTGCATTGGATGGGACAGAACAATGGAGAGTGACATTACATCGGTATTTGGCGCTTTCATTCACTGTGGCCCATATGGTTGGAAAAGGAACGGGTTCTGTAATAAAAACAATGAGATCACAGTTATCCCCGTGTGCACACTTATATAAAGAATGTTGTCCGTCACTGAGTAGGACCGCCCACTGGACTCCTCAGCCCTAAAATTGAGTTTTAGTTCAATGAATTACAAATCTTTTCCAACGTGACCAATCCCTGCCTCGCAGAACTAAGAGGGCTTGGTCCAAGGCAGGACCACCGATGGGACCCCAGGACAGAAACAGGCAAGGGCTCTAAAATATATTCATGGCATGTGGGTGACATTTCGGGAGTTTGTGGCAAATGATAGTTCCATATAGATGTGTAGTGGGCATTGGGTGCGATCTCATGAATTAGATGACTCTTCCACCTGAACAATATCCCGTGTTGCATGGGTTACACGGGGCAGGACTTGCTTCCAAGTTAAAGGGGTTGTTCATCCCCAAATAATTTTTATTCATACAGGATAGGTCATCAGCATGAAAAAATGGTTTGTGACTGGACAACCCATTTAAGAGCCTGTTCCTTTGCCTTGAGGGAATGGGTTGGCTTGGAGGACAACTTGGAGAGTGACCAAGTTGGAAACTTGCTGAACAGCTTAAGAAGGGACGTCTTCTCTTAGCCAAAGAAGTCTGTCCATATTCATGATTAAGAAGATAGGTTCTCTGGTGGTGAGCAATGCTTCCACTACAACAGCAGAAGAGTGCTGTTCATGGCCACAAACTCCTAGGCCTAACCGGAAACTGAGTTTAACACCTGCCATCTTGGTCACTTGTTTGGCACTGATGTGCTACATCCTTTAAACACCTAACTCAGTAAAGAGGACTTTAGTGAGATTACGTCCTTTATCACCGGTTGGTGACTTCAGATAGCCGATAGGAAGGAGACAGGTCAAGGAGAACAACATGAAGGCCGCAAGAAAGTTCAGTTTTGGCTGCTTGGAGCAGCCATATTGCTACCATCCCGATACTTGTGACATTCGTTGCTCCTTTTTTCTACAGTTCAGCAGTTTTGGTCTATTCCTCCATAACAGAGGGGACACTGGTGGGAGAACCTACCGTACACAGTGAGGGAGTATTTTACTTCATGGACTTCACCATCTGTGAGGGTCATTGATGCCGTGTAGACTCCTGTGTCCGCTTTCTTCAGGTGTTTAATACGTAACTTTGTCCCATCATTAGATACCTCCAGGCGGTTAGTAAATTGAGGATTGTAGATTGATACTTCGTCTTTATGATACATGACCATTTTGGTTGTTTTATTTTGAGTTATAAAATTCCAGGCAACTTCTACAACAGGAAGTGACAAATCCGGATGATAGAACTCTACTGAGTGGTTTAGAAGACCGACCACCGACCGAGCTCCAGCGTGTCCACCTTTAAAACACAATAACTGCAGAATCAGAAATGATGAAACCTAAAGAAAACCAGAGATACAGTGAATGTTGATGTTGGATATCAAAGGGGATTTGTAAGTTACTAAACCCATTTGCCTAATTCCCTGTGGAAGATATTCGGTTCTATCACAAACTATGCCTATTATTTATTAACCCGACCCGGTGGATCATCCACAATTTTCATTGAAATTTTGGATGGTTGTCCCAAAGATGCCAGAGGTTAACCTATTAGAGGATTACTAGAAGGGATCCTTTCTTTAGGATTCTCCTATTGGACTGTCTTACTCTTGAGGACCTGTTTGGCCCTGCATTACACAGCTAACCATTGATAAAAAAGAGGCACTGTGTAATGGTCCATTTCCCCTGCGGTGGCGCTACAGGGAAAATGAACCCTTACTGGATGATATCTCCACTGGGAGACCTAGCAGGGGAACACTTCATGATGACTTTCATATCAAGAGACCTTTGTACAAAAGTAGAGGTGGTCCAGCGCCGCACCTCCCATGAGGCGACCTGAAGCGAGCCAGGGCCCCAGGGAGGGCGGCATTTTTTCTTACGTAAGCCAGTCCAGGACAAGCTGTCCTGGACTCGCCTAGCACGGAGCGGTGGATTGGGGAGGCCACTGGAGCAGTGCTGCTCCGGCAGCCTCCCCTCACGCTCAGGCAGAGAGCAGGTCTTCTTCATGCCTGCTCTCTGCCAGTGATGGCGCTAAGCCCCACCCTCCTTCACTAAGCCCCACCCCCTCCGCCACTCCCCCTCCTCCCGGGGGGGGGGGCGGCTTTCTGTCTTTCGCTTCGGGCGGCGAAAGGGGAAGGTTCACCCCTGAGGTGGTCCATAGCATAGAATGCCACCCAACATCGGTCTAGTGCATCAAATGCTATATCTGTTGCTACTTTACTACACAGAAACATTTACGAAGCAAGCAGATGACTTGTGTGGTAATGGTCAGCAAAGTCGATATGCGATCTAAGCTGTAGATTTACTGACCTGAAAGCAAGGAGAGGAAAAGCATCAGCGAGATCATCTCAAGGCTCTTCGAGAAGCTTATGTGGTTGATCTTAACAAGCGTGTGGGCTAGACATCATGTATATATCAGGTATCATGTCTGTCGCTGCGCCTTCCTGTACGTCCCCAACCACATCACTTTACACCTTCAAATGTTCTCAGGTATCTTCTAAGATGTCCACTTCTACAGAGTCTACAGTCGTATGAAGACCACGTCTAACTCCGTTGTAAGGATGTTTTTTGAATCTTTGTATTGTAAAAGGCTTTCTACTAATAATCTTCTATAAGATTTATAAATTAGATTGTCTGTGTTTACACCAGCAGAACTTTTGATGGCGACCATAAGCCCATGTTGAGAAGGACTGCATGTCACATGATTACACATGCCGATAGAGGTCTATGGAGAGGGGAGATGTGAGCAAAGGAAGAGAGACTGCAGTGAAAACACAGGTTTGGTGGGATACTGGAGCTATATTACTTTATTCAAATCAGTGCCAGTCAGTACTTCTCTATATATGTCCTGCATGGTCCTGGGACTGTATTTGAGTGAAATACAGTTGGCTATGGAGTCAGTTCTTCTCCACTTGTGGTGTATGACAACTAGTCTCTACCCACCAGCTCAGGAAGAACTGAAAACTATTGATAGAGCCTGCATATGAGAAAGTTGACCGAGCCGTCATTATTCTTGTAGATAACAAGTACCCAGATCAAGATCTGTGGCTGACGTGACAACAGGAACTTTCTATAGTCAGAAATCCAGCCATGATGGCCTTAAGGCCGGGTTCACACGGAGTTACGTGCCGCGAGATTTGGCACGTAGACGCCGCGTGACCCTTTGGTGCCGTACACGCTCCCATTCATTTCAATGGGAGCGGGGAGCGTATGCGCCGCGCTAGTTTGCGGCCGTGAATAAATGCACGGCCGCAAACTAGCGCGGCGCATACGCTCCCCGCTCCCATTGAAATGAATGGGAGCGTGTACGGCACGCAAAGGGTCACGCGGCGTCTACGTGCCAAATCTCGCGGCACGTAACTCCGTGTGAACCCGGCCTAAGATGGTCAGGTTATCGTCTCATACATGTATGTCCTTATAAGTAAGGACATAATGGCTGGGATTCTGACCATAGAAAGTTCCTACATATATTTCACGATCGCAATCAGAATTCCGAACACGATCTTTTTAGGTGGGATCGAGATCGGTGATTATTTCCCACAATGCTTTGCTACTGGCCAAGCATTGTGGGAAAAAGTTAACAATGTTAGCCTTCACACTAAGTATGCGCTCCGCTCATTCTCATGCTCAGTGTGAAGGCTCCGCTGCGGTTCCATAAGAATGAATGGAAGCAGCCGGCACACAGCCTTAACCCCCTGCGCGTCGGCTGCATCCATTCATTCTAATGGGAGACTAGCTAACATCTCTAGTAGCTACTTACTTGCAGAGATGGCTGGTCCGGTGCCCGGTGTTCCCGTTCTTCTTCGCCTCGCTGCCCCCACCTCCCAGGTTAGTGTTAAAGAGCTAGGAAGAAGGCGGGACTTGTGGCTTAGGAGAGCGTGGGCAGGTACAGGGCGGGGAGACATGATGTCTCCCCTTCCAGTACCCGCCCACACTCTCCTAACCCGCCGACACTCTCCTAACCTGGGAGGCAGGGGGCAGCGAGGCGAAGAAGAACAAGAACACCGGGCACCAGACCAGCCATCTCTGCAGGTAAGTGGACACCAAGGGGGACTAAGTAACCAGAGGATTAAAAAAAAAATCACTACACAGCGTGGCTTCTAACAATTAAAGCGTTCAATTGTTAGATTCCATGCCATATAGGGAATAGGTAAGTATGGAAGAATCATCCAGCAACGAAACCAAGATCTGAAATCTGTTCCTTCTTTATTTCATGTTCGCATTTAAAGTATAACAAAAATAAATAAAACACGCAGTCTACAAGGAAAAGAAAGCTTGCATCAGACTGACGCGTTTCGGATATCTCTATCCTTTCTCAGACTTTGAACTATTATTATACTTGGGGGTTTCTTTTCAGACCCCTGAGTATAATAATCGCAGCCCCAGGGGTAGTGAGGGAGCATAATAAACAGTGTTACTCACCTCTCCGGGATCCAATATTAATCCTAGCAGGCTTTGGGCCTATATGGTAATGTCCCAGACGTCACAAACCTCTAATGATTTACTTTGTTTCTGGTTCCTGGGAGCAATGAGTATTCTACACTATGTTATATTGACAGGTTCCTAGAAGTCCTAAGAGTGTCCTACACTATGTTTTATAGATAGGTTCCTAGGAGCCCTGACAGTATTCCCCTGTTCTCCATCTACACCATTGGCCTGGGCCAACTCATAGAATCTCATGGTTTGCAGTACTATTGCTATGCCGCTGACAACCAAATCTACATCTCTGGACCAGACATTACCTCCCTGCTGGCCAGAATTCCAGTTTGTTTAGCAAAGTTAATGGAACCACAATTACCCCTGTCCCACAGGCCCGATGCCTTGGGGTAACCTTGGACTCTGACCTATCCTTCAAACTACATATTCAAGCCCTCAACACCTCCTGCCGCCTCCAGCTCAAGAACATCCACCGAATTCGCCCCTTCCTCACCCAGGAAATTACTAAGACGCCCATCCAGGCCCTCATAATCTCCCGCCTAGACTACTGCAACACCCTTCTCCATGGACTCCCAGCAAACACCCTCGCCCCCCTCCAGTCCACCTTAAACTGCGCTGCTCGCTTAATCCACCTCACCCCCCGATCTTCATCGGCTGCTCCCCTCTGCCAGTCCCTCCACTGGTTACCTATAGCCCAGCGAATTGAGTTCAAGCTACTAACGCTAACATACAAAGCCATCCACAACCTGTCCCCTCCATATATCTCTGACCTCATCTCCCGCTACCTGCCCACACGTAACCTCAGATCCTCCAATGACCTCCTACTCCGCTCTGCTCTCATCCGCTCCTCACACAACCGTCTCCCGTGCATCCCCCATACTCTGGAACTCCCTACCAAGACACATAAGACTGACCCCCACAATCACAGGCTTCAAGAAGGCCCTGAAGACTCAGCTATTCAGGAAGGCCTACAACCTCCAATAACACTATCACCGCACTGCCATCTGTACAGTCTCCCCCTCTCCTTCTGTCTCTACCCCCTTCCCCCACAGATTGTAAGCCCTCGGGGGCAGGGCCCTCTACCCCACTGTGCCAGTCGGTCACTGTTAGTATTATATCTACCTGTATATTCTGTGTACTGTATGTAACCCCCAAATGTAAAGCACCATGGAATTAATGGTGCTATATAAATAAATAATAATACTAACAGCTTAAGAAGGGACGTCTTCTCTTAGCCAAAGAAGTCTGTCCATATTTATGATTAAGAAGATAGGATCTCCGCTGATGAGCAATGCTTCCACTGCAACATCAGAAGAGTGCTGTTCATGGCCACAAACTCCTAGGCCTAACCAGAAACTGAGTTTAACACCTGCCATCTTGGTCACTTGTTTGGTACTGATGTGCTACATCCTTTAAACACCTAACTCAGTAAAGAGGACTTTAGTGAGATTACGTCCTTTATCACCGGTTGGTGACTTCAGATAGCCGGTAGGAAGGAGACAGGTGAAGGAGAACAACATGAAGGCCGCAAGAAAGTTCAGTTTTGGCTGCTTGGAGCAGCCATATTGCTACCATCCCAATACTGGTGACATTCGTTGCTCCTTTATTCTACAGTTCGGCAGTTTTGGTCTATTCCTCCTTAACAGAGGGGACACTGGTGGGAGAACCTACCGTACACGGTGAGGGAGTATGTTACTTCATGGACTTCACCATTTGTGAGGGTCATTGATGCCATGTAGTCTCCCGTGTCCTCCTTCTTCAGGTTTTTAATACGTAACTTTGTCCCTTTATTAGATACCTCCAGGCGGTTAGTAAATTGAGGATCGTAGGTAGATAATTGGTCTTTATAATACATGACCACTCTGGTTGTTTTCTTTTGAGTTAGAAAATTCCAGACAACTTCTACAACAGGAAGTGACAAATCCGGATGATAGAACTCTACTGAGTGGTTTAGAAGACCGACCACCGACCGAGCTCCAGCGTGTCCACCTTTAAAACACAATAATTGCAGAATCAGAAATGATGAAACCTAAAGAAAACCAGAGATACAGTGAATTTTGATGTTGGATATCAAAGGGGATTTATAGGTTACTAAACCCATTTGCCTAATTACCTGTGGAAGATATTCGGTTCTATCACAAACTATGCCTACTATTTATTAACCCGACCCAATGGATCATCCCCAATTTTCATTACAATTTTGGATGGTTGTCCCAAAGATGCCAGAGGTTAACCTATTAGAGGATTACTAGAAGGGATCCTTTCTTTAAGATTCTCCTATTGGACTGTCTTACTCTTGAGGACCTGTTTGGTCCTGCATTACACAGCTAACCATTGATAAAAAAGAGGCACTGTGTAATGGTCCATTACCCCTGCAGTGGCACTACAGGGAAAATGAACCCTTACCAGCTGATATCTCCACTGGGAGACGTAGCAGGGGAAAACTTCATGATGACTTTGATATCAAGATATTTGATATTGCGGTCCATAGCGTAGAATGCCACCCAACATCGGTCTAGTGCAGGGGTCCTCAAACTGCGGCCCGCGGGCCACATGCGGCCCGCCAAGCACTTCTGTCTGGTCCCGCCGACAATGCTGGCAGGCGTGCATTTATAATGAA
Organism: Leptodactylus fuscus; assembly: GCF_031893055.1. Lineage (NCBI taxonomy): Eukaryota > Metazoa > Chordata > Amphibia > Anura > Leptodactylidae > Leptodactylus > Leptodactylus fuscus. The sequence goes on from NC_134271.1 coordinate 141,275,143, forward strand.
GCTCCTGGGGAGCTCGGGCCAGGCCATGGAGCGCACTTCACTTTACCTATTGGAGGGCACCGCTCCCGATGTCTGTGCGACCTGCTCTGCCTCCGGCCCACTGCTTAAAAAGTTTGAGGACCCCTGGTTTAGTGCATCAAATGCTATATCTGTTGCTACTTTACTACACAGAAACAGTTACGATATAAAGCAAGCAGATGACTTGTGTGGTGATGGTAGGCAAAGTCAATATGCGATCTAAGCTGTAGATTTACTGACCTGAAAGCAAGGAGAGGAAAAGCATCAGCGAGATCATCTCAAGGCTCTTCGAGAAGCTCATGTGGTTGATCTTAAGAAGCGTGTGGGCTAGACATCGTGTATATATCAGGTATCATGTCTGTCGCTGCCCCTTCCTGTACGTCCCCAACCACATCACTTTACACCTTCAAATGTTCTCAGGTATTTTCTAAGATGTCCACTTCTACTGAGTCCACAGTCGTATGAAGACCACATCTAACTCTGTTTTAAGGACGTCTTTCAGATCTCTGTATTGTAAAAGGCTTTCTACCAATAATTTTCTGTAAGATTTATAAATTAGATTGTCTGTGGCAACTTTATGATGGCAACTATAGGCCCTGTGCATGGTCTGATCTTAGTCATTTCCCCTGTCCCTCTACTAATGCATGTAGACTGAGCAAAAAGTCGAGATAGTATGAGTGGAGAAACAGATGACTGCTGCCTACAATGGGGGGATTTATCAATTTTATTCCATTTTTATGGCAAAGAGGGATGATACTGTGGTGCTTTCTTGTGCCAAACATGTGATACAATCCCGTTCTGCACCTTGCTCGCCACCTTGTATGTATGTGGGTGGAGCGGGGTGGGCCAGTATAAGGATGCCACATCCTGACATACTTATTATAACTCACGCCAGGTTTTTTGGTATGAGTTATAGTGGACGTCTATGCCAGTTCCTGACTGGCATAGATTTTCATCGTGCCATTGTGATAATCTACCCCATGTGGTCTACATGGACATATCTTCACAAAATCGTGCGTGAAATACTGAAGAAACCAAAATTTTGCACACAATTGGCACTACATACCATAAAAATTTACTTTACAACAGTATTCTATATACCATAAAAATTAACTGTAACCCACGCACTTTATATTTCCTGAAAGCAGATATCTTGAAGAATATAACAGTCCTAACAGTCATGACCACCTTCTTGCAACTTTGCTGAGTTAAATGGTCACTTACTTTTCAATAAAATTTGCATAAATGAATAATACATGTGATTATACTATACTGTATAACATATCAAAGAAGAATGCTACTTTCTGCTCCCTCCCTCTGCTAAATTGACTTTCACTCTGTAAATTCTGCTATATCCATGTTGAGAAGGACTGCATGTCACATGATTACACATGTCGATAGAAGTCTATGGAGAGGGGAGATGTGAGCAAAGGAAGAGAGACTGCAGTGAAAACACAGGTTTGGTGGGATACTGGAGCTATATTACTTTATTCAAATCAGTACAAGTCAGTACTTCTCTATATATGTCCTGCATGGTCCTGGGACTGTTTTTGAGTGAAAGAAAGTTGGCTATGGAGTCAGTTCTCCTCCACTTGTGGTGTATGACAACTAGTCTCTACCCACCAGCTCAGGAAGAACTTAAAACTATTGATAGAGTCTGCATATGAGAAAGTTGACCGAGCCGCCATTATTCTCGTAGATCACAAGTACCCAGATCAAGTTCTGTGGCTGATGTGACAACAGGAACTTTCTATGGTCAGAAATCCAGCCATGATGGCCTTAGGATGGTCAGGTTATCTTCTCATACATGTATTACCCCTTCCTGATAACCCAAGCCACAGTAAGTAAGGACATCATGGCTAAGTAAGTAAGGACATCATGGCTGGGCTTCTGACCATAGAAAGTTCCTACATACATGGTCATATCCATTGGTAACTAGAGTTGAGCGATCGTGTTCGGAAAAGATCAGATTCCGATCAGATCAGATCGTCAATTGAGAAAATATCACGACTGCGATCGGAATTCCGAACACAATCTTTTTAGGTGGGATAGAGATCGGTGAATATTTCTTACAATGCTTTGCTACTGGCCAAGCATTGTGGGAAAAGCTAACAATGTTAGCCTTCACACTGAGTATACGCTCCGCTCATTCTGAGCAGAGTGTATACTCAGTGTGAAGGCTCCGCTGCGGTTCCATAGCAATGAATGGAAGCAGCCGGCACACAGCCTTAACCCCCTGCGTGCCGGCTGCGTCCATTCATTCTAATGGGAGACTAGGTAAAATCTCTAGTAGCTACTTACCTGCAGAGATGGCTGGTCCAGTGCCCGGTGTTCTCGTTCTTCTTCGCCTCGCTGCCCCCGCCTCCTAGGTTAGTGTTAAAGAGCTAGGAAGATGGCGGGGCTTGTGGCTTAGGAGAGTGTGGGCAGGTACAGGGCGGGGAGACGTGATGTCTCCCCTCCCAGTACCCGCCCCCACTCTCCTAAACCGCACACACTCTCCTAACCTGGGAGGCAGGGGGCAGCGAGGCGAAGAAGAATGAGAACACCGGGCACCGGACCAGCCATCTTTGCAGGTAGGTGGACACCAGGGGGGACTAAGTAGCCAGAGGATTAAAAAAAAATCCTCTGGCTACTTAGTGATTTAAAAAATCACTACACAGCGTGGATTCTAACAATTAAAGCGTTCAATTGTTAGATGCCATGCTGTGTAGTGAATAGGATTGATTTTAAAATCCGATCTCCAATTAGTAAAAAAATCCCATTGACTTGCATTGGGATCGGAATTGGGATCGAGATCGGGTTCGAATAAAAAATGTTTGGAAATTGGATTTCAAAATCGATCCTGAAAAGTCAAGATCGGCTCAACCCTAGTGGTAACCCATCTAAAAAACAGATGTCACCACAAGGATGGTTGGAAAAAAACTCAAACTCTGCAAAAAACTTTGCAAAATGTTTAACTTTTAATTCTCTACAAATTAGAATCTGATTTTTTCCATGTCTCATTGTTTTGAGTAGGAATTGGTGGTGGAAGGTGATTTTTTTTCACAGATTTTTTTGTGCTGAAAAGGAATTAATGGGGGGGGGGGGATCTTGGAAAATTTCATTCATCAAAACAGAAGAAAAAAACCTTGTCAGGACTGGTACAGTTGTGTAATGTGATGTAGCCTTGCCAACATGGAAACTACCAGATCCTCTTTATTACTGGAACCAAGACTCTACTTTTCTTGGTTACAGAATTAAAATATATTCATAAAGTAATTTACAAAATTTATCAAGGACACAAATACTGCCAGAAAATGAAAAGTTGGCCGAAAGTTTAGTTATGCTTTGATGTCTCTGGCGCCAAGATAGTGAGCTTCCGGCACTTCATGTCATCATCATATTTATCTTTCTTATCTTATTTTATGGCTCCTTTAAGAGGACTATAAATTTCACATAAATTTTTGTTTTACAACAGTTGTAAAGTGATAATCTAGAGCCGGTGGTGAACCCAGCCTCTCTGCTGCCTGAGGCGGACGATCAAAAGACCCCCCCCCCCCCAGTATTGAGTCTGGGGCGGAGGGAAGGGGGGTGTTGTCCATCTTTTGATCGTCCGCCTCAGACAGCGGGGGGTTTGGGGATGTTAGCGGTAACATTACAATAAATACAATGCAGCAATATTTTGTATAGTAATACTCACAGGAGACGTCTTCCCACATTTCCCATCTCACCTCTCTGGGATCCAATATTAATCCTAGCAGGCTTCGGGCCTATATGGTAATGTCCCTGATGTCACAAACCTCTAATGATTTACTTTGTTTCTGGTTCCCGGGAGCAATGAGTGTTCTACACTATGTTTTATAGATAGGCACCTAGGAGCCCTGACAGTGTTCTACACTATGTTTTATAGATAAGTTCCTAGGAGCCCTGACAGTGTTCTACACTATGTTTTATAGATAGGTTCCTAGGAGCCCTGACAGTGTTCTACACTATGTTTTATACATAGGTTCCTAGGAGCCCTGACAGTGTTCTACAATATGTTTTATAGATAGGTTCCTAGGAGCCCTGACAGTGTTCTACACTATGTTTTATACATAGGTTCCTAGGAGTCCTGACAGTGTTCTACACTATGTTTTATAGATAGGTTCCTAGAAGCCCTAAGGGTCCATTCACACGGAGTGACGTGCCGCGTGACCTGGCACATATATGGCGTGTGAGATTTTATACGCGGCGTATACGATCCAGGCTCCCATTGAAATGGGAGCTTTTACGTCGCTCAAAATCTCACACGCCGTATACGTGCCAGGTCACGCGGCACGTTACTCCGTGTGAATGGACCCTAAGAGTATTCTACACTATGTTTTATAGATAGGTTCCTAGGAGCCCTGACAGTGTTATACACTATGTATTATAGATAGGTTCCTAGGAGCCCTGACAGTGTTATACACTATGTTTTATAGATAGATTCCTAGGGTCCCTGACAGTGTTATACACTATGTTTTATAGATAGGTTCCTAGGAGCCCTGACAGTGTTCTACACTATGTTTTATAGATAGGTTCCTAGGAGCCCTGACAGTGTTATACACTATGTTTTATAGATAGATTCCTAGGAGCCCTGACAGTGTTCTACACTATGTTTTATAGATAGGTTCCTAGGAGCCCTGACAGTGTTATACACTATGTTTTATAGATAGGTTCCTAGGAGCCCTGACAGTGTTATACACTATGTTTTATAGATAGATTCCTAGGAGCCCTGACAGTGTTCTACACTATGTTTTATAGATAGGTTCCTAGGAGCCCTGACAGTGTTCTACACTATGTTTTATAGATAGGTTCCTAGGAGCCCTGACAGTATTCTACACTATGTTATATAGATAGGTTCCTAGGAGTCCTAAGAGTAGTCTACACTATGTTTTATAGATAGGTTCCTAGGAGCCCTGATAGTCTTCTACACTATGTTTTATAGATAGGTTCCTAGGAGTCCTGACAGTGTTCTACAAGCCAATTGAAAGTGTGGTTCATACCAAATTTGTTGAACCTGGAACATATTAGAGACCCGAGCCACCTGATCCCAAAATGAGTTTTGAGAGGTTTGCTGATCTTTAGTAATAATGAGCCCTATTAGAATAGATGCAGCCTTCACATAATCCACTAGAGGCCGCTAGGAGCCTGGTTCACAATATTTCCTACTTCAGTATTTTTGGATCATAGTTACTGAATTACATTTAGAGGTATTTTATAAGTTTTTGCACTTTTATAGACAAATACATCAAGTTTATGTAAAAACTCAATATTTGGGAGTGTTGACTTCAAGACTTAGCATGTTACATATCTGCTTTTGGTTCAAAACCTAACTGGTGACACCCCATTCCTGTCTAGTCAGTGTTTGGGGAGAAGAAGAGCTCGGATACTCTGTAACGATCCATAAAGCTGTAAGAGCTGGACACCATAATTGTTATAGACACATTGTATCCTCCAGTGCTGATGTTCTGTGGACTCCGCTGCAGCAATAACATGTCATCCTAACACATTGCTGCGGGAGTCAGTCACTGGTCACAGAGGTGAGGTCCGTAACATTAATATTCACCACTGAAGCTAGGGATTGACTACCCCGGTTCACTATCATGGAATCAGATAATTGCTGGGTTATCAAAGGGTCGGTGTATGAAGGGGCGCCGCTTATCCCTACTTGTAAACTGCTATCAATTGCATTATATTACTGCTGTCTCTTGGTACAGCCTGTAAGTCTGTCGCACAGAGGGACAGAAATAGACCACCTTGTGAATGTGCAGACAATGGGCCCGTCAGTCACTCAGAAGTGAAGAGAGCAGTCATGGATTATCCAAGGGACCATATCAGTGGCATAACTAGGAATGGCGGGGCCCCGTGGCGAACTTTTGACATGCTTATTATGCCCCATAGTGGCCCCTGCACACAGTATTATGTCCCATAGTGGCCCCTGCACACAGTATTATGTCCCATAGTGGCCCCTGCACACAGTATTATGTCCCATAGTGGCCCCTGCACACAGTATTATCCCCCATAGTGGCCCCTGCACACAGTATTATGTCCCATAGTGGCCCCTGCACACAGTATTATGTCCCATAGTGGCCCCTGCACACAGTATTATCCCCCATAGTGGCCCCTGCACACAGTATTTTGTCCTATAGTGGCCCCAGTACACAGTATTATCCCCCACAGTGGCCCCTGCACACAGTATTATGTCCCATAGTGGCCCCTGCACACAGTATTATGTCCCATAGTGGCCCCTGCACACAGTATTATGCCCCATAGTGGCCCCTGCACACAGTATTATGTCCCATAGTGGCCCCTGCACACAGTATTATGTCCCATAGTGGCCCCTGCACACAGTATTATGTCCCATAGTGGCCCCTGCACACAGTATTATGTCCCATAGTGGCCCCTGCACACAGTATTATACCCCATAGTGGCCCCTGCACACAGTATTATGTCCCATAGTGGCCCCTGCACACAGTATTATCCCCCATAGTGGTCCCTGCACACAGTATTATGTCCCATAGTGGCCCCTGCACACAGTATTTTGTCCTATAGTGGCCCCAGTACACAGTATTATCCCCCACAGTGGCCCCTGCACACAGTATTATGTCCCATAGTGGCCCCTGCACACAGTATTATGCCCCATAGTGGCCCCTGCACACAGTATTATGTCCCATAGTGGCCCCTGCACACAGTATTATGTCCCATAGTGACCCCTGCACACAGTATTATGTCACATAGTGACCCCTGCCCCTTTTCAGACCCCAGAGTATAATAATCGGAGACCCAGGGGGAGAAAAACATAAAAAAAACCCCTCTGTTACTCACCTATCTCCCGGCTCCTACACTGCCGGCCTCCGAAGTAGTCCATCTTCAATGACGTCAGATGTCACATGACCCGGGAGGCAGGCCGGGGTCATGACACATCAGACGACTAGGCCGAAGCCTGCCCGGATAGTGGAGAGGTAAGTAACAGTGTTTTTTATGTTTCTTACCTCTCCCGGTCCGCCAATCATTATACTCGGGGATCCAAAAAGACCCCCGAGTATAATGATGACAGCGGTAGCGGCTGTCACCGGGCCCCTAATGTCCCGGGCCCTGTGGCAGCTGCCTCTGCTGCTACGGTGGTAGTTACGCCACTGGACCATATTCTTATGATCATGGGTTATACCCATAGTTGTTCCCTCACCAATAAGCAGGTTGCCCATTATCATGTGAATGGGGAGCAACTTATTCTATCCGGAATACCTCTGTAGTTGATCTCCCTCTCTTTAATCTCTCCTTTCTTCCTTTCCTGCTTCCCCCACCATCCAGTTACTTTTATTTGTATATTCAAAAATAAACTAAAATTTACCAAAATGTAAATTATTGTGATGCTTGTTTTCCATTGGGCAGTAGAAAAACATTTGATGGAAAGCTAACTACAGTCATGGCCAAATATAACTGGATACTGCTGAACAAAGACGAGACTTGATGTTACATGTAAACAACACGTGCCATCTGTAAAATTACCGGGTATTACAGACTTCACTGAGGTCATGTTTATTAGCAATATTACCAGCAGGAACATGCCTATATCTAGTAGAAGGTGCCATAGTCTCTATATACCAGTATCTCTACAGTCTCTTAGCAGTCTCTATGTGGTCTCTTTTCATTCATAGAGAGAGACTTCCCCTTTACCTCCTCCCTCCTCTCTAATTTCACAGTTACAGACCCGCGTGGACTTTATACAATGGTGGCAGCTGCAGAACTTCTCTCCCTGCTCCTCACAATTCTGGTCCCAGGTGAGTAATATGGACTAATATGAAGTAGTAGAGGACTGATTGGTATAGAAAGAGGAGGATGGAGGAGAGAAAGAGAAAGAGAGAGAGAGAGAGAGAAAGAGAGAGAGAGAGAAAGAGAGAGAGAGATAGGAGATAGAGAGAGAGAGAGAGAGAGAGAGAGGGAGAGAGAGAGAGAAAAAGAAAGAAAGAAAGAAAGAAAGAAAGAAAGAGAGAGAGAGAGAGAGAGAGAGAGAGAGAGAGAGAGAGAGAGAGAGAAGTATTTATGAATGTTTTTGGAGGGAACATCATATAATCTGCCATTCTGTCTTTCCTTATTGTACTTTGTTACGACTATCACTGCCTTATGCATTATGTGGTAACTTCTTACAGATTTCCATTACGATTACGGCCATACCATGTTTTTATGGGTTTTGTTATGTTTCACCAATTTTAGTAAATAAATGACCCTTTAAAGAAAAATAACTCAGTAAACCAATATATTAATTAAAAAAAAAAAAAAAAAGACCTGTCCACGGATCGCTGGTCCATATCTAGGCTTCTCAGTAATATCTACTAATGGTCACGTAGGTCTTAGCATACATTGTGATGGAGGTGTATAAGCCCATGGCCACCTCTGTGACTTTTTTACTAAAATGTTGGTTTATTGTGCTGATAACTATACGCTCAGGATGACCTAGACTACAGAGAAGGATAAAATAGGAGAAAGTTGCCAGGAACTGGATGAGGATAGCTCATAGGTGAACCACATACCCAAGGAACACACAGCAACCTGGAGCAATGTGAACAAGAGCCAAGTCAGAGGTAGATTATGGGTACAGAATTTAACAGTAAGCTTGATTCTTGTACTATACTATGCAGTGAGCTTGGTTCCAGTATGATACCTATGTAGTCAGCTTGTTTCAGTTACCATAGTTGGCTTGATTCTGGTATCGTATCCAGTACACTTAGGTGTTTCATCATATCCAGTAAGCTTAATTCATCCTCCATCTTGGTTCTGGGATTATACCTATGGAGTCATCTTGGTTCTGTTATCATAGTTGGCTGGGTTCTTGTATCCTATCCAGTAAAATTAGTTCATCTTCCACCTTGGTTCTGGGATTATACCTATGTAGCAAGCTTGTTTCTATTACTGTAGTTGGCTTGGCACTGGTATCGTATCCAGTAAACATAGTTCATCTTCCACCTTAGTTCTGGGATTACACCTATGTAATTATCTTGGTTGTTAGCATAGTTGGCTTGGTCCTGTTACCATAGTTGGTTTGGTTCTGGTATCGTATCCAGTAAACTTAGTTCATCTTCCACTTTGGTTCTGGGATTATACCTAAGTATTCATCTTTGTTGTTAGCATAGTTGGCTTTTTTGTGTTACCATAGTTGGTTTGGTTCTGGTATCGTATCCAGTAAACTTAGTTTATCTACAACCTTAGTTCTGGGATTATACCTAAGTAGTCATCTTGGTTGTTAGCATAGTTGGCTTGATTCTTGTATCGTAGCCAGAAAGTTAATCTTGGTTCTTGAATATTTGCCATGTCCTGACCCCGTCATATTATACTATACGACATAAGAGATATCATCATTAGAAGGGGAAATTCTCATGAGAAAGTCTGAATAGGGGAACCTGCTTGTCCATTATGATTTAATAGTGTTTGCCTTCCTTTACTTAATTGAGATTAAGAGGTGTATATTATCTCATCGAAGAGGCCGCCATATCAGCATAGGGAGACTTACTTGCCATGGATGCTCTCCTAGGAATTCTGGGAAAACTCTGCCTCTAATGATTCCTATGTAGGTTTTTATAAATCAATGGGTTCACACCAGCGCTTTTACTACGTTCCCCTCTCCACATGAAGAATGCGGCGAGAAAAGTGCTGCAAGCAGTCCATTACACGGGATATGTCACTATTAATCAATCATTTAGCCAAGGTGGTGGAAGTCATAAAAGTTCTCAAAATAGTTGCTTTTGTTCAACCCACCTCCAAAGAAACTAAAATAAAATGTGATCAAGATTTATAGTCTCCCCAAAATAATACCCGATAAAAAGTCAGCTCATTCAACAAAAAACAAGTCCCATACAGCAACATGAATATATTGTTTAAAAAAAATTTAAAAAATTGTGATGAGAAAAAAATTTACTGCAAAAATCATCTGAAATTGCAGGTTTCTCATCTCGTCCAAGAAATAGTTAATAAAAGAACAATTCAATAAGATAGGTGAGATGAACCCCAAAATGGTTCCATTAGAAAATACAAACTAGCTCACAAAAAAACAAGCCCTCTCACAGGTAAATCAGAAAAAACTGAGCTCTGGGAAGGTAGATCATTGAAGTGCAAATAGGCCCAGTCGTTGAGGGGTTAACCTGTATATAGAGACAACACTATTAATTTTTTTTCCACTGGCGTCACTTGTAGCGCTTTTGGTGCACATTAGGTCATGGCTATTAGATTACATTGTCACTGACGGATATTCTCTAGAGATAACAGACATTACAAGCAGTTTATGGTTTTTCCATCTTGTTTGTATGGTAACGGGAATGACATCAATCTGTCGGAGAAGGACGGAGATGTCTGTAGGACGGTCAGACTAGCCAGAGCATAAATCTCTAATTTTCTCATATTGGGTATTACATTGTCCCAACCACAATATACCAGGTAATACATATTAGTCGGTGTATATTTATAGTCTACATCAGGGGGAGTCAAACTCATTTTTGCTGAAGGCCACAACCACTTATGGTTGTCTTCAAATGGCCGTAATTCTGCGATTTTACGAATGTAGCTCTGCCTACTATGTGTAGTTACATTTATTGCCCATTGAAAGCAACCATAAGGCTGATGGTAACATATTGTTAATACCTATAGGTAATAGTGTCCTATTTGTTCTCCCACATAGCTTTGGTGACCCCCCCACAGGTAATAGTTCTCTCCACCCAACCTCAAATTATATCACTTACAGTTTGGGCACACAATTCTGGTGAATTGAATACTTACCTCTTCAAAGTGCTGATGTGACGCCCAGCCGTGCACCACTTCTATTGTCCTCCTGGTTGTGCACCACTTGTATTGTCCTCCTGGGTGTGCACCACTTCTATTTTCCTCCTGGTTGTGCACCTCTTCTATTGTCCTCCTGGTTGTGCACCTCTTCTATTGTACTCCTGGTTGTGCACCACTTCTATTGTCCTCCTGGGTGTGCACCACTTCTATTGTCCTCCTGGGTGTGCACCACTTCTATTGTCCTCCCGATTGTGCACCTCTTCTATTGTACTCCTGGTTGTGCACCACTTCTATTGTCCTCCTGGTTGTGCACCACTTCTATTGTCCTCCTAGTTGTGCACCACTTCTATTGTCCTCCTTGGTGTGCACCACTTCTATTTTCTTCCTGGTTGTGCACCTCTTCTATTGTCCTCCTGGTTGTGCACCATTTCTGTTGTCCTCCTGGTTGTGCACCACTTCTATTGTCCTCCCGATTGTGCACCTCTTCTATTGTACTCCTGGTTGTGCACCACTTCTATTGTCCTCCTGGGTGTGCACCACTTCTATTGTCCTCCTGGGTGTGCACCACTTCTATTGTCCTCCCGAATGTGCACCTCTTCTATTGTACTCCTGGTTGTGCACCACTTCTATTGTCCTCCTGGGGGTGCACCACTTCTATTGTCCTCCCGGTTGTGCACCACTTCTATTGTCCTCCTGGGTGTGCACCACTTCTATTGTCCTCCTGGGTGTGCACCACTTCTATTGTCCTCCTGGGTGTGCACCACTTCTATTGTCCTCCCGATTGTGCGCCTCTTCTATTGTACTCCTGGTTGTGCACCACTTCTATTGTCCTCCTGGGTGTGCACCACTTCTATTGTCCTCCTGGGTGTGCACCACTTCTATTGTCCTCCCGATTGTGCACCACTTCTATTGTACTCCTGGTTGTGCACCACTTCTATTGTCCTCCTGGGGGTGCACCACTTCTATTGTCCTCCCGGTTGTGCACCACTTCTATTGTCCTCCTGGTTGTGCACCTCTTCTATTGTCCTTCTGGTTGTGCACCTATTCTATTGTCCTCCTGGTTGTGCACCACTTCTATTGTCCTCCCGATTGTGCACCACTTCTATTGTCCTCCTGGGTGTGCACCACTTCTATTGTCCTCCCGGTTGTGCACCACTTCTATTGTCCTCCTGGTTGTGCACCTCTTCTATTGTACTCCTGGTTGTGCACCACTTCTATTGTCCTCCTGGGTGTTCACCACTTCTATTGTGCTCCCAGTTATGCACCTCTTCTATTGTCGTCCTGTTTGTGCACCTCTTCTATTGTCCTCCCGGTTGTGCACCTCTTCTATTGTCCTCCTGGTTGTGCACCTCTTCTATTGTCCTCCTAGTTGTGCACCTCTTCTATTGTGCTCCCGGTTGTGCACCTCTTAAATTGTCCTCCCAGTTGTGCACCTCTTCTATTGTCCTCCTGGTTGTGCACCATTTCTGTTGTCCTCCTGGTTGTGCACCATTTCTGTTGTCCTCCTGGTTGTGCACCACTTCTATTGTCCTCCCGATTGTGCACCTCTTCTATTGTACTCCTGGTTGTGCACCACTTCTATTGTCCTCCTGGGTGTTCACCACTTCTATTGTGCTCCCAGTTATGCACCTCTTCTATTGTCGTCCTGTTTGTGCACCTCTTCTATTGTCCTCCCGGTTGTGCACCTCTTCTATTGTCCTCCTGGTTGTGCACCTCTTCTATTGTCCTCCTAGTTGTGCACCTCTTCTATTGTGCTCCCGGTTGTGCATCACTTCTATTTTCTTCCTGGTTGTGCACCTCTTCTATTGTCCTCCTGGTTGTGCACCATTTCTGTTGTCCTCCTGGTTGTGCACCATTTCTGTTGTCCTCCTGGTTGTGCACCACTTCTATTGTCCTCCCGATTGTGCACCTCTTCTATTGTACTCCTGGTTGTGCACCACTTCTATTGTCCTCCTGGGTGTGCACCACTTCTATTGTCCTCCTGGGTGTGCACCACTTCTATTGTCCTCCCGATTGTGCACCACTTCTATTGTACTCCTGGTTGTGCACCACTTCTATTGTCCTCCTGGGGGTGCACCACTTCTATTGTCCTCCCGGTTGTGCACCACTTCTATTGTCCTCCTGGTTGTGCACCTCTTCTATTGTCCTTCTGGTTGTGCACCTATTCTATTGTCCTCCTGGTTGTGCACCACTTCTATTGTCCTCCCGATTGTGCACCACTTCTATTGTCCTCCTGGGTGTGCACCACTTCTATTGTCCTCCCGGTTGTGCACCACTTCTATTGTCCTTCTGGTTGTGCACCTCTTCTATTGTCCTCCTGGGTGTTCACCACTTCTATTGTGCTCCCAGTTATGCACCTCTTCTATTGTCGTACTGTTTGTGCACCTCTTCTATTGTCCTCCCGGTTGTGCACCTCTTCTATTGTCCTCCTGGTTGTGCACCTCTTCTATTGTCCTCCTAGTTGTGCACCTCTTCTATTGTTCTCCCGGTTGTGCACCTCTTAAATTGTCCTCCCAGTTGTGCACCTCTTCTATTGTCCTCCTGGTTGTGCACCATTTCTGTTGTCCTCCTGGTTGTGCACCACTTCTATTGTCCTTCCGATTGTGCACCTCTTCTATTGTACTCCTGGTTGTGCACCACTTCTATTGTCCTCCTGGGTGTTCACCACTTCTATTGTGCTCACAGTTATGCACCTCTTCTATTGTCGTCCTGTTTGTGCACCTCTTCTATTGTCCTCCCGGTTGTGCACCTCTTCTATTGTCCTCCTGGTTGTGCACCTCTTCTATTGTCCTCCTAGTTGTGCACCTCTTCTATTGTGCTCCCGGTTGTGCATCACTTCTATTTTCTTCCTGGTTGTGCACCTCTTCTATTGTACTCCTGGTTGTGCACCACTTCTATTGTCCTCCTGGGTGTGCACCACTTCTATTGTCCTCCTGGGTGTGCACCACTTCTATTGTCCTCCCGATTGTGCACCTCTTCTATTGTCCTCCTGGGTGTTCACCACTTCTATTGTGCTCCCAGTTATGCACCTCTTCTATTGTCGTCCTGTTTGTGCACCTCTTCTATTGTCCTCCCGGTTGTGCACCTCTTCTATTGTCCTCCTGGTTGTGCACCTCTTCTATTGTCCTCCTAGTTGTGCACCTCTTCTATTGTTCTCCCGGTTGTGCACCTCTTAAATTGTCCTCCCAGTTGTGCACCTCTTCTATTGTACTCCTGGTTGTGCACCACTTCTATTGTCCTCCTGGGTGTGCACCACTTCTATTGTCCTCCTGGTTGTGCACCACTTCTATTGTCCTCCTGGGGGTGCACCACTTCTATTGTCCTCCCGGTTGTGCACCACTTCTATTGTCCTCCTGGTTGTGCACCTCTTCTATTGTCCTTCTGGTTGTGCACCTATTCTATTGTCCTCCTGGTTGTGCACCACTTCTATTGTCCTCCCGATTGTGCACCACTTCTATTGTCCTCCTGGGTGTGCACCACTTCTATTGTCCTCCCGGTTGTGCACCACTTCTATTGTCCTCCTGGTTGTGCACCTCTTCTATTGTCCTCCTGGGTGTTCACCACTTCTATTGTGCTCCCAGTTATGCACCTCTTCTATTGTCGTCCTGTTTGTGCACCTCTTCTATTGTCCTCCCGGTTGTGCACCTCTTCTATTGTCCTCCTGGTTGTGCACCTCTTCTATTGTCCTCCTAGTTGTGCACCTCTTCTATTGTTCTCCCGGTTGTGCACCTCTTAAATTGTCCTCCCAGTTGTGCACCTCTTCTATTGTCCTCCTGGTTGTGCACCATTTCTGTTGTCCTCCTGGTTGTGCACCATTTCTGTTGTCCTCCTGGTTGTGCACCACTTCTATTGTCCTTCCGATTGTGCACCTCTTCTATTGTACTCCTGGTTGTGCACCACTTCTATTGTCCTCCTGGGTGTTCACCACTTCTATTGTGCTCCCAGTTATGCACCTCTTCTATTGTCGTCCTGTTTGTGCACCTCTTCTATTGTCCTCCCGGTTGTGCACCTCTTCTATTGTCCTCCTGGTTGTGCACCTCTTCTATTGTCCTCCTAGTTGTGCACCTCTTCTATTGTGCTCCCGGTTGTGCATCACTTCTATTTTCTTCCTGGTTGTGCACCTCTTCTATTGTACTCCTGGTTGTGCACCACTTCTATTGTCCTCCTGGGTGTGCACCACTTCTATTGTCCTCCTGGGTGTGCACCACTTCTATTGTCCTCCCGATTGTGCACCTCTTCTATTGTACTCCTGGTTGTGCACCACTTCTATTGTCCTCCTGGGGGTGCACCACTTCTATTGTCCTCCCGGTTGTGCACCACTTCTATTGTCCTCCTGGGTGTGCACCACTTCTATTGTCCTCCTGGGTGTGCACCACTTCTATTGTCCTCCCGATTGTGCACCTCTTCTATTGTACTCCTGGTTGTGCACCACTTCTATTGTCCTCCTGGGGGTGCACCACTTCTATTGTCCTCCCGGTTGTGCACCACTTCTATTGTCCTCCTGGTTGTGCACCTCTTCTATTGTCCTTCTGGTTGTGCACCTATTCTATTGTCCTCCTGGTTGTGCACCACTTCTATTGTCCTCCCGATTGTGCACCTCTTCTATTGTACTCCTGGTTGTGCACCACTTCTATTGTCCTCCTGGGTGTGCACCACTTCTATTGTCCTCCTGGTTGTGCACCTCTTCTATTGTACTCCTGGTTGTGCACCACTTTTATTGTCCTCCTGGGTGTTCACCACTTCTATTGTGCTCCCAGTTATGCACCTCTTCTATTGTCGTCCTGTTTGTGCACCTCTTCTATTGTACTCCCGGTTGTGCACCTCTTCTATTGTCCTCCTGGTTGTGCACCTCTTCTATTGTCCTCCTAGTTGTGCACCTCTTCTATTGTGCTCCCGGTTGTGCACCTCTTAAATTGTCCTCCCAGTTGTGCACCTCTTCTATTGTCCTCCTGGTTGTGCACCTCTTCTATTGTCCTCCCATTTGTGCAACTCTTCTATTGTCCTCCTGGACATGCACCTCTCCTATTGTCCTCCCGTTTGTGCACCTCTTCTATTGTCCTCCCGGTTGTGTAACTCTTCTATTGTCCTCCTTGCTACCTTGTCTCCTACACTATGGTACTACAAGATACCATAGAGCAAAAGACCGTATGGCCAGAAGGACATTAAAAGAGGTGCATAGCAGGGCACCACATCAGCACTTTGCAAGAACATGAGGTGAGTATTCAATTCAATTCTTTACACCTGGAGACAGTAGTGTGGTTGGTGCGGCCTATGAGGCCCCCTGGTTTAGGGGTCTGGTCACAAGGGAGACTGCCGTGACCCCTATAGCTGTTTGTTCTGTCTTTGGCCAGAAGGTCCACCGATATTGAGTACCGGACACCTCCCGGCCAAAGTCAGAACAAAGTGATGTCACATAACGTGGCTTACTAGACCCAACACATAATATGGAACACGTAATATGGCCCCCTTTTTTTTGCCCCCACATAGTATATGATGCCCTTTTTTTGCCCCCCCCCCCCCAAAGTATATGCTCCGTTTTTTTTTTTTGTTTTTTTTTTGGACCTCTCATAGCATATAACTACTCAACTATCCACACTCCTGTCCAGGCCAGCCAACACCAGGGCGTGTTGCACCAGACACTGGTAAATACAAGGACGTAATGTCCCAGTGTTCTTCAGCGTAACGTTCAGTGCCAAGTAGAGGTGGTCTGCGGAGGCAGCAATAATAGGATGGCTGACAATACTTCTAATGAAGGTGAGCCTGATACTGGTGACTAGTATACTGGTTCCCACGATCTGCTACAATAGTGTGTAAAAATAACCCGTTCAATGCTATTGTTTGCACTGTTTAACCTCATAGTGGAAACAAAGCGTATGATAGAATATACCATTGTGCAGACAGCTATGGTTGCTGTTTGCAGAGCACAGAAGCATGTATTAACTAGAGCGTTGTTCAGGAGCCAAAAAAAGCTTTTTTCAGTTCTTCTCACTTCCTGTATTATACAACAACCTAGTAGGTCGGCTTTCACTGTTTGATGGACAGAACACTATGAAGTACCTCAATATTACAGATGGATGAACCTATCAGCATTAGGGTTGATCGGGTTTGGAAAAAATTGGATCCCGATCGGTGATCGAGCAAATTTCACGATCGTGATCAGGTTCGGCTGGAAAATGATCAGAAATCGGATTTTGAAATCTCAAGATCGGGAAAGATCGGATCCCGATCAGCAATCGAACAATTTCACCATAGCCTTATCAGGGAAAAGCCCAATTTGTTAGGCACCATTTTGTGGGGAGCACCTACTCGATTGGAGTTTTATGTGAGTATGTATTGGTTGGGTGCAGAAAGATGTTAAAATGGTAATTGTCACAATGGCGACCACAAAGCTAGTAGAGCGTAAACATGTTTTTTGGTTAATGGATCTCCAACTCAGGGGCTGGACTTCCGGGGTTTCTGGTATTGGTGATACGGGTTTGGCCCATCAGGGCAGGAAGTTTATGGAGGAGCACCAAGAAGTTACACATAGTCAGTGCCTCCGAGCTGGTATCTAATGGCTAGTGCTACAGGAGCTATATATTGCTTAAATTTTTTTTGCTTCGAGGACTTCCCTCTTCTGGTTGTAGTGTATTTAGTGTATATTGGTGGTGTCTATAGGATTTTTTTTGGTTTGAAATGTATTTTACACTGGTTATTTAATAAAATGGCTGCGTCCAATTTCAACCAATTTGGTGCCTGGGTCTTTGTTTCTTGGGGAGGAAGTAACAATTGGGGAGCAGCAAATTGGAATGGTATGGTGATGATGGTATGTTATCAATGTTGGTCTAGTGTGAGATATATATGTAATATAGGAGGTATATATGTAATAGTACATGCCATTGTTTGCAATGGGTAAGTAAACATGTATATGGAGCAGATGATAGTTGTGGACCATACCATTCGCAAAGATGGTTGGTCATTAGGGTTGAGCTGATCTTGACTTTTCAGGATCGATTTGGAAATCCGATTTCTGATCATTTTTCATTCGAACACCTTCTTGATCCCAATTCCGATCGCAATGCAAGTCAATGGGATTTTTTTACTAATTGGAAATTGGATTTGAAAAACAATCCTATTCACTATACAGCATGGAATCTAACAATTGAACGCTGTAATTGCTAAAATCCACGCTGTGTAGTGATTTTTTTTAATCACTAAGTAGCCAGAGGATTTTTTTTTAATCCTCTGGCTACTTAGTCCCCCCTGGTGTCCACTTACCTGCAGAGATGGCTGGTCCGGCGCTCAGTGTTCTCGTTCTTCTTCGCCTCACTTCCCCCTGCCTCCCAGGTTAGGAGAGTGTGGGCGGGTTAAGAGAGTGTAGGTGGGTACTGGAAGGTGATACGTCACATCTCCCCGCCCTATACCCACCCACACTCTCCTAAGTCACAAGCCCCGCCTTATTTCTAGCTCTTTAACACTAACCTGGGAGGCAGGGGCAGCGAGGCGAAGAAGAACGAGAACACCGGGCACCGGACCAGCCATCTCTGCAGGTAAGTAGCTACTAGAGGTGTTAGCTAGTCTCCCATTAGAATGCCGGTGCGTAGGAGGTTAAGGCTGTGTGCTGGCTGCTTCCATTCATTCCTATGAAAACACAGCGGAGCCTTGACACTGAGTATACACTCCGCTCAGAATGAGCGTATACTCAGTGTGAAGGCTAACATTGTTAGCTTTTCCCAAAATGCTTGGCCAGTAGCAAAGCATTGTGGGAAATAATCACTGATCTCTATCTATCCCACCTAAAAAGATCGCTCAACCCTATTGGTCATCAATAAAATATTCTATTCTCATTCATTCACTAATACTTGGTGTACAATACATAGATGACAAAGGGCTCTTTACTAACAAAAGAAATTAGGTCCCTCTCAGGTGCTATTTGACATTTCCACCATCTTGGTCAATCATCAACCTAGCAGATGGTGCGTCATGATGCACACGGAAAATATACATAACATTTATTATGTGGTGACGATGTTACCTGTCAAGAGGTAGGAGATATTAGGCAGTGACTATCCCGTTCTTGAAGCTGACGTGTTGGAAACTGAAATTGAGGTTTAATGGGTTTTCCTGGATTACTGTCTGTAGCAGTAGGCGTCAGTAGTGGGAGTCATTACACAGGGCCTCCCTATTGATGTGATAAGTAAAAATCTCTATTCCTGCAAAAAGGATCCTTGGTGTAGCGATAAGTTTCACAGGAAGTCAATATAGTATGTTGTGGAGGTCAATCAGATGAAAGGCTGTCCATGTAATATCTGGACAACTTGAGAATTACCTCTCTGATGTCTGTATGTTGTAAAAAATTTTCTTAAGACAACTTGGACGCATCAGGGTTGGGGGCTGTGACCTCCAAGGGCTGTGACCTCCAAGCTAAAACTTAGACGCGGAGCAAATCTTTATAGTTATAATGAAATTTATTTTTATTATATATTATTATATATTATATATATATATTATATACAGTTTATTTTTCCCGAATGCAGGTGGACTCGCTGGAGCTTGGTCAGTGGTCGGTCTTCTAAACCGCTCAGTAGAGTTCTACAATCCGGATCTATCACTTCCCGTTGTAGAAGTTGCCTGGAATTTTATAACCCAAAATAAAACAACCAAAGTGGTCATGTATTATAAAGACCAAGTATCCATCTACAATCCTCAGTTTAATGACCGCCTGGAGGTATTTAATACTGGAACAAAGTTACTTATTAAAAACTTGAAGATGGAGGACATGGGAGTCTACACGGCATCAATGACCCTCACAAGTAGTGAAGTCCATGAAGTAAAATACTCCCTCACTGTGTACGGTATGATTCAGGATGCCACATTAATCTCATTGGGTCCCAACATGATTAATCTTGGATGGACGTGTGCCATGAGATGAGCAGATTTTCATGATATGATGTCACAAAATGATAGGCTATCTATCTGTTCTGAGCAGCCACCTAGTGAGTCTGTCAGGGATATATATAATACAGATGGGCTGGGTTTGGCGACATTGATGATAAGATGTTGGGTTCACTGGTTAATAACCCATCCAGCTTGAGGGTTGGTCCACATCTGTTTTTGTGTTCCGTCCCCATGCAGACTCCCCCGGACGGAATCCAAACGCTGATGTGAACAAGGCATAACAAAATGGTATTCAATTGTTAACAGTTATGAATAATTCCCATTAGTGTCTCACCTGGTTAAGTTCTAGGAAACTCCCCAAAAGTTCTAACCTTTCTACCGTTGTAGTTATAGGGGCTTCCATTATCATGTAAATAAAGCTATCTTATTGCATAATACACTATAAAAAAAAGATAAAAAACAGGGATAAGAAACCATACTCAAGACTATAGGGGTCCCAGTTGTCATGACTGTGATCAAATCCATAAAACAAGGAATCCTAAAGGCTGATTGTACTTATTTCTGGCAACCTACGTATCCTAAAATCCTCTCCCCTGCTCTCTGCACAGAGATTTATCATAATTTCTCTGGCTGTCAGGAGATCACTAACCATTCAATACCAAAAGTAGGAACAGGGTAGAAAATTGTCAAGGAGGGGTGACTGTCAAGGTTGGCAGGCATGAAGGGAATATGCATAGGGAGGTCAAGCTCAGCTTTTGCACGAAGGCAAGTTTCATTGTCTGTACTAGTTTATGGGGATAATGTGCATCCTTATGGAGAGACCACCTATTAGGTGTGTGGAGACTTATACAGCCATAGTCGCTCCACTGCAAGGGATTATGGGAGGAATATGCAAATCTGTCTCCCAAGATGTAAATAGGGAGACAGTGCCTCTGTTATGCTGCCCTCTATGGGAAGCACCCTGAACATCATGCCCGACTTTCCCAGAAGCCTTTACTGCATTTACCCACATTATGCAGTAAAGGCTTCTGGGAAAGTTGGGCATGATGTTCATGCCCTATAGAGGGTGGCATAACAGAGGCACTGTCTCCCTGTCTGTACTAGTAACACTTGTATGTTTTGTTCTCATCCTAAGCAACAGACTCTCCCCTTAATGGGTTGTGTAACACAGACAATGTATTATGACACTAAACAGATGGTCTAGAACAGGATGTAACCCTCATTTGCTGTCATGGTCACAAAATGGTTGTCATGCAAATTGTAGTAGTAGAATTTGTTTGCGATTTCCAAGCTAGAGATCTCATCTTAATGTCTGCGAGGTAGTACTCCGTCAGGGTACACAATGAACGCAAAACTATGTTGTAAGTGTGAAGTCTTCTAGCTGACCTGTTTATTTTATAGTAACAGGGCTTACAATTAGGGTTGAGCGATTGGGAACGGAAAAGATCGGATTCTGATCAGCGATCGAGTAAATTTCACGTTCGCGATCGGAATTCCGATCCCGATTTTTTTATGCAGGATCGAGGTTATTTCCCACAATGCATTGCTACCGGTTACACAGCCTGTGCCAGCGTCCGGCCGCTTAACCCCCCTGCGCGCCGGCTGCGTCCATTCATTCCTACGTATCCTCAACTCTGCTACATATGCATTATTGTACATTGACTTGTCTCTTCTTCTTTGTCCCTGCTTTACCGTATACTCATCAGCTCTGCTACATCTGAGATCTAAATCTCAGATGTAGCAGAGCTGAGTATACGATGAATCAGGGACAAAGCAGAAGAGTCGATAGACAAGTCCACTTACCTGCACAGATCCACTGCCGCTCTCCGTCTGTTCTCTTCTCACCTCTTCTCGGTCCGTAGCTCCCAGGTTAGTGTTACAGACCTAGGAAGAAGGCGGGGATTGTGGCTTGAGAGAGTGTGGGTGGGTACTGTACCCGCCCACACTTTCCTAAGCCACAACAACCCCTGCCCACTCCCAGCATCAGTAACACTAACTGGGAGGCGAGGGCACTTACGGTGCTCTGCAGATATGCACAGTAGAAAGAAGAGGAGCGAGAGCAGCGTGGATTGGCAGTGGCAGCGCTTCTGTGCAGGTAAGTGGACAGCATGGGGGACTAAAGTAGCCGGGGGATTTTTTAATCACTACACAGCATGGAGTCTAAAAATTAAAGCGTTCAATTTTTGGATTCCACGCTGTGTAGTGAATAGGATCGTTTTTAAAATCCGATCTCCGATTATTTAAAAAATCCCATTGACTTGCATTGGGATCGGAATTGGGATCGAATGGAAAATGATCGGAAATTGGATTTTAAAAACGATCCTGAAATCTCAAGATTGGCTCAACCGTACTTACAATTTAAAGTTAATTTTAAGCTAATGGAAATGAGGCTTTTATGATGTTGCTTCCAATCAGAATTGTCATTCTATATGACATTTAACTACAGTAAATGAATACTGCGGTGTGCAGAACACCCTGAACCTATACAAAGACGTACAAACAGAAACCTGTACCCAAAAACATCTGGAGTATACTATACATGGATCAGCATATACCAATCAAGTAAAATTGTTTATCTACTCTCTCACAAAACAGAGACAACATGAAGTATAAGTAGATGGAAATATCTTATTTACATAAAGAGCCCGAAAACCTTTAAAATGTCTCCAGTCCTGGTTAAGGTATATGGAATGGATAGAGGTGAAAAGTCTTCTATTTGAATCTGTCAAACTTTATTGTCGAATCCTATGATGAATCAGAACAATGGACATCTAACCATAGCGAGAATGTGGTCTAAATTTATTATTTGATTTTTTTATTACTATAAGAAATGACTAAATTACTATAACATCACAGTTAATGGCACGGAAAATGATCACACCCTCGTAACCCACTGTGTCGTACGGCTAATGTGGTCGAATGTTAAATAAGATAGGACCTCGCTTATCTTCCTTCCTGTGTAGGTGGATGTCAAATGCATATAGATAGATATACATGCACAGACCCATTTTCTCAGAATTAGATGTGGGTTGCTTACGGCCCCTGCACTACAGTATCTGTCTTAAAGGGATCGTGTAGCGTTACCTTAATGGAGCTGAATCATTGTTATTATATGGGGATTAGTGTTTCAACTCATTTCCAAATTCCAGAATTCTACTTCCCGTGAATGTTTTTGATTTTTTTTTTCATCTCCCCTGGGCCTTGACCTACTAGGGTAAGTTCATAGAGGGTTTTTTGGTCTGGAACCTGAGTGCGGAGGCTGCCTCAGGTTCCGGACCAACAACCGGGTAGCCGCGACTGAAAGCCGGTGCACTGCACGAGCATCCAGCCGCGCACTTCGCTCTAGAGTAGACCCAATGAATCGGCCTAGTCCAGAGAAGGTGTGTCTTCAGGCCGAATCGCAAGGCAAAATGGCCTGAAGAATGAGCACCATGAAAGACCTGAGCGGCTCCCATTGATTTCAATGGGTGCCGTCTTTTTGGTCATGATTTTGAGGCGGATACGGTCTCAAAATCATGACCAAAAAACTCTGTGTGAACTTAGCCTTACACTCTAATATCTGAACAGACCATAGACTAGACTAATGTCCGGTTCAATCCAAACTTGTTCGACCTGAAATGAGTCAGGAACTCGAGCCAGCCGGACCCAAAACGAATCTTGGGAGGTTTGCCCATCTCTATACGTATATATCACTTTAGACTTTGTTAATACTACATACTTACTGATTGTTTTCTTTTTGTTACAGAACCCATTCCCTCTATAGAAGTAAGGAAGGGCAATACCACAGATCAGTGTAATATGACTTTATATTGTTCAGTCCCATCCAATACATCTAATCTTTCCTATCATTGGAAATACAGACACCGAGACTCTGAGTATCAGCCTTTTAATAATGAAAGCTCCACCCAAATCTCAGTACCACCGGACCACCAGGACACAGAATTTCTTTGTATAGTCCACAGCCCTGCTGACCAGAAGAACGCCTCCATCAGTATAACATCCTGCTTCAGTATAGGTGAGTTCCTAGAGATGTGTCTACACTAGAGATGAGTGAAAAATTTTGTAACAAAATGGGTTTGTTACGATTTTCAAAAATGTTGAGATTCAGCCAAACCCAAAATTTTTGGAGTTCACCACCCACCAACAACCGAAAGGTTTGTCCATCACTAATCTATGCCTTTTGCCTTTATTAGGCATGCAGCTGGTATGGGCACTGGCGTTGCTGGGATCTTCTTGGAGTAAGGGCTCGTTCACATCTGCGCCCGTACTACAGTACTACAATTGATCAAACAAATTAAAAAAAAAAAAAAAAAAAATTAATATTCACTTTTCTCCATTCTCTGCTCCTGGAGGATTCAGGGAGAAGCAGGTGTGAAGTAAGTGACACAAGAAGCTCCTAAGACACAAGGAGAAAGAGGCAAGGGACGAATGGTAAAGCAGGAAGTTGACAGCTCCCTGCTTCACCATTGCATTCAACTCACCTGTGCTTAGACAGTCTTGCTATTCCTAGAGGGCCCCAACTACCATAATACTCAATATAAGGGCACCCTAGGGGTAAATTGGCCCTGAATCTTTTGGTATTTCAGATGTTGGACCACAAGGATCTAATATTAATGACCTGTCCTATGGACCCCATATCAGCTGCCATTTGGTCAATATCTTTGAATATTTTATATGGACAGTCCACAGGTCATCCTTTGGTATCCTTTGGTATTGTATAGTGCTGCGGAATATGTTGGCGCTATATAAATAAAATGTATTATTATTATTATTACTATTATTATTATTCACCTTTATATTGTGAATTTATATTTATTCTTGTTGTTATTACAGGTCATCCTCGCCTCTGGTATGTTTTATCCATCGTCCCTCTCTGCATTGTACTGATGGCCGCGATTTGGATGACGTGGAAAATAAGACGAAGAAGTATGTTAACTTTGTGTACCTAGTTGTGTACATAGTGGTGTTTACAGATCACAGCGTCTGCAGCTAGAAATGCCTCTGGGAGTTTATATGGCAAACATTCATACGTGTCTCATATGTATGGTGTCTGACAGAGGTCAATCCCAACTGAGAAATTTACTCACTAGATTTTATGCTGCACCGTCGAGCTATAGGTCTACAATCCATACTGAGTGTAAAAAACTGTGGGGGTGGACCTGCTGTGCCAATAGGTGTGCTCGCAAAGACATTATCCAAGTGACTCCCTGATGTTCCCCATTATTCCTTACACAGGAATCAGGAAATTCCCACAGGGAACCACTAGGAGTAATCCTGGTGTAGGTGACAGCTGACCTAGGCATGTCAAGGGACACTGGTGCATAAGACTGAGTTAATAGGAAAGGGAAGTCTGGGTACAGGCTAAAGTCAGGGCTGGCAGAGTATGTGAGAGTTCGGAGGTCTGGCAATAGATCAAGAATGGTAGCTCAAGTTCCAAGATCAGGAACAGGCTGGGGTTGGATAAGTATGCTGCAGGGCATAGAACAGCAGACATAACTGAGGTTAAGTAGTAACCCGGGGTCTAACTCAGTAATGGATCAATATGGATCAAAACACAATGTAACACCTTGGCACATCACTAGCAAATAGAGATGAGCGAACCTCTCAAGATTAGTGTCGGGTTCTGCTAGCTTGGGACCCAGATTCGTTTGAAGTTTAATGAGTTCGGATAGAACCCGGAGTGAAATTATTATACTCTGGGGTCTCTTCAGATACCAGAGTATAATAGGTGGAGGCCCAGGGGAGGTGTAATAAACTTCACCTCTTCTGGGCCTACTTGCAGCTTCCTTAGCGATCTCCGGGTCCTTATCCTGGTTTCTGTATGATGTCATGCACCCAGAGTCACTGCTGAGGCCTGTGATTTGACCATAGCAGTTAAATGGGGTGCTCCAAGCGTGTAACCGCCAAGATCCAATCCCAAGCCTCAGCAGTGACCTTGGGTGTAGGACATCAGGCCTGGAAGAGAACCCAGAGAGCACCACGGGCACTGCAAAAAGGTCCAGAAGAGATAAAAGTAGGTGAGGATCATTATTGTTTGAGACCCCAAAGCTAGGAACGTTTGCTCAGGTCTTATGGATGAAGGTGCCTAATGTAGCCATTGTCCCTTCAAGAGAAGAAGAGAATAGGTGTGAGTAGAGAAGGTGGAAAGACCAGCATGGCAACGGAGAGTGGTGGGACACGTGAATAAGCTGGAAATCTTGACTGCCAGGAGAAGTGGGATGCTGGTGACCATAAACCTTAAGTGATACCCAGAGAAGCTCCAATTATAACACAGCAGGGGCCCCTAGTAAAGAGACTATTCAATGTATTGTCTAGCTGCTACCAGTAACTGGCAGAAGATGGAGGGCCACACCGGTATAGTCACCGACTGCCACCAGCACCTCCACTCTCACTGAGACAATAAATATCACATGAGCAGATGATACGTTGCCCAAGGCTGGACCTGAAGGAGGCTTCTGTTTTTTCATTAGTAGGCATGTGCCCATTCTCTACGGGTATTTGGACGTGGCTGCATCTACCTCCAACTCAAGTTTACTCAGTTGAGAAAAAAAAATTTGTGCGTGGTCAAATAAGTCAACTTAATTTTGATCTGAATTTTCTCTATGGGTTTTCACATATCCGAAACAAAATCTGGAAATTTTTCATTTTGATTTTTTCAAGAGATTGCAGCAAAATTTTCATTGATTTTTAAATATATTCTGTATGGAGAGTGCAAAAAACAGCAGCAACAGCAGAGTGACCCTTGTATTGGGAGTAGCTTCATGTAAAGCTGGAGAAGATTGCTCCTCATACAGTAATTGTGAGATGACTATGCTCCTCATCAGGGCCGGCTCCAGGTTTTTATGGGCCCTTGGGCGACAGAGCCTCAGTGGGCCCCCTTGTAAAGGAGGCAGGGGAGTCGAGACACTGTGCGTTACAGATGAAGCAAGTGACGTCACCAACGTCATACCTCCCAACTTTTAAAGAATAGAAAGAGGGGAAAAATGTGCGGCGCGCTCTGCGCGCAGCGGCAAATTTGGCTCCACCCACTCATTCATTTATCATGTGCTCCCACAGAGTATAATCCTCCTACAGTCACCCGTAAATGATATGCCCCCCTCCATCTCTCATATATATGTTCATATATATGTTTCATATACACCTTTCCTCTGCCCCCAGTTTCATGTCCCCCCCTCCACCTCTGTCCCCAGTTTCATCACATTCTCCCCCTTCATCTGCCCACAGTTTCACGTCCCCCGTCTCTGCCCCAGTGTCATGCTGTTCCACCCCCCCATCTGCCCCAGTGTCATGCCGTTCCCCCCCTCCCCTTCATTTGCCCCCTCAGTTTCATTGGGCCCCCTCCATCTCTGTCCCCAGTGTCATGCCATTCCCCCCTCCCCTTCATTTGCCCTCCAGTTTCATTGGGCCCCCTCCTTCTCTGTCCCCAGTTTCATGCCGTTCTCTCCCCACCCCCTTCATCTTCCCCAGTGTCATGCCGTTCCCTCCCCTTCATTTGCCCCCCAGTTTCATGGGCCCCCTTCATTATGTTCCACCTTAACATAATACAAAACAAACACACTCACACTCACCTTCCATCGCTCCCCCAACGCTCCTCTCTCCGCTCTCTCACTCCAGTCACATAGCGATTAAAGCTGAACTGTGACCTCAGCTCCTGCTTTAAAGGCCCGGCGTGCGTGTGTAAGCGCGATGTGATGACGTCATCGTGCCTACACACGCAAGCCGGGCCGCGACTTTAAAGCAGGAGCTGCGCTCACAGTTCCTGCTTTAATCGTCTATGTATTCAGCACATCGTCGTCCGTCGGACGCCGATGTGCTGAAATCGGGACAGGCAAGTGCTGAGGCGGGCAAGTGCCGGGGGGCCCCCAGAGGCTCTGTGGGCCCCGGCACTTGCCCGACTATGCCGTGCGCTGACGCCGGCCCTGTTCCTCATGATCTTCATGATCTCTGGATGTCCTCATCTGATCATTGTGGTGACTCTCACTTCTTCTGTCTTGTGCAAGAACTGACTCTGTTTCTTCTTCCTTAGTTTTAACAGTATAAATGCTGGACAGTTATTAGCAATGACTTAAAGACACATTGATGGCATATCTACCTCTGGGGACTATGTGACGAAGTTTGTGTACCTGGGTCCTTGGCTATATTCTGAACTCCCATAGATATGAAATAAGACAGACACCCATTCATGGCCACTTCCACTCCATTCTTAGTAGCTATGGGATTTGGTGGAGGACTAGCCAGACCTCATTCATGGTCATTTCTCCATTTTCAGGAGCTATGGTTGGAGTTGGGGACTAGGAAGTCCTCATTCATGGTCATTTCTCCATTTTCAGGAGCTATGGTTGGAGTTGGGGACTAGGAAGTCCTCATTCATGGTCATTTATCCATTCTCAACTAGGTATGGGATGGAGTGGTACATGGTGGTCCATTGGGACAGTATAGGTTCTATAAAGGACATATTTTCATATATCTGCTGTGCATACTTTTATAGTGTGTCCTGTTATAGTACATGGTCATACTTCTTTATTCCCAGAATTTTTTCTCTAGCCCCCACTGTTCCTGAGTAGGGTTGAGCGATCGGGATCGGAAAAGAGCCGATTCCGATCAGCGGTCGAGTAAATTTCACGATCGCGATTGGAATTCCGACCCGATCTTTTCCAGCAGGATCGAGATCGAAGGTTATCTCAAGATCGGCTCAACCCTAAAAGTGACTTTTCCCATAGAAAACCATTGACTAGGGTTGAGGATCACAATTGGAAAAGATCGGATTCTGATCGGCGATCGAGCAAATTTCACGATCGAGATCAGGATCGAGATCGGCTGGAAAATGATCGGATTTTAAAATCGATCTTGAAATCTCAAGATCGGCTCAACCCTATTCCTGAGCAATCAATGCAGTTAGCTTCAGCACCCAAAATGATAATTAGGGTCTCTACTGACAGGTGGGTGGTCTTGGGCTGGAGCAGAGAGGCAAGAACCACCCACTTGATAGTAGATAGCATAACTGTATTAAACCTAACAGCATTGATTGCCCAGAAATGATGAGGCCTAGAGAAAAAAATTCTAATTGTTCCAGAAATTAACCTATAACGCTAGGTTCACACTAGCATTTCATTTGAGTCTCCATACGAGACTCCATCCTCCATTAACCACCCAAAAATGGTGGGGAGTAGAGTCCTACAAGGACGGTTTTGGCTAAAGGTAGGTGGTCCCCATTATAGTCTAGGTGGTTAACGGGTCTCCAAGTGTAACCGCTTTTGGAAGCAGATAGTGTTTCTGCCTTTTGGGTTCCTGAGTGTACCTGAAGGACAGAAACCCGAACGCTAGTGTGAACCTACCATAAGATATATGTTATTTTTAATCTTTTCCCATACAACGATATATGAATCTGCTCAGCTAATCCTGCTGTATCTCATGATTTCATGTTCAATGTCACAGGTTAGGGCAGGTTTACACCAGTGCCCGATCTCCATTTTGAGGTTTCCGTCTTCTGCTGCCAGGAGACGGAAACCCGGCATTCAGTGTCCGCCGGTGAGCGCCCGTGAACGTCTTCTGCTCTCCATGGCCAAACCGTTTTTTTTTTAACCAGACATAAAGTCCTGCATGTCCTACTTTGTGTCCGGTTAAAAAAAACGGTTTCGCCGCGGAGGACAGAAGACACTCACGGGCGCTCACCGGCGGACACTTTGCAAACCCATTCAAATGAATGGGTTTGAAAACTGCCTGCCGATTTCCGTCTCCTGTCCAGTTTCTTGGGCGGAAACCTCGAAACGGAGATCGGGCGCTGAGTTGAACCCGCCCTTAACTATTAGTTAGGAGACAGTATGCGCATTCTCAAAGGCTCCATTCACACGGAGGAAGTTGGCGATGATTCTGGTGCAGAACCCACGTCAGAATCAGTGCTGAACAAAAAGACTCCCATTGACCTCAATGGGTTCTGTTTTCCACATGGAACCCATTGAAGTCAATGAGAAAAAAACTCCCAGTGGTTTCAATGGGTTCGGCACAGAAAATGGAACCCATTGAAGTCAATGGGAGTCTTTTCTTCAGCGCAGATTCTGACGCGGGTTCTAAGCCAGAATCATCGCCAACTTCCTCCGTGTGAATGAACCCTAAGTGATGTAAAAATATTATGGGTTCATCTTAGGGTTAAAAAATTTGGGAACTATCTGGTAGATAACATCTGGTGCTATTTCCTCAGAAGCTGTAAAAGAGGAAGAAGTGGAATATCATGTGACAGAGGAACCAACAGCTAGCAGCAGTCAGGTAAGGAGTGTATATATATATATATATATATATATATATATATATATATATATATATATATATATATATTTATACATGAGCTAATAACTCTAGCACAGTGAATACAATGCAAAAATAAGTGGGCATTATTCCAGAGGTCCCCCTAAAAAAAATGTGCCCAATTTAAGCACTGAGTATAGTATTGTATTGTTAGTATCAGTGGCGTAACTACAGAGGTAGCAGGGGTAGCGGCTGCCACAGGGCATTAGGGGCCCGGCGACATCCACTACCCCTGCAGGGCTTTTTTTTTTCTTAATAGGCGGTAACGGGCCCTATTTACTTACCGATCCTGGCGGGGCCGGGATCAGTAAGTGATGCCGCAGGCCCCACAAGCACTATTATACCCGGGGTCTTTTCAGACCCCCCGAATATAACGATCGGAGGCCGGGGAGCGGTAAGAGAACATAAAAAACTGTGTTACTTACCTCTCCATGCTCCATACAGCCATCGGGCCCAGTTGTATGACGTCCCTGACGTCACTTGACCGGGTCCTGCGTCCTAGGTCATGTGACGTCCGAACGTCAAGGAAGATGGCCGACACCACCGAGGACTGCAGGGGAGCCAGAGATAGGTAAGTAACAGTGTTTTTTATGTTTGTATCCACCTGGGTCTCCAATTATTATACTCTTGGGTCTGAAAAGACCTCAGAGTTTAATAATTGTTTATGGGTGTCCACAGTGGGCATAATACTGTGTGCAGGGGCCACTATGGGGGATAATACGGTCGAGGTCTTCGGTGTCGGTCAGGAAGGGGGAGGCCATGTCAAAAGTTCACCAGAGGGCCCCGCCATTCCTAGTTATGCCACTGGTTAGTATACAGTATAGCACTGTAGTGTTGGTATATAGTATAGTATTGTGCAGAGCAGTTACATATTAATCTCTACCGGTTACTACAAAGGAAAGAATTCTGTAGCTTGGTGACCATCAGATAACATCTAACAACTTTGCCCACCTGCTCCGATCAAATTTCATTCAAAGCTTACCTTAGACAATGCCCCTGTACACACCTATCTGCCGTTAAACGTAAAAAACAGATTCCCATTATTCACCTTAGGAACAGAATAGACAACAATAAAACAGGTCCAGCAGGTGTTCTAATATAATAAAATCTATCATATAAAAACAGTGGGGGAATTATTATCTTTTTTCCCATGACTCCCCTATTGTTACTTTCCATAATTAATACCAAAAAAAAAAAAAAAAAAAAAAAGTTTTATGTACCTAAAAATAAGGGCCATGAAAAAAAGGACTAGGACTAGGGTTGAGCGATCGGGATCGGGAAAATCGGATCCCTTCCTGCGATCGAGCAAATTTCACGATCGGGATCGGCTGGAAAATGATCGTAAATCGGATTTTAAAATCGATCCTGAAATCTCAAGATCGGCTCAACCCTACTGAGGAAGTCTTGACCATCTTCTATTGAGTGTCAAGTCTGTTGGATTTCCACATGGCCAACTTTTTTTCAAGGGATTCTTCCCTCTCCCCGTTGGTATACACATGAGCTGAGCGTGCATGTGTATAGAGAAGAGGGCAGGAGAACAAGCTGCTAGCCTAACATTCATCACATATCTAAGGTGTATGGTTCCCCTTAAGGTGAAGGCCCCACGTTGCGGAAACGCTGCTTCTTTTTTTGCAGATTTTGCTGCAGTTTTTTGAGCCAAAGCCTAGAATGGCTATAGAGGGAATGGGAAATATATAGGAAGTTCTTATACTTCTCCCTTCTGCTCAATCCACTCCTGACCTTTGGCTCAAAAACCCGCAACAAAATCTGCAACAAAAGCTGCGTTTCTGCAACGTGGGGCCTCAGCCTAAAAGTCAGTCGTATCTTCAAAAAGATTTACTCTTATCTAAAAAATTTGTACAATTGTCTTTAGTAGTAGACAGAGATGTAATGTGGAGCTTGTAGGCCTCAGGGCAAAATATCTAACACAACCTCCACCTACCATGTGTTATTTATAATGCTTATACTTAGTATTTCTTCTTATGTAAGAAAGCGGCGGGTTTTTTTTTTACCATAGCCTGGACGTCTGTAATCATGACATCCCCTAGAGCTTTACAGCAGCTGAAGAACATGTTCCTCACTCTGACCACATTGAAACAAATGTTAGAACATTGAAAGAAAAGGTTAGAAATGACTCAGAGACGGCTGACCTGAGACGCTAAACCGATTTCCTTTGTTTTTGGTCAAGCGAAAAAGCCTTAAACGTCGACCACAGCATCTGTGATGCAACTTTTTGAAACTCTTATGAACCTGATAATGCACATATAGTTTACAGCCCCCGACTTAACCATAGTCCTGTATTCCGATAACAAATGTATCATAGATTAGAAAAAGAAAAACACATCAGCTCACCACAATTCCAATTTCCGTCCACCTTAACTCCTCAATGCTGGTGCGCCAGAACATACCCTGGACTCCATAGGGCAAGTAATAGATCTTCAAAAAATTGTTAAAAATTCCAGCAACCAAAAGGGTAATTCAAAATTAATAAAAAATTAACGTTTAATCGTCATGAATAAAAAGGTACAACCCAACTTAGGTGGGCATACTAGCTGACGTGTTTCGAGGTGAAACACCCCTTAGTCCTACGCTAAAGTATGACGATTCATGTCAATTAAATCCTGTTGGTTGCTGAAATTTTTTGATCAATTTTTTTTTTAATATCATAGATTACCCACTCTTACGTGCCTACAGTAGGTCATCCTAGAATATAGACATTGATAGCTTAAAGAATATTGCTGTAAACTTGTAGATGAGGTTCAGAATTGAGTGCCATCCAGTAAATGTAATAGTAAAATACTGTCTAGATAAAAAAAAAAACTATCAAGGACCTATATAGATCATATCCTAAAACTATCAAGGACCTATATAGATCCTACAAGCACACTAACACTGTCTAGATAAAAAAAAAAACTATTAAGGACCTATATAGATCCTATCCTAAAACTATCAAGGACCTATATAGATCCTACAACCACACTAACACTGTCTAGATAATAAAACGATCAAGGACCTATATAGATCCTATCCTAAAGCTCTCAAGGACCTATATAGATCCTATCCTAAAACTATCAAGGACCTATATAGATCCTATCCTAAAACTATCAAGGACCTATATAGATCCTACAAGCACACTAACACTGTCTAGATAATAAAACGATCAAGGACCTATATAGATCCTATCCTAAAGCTCTCAAGGACCTATATAGATCCTATCCTAAAACTATCAAGGACCTATATAGATACTATCCTAAAACTATCAAGGACCTATATAGATCCTATCCTAAAACTATCAAGGACCCATATAGATCCTACAAGTACACTAACACTTGTCTCTTGCTTTGGAAGACAATAACTCATAGGTCAAGAGTCAAAACTTGAGATGTTGACCTCACCTATGTTTCTCAATGAGGGTTCTGTAGATCCATGGGGTTCCCTAAAACTTGGTCAGTGGTTTTCTGGAAAGAATAATATGGATATCCTACCCAAAGGCCAACGTTGTCCACTGTAAGGGTAAAGTCGTAGGAGTTCTCCAGTAGGGAAATATTTCTTAGGGTTTCTTCCATGAGAGGTTCTTTCCTTTGAAGTTTGGTTGTAGCTCGGTCATTACACGGTTGTCACTATATAAGCTCCATATTGCTCTAATCCATCTTTGTAGATCAGTAGTTGGCATACATTTATGGACAAGATGGAGGGTGAGGTAGGAAATGATTATCTCTCATGTCATTCATTTTAGAGTTTGCCCTACGATCAACTTCCCAACCGGTCACATCCTCCATATCAGAAATTCAATACGCTCTACACAAGTCTGGCAACCAAGACATAGTGGATGCTTTTAGGAATGAAGGTAAAATATTTCAAGAAATCATTTGGTATATTAAGTTGAAACTGTGTGATTATGATGTCACTAGTACAACCTGATCCTAAAGTTCATCAGTTACACAACATTGTCATTGGATCCATTCGTGATCAGACGTGGAACCAATGATCTCAGAATTAGTTGATGGCCTCTAGCTTGTCGTACAGGAAGAGTCAATGAAACTCTAGTTTATGATGACCGTCATAGACTAGCTTTATTGTTGTATTGGACTAGATACAGTAGCCAGACTGTACATAAGATAAGATAAGATAATCCTTTAATAGTCCCACCTTGGGGAAATTTCAGAGACCCTAGAAGGTCATGGAAACCACCGTGGTGAACGGACAGGGTTACATACCTGCCTTGTCTACTGGAGTTCCCTAAAAATCAATCATGGTGGAAAGTCCCATAAATTTATCTAAAAATCAATCAAAGTCAATTTGTTACAAAAATAGCAAATAGTATGTTATTCAGTACGTTATTGTGGAGCTACTAATGTAAGGTCAAAATCGGGGCCCTTAAAGAGAACCTTTGAGGACCTCCACCAACTCCAACCCTTTACACTATTTAATAGGTAACTGATTCTGGCACAATTGGAAAATTTTGCTCTAGCCCCCACCAGTCCAGAGCAATCAATGCTGTTAGTTTTACCACCCAATATGCCAAGTAAACTCTCTACTCGAAGATGGGTGGCCCTGTACTGGAGCAGACAGACAGGGACCGCCTACCTGACAGAGTTTAATTAGCATAATGGGTATAGAAAATAATAGCAGTTATTGCATGGGAACGGTAGGGGCTAGAGAAAAAAATCCAACTATGGTAGAATTAGTGGGGCAGCACCTATTAAAGGATACAAAGAGTTGGTGGAAGAAGTGAAAGGTCCTCTTTAAGGCGCCTAGGATAATCAAATTTGGTACTTGTTTCCCTCTACACATCTTTACCATGACCCTTGGGCCAAAACCCCATATTTTGAGTCTGGACAATGTATCTTTTCGAGTGGGAGTTCTCATTCCCAGGGCTAAAAGGGTGGAGGTCCACCATGAGACCCGTAGCAGATGATGGCCGGTCACCATAGTCTAATAGTCTAACTCATAAATGAGATACGACCTCTGAACCTTCTCAGATACTAGTAAATCCTTTCCTTCTGACTAATGCAAGACTTTTTATTCAGATATTTGACAGCTGACCACAAGCGGACAGCACAGAAGATCCTGGAAACATCAATGGTGGATGTTCTGTACCTGCTGGCAATGGTCGGATTCCAAGGAACCATTTCTTCTCTATGGCCTCCTCATGGCTTTACATTGACAAGCACACTGACCCACCAGAGAGGAACCATTCCTAGACGTACCTGACCTTATAATGTAGAGGGGCACTTATCTGTCCAATGACTATATGGAGGACTATTCTCAGTCGGGAAATGGCCAGTGCACACA
This sequence comes from Leptodactylus fuscus, assembly GCF_031893055.1. Lineage (NCBI taxonomy): Eukaryota > Metazoa > Chordata > Amphibia > Anura > Leptodactylidae > Leptodactylus > Leptodactylus fuscus. The sequence goes on from NC_134271.1 coordinate 141,310,405, forward strand.
AGGGAGATTTCAGCTCTGAAGCCTGAAGAATCTTTACTGCAGCCTTGGAATTAATACAGACTGTAACTCTGTATCAGATGTCACAGAGTCCTGAAAAAAACCCTATTGTTTAGTTTATACTTTTAGCGAAGGGGGCGGGGCTTAGCGCCGTTCGCAGGCAGAGAGCAGGCACGGAGAGGACCTGCTCTATGCCTGAGCGTGAGGGGAGGCTGCTGGAGCAGCGCTGCTCCAGTGGCCTCCCCAAACCACTGCTCAGTGCTAAGCCAGTCCAGGACAGCTTGTCCTGGACTGGCTTAGGAAAGCAAAAATGCCGCCCTCCCTGGGGCCCTGGCATAGCTCAGTGTAGGTCATCAGTATTAGATCGGGGGTGGGGCCAACATTACCACTATACAGTGGAGGGAGCCTTCTCCTTCCAGGTCCAACCCTTGTATTCCAGTGCCGGAGGTTACCTGGACCCGCCGATCGGTGCAGTGCCCAGGTGTCGGAGCACCACCGATCTGATACCGATGACCAATCCTCAGTGTAGGTCATCAGTATTAGATCGGTGGTGGCGCCAACGTTACCACTATACAGCGGAGGGAGCCTTCTCCTTCCAGGTCCAGCCCTTGTATTCCAGTGCCGGAGGTTACCTAGACCCGCAGATCGGTGCAGTGCCCAGGTGTCGGAGCACCACTGATCTGATACTGATGACCTATCCTGAGAAGATGCCGTAAGTAGGAACAATAGGCCCCAATCAAGAAAACAACTTTGGGCCTAATTTTGTGAAAAAGTGGCAACAAAAAATGCCAGATTTAACTTCACCGGCAAAGTGGATGCGATTCTGGCTAATCCCATCCAGCCATGTGGAAAGAAACAACCACGGTGGAAATGTTGCGATTTCAAAAATGGAAATATTTTGCAAATCGCAACGCCAATTGTATCTACGGAAATGCTGGCAGTTTCCATGTAGTTATAATAGATGCAGAGGAACACTGCAGACTTCCTGTGAAAAACGCTGCGAAAAAAGCGTGATGTGTTTCCGGCATTTTTTGGCTGTAGCTTGCCACGTGGGGCTTAGCCTATGTTACCATATGACTTTTATTGCTATTTATTGTATTTTAGTGGATATTTTGGGGTATTTCTAACTATTACTGGCAGCTATTACTTTCCATGTAGCAGTATTTACATCCAGAAATGTTTACAGCAACCTGCAATACCATACACGTCCACATCTCGCAAAGTGGCGCTGTTTCTGGGGACAAATTAGACCCTATTGACCAGATGCTGATTTTCTGCTTTCAAATCTGTTTTCTTTTGTTTATGGATAGTAGATTTTTTTGATTATTCTGCTTTCTGTACATTGTTATCTTGCCTGAGCTGCTCTTTACAGCATTTAGAGATATGCTTTACAGCAGCCACATGGTCTGAAGGTTTATTGAGATGAAATAGTCGCAGGGTGACATTCTAATTTTGGGGCATATAATGTCAGGGTGACTGTAGAAGCATTATACTTATGGGGCGCAAAGAGAAATTGATTGGAATGGGCGAAGTCAGCATAGAAGTGGGTGAAGCTCAATTTGCAGCACTGCACTTTCTGTCCCTATAGTGACTGGTGTTCCCTATGTTACCTATATGTAGATAATAATATTCTTGGAATGAAGTGACTGCTGCAAAGAAATCGGCAGAACGGGAACTGTCAGCCTATGATTAGGCTTAGTGGCCAGAGTGAAAACTGCAGGAATTTTGGATTTAAATAAATAAATAATATGGAAAAATGAAATAAAAAATTCAATAAGAATTCTTATAAGATATGGTGAAACTGAATATAAACAGCGGGTCATTGCTTTTTACATTGCTGGCAGACGGTATCAGGTATCAGCAAGGTCTCAGGGAGTTCCCAAATTCTCAAATGTCAACAATTGTGTTTAAAGTTATAACAAAAGGGCTGAAAATAACCAAAGACAAAAATACCCTCCGGCCAATGTCACGTTTAAACCAGATTATATATATATATATATATATATATATATATATATATATATATATATATATATATATTAGTCACATTTAACGCCCATTGTAATATATGTCACATCTGTGACCAGTCTTAGTTTATGTGTTTTTGTACCGGGTTTGTATTTTATGAATTTTTTAAATAAAACTTTGCCTTCTGTTTATTATTTTTCACCTACAGAGTTGTAATGTCCCATACAGTGTATAAATGCCCCACACATGGTATATAAAACTTCTATTATTTGGCACTATATGATACTATACAATACATACTTGTTACGGTGCCCCCTGGTGTTCTTTTTCTTACCTATTGATTCTTATCGGCTGAATTAAATACAAGCAAAAATCACTCTGCAGCTGCTGTATAAGAGGATCTGGGGGGGTCGTCACGATAAAAAATAAAAAAAATAAAAAGTAAAAGAAAGAAAAAAAAAATCTGAATTCATTAAAGGGGATTACAAGGTCAAAAAGGATCTGCTTTTGTCTTTAAAAACAGTGCCACCCCATGGTATATGTCTGGTACTACAGCTAAGCTATAATATTAGACAAGTGTCACCAAAATCAAGATATCACCCCAGCCCTGCAGATAGATAGGTTACTGTCACCAGAACCAGCATATCACCCCAGCCCTGCAGATAGATAGGTTACTGTCACCAGAACCAGCATATCACCCCAGCCCTGCAGATACATAGGTTAGTGTCACCAGAACCAGAATATCACCCCAGCCCTGCAGATACATAGGTTAGTGTCACCAGAACCAGCATATCACCCCAACCCTGCAGATAGATAGGTTAGTGTCACCAGAACCAGCATATCACCCCAGCCCTGCAGATAGATAGGTTACTGTCACCAGAACCAGCATATCACCCCAGCCCTGCAGATAGATAGGTCACTGTCACCAGAACCAGCATATCACCCCAGCCCTGCAGATACATAGGTTAGTGTCACCAGAACCAGCATATCACCCCAGCCCTGCAGATACATAGGTTAGTGTCACCAGAACCAGCATATCACCCCAGCCCTGCAGATACATAGGTTACTGTCACCAGAACCAGCATATCACCCCAGCCCTGCAGATAGATAGGTCACTGTCACCAGAACCAGCATATCACCCCAGCCCTGCAGATAGATAGGTTAGTGTCACCAGAACCAGCATATCACCCCAGCCCTGCAGATAGATAGGTTAGGGTCACCAGAACCAGCATATCACCCCAACCCTGCAGATAGATAGGTTAGGGTCACCAGAACCAGCATATCACCCCAACCCTGCAGATAGATAGGTTAGTGTCACCAGAACCAGTATATCACCCCAGCCCTGCAGATAGATAGGTTAGTGTCACCAGAACCAGCATATCACCCCAGCCCTGCAGATAGATAGGTTAGTGTCACCAGAACCAGCATATCACCCCAGCCCTGCAGATAGATAGGTTAGGGTCACCAGAACCAGCATATCACCCCAACCCTGCAGATAGATAGGTTAGGGTCACCAGAACCAGCATATCACCCCAACCCTGCAGATAGATAGGTTACTGTCACCAGATCCAGCATATCACCCCAGCCCTGCAGATAGATAGGTTAGTGTCACCAGAACCAGCATATCACCCCAGCCCTGCAGATAGATAGGTTAGTGTCACCAGAACCAGCATATCACCCCAGCCCTGCAGATAGATAGGTTACTGTCACCAGAACCAGCATATCACCCCAGCCCTGCAGATAGATAGGTTACTGTCACCAGAACCAGCATATCACCCCAGCCCTGCAGATAGATAGGTCACTGTCACCAGAACCAGTATATCACCCCAGTCCTGCAGATAGATAGGTTACTGTCACCAGAACCATCAGATCACCCCTGCCCTGTAGATAGATAGGTTAGTGTCACCAGAACCAGCATATCACCCCAGCCCTGCAGATAGATAGGTTAGTGTCACCAGAACCAGCATATCACCCCAGCCCTGCAGATAGATAGGTTAGGGTCACCAGAACCAGCATATCACCCCAACCCTGCAGATAGATAGGTTAGGGTCACCAGAACCAGCATATCACCCCAACCCTGCAGATAGATAGGTTACTGTCACCAGATCCAGCATATCACCCCAGCCCTGCAGATAGATAGGTTACTGTCACCAGAACCAGCATATCACCCCAGCCCTGCAGATAGATAGGTTAGTGTCACCAGAACCAGCATATCACCCCAGCCCTGCAGATAGATAGGTTACTGTCACCAGAACCAGCATATCACCCCAGCCCTGCAGATAGATAGGTTACTGTCACCAGAACCAGCATATCACCCCAGCCCTGCAGATAGATAGGTTAGTGTCACCAGAACCAGCATATCACCCCAGCCCTGCAGATAGATAGGTTACTGTCACCAGAACCAGCATATCACCCCAGCCCTGCAGATAGATAGGTTACTGTCACCAGAACCAGCATATCACCCCAGCCCTGCAGATAGGTTAGTGACACCAGACCCAGCATATCACCCCAGCCCTGCAGATAGATAGGTTAGTATCACCAGACCCCAGCATATCACCCCAGCCCTGCAGATAGATAGGTTACTGTCACCAGAACCAGCATATCACCCCAGCCCTGCAGATAGATAGGTTACTGTCACCAGAACCAGCATATCACCCCAGACCTGCAGATAGATAGGTTACTGTCACCAGAACCAGTATATCACCCCAGCCCTGCAGATAGATAGGTAAGTGTTACCAGAACCAGCATATCACCCCAGCCCTGCAGATAGATAGGTTACTGTCACCAGAACCAGCATATCACCCCAGCCCTGCAGATAGATAGGTTAGTGTCATCAGACCCAGCATATCACCCCAGCCCTGCAGATAGATAGTTTAGTGTCACCAGAACCAGCATATCACCCCAGCCCTGCAGATAGATAGGTTAGTGTCACCAGAACCAGCATATCACCTCAGCCCTGCAGATAGATAGGTTACTGTCACCAGAACCAGCATATCACCCCAGCCCTGCAGATAGATAGGTTAGTGTCACCAGAACCAGTATATCACCCCAGCCCTGCAGATAGATAGGTTACTGTCACCAGAACCATCAGATCACCCCTGCCCTACAGATAGATAGGTTAGTGTCACCAGAACCAGCATATCACCCCAGCCCTACAGATAGATAGGTTACTGTCACCAGAACCAGCATATCACCTCAGCCCTGCAGATAGATAGGTTAGTGTCACCAGAACCAGTATATCACCCCAGTCCTGCAGATAGATAGGTTACTGTCACCAGAACCATCAGATCACCCCTGCCCTGTAGATAGATAGGTTAGTGTCACCAGAACCAGCATATCACCTCAGCCCTGCAGATAGATAGGTTACTGTCACCAGAACCAGCATATCACCCCAGCCCTGCAGATAGATAGGTTAGTGTCATCAGACCCAGCATATCACCCCAGCCCTGCAGATAGATAGTTTAGTGTCACCAGAACCAGCATATCACCCCAGCCCTGCAGATAGATAGGTTACTGTCACCAGAACCAGCATATCACCCCAGCCCTGCAGATAGATAGGTTAGTGTCACCAGAACCAGTATATCACCCCAGCCCTGCAGATAGATAGGTTACTGTCACCAGAACCATCAGATCACCCCTGCCCTGCAGATAGATAGGTTAGTGTCACCAGAACCAGCATATCACCCCAGCCCTACAGATAGATAGGTTACTGTCACCAGAACCAGCATATCACCTTAGCCCTGCAGATAGATAGGTTAGTGTCACCAGAACCAGTATATCACCCCAGTCCTGCAGATAGATAGGTTACTGTCACCAGAACCATCAGATCACCCCTGCCCTGTAGATAGATAGGTTAGTGTCACCAGAACCAGCATATCACCTCAGCCCTGCAGATAGATAGGTTACTGTCACCAGAACCAGCATATCACCCCAGCCCTGCAGATAGATAGGTTAGTGTCATCAGACCCAGCATATCACCCCAGCCCTGCAGATAGATAGTTTAGTGTCACCAGAACCAGCATATCACCCCAGCCCTGCAGATAGATAGGTTAGTGTCACCAGAACCAGCATATCACCCCAGCCCTGCAGATAGATAGGTTAGTGTCACCAGAACCAGCATATCACCTCAGCCCTGCAGATAGATAGGTTACTGTCACCAGAACCAGCATATCACCCCAGCCCTGCAGATAGATAGGTTACTGTCACCAGAACCAGCATATCACCCCAGCCCTGCAGATAGATAGGTTAGTGTCACCAGAACCAGTATATCACCCCAGCCCTGCAGATAGATAGGTTACTGTCACCAGAACCATCAGATCACCCCTGCCCTGCAGATAGATAGGTTAGTGTCACCAGAACCAGTATATCACCCCAGCCCTGCAGATAGATAGGTTACTGTCACCAGAACCATCAGATCACCCCAGCCCTGCAGATAGATAGGTTAGTGTCACCAGAACAAAGTCATGTTTTCCCCTAATTAACCGCCAATATGCAAATGAGCTCTCTAGAGCAATGAAGACATTGTCACTTACCTTTTAGGAGCAATGTGACGCTCTTCTTGTCCCAAGGAGCTGATTTGCATATTGACCAAAACAGCCATATAACAGCAATGGAGGAAATCACTGTATGTGCATGTGACCCTATAGATAGGTGATAGATAGGTGATAGATAGGTGGTAGATTGGGTTCTAGTGTTAGACTTACTATGCATTATATACTACTTTTACATCTACGTGACTGTTTGAGGTCTTGTGTTTTCTTGGATGACTTTGTTTTTTGTCATTGTCTTTGGGTTTACTATATATAAGTTATTGAGAGGTAAATTTTTGTAACAGTAGAATGTATTGTGAATGGCAGTGACATTAATGAAATTAAGTGGTTGTTGGAAGGATCAGGATAGCAATGGTCTGTACATTTTCCTAGCACAACTCCTAGTAGTATCTATGATGTTAGGAGTCCCTGCCATCCAGTGACCTTATTGCCCCATAGTGATACAGTATAGGACAGTATGGTCGCTGAGTGGCAGAGACTCCTAGTACCATACATAACTATACAGATAGGAGTCTCTCTCCCGACATAGTGTCCAGGCTAGTAACTCTCAGCAGGATCTTATGGCTGGCACTTGTACCAGGACAATTTGGCTGGAATTGTTTGTACTTTTTATTTCCTATACAACAACTTATCCAAATATCACAAGAGAGGATTCACCTCCAAATTCCCTTTTTGTGTCACATTTAATACATTACATATTTGCCTAAGCTGTACTGGGGAAACTTAGGAAACGAAAGTCTATTCTATAACCTATTTACCTACAAATAACAAAAACTTTCTCAATGCCAGATAATCATCATCAATCTAACAGTAGTAATAATAACAAAATAATAAACCTGACAAGTATCAGCCTACAGTATACATAATCAAAAAACCTGCTTATATCAGTGTGATCCATATAATTACCGGTATGTAAAAATGAGGTGACATATAGAAGATACCCAGGTTATACCAGCATGATCCATATAACAAGAAGATGTATAACTTATACCTGCTGTACATATATAATTACTGTATATACAGGAGATACTCAGGTTATACCAACTATACATATATAATTATATACAGGAGATACTCAGGTTATACAAGCTGTACATATAGAATTATATACAGGAGATACTCAGGTTATATCGGCTGTATATATATAATTATATACAGGAGATACGAAGGTTATATCACATATATAATTATATACAGGAGATACCCAGGTTATATCAGCTGTACATATATAATTATATACAGGAGATACCCAGGTTATATCAGCTGTACATATATAATTATATACAGGAGATACCCAGGTTATATCAGCTGTACATATATAATTATATACAGGAGACACCCAGGTTATAACAGCTGTACATATATAATTATATACAGGAGATACCCAGGTTATACCAGCTGTACAAATATAATTATATAAGGGAGATACCCAGGTTATACCAGCTGTACATACAGAATTATATACAGGAGATACCCAGGTTATACCGGCTGTACATATAAAATTATATACAGGAGACACCCAGGTTATAACAGCTGTTCATATATAATTATATACAGGAGATACCCAGGTTATACCAGCTGTACATAAATAATTATATACAGGAGATACCCAGGTTATACCAGCTGTACATATATAATTATATACAGGAGATACCGAGGTTATACCAGCTGTACATATATAATTATATACAGGAGACACCCAGGTTATATCAGCTGTACATATATAATTATATACAGGAGATACCCAGGTTATACCAGGTGTACATATATAATTATATACCGGAGATACCCAGGTTACACCAGCTGTACATATATAATTATATAAGGGAGATACCCAGGTTATACCAGCTGTACATATATAATTATATACAGGAGATACCGAGGTTATACCAGCTGTACATATATAATTATATACAGGAGACACCCAGGTTATAACAGCTGTACATAAATAATTATATACAGGAGATACCCAGGTTATACCAGCTGTACATATATAATTATATACCGGAGATACCCAGGTTACACCAGCTGTACATATATAATTATATAAGGGAGATACCCAGGTTATACCAGCTGTACATACTGAATTATATACAGGAGATACCCAGGTTATACCAGATGTACATATATAATTATATACAGGAGATACCCAGGTTATAAAGGCTGTACATATATAATTATATACAGGAGATACCCAGGTTATACCAGCTGTACATATATAATTATATACAGGAGAGACCAAGGTTATAACAGCTGTACATATATAATTATATACAGGAGATACCCAGGTTATACCGGCTGTACATAAATAATTATATACAGGAGATACCCAGGTTATACCAGCTGTACATAAATAATTATATACCGGAGATACCCAGGTTATACCAGCTGTACATATATAATTATATACTGGAGATACCCAGGTTATACCAGCTGTACATATATAATTATATACAGGAGATACTCAGGTTATACCAGCTGTACATATATAATTATATAAGGGAGATACCCAGGTTATACCAGCTGTACATATATATTTATGTACAGGAGATACCCAGGTTATATCAGCTGTATATATATATTTATATACAGGAGATACCCAGGTTATATCAGCTGTACATATATAATTATATACAGGAGATACCCAGGTTATACCGGCTGTACATATATAACTATATACAGGAGATACTCAGGTTGTACCAGCTATACATATAGAATTATATACAGGAGATACTCAGGTTATACCGGCTGTATATATATAATTTTATACAGGAAATAGTCAGGTTATACCGGCTGTACATATATAATTATATAAGGGAGATACCCAGGTTATACCAGCTGTACATATATAATTATATACAGAAGATACCCAGGTTATACCAGCTGTACATATATATTTATATTCAAGAGATACCCAGGTTATACCAGCTGTACATATATAATTATATACAGGAGATACCCAGGTTATACCAGCTGTACATATATAATTATATACAGGAGATACCCAGGTTATATCAGCTGTGCATATATAATTATATACAGGAGATACCCAGGTTATACCAGTTGTACATATATAATTATATACAGGAGATACCCAGGTTATACCAGCTGTACATATATAATTATATAAGGGAGATACCCAGGTTATACCAGCTGTACATACAGAATTATATACAGGAGATACCCAGGTTATACCGGCTGTACATATATAATTATATACAGGAGACACCCAGGTTATAACAGCTGTTCATATATAATTATATACAGGAGATACCCAGGTTATACCAGCTGTACATAAATAATTATACACAGGAGATACCCAGGTTATACCAGCTGTACATATATAATTATATACAGGAGACACCCAGGTTATAACAGCTGTACATATATAATTATATACAGGAGATACCCAGGTTATACCAGCTGTACATATATAATTATATAAGGGAGATACCCAGGTTATACCAGCTGTACATATATAATTATATAAGGGAGATACCCAGGTTATACCAGCTGTACATACAGAATTATATACAGGAGATACCCAGGTTATACCAGCTGTACATATATAATTATATACAGGAGACACCCAGGTTATAACAGCTGTACATATATAATTATATACAGAAGATACCCAGGTTATACCAGCTGTACATATATAATTATATACAGGAGATACCCAGGTTATACCAGCTGTACATATATAATTATATAAGGGAGATACCCAGGTTATATCAGCTGTGCATATATAATTATATACAGGAGATACCCTGGTTATACCGGCTGTACATATATAATTATATACAGGAGATACCCAGGTTATACCACCTGTACATATATAATTATATACAAGAGACACCCAGGTTATAACAGCTGTACATATATAATTATATACAGGAGATACCCAGGTTATACCACCTGTACATATATAATTATATACAAGAGACACCCAGGTTATAACAGCTGTACATATATAATTATATACAGGAGATACCCAGGTTATAAAGGCTGTACATATATAATTATATACAAGAGATACCCAGGTTATACCAGCTGTACATATATAATTATATACAGGAGATACCCAGGTTATATCAGCTGTACATATATAATTATATACAGGAGATACCCAGGTTATACCAGCTGTTCATATATAATTATATACAGTATATATCCAGGTTATACCAGCTGTACATAAATAATTATATACAGGAGATACCCAGGTTATACCAGCTGTACATACAGTATATAATTATATACAGGAGATACCCAGGTTATACCAGCTGTACATATATAATTATATACAGGAGATACCCAGGTTATACCGGCTGTACATATCACTATTTACAAGAATATCTCCACACATTGGCAGCAGTAACTACAAATACCACATACATATAGTAGATACATGTCACATTTGCTAAAGACTCTTTCTGCCCCATTTACATAGTTATATAGGTAATTGTAGCTGCGTTTGGTCACCACTAGGGGGCATAGGAATCTACTCTTCACAGTGCTGGTCAAATACACATTACCTGTACAGTCAGTCACCGGCCCTAGGGGAGATGTCTGCACTTACATGAGGCCAATAATCCCAGCGTCATTTCAAAACAAAGGCCTCTTGGAAGGTCGGGCATGATGCTAAAGGGAGCAGCCATTATTGGGTTATTTCACTGGAATCCTGTCATAAGACAGGCTTGCACATTCCAGTGAGCGCCCTCTATTGGTTTGCAATACTGAGGCAGCAAACTGTCTTCCTAGTTACATCATGGAAGGCAGATTTGCATATTCTTCCCATAGTTACATGAGGCCAGTGATTTACAGTCATGTGCACATGACAAGTCTTGGCAGAGACCAACAAACTGGAATTTAGGGAGAAGAATTTACATTTTTATTTATTTATTTATTTTTTTGCTTCTTGCTGCATTACCGATAATTTTGTAAAAATAAAAAATATGTATACATTTACTTTGTGCAAGTCTCAATTAGATCGTTCAAAACAAAGTCAATAATCCATAAAAACATAGCATATATATATATATATATATATATATATATATATATGCGTATAACAAGTATCTCAAAGAATAAATGCATGTACAAATAAGTGCCAGAGTATTATACTGTATCAGAGTTCACTTTGCACAATATGGCTGATATTTTCTCTCTGGCCTTCCGAGAATGGAAGCCTAGATGGGTCAACGCTATCAAACTGTTGTGGTGCCCCTTTTGAATTGTACAGTAGTATCATGATTGCCACTAGATGTCACCATAGTACACTCTTGTAATCGAATTTACGGATCCTATTGTTAAAAATCTATATTTTGTGGGGAAGGTTGAATGCGATCGATCAGGATTAGGTCAATCGGTTCACCTACCTCTCCATTGTTTAGGGCACAGTTTTATGAAACCCCACACTATATGTTGCTGATATGGACCTGTGCTTATTTATTCAACAGCATGGTAAGGCAGCACAATCTCAAGATTTCAGAATTATATAGCTGACCATGGTGAAGTACTCAATATATCAGACCTTAAAGGGATTGTGCCACTATGGACACATCCCATATCCACAGGACAAGGGATAAGTGATCTTCGTCTCTCCCAGTGATCAGGAAGAGGGGAAATTGAACGTTTTTCTAAATCCTTCCATATAAAAAAACCAAAAATCTTGATAGTCTTCAGTAGTTGATACCTTCAAATCAAAGAAAGAGCGACAAATTTATGAGTATAAGCTTATGACCCTGCTTCAAACACTGGAGAAGGGGCTAAATCTGTCACATGGGTTTATGGCATTTTACAAAAATCACTGACCTGAGAACTGATAAGAACCTGGAATTGTTTACATTGTTTCTACCAATTACTAATAACCCTGTACCCCCCCCCCCCCTCCTTCTAGAATTCTATCCCTATGTATCCTTTTGTACATAAATATGCATCCTTCAGAAATGGTTTTAAATTTACTTGAGAAAGGAAACGTTGTAATCTGTCATCATTATTAGTTAGCCATTAAAAAGGTATCAACTACTGAAGACTATCAAGTTTTTTTGTTTTTTTATATTTCCTACCCACTGGCTAACACGGTACGAGAACAAACATTTTCCTTACACTAAATCCTTCCCGTGAGCTTTTGAGATTGGAGCTTCATTCACTTCCTTGAGGCTGAGTCCTGGGAACCCCATAGAAGTGAATGGAGCGCCGGTCCCTAAGGCACACTGGTGCTCCATTCACAAGGAGGCCTTAGGGGGACTTTTAGTTTCCTGTCCTCCTGATCACTTGGGCACCCAGGGATCAGGCCCCTAGTAATCAGACACTTATCACCCGTCCTGTGGATAGGAAATGTGTCCATAGTGGCAAAATCCCTTTAAAGATTATACAAAAATTTCTCAAGATCCATTCCCATATCTTGGAAAGAGATTATATAAAGTGATGACTCCTACTAATCTCAGACTATCATAAGGGGAATAAAATTTGCCAAGCATTTGTTTCCCATACAGACCTTACTAGTGTTCACCACTCATATTTAATACTAATAATTAGAGATGAGCGAACACTAAAATGTCCGAGGTTCGAAATCCGATTCGAACAGCTGCACATTGTTCGACTGTTCGAACGGATTTCGAACCCCGTTATAGTCTATGGGGGGAAATGCTCGTTTCAGGGGTACGCAATATTTGATAACATTATACTTACCAAGTCCACGAGTGATGGTCGGGCTGGATTCTCCTTGAAGTCTTCTCCCGGCGCAGCGCCCCCGCACTGTCTTCCGGCTGGAATTCACTCTGCCTAGGCATCCGGCCTAGGCAGAGCCGACTGCGCATGTGCGGTCGTCTCTCCCCGGCCCGACGCCTAAGCAGAGCCGACTGCGCATGCGAGGGCATGCCCGCACATGCGCAGTCAGCTCTGCCCAGGCCGGATGCCTAGGCAGAGTGAATTCCAGCCGGAAGACAGTGCGGGGACGCAGCACGGAGAAGACTTCTAAAGGTAAGAGAAGAACCAGCGTTGATTGGCAATGTATAACATTTTGCCAATCAACGCTGGTTCTGCATCGAACCTTAAACTTCGAACACCTACTCGATCGAATACTACTCGCTCATCTCTACTAATAATGTTAACACAATCCAACACCATTCTGAAGTCTATGACACCCGTGAGGCTTTCATCAGAGCCTGCCTGGCTACTCGGATCCTAGGTTGCACTGCACAATGGAAAATAGGTGCACTTGTGGACTAAAGACTAAACCAGCTTACCTAGAGCAGACTAGCTATATCAATACCAAGAGAGCACAAGAGAATCCAAACTGGTAGCAGAATAATTACAGGGTCCAATCCAGGGTCAAGTGCAGGAGTTCACAGATAAAACCAAATCAGCAGGAGATTCAATAACCACAAGGTCAAGCTAAAATCAGTAACAAGGGATACTGCAGAGCAACAGGTAAGTTCAGAGAAGAAAGACAAATTCCAATGTAACCACAGGCCAGACACAGGATGACATTCACAGGATGATATTCAGATGTCTCCATACCTTTGGATCTCCCTGTATAATAAACTCTGGCAATGATCATAAAATTGGACTGAGATAAATGTTTTAGGCTCCACCTTTAAGAAGATCAACAATTATAAATATTTGACCCTTAAGAAATTCAATGAAATAAATATTTCACTTACCACAATGATAGCTATCACCAATGCCAAGGGACCGCCATGGGCGCAAGGGTCACCCCTTCATATACCAATTGTAATAAGCTGTGCAAGCTGTATTTCAATAAATTCTGCAAGGGAAACAAATTTCCTGGACTTAATGATATCTCACATGGACAACCGGTTACAAAAACATTCTTCAAACAGGTTGACACTATTGGCTAAAGCGAGGATCGCGAAAAGTAGAGCGCGGTAGAGTGAATAAGGCTGGACATAGCTCCGGTAACTTTATATTAGTAAATGGGTTGAGGGTCACTAGTGCAACTCTGGTCATACCAATATGTTATAGAATGGATTAAATGACCGTTTGTTGCAGATTTGTAAAATAATTAGAAAGTGTCCGACTCCCCCCCCCCCCCCCCCCCTTCCTCTTAATAGCATTGAGGAAGCGGAGAAAAACTGCATTCAACAAATGCAGAACTTCTTGTACAAAAGATGAACTGTACAAATTGAATGGGTTATTCCAGCTATCAGTAGGATATGTCATCACTTCAAAGCGACTTTAGCTCCACTAGGATTTTTTTCCTTTTTCACCCATGGCCACCATTTTTTTTTTTTTTTTTCACTATCCCCATACTGTGACTTCACAGATGAAACCAAAACCCCGCCGCTATTATCAGTGGTGGTCCCACTATCAAAAAAGAGTTAAATTCAATAGCAGCAGTGTCTCTCCTGTGATTGTCCCATAAGAACGCCAAGCTTCTCTAGTGGCCCGTAGAAGGCTCTACACTATATTTTAAGCTAATTTAAGGTGTGATTCGTAGTGAACTTGTTCGGCTTGACAGGCTGATCAGGAGGGCCAGCTTTGTCCTGGGGAGCCCCCCTGGACCCAGTACAGGTGGTGGGTGACAGAAGGACACTGTCCGTGGTGAGCTCCATGCAGGAGAACAAATCCCACCCCATGTATGAGACCTTGATGGCACTTGGTAGCATTGTAAGTGACCGCCAAGTGTAAGAAGGAGCGCTATCGGAGATCCTTCTTCCCAACCGCGGTCAGGCTGTATAATCTACATCAGGCCAAACGAAGATCACTCCGCACAGAGAACTAAATGATCCTGAAATCTTCTTTTTTCTTTAGCTGCTATGACTCCTAGTATTTTCTCCTATCTGCTATTCAGAGCTCATGTCTGTTTCCATCTGTAATATATTACTTTTATTATCCTGTATTCGTATTATCATGCTGCTGTAACACACTGAAATTTTGCCATGCTGGGTCTTATCTTATCTTAACTATGGAGTCCTGAACCCTAGTGTGCACCTAGCATAAGACTGGTTCACATGACCTTGTTCAGGACGGGAAACATGGTCAACAAATCAGTTGCATTTACTGTCTTATCCTTGTTTAGTGAAGTTGATCCATGGTAGTGCTGTGGCTCAACGGATCCATGGACTGTATTTGCTAGTCGAAACACACCCATGTCAAAACAGCTTAAGAAACAGATGAACCTGCAAAGTAGTTGACTTTTCGTCTAGATGCTCCTTCTTCTGAGGTCTGGATTTCCAGTCCCCTTCTCCCTAATTAAACTCATTAGACTATAGCAGTTAGGAAGCTGAGACTTGAGCTGCTGTATCCTCATTTGGACAAGTATCCTCCATAGTACTTTCCAGCCATGTTTGCCAACATTGTGGTACGCAGGGGCGGATCCAGGGCCGGGCGAGCCGGGCAACCGCCCGGGGCCCCGCGGCGCTGCCGGGACCTAACAAAATGGTCCCGGTCGGCATGTCCCGATTCCAACTGAGCTCAGCGTTAAAGCAGGAGCTGACAGCTCCTGCTTTAAATGCCTATGTATTCAGCGCATCGGCGGTAGGACGCCGATGAGCTGAATGCATAGGCGTTTAAAGCCGGAGCTGTCACAGCTCAGCTCCTGCTTTAACGCTGAGCTCCGGCCTCCGGCATTTGTAGCCGCGATGTGATGACGTCATGACATCGCGGCTACAATATGTGTATGAGGGAGAGAGCTGCGAGGGAACGAGGAATGGTGAGTGTGTGTGTGAGTGTGTGTGTTTGAGAACGGCATGACACTGGGGCAGATGGAGGGGGAGAACGGCATGACACTGGGGCAGATGGAGGGGGGGAAGAACAGCATGACACTGGGGCAGATGGAGGGGGGGGGAACAGCATGACACTGGGGCAGATGAAGGGGGGAGAACAGCATGACACTGGGGCAGATGAAGGGGGGAGAGAACGGCATTACACTGGGGCAGATGAAGGGGGGAGAACGGCATGACACTGGGGCAGATGGAAGGGAGAATGGCAGGGCACTGGGACAGATAGAGGGGGAGAATGGCATGACACTGGGGCAAATGAAGGGGGGGGAACAGCATGACACTGGGGCAGATGAAGGGGGGAGAACAGCATGACACTGGGGCAGATGAAGGGGGGGAGAGAACGGCATTACACTGGGGCAGATGAAGGGGGGAGAACGGCATGACACTGGGGCAAATGGAGGGGAGAATGGCATGACACTGGGGCAAATGAAGGGGGGGAACGGCATGACACTGGGGCAGATGGAGGGGAGAATGGCATGACACTGGGGCAAATGAAGGGGGGGGAAACGGCATGACACTGAAGCAGATGAAGGGGGGGATGGCATGACACTGGGGCAGATGAAGGGGGGGAGAATGGCATGACATTGGGGCAGATGAAGGGGGAGAACAGCATGACACTGGGGCAGATACGGGGGGAAATGAAACTGTGGGCAGATAAAGGGGGAGAATGGCATGAAACTGGGGACAGAGATAGAGGGGGGGACATGAAACTAGGGGTAGATGAAGGGTGTATATGAAAATGGGGGAGAGATGGAGGGGGGGACATATAATTTACGGGTGACTGTAGGAGGATTATACTGTGTGGAATCACATGAAAATTGAATGAGAATGGGTGGAGTCAACATAAAAGTGGGTGGGGCTAATTTGCTGCGGCGCGCTGAGCGCGCCGCACGTTTTATTCCCTCTATCTAGTCTTCAACAGTTGGGAAGTACAGGTTAGAAGTGCGAGACCCCCCAAATAAGTAGGGCCCCGCCAAAGTCAATTGCCCAGGGCCCCGCAAACCCTGGATCCGCCACTGGTGGTACGTAACAATATCTACAGTGTTGGCCAAAAGTATTGGCCCCCCTGCAATTCTGTCAGATAATACTCATTGTCTCCCAGAAAATGATTGCAAGCACAAACTCTTTGGTAATATCTTCATTTATTTTGCTTGCAATGAAAAAACACAAAAGAAAATGAAATAAAAGTCAAATCATTGATAATTTTACACAAAACTCCAAAAATGGTCCGGACAGAAGTATTGGCGCCCTCAGCCTAATACTTGGTAGCACAACCTTTAGACACAATAACTGCGCACAACCGCTTCCGGTAACCAGCAATGAGTTTCTTACAAGGCTCTGCTGGAATCTTAGACCATTCTTCTTTGGCAAACTGCTCCAGGTCCCCCCCTGAGATGTGAAGGGGGCCTTCTCCAAACTGCCATCAAGAGATCTCTCCTCCCCCACAGGTGTTCTATGGGAGTTAGGGCTGGACTCATTGCTGCCACTTTACAAGTCTCCAGGGCTTTCTCTCACCACCATTTTCTAGTGCTGACCTGAAGTGTGTTTTGGGTCATTGTCCTGCTGGAAGACCCCTGACCTCTGAGGGAGACCCAGCTTTCTCACACTGGGCCCTACATTATGCTGCACAATGTGTTGGTCGACTTCAGACTTCATAATGCCATGCACACGGTCAAGCAGTCCAGTGCCAGAGGCAGCAAAGCAACCCCAAACCATCAGGGAACCTCCGCCATGTCTGACTGTAGGGGGCGTCTTCTTTTCTTTGAAGGCCTCATTTTTTTCCTGTAAACTCTATGTTGATGTTTCCTACTTTTGTCTCATCTGACCAGAGAACTTTCTTCCAAAACATTTTTGGCTTTCTCAGGTAAGTTTTGGCAAACTCCAGCCTGGCTTTTTTATGTCTCTGGGTAAGAAGTGGGGTCTTCCTGGGTCTCCTACCATACAGTCCCTTCTCATTCAGACGCTGACACTGGATAGTACGGGGTGACACTGTTGTACCCTCGGACTGCAGGGCAGCTTGGACTTGTTTGGATGTTAGTCGAGGTTCTTTATCCACCATCTGCACAATCTTGCATTGAAATCTCCCGTCAATTTTTCTTTTCCGTCCACATCTAGGGAGGTTAGCCACAGTGCCATGGGCTTTACACTTCTTGATGACACTGCGCACGGTAGACACAGGAAAATTCAGGTCTTTGGAGATGGACTTGTAGCCTTGAGATTGCTCATGCTTCCTCCCAATTTTGCTTCTCAAGTCCTCAGACAGTTCTTTGGTCTTCTTTCTTTTCTCCATGCTCAATGTGGTCACACAAGGACACAGGACAGAGGTTGAGTCAACTTTAATCCATTTCAACTGGCTGCAAGTGTGATTTAGTTATTGCCACCGCCTGTTAGGTGCCTCAGTTAAGTAACAGGTGTTGTTAATTACACAAATTAGAGAAGCATCACATGATTTTTCAAACAGTGCCAATACTTTTGTCCACCCCCTTTTTTATGTTTGGTGTGGAATTATATCCAATTTGGCTTTTTGACAATTCTTTTTGTGGTTTTCCATTGAAGACAAATTAAATGAAGATAATACCAAAGAATTTGTGATTGCAATCATTTTCTGGAAGAAACAGAGTATTATCTGACAGAATTGCAGGGGTGCCAATACTTTTGGCCAACACTGTATGTGCCAATCTTGTAAAGAAACTCTATTAAGATCTTTAAAGAGGAAGCCGTCCAGGAAAGTGAGAGTTAAGTTGATGTTTGCAGGGTGCTTTACGCTGTTTGGCAACCACTTCCTTTATAGGAGTTCCATTGACAATAGAGTCCTTGTCAGTAGGTATGATTGAATAAGCAACCAATAAGAGCGCAGCTTTCATTTTGTATATTGCTATAAAAGCTAGGGTTGAGCTGATGTTGAGATTTATCGATTTTAAAATCTGATTTCTGATCATTTTCTAGCCGATCCCGATCGTGAAATTGGCTTGATCGCCGATCGGGATCCGATCTTTCCAGATCCTGATCGCTCAACCCTATTCATGCTATATACATGAATACGGTTGAGCCGATCTTGAGATAACCTCTGACCTTGACCCCACCAGAAAAGATCGGGATTGGAATTCCGATCGTGATCCTGAAATTTACTCGATCGCTGTTCAGAATCTGATCTTTTCCGATCCCGATCGCTCAACCCTAATAAAAGCTGAGCTATGATTGGTTGTAAGTTTTTTTGAAGACAGTTTATTCTTATATGTGCCAACTTCCAAAAAAGAAACCACGCCAGACACAACCACTTCCCCATTCTCAGGAACTCTCTACTAAGAGGAAATTGTTTTCTTGAAATCACTGGAAGGGCTTGTCCAGTTTAGACAATTCTTTGTCATCCGCCCTTTTGGTGAATTAATACTTAAAAAAGAGTGGGTTAAGGATGGGTCATCAATTTCAGATTGGCACCCCAATGATCAGCTGATCTCAGCAACCAATAATCAGAGAATGGAGTAGGAAGTAGACAGCCCTGTTCTCTGTGGAGTGGCCAAACCAGCCGTATATACCGGTAACATAACAGGAATCCGGTGGCCAGATGAAATAAGCCCGGAGCAGGTGGGTACTGAAGAGTAGGAGTCCGAGATGTGGCTTAAAGTATAGGTCGCAAGGGAAATACAGCAATAGAGTAGAAACAGTCACGGAAAGCAGGAGAATGGAACAAGTCACAATACTCAAGCAGAGGCTTGTAGTGTCTCATGGTTATAAATAGGCCCAAACAGAAAACAAGATGGCTTCACATTGGTACAGATCGGTCCTCTTTGTTAAGGCAATTCCTAAGAACACAGAAGCCTCCAGTGGTGAGGAGTGGAAGTGCAGGAATATTTCAAAGTAAGAGGAATAGCGCCCACTAGTGGTAGACTAGCAGAATACAAGATTCTGATAGGGCCAGTCCATGTTGTCACAAAAAAATGGAGACCTAGATTGTAAATACTGGTGGGAATATCTTCTTTTAGCACTGTCAGACCAGGAATAGCACCTGTCACTTCGTTCCAGGTGACTGAAGTTGCTTGTAACGTCTGGTATGTTAATCTTTACTCTATATTTCTACAGTCAAGGTACCACCACCAGTTCTGTAGAGGGGTATGACTCAGAAGCCTTGCAGATGGTGTGTATATTACAGATGGACTTAGAGAGAATACACTTTTGTGGACCAGAAAACATCTCTCACCCTTTGACTTTAAGAAAATATGCCTCAATTGTTGGATGTATTTTGGAACCTGGCTTATGATCATTACTGCCTAAAGGAAAGTTAACCATCAATTTTTGCAAGTTTCGTTAAGTTCACACTAACATTGGATTAGCTGTGGTTCTGGTTGTCAAAGAACCAGAACGACAAACAAACTGACCACTGGTGGACACTATTGACAATAATGAGTAGAGATGAGCGAGTAGTGTTCGATCGAGTAGGTGTTTGATCGACTACTACGGTATTCGAAACACTCATACTCGATCGAACACTACTAGCTGTTCGAAGTTTAAGGTTCGATGCAGAACCAGCGTTGATTGGCAGAATGCTATACATTCTGCCAATCAACGCTGGTTCTTCTCTTACCTTTAGAAGTCTTCTCCGTGCAGCGTCCCCGTGGCGTCTTCCGGCTGGAATTCACTCTGCCTAGGCATCCGGCCTAGGCAGAGCCGACTGCGCATGTGCGGGCATGCCCTCGGATGTGCAGTCGGCTCTGCTCAGGCGTCGGGCTGGGCAGAGCTGACCGCGCATGCGCAGTCGGCTCTGCCTAGGCCCCGATGCGTAGGCAGAGTGAATTCCAGCTGGAAGACGCCGCGGGGACGCTGCACGGAGAAGACTTCTAAAGGTAAGAGACGGGAGAAGACTTCAAGGGGAATCCAGCCTGATCGTCACTCGTGGACTTGGTAAGTATGATTTGATTGAACGTTGCCTACCCCTGAAACGAGCATTTCCCCCCATAGACTATAACGGGGTTCGAAATCCATTCGAACAGCCGAACAGTGTGAATCAGATTTCGAACCTCGGACATTTTAGTGTTCGCTCATCTCTAATAATGAGGTCTGTCGGGTATCTGTTGTTTTGAAACTGGCAGAGGAAAAAGTCTTCCACACAGGACTCTTTCATTCGCTGATTTCAGGTGGACATTGCAAAGGACTCCAGTGCCGATGTGAAGTAAGCCTTACCCTTGTCTCTTGCCTGGTCTTTCCTGCTCTAAACCAACAAGGGCACCCTAACCACTATTAGCCAAGAGGCATCACACATGGAGTGCCCCAAGGAAATAACTACACCCTCCCTCATCAGTCCTGCAGGACCCTCATCGTAAGGAGTGTGGGAGGTGGACTAGAAACAAGCACCACCAATGGCCACTATGAGCACCATACATGAGGACCACTGCACCTATTCTCACCAGTACTCCCATTCTCTCCAAACTACTCCTTGGGTTGCTGCATATTCACTGACTGAAAGTAGTTGTAAAATGTACACATTTTGGGTAGTTTTCATTTGAGTTTTACTGAGACTGTTTGGAGGCGTTAAGTGACCACTAAGACCACACGGGAAGCTCTCAGCTGTGGACCTAGTCATATTAACATCATATCAGTCTACAGCTTGGTGACGTTCTCTGCAGTCCATCTGACCACTTCCAAGCTGCACGTCTACTGTGGACTGTGGCTTTTCATCTCACTTCTTAAAATATATAGGTCCGTCTACATCCTCATGTCCTGGGGTTTCCGGAGGAGTTGGAGGTGCGGAGAGAGAATCAGACATCCAGGCCATATCTGTACATAGATGATGTGACACCAAGCTGGCTGAAGGTGTCAGATCTGATTGCATGTACCACCATTGGCTCACCATCAAAGTGAAATGTCACCAATAGAAAGATAAGGATTGGTCACAATTCGGCATATTAGTTTCACGTTGGATCCAATGTACAAACAATATGACCAGTTATAGGACAGAATAAATTGGACGATCAGAGTTCCTGGCTCCTTAGATTTTGATCCAAGTGGTAAACGATCAGGCCATACTCGTGTAGCTTGAAATGCTCAAAATTTACAATGCAAAGCTTCAAAGAAGTGGGAGAACGGCTAAAACCAACTATTTCTGGACCATTTGTATAGGGCTTTCAGGAAATCACGCTGCTGAATTTTAAAGCCAAGTCAGATTTTAAGTAAAAGGAACTTATTCATTCTTTACTAAAAAGATCAGCAGATTTATCAGATATTTTTTGTTTCATTTCCTCTCTGGGATTGTTCAGGATTTCACACAACAGGGAAGGTGCGAAAATAAAACAGTAGCCAACTAGTCATACTTAGCTGGTAAATCCTCTGCCGATCCTGTGCTGCTGCTCAAAGTATTTCTTACCTGCCCTGTATATGGCCTCACTGCTAACATCAACGTTTGTGACACGCAGTGGCGTAACTAGGAATGGCGGGGCCCCATGGCGAACTTTTGACATGCCCCCCCCCCCCCCCCGACCGACGCCAAAGACCTCGACCAATCCCCCCCCCCCCCCCGCATTTCTGTGCATACTATTATCCCCCATAGTGGCCCCTGCACACAGTATTATGTCCCATAGTGGCCCCTGCACACAGTATTATCCCCCATAGTGGTCCCTGCACACAGTATTATCCCCCATAGTGGCCCCTCCACACAGTATTATGTCCCATAGTGGCCCCTGCACACAGTATTATCCCCCATAGTGGCTCCTGCACACAGTATTATGTCCCATAGTGGCCCCTGCACACAGTATTATGTCCCATAGTGGCCCCTGCACACAGTATAATGCCCCATAGTGGCCCCTGCACACAGTATTATCCCCCATAGTGGCTCCTATACACAGTATTATACTCCATTGTGGACACCCATGAACAATTATTATACTCTGGGGGCTTTTCAGACCCCAGAGTATAATAATTGGAGACCCAGGGGGATAAAAACATAAAAAAACACTGTTACTTACCTATCCCTGGCTCCATTGCACTCTCCACCGCTGTCAGCCATCTTCAATGACATCAAGGACGTCATGTGACCGGGAGGCATGCGTCGCGACGCATATAGACACAAGTCCCGCTAATGTCAGGGACATCACGCAAGTAGGCCCGAAACCTGCCCGGAGAGTTAAGTAACAGTGTTTTTTATGCTCTGTTACCTCTCCTAGACCTCCGATCATTATACTTGGGGGTCCGAAAAGACCTGCAAATATAATAGTGCTTGTGGGGACCACAGTGTCACTTACCGATCCAGACCCCTGCCAGGAACGGTAAGTAGGGCCTGTTACCGGCTGGAGTAACTGCCTATTAAAAAAAACAAAAAAAAACGCAGCGGTAGCATCTGTCGCCGGGCCCCCTAATGTCCCAGGCCCTGTGGCAGCTGCTGCCGCTGCTACCCTGGTAGTTATGCCACTGGTGACATGTGGCTACTAAGCCAAGGGATTGGTTGTAACAGCCATGTCTTTGTATAGAATGTGGAGAGGACCAGTAAGCGAGGACTAGTGGGGATCGGTGCGGGACCACCAGAGCAGCAGCACTGGATCAGCAGGAGATTTCATACATGAGTTTTTGGGTACATTTCCTACTTTTAATCAAGTTTGTGAAATTCTGGACAACCATTTACAGGGAGTCTGTCAGCAGGAAAATCTGTATCAAATTCATGTCAATATCTCACCGGCCCCTCCCCTATATCACAAGACCCCCAAAGATCAGCCCCTGATTCATCATGAACTATGGGAACAGGTTATCCAAACCGAAGAACCTTTTCTGCCCTCCCCAACTTCCGGCACACTGACCTCCAGTTCTATACAAGGGTAAACACCTGGATTCTGATCAGACTAAGTTACTTTGTATTTTTAGGAAATACTTGACGTGACTCAATTCTGGAGATCTTACCTATAGCTTAGCACTTATAATACAAGTGTCACATTCAATATGTGAATTTATCACCCACAGACCACACAGCGACAGTTTTGGCCACAGCAGTAAATGTAGAGCGTATGGTTTTTCTAAGCAGCAATGACTTGCGAGAACCTAATGTCTGTAGCGACGGCTGAGTGGATGGCGTTACAGAATCAGGTCATTGGCTTTATACATAAATGTCAGCCTCGACTCCACACATAACTTTTAACCTTGACCATAATTGGCTTAGACCCTACTTGCTAAAATTTGGTAAAATTTTGAAGATTTTTTTTTTTTTACCATAGCCATGCCCCTATGGGTATAGCTACATCTGTAAGCCGTGTACCGAGGTGGGCTCCCCAGGATACAGCGAAGTCACGAACAAAGGAAGTGAGTCCAATTCAATTTAACCAAGATAGGACTTTACTTAGTTTAGATAACCTCTTTTGTCCAAAAGAAGACTCCCAGGTATTACATTTACACAGCCTAGAGGCTGGGACCCTGGTGTTATACAGCACGGTGCCCACTAGTGTGGCCTTCAATATACTCCAAGCTTTTACCTACCTGCAGGCTGCGCCTATGCAGCTGCCTGTTACCTGTTATTACCCTATTACACAGGAACAATTCAGTGTGTGTGACACAGGCATCCGGCGGTGTAACACCAGGGTTTACAATCTTATCACAATACTACTAAATTCCCCCCAAACCAAGTACAACTAAGCAAGTATAATGGTTAGTTAGCTTGCAAGCCAAACAGTGTAAAGTTAAACTAAATGTTGCTCCCAGACTTCCTTACAAGTCCCTCTCTGGGAGATATAACTCTGTAGAAATCCTCTGTGACTTAGTCCTTTTACCAGACAGGTAGATAGTTCACCAGTATTGCAGCCTGGGGTGATGATTATACCTAACTAACTAACTACAGGCTTTTTACTCAGTCCCAGCAATATGGTGCAAAACTTGCAGTGTGGTGCGTGCACGCTTACTTCTGTTGGGTACCTTTTAGTCTCTGTTAGCATCCGGGTGAAGAGGAGCTCCTCGGACAGCATGCGGTCTCACTGGCAGTCTCACTTCTCAGCCAAGTCTCTGACAGTAATCTTCTCCTTAGGATGGTGTCTGGACAGACTCCGAAAGTCTCAAATCCTCAGCTATTCTTGCTGTGGCTTCTCCCTCCAAGGACCCTCTCTGCACAGTGATGTCTCCACAGCTCTCTCTTCTCCTCTAGAGTCCAGCACACTCTGACTCAAAATGGCTCCTAGAACCTTCCTACCACGATCAGGGTCTCCACATCAATCTTCCAGGGGCATACAGCCTTTTTCCTTTTACTTGTTATCTCGCAACAGCGACCTCTTGTGGTCAAACAACAAAATGTCAGGTTATGAAAACACCAACTCAATTACACATTGCACATTCACTACACAGGGGCTGTTTCACCCTCTTACATGCCACCCCACTAGAGGTTGACGTCCCTGGCAACCTTTCCCATATAAACTCATCTTGCGCATAGCGCTGTGGGGGTACCCCGGCATTGGACCTGGCTGTCCTACGCAGAGTCACAGAATCAGGGGCACCCGGCACACCCAATGATGGCTGTTCTGCAGGTTGTACAACTCCCTCCCTGGGCGGCAAACTAGACTCGACTTGGTTCCCTGGATCGGCTGGGGCAGGGACAACCCACCACTCATCGTCTAAGGGGGTTTCCCTGATAACAATGCTAGGAGCCTGTACCACCTCGTCGGCCACCGAGTGCTCAAAATTGCAGCGTCTTAACATGTTACGGTGAAGGTTCCTTGAGGGTCCTCCAGTCCCTACTGGCTGTACCTCATACACTGGAATATCAGGGTCTACCTTTTGCTTCACAACATATGGTACCGCCTCCCACCGCCCATCCAATTTTCCCTTTGGCCTCTTGGCCCTGACAATCACACGATCACCTGGGGCGTACTCATCCCTCTGCACCGGCCCTGGGTTGGGGTGTACTATTTGTCTCATGCGTTCGCCCACAACCTTATGTACTGCTCTCAGTCGGCGACGGTGTTCTTGCGCCCATGCGGTAGTGCTCCTTGGAGGAGGCTGCATTGGATCTGGCATGTGGAGATCCTCAATCTCTTGACCTGCCCTCCCAAACATCAACATGTGTGGAGAGTAACCAGTGGTGTTGTGTACTCTATTGTTATAGGCCCACATCAGTTCAGGTAGATACTCTGGCCACCGAGCTTTTTGACTATCCTCTAGCGTCCGCAACATCTGTATCAAGGTGCGGTTGAACCGCTCGCACGCCCCGTTCCCCTGTGGATGATATGGGGTCGTGCGAGAACGTTCGATCCCATAGAGTTGATACAATTCACTCATCAAAGCCCCCTGAAAGCACGCCCCCTGATCTGAATGGATTTTCTGTGGACACCCAAACACTTGTATAAAGTGTTTGCAGATCGCTTCGGCAGCAGATTCAGCCGTCTGATCTCTGGTGGGTACAGCTACTGCATACTTTATAAAATGGTCCGTCATAACCAAACAGTAAGAATGTCCTGAGGTAGAGTACCCAATCTGTACATAATCAATCATTAGAATTTGCAGGGGGGCAGATGTTTGAATAGTTTGTACAGGGGCACGTTGTTCGGGACTTTTACTCAGCCCGCAGGACCGACATTGAAGACATGCCTTGGTCACCATCTTTCCCAAATCTGGACAATACACAAATCGTTGGAGCCATTGGTACGTTTTGGCACTCCCAAAATGGGCCCCACTCTCATGGGCTTCCTGAGCGGCTACTGGTCCCAATGACATCGGGATGACAATCTGTTGCCGGTGCTGCAGCTCTGACTGTATGTATATGGTCCGACATAGGAGTCCTTGGATGACAACCAGCTTATCCCACTGTCTCAGTAACTTCTGACCCTCTTGGGTTAAGCTAGCCCGCTCATTCGGCCGTGGCCAGATCTTAGTCCGGATCCACTCTTTCACTTTACATAGGTCCGGACAGCTATTTTGAACCCTTTCCCAATCTTCCAATGTCTTCCCCAGCACCATCGGCATCCCTGAAGCCACCCCACTTGAATGGGTTATGTTCTGGAATGGCGGTATTCTGCCGAGGTGTGGGATTTCACTGTCTTCTAGCCCTTCCTCTCCACTCTTGGTTGGCAACCCCACAGGGACTCGGGAGAGGGCATCAGCGTTGCCATTCTCTCTCCCTGATCGGAACTGGATACGGTATTGATACTTGGAAAGGCGGGACATCCACCTCTGCTCAAGGGCACCTAACTTAGCGTTCTCTAAGTGTGCTAAAGGGTTATTGTCCGTCATCACAATCACTTCTGCACCCGTCAGATACTCTGTGAATCTTTCAGTCATGGCCCATACAAGTGCCAAAAGCTCCAACTTAAAGGAGCTGTAGTTGTCGGGGTTACGCTCTGACTCCCTTAAGGACCGGCTGCCATAGGCAATCACCCTCTCACGTCCATCTTGAACTTGAGATAGCACAGCTCCCAGACCATGTAGACTTCCATCGGTGTACAACAGGAATGGCTTATCAAACTGTGCATAGGCCAGGATCGGGGTACTGGTCAGAGCTTTCTTTAACCCCTCAAAGGCTTCTTGCTGTCGTGGCCCCCACTCAATGGGGCGATTCTTGGGTCCACCAGCTGTGCCTCTCAGTAGTTCATTTAGGGGGCCAGCCCGATGAGAGAACTTGGGTATGAATCTCCTGTAATAACCGGCCAACCCTAGAAAGGCTTGTACTTCACGCAGGGTTCTTGGTTGGGGCCACTTCTGGACGGCCTCCACCTTGCTGGGCGCAGGTTGTACCCCTTCCGGAGTGACTACATGTCCCAAGTACTCTATTTGCTGCTGGAATAGTTGACACTTCTTGGGCTTGATTTTTAGCCCATGATCACGCAATCGCCCTAGGACCTGCCACAGCTTTTCGAGATGATCTTCAAATGAGGACCCAAACACTACAACGTCATCCAAATATATCAATACCGACTCAAAGTTTAGGTCACCCAAACAGAGCTCCATCAACCGCTGAAATGTCCCTGGGGCATTGGACAGACCGAAAGGCATTCTGTTAAACTCATAGAGTCCCATGGGTAAGATAAACGATGTCTTGGCCTTGTCCTTCACGGCCACTGGCACTTGCCAATATCCACTGGCCAAGTCAAGCGTTGAGAAATACTTGGCATGACCGAGGGAGGATAGTGACTCTTCAATCCGTGGAAGGGGGTATGCATCACGGACGGTCTTAGCATTTAGTTTCCGGTAATCTACGCAGAAACGGAGACTTCCGTCTTTCTTCCGCACCAAGACCACCGGAGCAGCCCATGGGCTCTTACTCTCCTGGATCACTTGATTCTCCAGCATGCTAGCCACCATTTCTTTCACCTCCTGATACATCTTGGGGGGAATCTGCCTATACCGCTCCCGAATAGGCGCAGCGTCGCCAGTGGGGATTTCGTGTTCAATGGCGGTAGCACACCCGAAGTCTTCATCGTGTCTTGAAAACGCCTCCTGGAATTCCCACAGAGTGTCCTCCAGAAGCTTCTGTTGTCCCGGGGTCAGAGACCGGCGATCTACTCTCATCAGAGACATGATCACTTGGCCATTCCACTCTGCCGTTGGAGGCTGCCTTTGCTGGACCTTCACAGCATAGGTCCAAGACGACCTCCCATCAGGCTGCAACGTGAAGCTCTTCCGGCGAAGGATGTCACCCCCGGGCACGTGAACTTCAGCCAGCAGGGTATTCCCAGGCACGAACAACTCACTGTCCAGAACGTTGAGACAGCGTATAGGCACACACCCATCCTTCACAGTGGCAAGTGCTCGGGCTACCAGAGGGCGGGTCTGCGTTTCTCCCTGCAGGGCAGGCTCTATCAAGACCTCTAGTCCATTTAATGGTCGTCCAGCCCCCACCGGAAGCATCACAATATTTTCCTGTCGCGGTGGAATCTTCATTGGGGCACTCAGCGGCACCTTCACGTATCCAATGGAGCGCCCTGCCATGGTGCTCTTCTGCAAACTACAGCTCTTCACCATCTGCTGTAGGACCTTCTGAGTCGGCCGGTGTGTGGTGGCCCGCTGCCAGTATTTAGGTCCTTCCTTTGCATAAAGGTGATGATCTAGGTCTCTCAGCACGTTCATGCCCAGCGTCACATCGAGTCCTCTCCTGGACGGATGGTCTATCAGCACGATCCCCTTTTTGCCAATGTCTTGCCCAAACAGCCGGACCCGCATCCAGACGATCCCTTGTACGTCCATCGCACCATTGTTGGCAGCTATCAACCGAATGACACTTCCATCCTCTGGCTCCATCATATGTCCGAAGTGTCTCTCGAAGAACTCCAGGGGCATCAGGGTGCACTCCGATCCAGTATCAACTAAGCAGCGTACCTTCTGGCCCTCCAGCTCAGCTTCCATAACGGGGCTGCTAGCATATAGGTCGCATTCATCACGTACGGGGCTTGATTGTTGGTGAACCGCCACAGGACGCCCTGTTACTGCGGCGGTCGGGAGTTTAAAGCCGGCTCGGGTTCCACCTCCCCCTTACACTCTCTGGCGATATGGCCATACTGTCTGCAACTCCAGCAGAGGGGTCCCCTTGATCCCTGCCCAGCTGATGAGCCTCGGTTGGTGGGTCCTCGGCCACGGTGTACTCTCAGCGGGGGAGAGTAGGACGATGCGGTCATTTCTGGAACCATGGATTGACCTGCTCGCATCTGGGACACCTCCAGTCGGAGTTCTCTCATTTCTGCCCGTAGAGCCTGGACTACATCCTTTAAGGACCCTGGGTCTTCAGGACCTCCTCGGGTCCCTGTCACTTGGGTGCTACTCACAGCCTTCACATTCACAGCCACGGGCGCTTCTTCCCTCTCTACAGCAGCCAGGTAAACATTATAGAATGTCAGGTTGGCATCTGCCTGGATCATCTCTTGCAGTTTATCCTGTAACAACTTATTGGATAACCCTAGGATGAATTGATCTCGTAGCAGCCGGTCCACTTCTTTGAAGGCTCCCATAGCCTCTGAGTCCCGTCGCTGCACTTCATTCAGCATCTCTTGTAAGGCGTTAGAGTATTGCGTTAAAGTCTCACCCTCCCTCTGTGACCGATTGAAGAAGTTGCTCCGCAACTGCGCTACCTTGGCACGCCCTCCCTGAGCTCCCTCTAGCAGAGCAAATATCTTTTCTAAAGTGTCTCTTTCCGATTCGGGCCGTACCATCACTGTCCGTCTAGCGTCACCTTCTAGGGCCCCTAATGCTATCTCTGCACGTAGTTCCGGTATCAGGTTGCTCAGTCTAACTATACTTCGTACCCTTTCAGTCCAGTCCTGCAACGTCATATTATTACCATCAAACTTTGGCAGATGCTGCATTAGTGCCCCGGCCGATAAGTACCCCACTTGGGCCGGCATCCCCAGCGCTGGGGCTTGCTGTGCAGGGGCACCCTGGACCACCCCAGCTGGTGCCAGGGGATTCTCTCCCGCCACATTCCCATCCATGAGGGTCGCTGTATCCTGCCGACTACGCCAAGTTGTAAGCCGTGTACCGAGGTGGGCTCCCCAGGATACAGCGAAGTCACGAACAAAGGAAGTGAGTCCAATTCAATTTAACCAAGATAGGACTTTACTTAGTTTAGATAACCTCTTTTGTCCAAAAGAAGACTCCCAGGTATTACATTTACACAGCCTAGA
The DNA here is from genome assembly GCF_031893055.1 of Leptodactylus fuscus. Lineage (NCBI taxonomy): Eukaryota > Metazoa > Chordata > Amphibia > Anura > Leptodactylidae > Leptodactylus > Leptodactylus fuscus. The sequence goes on from NC_134271.1 coordinate 141,341,236, forward strand.
GGCTGGGACCCTGGTGTTATACAGCACGGTGCCCACTAGTGTGGCCTTCAATATACTCCAAGCTTTTACCTACCTGCAAGCTGCGCCTATGCAGCTGCCTGTTACCTGTTATTACCCTATTACACAGGAACAATTCAGTGTGTGTGACACAGGCATCCGGCAGTGTAACACCAGGGTTTACAATCTTATCACAATACTACTAAATTCCCCCCAAATCAAGTACAACTAAGCAAGTATAATGGTTAGTTAGCTTGCAAGCCAAACAGTGTAAAGTTAAACTAAATGTTGCTCCCAGACTTCCTTACAAGTCCCTCTCTGGGAGATATAACTCTGTAGAAATCCTCTGTGACTTAGTCCTTTTACCAGACAGGTAGATAGTTCACCAGTATTGCAGCCTGGGGTGATGATTATACCTAACTAACTAACTACAGGCTTTTTACTCAGTCCCAGCAATATGGTGCAAAACTTGCAGTGTGGTGCGTGCACGCTTACTTCTGTTGGGTACCTTTTAGTCTCTGTTAGCATCAGGGTGAAGAGGAGCTCCTCGGACAGCATGCGGTCTCACTGGCAGTCTCACTTCTCAGCCAAGTCTCTGACAGTAATCTTCTCCTTAGGATGGTGTCTGGACAGACTCTGAAAGTCTCAAATCCTCAGCTATTCTTGCTGTGGCTTCTCCCTCCAAGGACCCTCTCTGCACAGTGATGTCTCCACAGCTCTCTCTTCTCCTCTAGAGTCCAGCACACTCTGACTCAAAATGGCTCCTAGAACCTTCCTACCACGATCAGGGTCTCCACATCAATCTTCCAGGGGCATACAGCCTTTTTCCTTTTACTTGTTATCTCGCAACAGCGACCTCTTGTGGTCAAACAACAAAATGTCAGGTTATGAAAACACCAACTCAATTACACATTGCACATTCACTACACAGGGGCTGTTTCACCCTCTTACACATCCACCCTTCCCTTTTGATCATCACCACTCCACCTTTTTATGATACCCCCTTACTTACGCCCCTTTTAAGCTATGGCCAGCACATAAAGAGCCCATATAAAGTCATGAATAAAGAGTCTTCTTGCTTGGTGGATATAAGACCATTCCATCAGGCCTGGTAGATTTGCCAGCTCTTCCAAGAGTTCAGGAGGTCACCTCTTTTTTCGGGAACCTCCTAGAACTTCCAGGAGAGTTGGCTAGTATGGATTAGTCAGTCACACAGATATAGGGTAGGCTTCCATGGCCATATGTGCCATCTGTGTTGGCTACAAATTATATCTACTCTCGAGAATTTGGACTTGTCCTACCCCCGAGTATTCCCATCATAGACACAGGATATGTGATAAATATTTCATAGTCTGGGGTCCATCTTATGGGGACTTTAATTGACCCACTGGGGAAAACTGGTCAATCCCTCTAGGCCAGTTTTCTAATGTAGATGGATCATGTTGTGACTCACATTTGGCATAAGGCTCGCAATTCCCGTTCTGTGCCTCACTTGCCGAATTGTAAGACTATGGATGGGAAGCAGGGAGGGCCGGCGTCAGGACACCTTGACCCGCCATATTTGTTATAACTCATGCCAGTTATAATGGAAATCTACAGTATGCCAGGTCCTAACTGGTGTTTGTCTCCATCCAAGTGCACAAGTGACTGATTTACGAAGAGACCAATTTCTTTTCATAAATATGCCTGCATCTGTCGGGGTCTTTATGAAGACTGGTGTATGAACGCCAGTTTTAATAAATTTGCTCCAATGTTGTCACAATTGGCCATTCACATGTCTACCGACTGTCCCAGGTTCAGAGGGACAGTCCCATTCATGGTAGTGTTCTGGTCGGTGGGAGGTCTCAGTTGAATACAAGCAAGGTGAAGCAAGAAGCCATAGGTTTGTTATTCATTATACTGTGGGGGCACCATGAGGGGGGCATTATACTGTGGGGGCACCATGAGGGGGGCATTATACTGTGGAGGCACCATGAGGGGGGCATTATACTGTGGAGGCACCATGAGGGGGGCATTATACTGTGGGGGCACCATGAGGGGGGCATTATACTGTGGGGGCACCATGAGGGGGGCATTATACTGTGGGGGCACCATGAGGGGGGCATTATACTGTGGGGGCACCATGAGGGGGGCATTATACTGTGGGGGCAGTATTTGCTTAGAGGGAATTTTATATATTAAGGGGTCTGCTTCGGTGTCTATATTTCCCTAGTCGGTTGGGGTGACTTTATTTGCGTAGAGGAAGGGGAGGGGGGAGGAACTGTGTTTATTAAGGGATCTGAACTGGTGTCTATATTTACCTAGTTAATCAGAGGGTCTGTCTTGTCTGCGGTCAGTATTTATTAAGGGTCTGATATGGTGCCTATATTGTCTTACTTGGCTGATGGGCTGTATTTAGTTTGGGGGGTCTGTATTTATTAAGGGGATCATATCTGGTATCTATATTTACCTTGTTAATCGGAGGGTCTGTCTGGTCTGGGGTCAGTATTTATTAAGGGGTCTGGTATGGTGTCTATATTTTATTACTTGGTTGGGCTCTGTATTTTGTTTAAGGGGTCACTATTTATTAAGGGGGTCTGTTTTGGTATCTATATTCATTTTGGGTATATGACATGAGATCTGTATAAATTGGGGGCTCTGTTCTGGAGTCTGTATTACAGTGGGATTGATCGTTGGTGTATAGTTACTTAGGGTCTGTTTTAGAGTAGGGGGTCTATATCTAGCACATGGTTCAGTATTTATTAGGGGTGTTTGGTCTATTAGGCCATCAATAGGGCTGTATTCGCTTAGGGGGTCTAGTCTGAAGTCTACATTTATTAAAGGGTGTGTGGTCTGTGAAAATACCGAAATACCCTGGATCTGTATCAGATGACGCGTGCAGAAGGGAAGAGGGAGGGGTAGTGGTAGCATGCACAGCAGATCTCAGCCTGGAGACTCTCAGTTGCAGCTGTCCTATGGCTGAAGAACTTTCCCTTCTTTCCTTTGTCTTTGGATTGTTTGTCCTGCTTGTATCATCATGAAGCTGGAGATATTTCTTGATCTTATTGCTCTGATGGTGTTTTCTGTAGGTGAGTACTATACAGAACATTCCCCTATAGATATATAGACAAAGGATGTGACTCGGTCACCAGGGGCACCATCAAGGGTCCCTATTACTCCATAGACCTGCATTACGGGCTCCGGTAGCCGCTTCATAGACTGATACAGACCTAAAGCACATCTGGGATGACTCTAAAACTCACCCCAGCCATGAGCAAAGGGTAAATAAGTGTGTGAACTCAGTGTCTTCTATCTGTGAAGGGTTAATATCGTGCTTCCTATTTATACCGCCAAGTTCCTGTGCGAGAAACCTTCAAGCTTAATCTTTATGGTTTCTCTTTTTTTATGGGATGATTGCTCGTATTGTAGAAGAATATTACTGCGGGTGTCAAAAACAATCATCATGACTTCAGTCCTTGTTACTCTAACTAATACCATAGAGCGAATGTTTAATATTGAGATTTTTTATTTTTATTAATTTTAAAAAAATGTATTACAAAGGTTACAAATCACTAAATGTTACATTTAATAGTTTGCAATAGGGAGGCTCCATAGAGTGCGTCCGCACTGTGTGCATCAGCTGACCACGCTGAAGGGCGCGCCATGGATGGATTCTGAGCGTTGAAAGAGGTTTTCCTGTTTTCCAATGTTGATAGCCTATCCTTATGATAGGAGGACAATATAAGGTCAGTAGGGATCAGAATCTTGGCACCCACAGGGATCAACTGTCTGTAGGGTCCATACTCTTCACTGTTTACATTACTCTATACATCTGCATACCATTCACCGCTCCAGCTCTCTGGCAGGGGTCGGACCCCACACACGAATATCCTAAGGCAGGGAAAGGTATTTTGGCATCCAAGCCAGTTTAGGCAAACTGCACCTCCACAACCGGCTCCACCCATGCTTTGTTTTCCGTTATTCTTATCCATCAGAGGATCAACACAATGGAAAAGCAGCATCAGACAGAAGATTCTGCTGTATCTTGTCTTGTATCACCATCAATGTAAATTTAAGAAGAAAAAAAATAACCTGACCGCTCTATCGGTTGCCAGGTTCAACCAGAAAGTTGGACAACCCAGCGTAGATATCAACTCAGCCTTGGCCGCTTTCAAAAGGGGTTTATGTGGCTCAATAACCCTTTAACCCTTTCCCGCCAATGCCATTTTTCAATTTTCGATTTAGAAATTTTTTTCTGTTTTGAGGGCTTCCTTTTTGTAGCTTGAATTGTACTTCATAATGGTAACATTCCAATTGTGAAAAAATTCAGAACGGGGTAAAATTTGAGAAAAACTGTGTTTCACAGAGCCACCACGTTCTGACACCCCTACGTTTTTTATATTTCCATGCAAAGGCCTCTTTTTTTGCTGGCCTAGATGTACTTTTTCTTGATAACATTTCTAATGCTTTACTGTGTTTATTTATATCATGCTTTAATTTGGAAAATGCTGTGAAAATTTTGGCCTTATATAAAAAAAAAGTATATTATGATTGTATTATTAGTGTATTATTATTGTGGTTATTATTATTAGATCTGATCTAGGGCTATTGGCATGAGCCTCATGGGGGGTTTTGCCTTCCCCTGGGTCAACACTGTAGGGATTGTAGGGTTATAGGTTGTACTTGATGGACTGATGTCTTTATCCAACCTCATATACTATGCAACTATATAACTATGAAATGGGGTGATTTAAACTTTTAATATATATATATATTTTTTAAAAAACTTTTATTTTTGACCCCCAAGCGGTCGTCAGCCCCCCGGGGGTCTGGTTACCAAAACAATAAACTGCAATTCTAATACATAGCAATGTATTGTAATATCCCTATACTAGATAGAAAATGTTTGCTAATGACACATCTTGGAGCCTTCCCTAGTTTTCCTGCTCCAGGGCAGCGATCATCATTAAGGTGGCCGCGCCCATGGGCCATCCGGAAAATGGTACCCTGGTCAGGTTTGACTTAGGCATCAGAAGGGTTAATGCCCACAATAAGTGCACGCACTGATCTCAGGCATTGCCAGCGGATCTCCTTTATATAATACAGCGGAGACCTGGGAACCACGGTGGCTACTCAGCTCCCGACATCCTTTTACAGTGGATGTTGAGAAAGGGTTAACATAGTTGCCAAATGAGATGTCAATATTGCTATAGATCCCAAATGACCCCTATAATAGTATAGCGGATGTCAGGGCTTTAAATTTGGCACCTGCTCATGGTCTCTGCTGTTTTGTGGACTGTTTCCCCCTGAGCTCATACCCAATCCTAGACCATCCCTCTGCTTATTTTTTTGTGCTGGTTCGAATAAAAAGTGATCAAAACATTAGATGTTCCACAAAATTGTATAAATAAAATCTACATCTATTCTCCCCCCCCCAAAAAAAAAAAAAAAAAAAAAAAGACACCTTACAAGACCTGATACACATATGGTGTGCTGCTTTTGGCTTATTCCACCCCATTCTGATTTTTTTTTTTTTTTTTGGTTTTCCACTGTTATGCCATACTTGTAACCCCATCCATGCCCCCTTTGACCAGTCCAATCCCACCCAGTCCCTCTGTGTCCCCATACACTATAATGCCTTATTAGCCCCCTCACAAAGTATTAAAAAAAATAAAACAGACACCCAAGGGAGCCCATTACAGTCAATGAGGTCCCTTGGGCTCCATTTGTGCATGTTTTGGTTCTCCGACGTACAGAGGTGTGAACCTAGAGCAATTTCTTGAAACAGGGTGGCACAATGATTCTAACCAGTCAGAACCCATTTGTGCCTATAGGTTATGTGGCGGGCGGTGTCCTTTTCATGCCATACGTGCCATATCCTATACATGCTATGGACTGATACCTTATAGTCATGCCAGGAGGCAAAAATCTCATATAAGTGAAGGCTTCCCTGTGATTTTGAGTTTTGTGTCTGGTGCTCCGTTTTGGCGATCCGTCTGTGTGTTGTGATCCTGGAATTGACCTTGACTGTTCCAAAGTGAAGCATAGCGAACCTAGCGTGTATCTGAGAGGCAGAACCTGTAGGAACTTAACGCAAACCTCTGCGAGAACTGGACAGTCACCGTGTCTTGCCTCCCACCAAGACGATTGATGTGTGTAGTAAAACACAGATGACAACGAATCCCATGAGTGTGCTTTCTTTGGCTGCGTCTTTACAAACACGCAGGAACGGGAATTCGACTCTCCTTAGGTAGGTCGGTGTGAAGAAAGAAGTAATGTAGTCAGTATTTGAGAATCGGACTAAGGGTCCATGGACCCATCAGATAAAATGATTCTAGACGCTCCCCAACAACTCCTAGGAAATAGAATATACGGTAGTAACCTTCAAATTTGGATGTCTTCTGCTGGACCAATAACTGGGCCCACCACAAGATCCTCTGATACTTCCCATCCATTTCTCTTTTTGCGCCCCCACACAGTATAATGTGCCTACAGTCACCCTAACATGACACAAATGGATTAAAACCAGGACAGGACCCAGAATCCAGACTGTCCTGCTGAATCTGGGATAGTTAAGATGTATGCATATATACGGGCTGTATCTGGATTTGCAGATTCACATGATTCAAGTGATTGGGACTTAATTACTATACAGGATTCATCCACTCGAGAAATGGAGTGTTATAACTGGAAAAAAAAACCTACTTTTTTTTTTTTCTTTTAAATCTTATACCTCCCCTTGAATATCTAGGTTCCTGTAAATGAATCATTGATTTTTTTTTTTGATTTTTTTTTTTGTTCATGGAATCTGTTGGATCATCAATTATATTTTGGAACAAATGTGTTATAACAAAGGCCGATATGTTCCAAGCGATGATAAAAGTCAATGCGTCAGTGAGCGTGATGTGTGTTGATTTGTCATCAGCTGAATAATTTTAGATCCTATGTGATAGTAAATGTCTATTATTTAAAGCGTAATTCAACTTTCGAACAACTTTTTCATTTTCTGGCAGTATTTGTATGATTAATACATTTTGTAATACACTTCATTAACACGTTTTAGCTCCTTTCTGTGAAATCCTGCATTTTTTCACTCTTCCCCTTGTTTCTGTATTGAGAACTGTTCCTGCCTCTCACTGAATGTTACTGTCTATGGAGTATGGGCTTAGAGTAGACAAAGTGAGGGTAGGGGAGGATCACTTCAAATAGTTATATCTTGGACATTATAAAACATTCTCTACACAGCCCCGTACTCCGAGCCCATACTCCATAGACTGTAACATTCAGGGAGAGGCCGGAACAACTCTCAATACAGTCTGAATGTTACTGTCTATGGAGTATGGGCTATATAGAGAGCTGTTCCAGCCTATCACTGAATGTTACTGTCTATAGAGTATGGGCTATATTGAGAACTGTTCTAACCTCTCACTGAATGGTACTGAGTATCGAGTACAGGCTGTAAAGAGAGCTGTTCCAGTCTCTCATTGAATGGTACTGTATATGGAGTACAATGAAAGATTGGAACTGCTCTCTGTACATCCTGTACTACATAGACAGTAACATTCAGTGAGAGGGCAGAACAGATCTCAGTACAGCCCATACTCCATACACAGTAACATTCAGGGAGAGGCCGGAACAGCTCTCTATACAGCCTGTATTCCATAGACAGTAACATTCAGTGAGAGGGCAGAACCATTCTCAATACAGCCCGTACTCCATAGAAAGTAACATTCAGTGAGATCCCGGGACAGCTCTCAATACAGCCCATACTCCATACACAGTAACATTCAGTGAGATGCCGGAACAGTTCTCAATACATTGTGTACTCCATAAACAGTAACATTCAGTGAGAGGCCGGGACAGTTCTCAATACAGTTCATACTCCATAGACAGTAACATTCAGGGAGAGGCCGGAACAGTTCTCAATACAACCCATACTCCATACACAGTAACATTCAGTGAGACGCCGGAACAGTTCTCAATACATTGTGTATTCCATAGACAGTAACATTCAGTAAGAGGCTGGAACACCTCTCAATATAGAAGCAAGGGGAAGAATGTAGGCTTTCACAGAAAGGAGCCAAAATTTGTTAATAAAGTATATTACCAAATTTATTAATGACACAAAAACTGTCAAAAAAATCAAAAGTTGCCAGAAAGTTTACTTACACTTTAAACTCCCAGTTTGCCCACTAGTTGCCTTTAAGCTGAGGCCCCATGTTGCAGAATTTTGGCGATTTTGTTGCTCTCTTTTGTGCTAAGAATGGCTACAGAAGGAATGGGAAGTTCTCTAGCAAGTTCTTACACTTCTACCTTTTCCACTCCTGGTTTTAGCTTAAAAAATGCACCAAATCTTCAGCCAATAACTATTTTTAAGATGAATAACCAGCTTTATGGTTAGTAGTTTTCTTGGGGAAAACCCTATAAATGTCACCAGCAGATACAATCGATGCACACTGTGGCGTGCGGAGGCGTAGTTAAGCAGAAGAGGGTCACCGTTAATGGAACAATTGGAGGAAATTCAGGTTAAAAACAACAGAAGAAAGAGCAGACTGCAGACTAATGTGGTAATAGTAGCAAAGCGCTCAGTGTAGGCAAGTGAGTACAATAACCGGGCGCCAGATACAGGAAAAACCTTTACATTTCTGTAGTAAAAATGTTGTTATTGAATTGACATAAAGAGGTCGGGGAAACAATTCTATGTATACAGGGCTGCAGAATAATCTACAAAACAACCGGCGTTTGCTTCCTGCCTTTCATATTCTAAAAGGCCAGATGAGATACTCAGGGGTATAACATGGTGTGTGCTGTATGCATGCTATATACCCATGATGGCGAACCTATGGCATGCGTGCCGGAGGTGGCACTCGGAGCCCTCGCTGTGGGCACCCAGATTATACTGTGTGGGGCAAGTTTGCAGAAGATTACACTGTGTGGGGATCACTTTGGAGCAGATTGTACTGTGTATCAGTCACTGTGGAGCAGATTGTACTGTGTATCAGTCACTGTGGAGCAGATTGTATTGTGTATCAGTCACTGTGGAGCAGCTTATACCGTGTGTCAGTCACTGTGGAGCAGATTGTACTGTGTGTCAGTCACTGTGGAGCTGATTGTACTGTGTGTCAGTCACTGTGGAGCAGATTGTACTGTGTATCAGTCACTTTGGAGCAGATTGCACTGTGTGTCAGTCACTGTGGAGCAGATTGTACTGTGTATCAGTCACTGTGGAGCAGATTGTACTGTGTGTCAGTCACTGTGGAGCAGATTGTACTGTGTGTCAGTCACTGTGAAGCAGATTGTACTGTGTGTCAGTCACTGTGGAGCAGATTGTACTTTATATCAGTCACTGTGGAGCAGATTGTACTGTGTATCAGTCACTGTGGAGCAGATTGTACTTTATATCAGTCACTGTGGAGCAGATTGTACTGTGTATCAGTCACTGTGGAGCAGATTGTACTGTGTATCAGTCACTGTGGAGAAGATTGTACTGTGTATCAGTCACTGTGGAGCAGATTGTACTGTGTGTCAGTCACTGTGGAGCAGATTGTACTGTGTATCAGTCACTGTGGAGCAGATTGTACTGTGTATCAGTCACTGTGGAGCAGATTGTACTGTGTATCAGTCACTGTGGAGCAGATTGTACTGTGTGTCAGTCACTGTGGAGCAGATTGTACTGTGTATCAGTCACTGTGGAGCAGATTGTACTGTGTATCAGTCACTGTGGAGCAGATTGTACTGTGTATCAGTCACTGTGGAGCAGATTGTACTGTGTATCAGTCACTGTGGAGCAGATTGTACTGTGTATCAGTCACTGTGGAGCAGATTGTACTGTGTATCAGTCACTGTGGAGCAGATTGTACTGTGTGTCAGTCACTGTGGAGCAGATTGTACTGTGTATCGGTCACTGTAGAGCAGATTGTACTGTGTGGGGGCCCTTCCCTATTTTTATCACATAGTATCTGTTTTATAGCAGACAAGTGCTATTATTACAGACCGTCCGTAACTGTCCACAATTGAGGATCCGCACAGTATTAAGGTTAAATTGCCATGTTGGTACTTTGTGATAAGTTATTGGGTTTTGAGATGCAGTTTGGGCACTTGGTCTCTAAAAGGTTCTCCATCACTGCTATATACCATAGGTAGCAAAGTGTGGAATAAAACAGGAGTCTTTTATAATCATCTTCAGGAGCAAAATCTGGACTTACACATTTTGAATTATCTTTGTTTTTGCAAAGCACAAAGATTATTAGTACAGTGATGTCATAACAGTAAGCTGTGATGTCAGAGATAAAAGTTATAGTGATGTCAAAGATAATACACACAGTGATGTCATAGCACGGGGATAATACACACAGTGATGTCACAGTACAGGATAATACACACAGTGATGTCACAGTACAGGATAATACACACAGTGATGTCAAAGTACAGAGATACACACAGTGATGTCAAAGATAATACACACAGTGATGTCATAGTACAGGGATGATACATACAGTGATGTCACAGTACAGAGATAATACACACAGTGATGTCACAGTACAGAGATAATACATACAGTGATGTCACAGTACAGGGATAATACACACAGCGGTGTCACAGTACAGGGATAATACACACAGTGATGTCACAGTACAGGGATAATACACACAGTTATGTCACAGTACAGAGATAATACACACAGTGATGTCACAGTACAGGATAATACACACAGTGATGTCACAGTACAGGGATAATACACACAGTGATGTCACAGTACAGGATAATACACACAGTGATGTCACAGTACAGGGATAATACACACAGTGATGTCACAGTACAGGATAATACACACAGTGATGTCACAGTACAGGGATAATACACACAGTGATGTCACAGTACAGGATAATACACACAGTGATGTCACAGTACAGGGATAATACACACAGTGATGTCACAGTACAGGGATAATACACACAGTGATGTCACAGTACAGGATAATACACACAGTGATGTCACAGTACAGGATAATACACACAGTGATGTCACAGTACAGGATAATACACACAGTGATGTCACAGTACAGGATAATACACACAGTGATGTCACAGTACAGGATAATACACACAGTGATGTCACAGTACAGGGATAATACACACAGTGATGTCACAGTACAGGGATAATACGCACAGTGATGTCACAGTACAGGATAATACATGCAGTGATGTCACAGTACAGAGATAATACACACAGTGATGTCACAATACAGGGATAATACACACAGTGATGTCACAGTACAGGATAATACACACAGTGATGTCACAGTACAGGGATAATACACACAGTGATGTCACAGTACAGGATAATACACACAGTGATGTCACAGTACAGAGATAATACACGCAGTGATGTCACAGTACAGAGATAATACACACAGTGATGTCACAGTACAGGGATAATACACACAGTGATGTCACAGTACAGGATAATACACACAGTGATGTCACAGTACAGAGATAATACACGCAGTGATGTCACAGTACAGAGATAATACACGCAGTGATGTCACAGTACAGGGATAATACACACAGTGATGTCACAGTACAGAGATAATACACGCAGTGATGTCACAGTACAGGGATAATACACACAGTGATGTCACAGTACAGAGATTATTATTATTATTATTATTATTATTATTATTTATAACACCCCATTAATTCCATGGTGCTTTACATTTGGGGGTTAATACATAGTGCTTATCATTTCATAAAATTGCCTATTTTCCCGCGTCTATACAGGTTTGCATTGTGTGGATATATGTGAAATAGTAAATGAGCAAAAAACATGGCATTGTACGATTTAGTCTGTCTGTATGACTAATGTTAGTCTCGAAACAGGGAGAGACACGGACAGTCAGGACGAATGACACAAATAGGAGGGTAGTAGTGAGTTCTGGGGCAGGTAGCGGGTGTTACAGGGGTAAGATAATGATTCTAGCTTTACAGAGGCCTAATAAATAATTCAGTAATGACAACCGCAGCCGGCGTGGCAAACAAATACATCATGTGACCACAGCCGCAGTCGCCATCTGTTTCTGCACTTCCAGGAAGAAATGTTTCATCCATTCAAAACAGGATGGGAATTGTTTGCATGTTCTGTAAACACCTAGAAAATACACAAGATATGAGTATATCCACCTCGTAATAGCACACAGGGCAGACCTGAGGTTGGATTGTGACTTGTACCGTCACTTATATTGACCTCTACCCCATGTATTTAAAAAAAAAAAAAAAAAAAACACTTGTGCAATTTTGTCTCTGACCACTAAGCCTAACAATAGACTGAGATTTGCCAATTTTGCAGCTGACACGTCACTTGCATAACATGTTCTAGACTTACTGACTCTATATAGCAAATGTATGTACCATTTTTGAGTCCGGAACATGTCTAGCCTTGTGAACCCACAGGATGCCTTGTGGTCTGTATGAGGGGCTCCTAGACACTCAGTGTGCGGCCATGAAGTGTCTGAGCCACTGTCGTCTCCCGTACAGATAATAATGTAATGAGAGAATACCGCCATAATACAACACGCGATGGATATATACATAGGGGCCAATTCTCCGGAAGTTTCCATAAGCCTCTTTAAAAATGGAGAGACCTTCCTTACACCCAAGAAGAGTTGGCAAATACGGGCAGGATAAGCTGTCCATGAAAACATTTGCCATGGATATGATAGAAATGAATGACATATAATAGCGGCATAGAATTAAAAATTCAGGGCAGGCCATCAGCATCCAATGGGTTGGGATCGGACAACTGGACCCGCACGATCAGCTGATCCAGCCACGCCCCATTGCAGGAAGCTATTGCACCGATGCGGTTGCCATTTTTTTTTGTTTCTGACGGTTGCCTTTATGAGTTAGTGTGGTATGGCTCTGTAACTGTAACTCTGACCAAAATTTCCTAATAAGAACTCGCCCCTCTCCCCACATTTATGTGTCTTCTCACGACATAGTGCAGACTAAGAAGTTGGGGTTTTACTAGTTTCACACTAAAGCAGACATATATGCCCCTTCACTTCAGCACTGGACACAGCGCCACCCTCACCATAAGGCTGGGTCTGGTACTGCAACTCAGTTCCATTACTGTAGCGTTAGTAGTAATGACCTGCAGTACCCGATACAACCACACAGATTAGATGGTGCTGTGTTGGCTAGTGCAATAAAGAGGCTGCAGATATTCTTTCTACTGACCGGTCAAGGTCCCAACGGCCAGTCCCCAAAGGTTAAACATTATATAGCCATTGATGTATCCTGGAAACACTCCTCGGGTTATATGACTATATAGATAACCCTTTACTTCCCATTTTCATGGAAACTCTGTATTTCCCATCCGCTGTAATACTTCCCCATTTGAAGTGATGACAGATTGATGGGGTAAATACCGTTTACTTCTGTATACTGTATGTAATATAAGGGGTTAATAACTATATAATTTCTTATATTATCTTACATCTCCCCTTATATGACATATATACTGTAAGGCATGGCGAGTTTTACCTATAAGATAGTATTCAAAGCTTTCTTAATCCAGAACTCAGCTCAGAAGACGTCACTGACTGCAGAGGACCCCTGTGTAAGAAGTATATGTGAGCCCCCCTAACATACCTCCCAACTATCCCGGGTTCTGCGGGACATTCCTGCGGTCCTAGTCGGTGGGAGGTATGTCCCGGTTCCTCTGGACACAGATGAGTTGAATACACAGGCGAGTGAAGTAGGAGTTGTCACAGCTCAGCTCCTGCTTCACCGCTACGATCTGGCATCTGGAGATGTAGGCGCCATGTGATGACATCACTCACATCGCGCCTACAACTCCATGAGTAAGACTTCATTATGTTCCCCCTCAATTTCCCCTCAAGGTTTAACATAAAAACATAAAAACCAGTGTTACTCACCCTTCGCTCGTTTCCCCGCAGCTACTAGGGGTGGCCCATGAAACTAGGGGCGGAGATGGAGGGGGAAATGAAACTGGGGCCAGAGATGGAGGGGGGGGACATGAAATTGGGGGGAGAGATGGAGGGGGGACATGAAATTGGGGGGAGAAAGAGGGGGGACATGAAATTGGGGGCAGAGATGGGGGGACATCAAACTGGGGCAGAGATGGGGGGGCATGAAACTGGGGGCAGAGATGGGGGGCATCAAACTGGGGCAGAGATGGGGGGACATGAAACTGGGGGCAGAGATGGGGGGCATCAAACTGAGGCAGAGATGGGGTGCATCAAACTGGGGCAGAGATGGGGGGACATGAAACTGGGGGCAGAGATGGGGGGCATCAAACTGGGGCAGAGATGGGGGGACATGAATCTGGGGCAGAGATGGGGGGACATTAAACTGGGGCCAGAGATGGGGGACATGAAACTGGGGCAGAGATGGGGGGCATCAAACTGGGGCAGAGATGGGGGGACATGAATCTGGGGGCAGAGATGGGGGACAGGAATCTGGGGGCAGAGATGGGGTGACATTAAACTGGGGCCAGAGATGGGGGGCATCAAACTGGGGCAGAGATGGGGGGACATCAAACTGGGGGCAGAGATGGGGGGCATCAAACTGGGGCAGAGATGGGGGGACATGAAACTGGGAGCAGAGATGGGGGGCATCAAACTGGGGCAGAGATGGGGGGACATGAAACTGGGAGCAGAGATGGGGGGCATCAAACTGGGGCAGAGATGGAGAGGACATGAAACTGGGGGCAGAGATGGAGGGACATGAAACTGGGAGCAGAGATGGGGGTCATCAAACTGGGGCAGAGATGGGGGGACATGAAACTGGGAGCAGAGATGGGGGGCATCAAACTGGGGCAGAGATGGAGAGGACATGAATCTGGGGGCAGAGATGGAGGGAGGACATGAAACTGGGGGCAGAGATGGAGGGGGGACATATAATTTACGGGTGACTGTAGGAGGATTATACTGTGTGGGGGCACATGAAAAATGAATGAGAATGGGTGGAGTCAATGTAAACAGGGGAGGAGTTAAATTTGCAGCAGTTAACTGTGTGCGCACACATTTTGTCCCTCTTTCTGTTCTTCGAACGTTGGGAGGTATGCTGTAATGCACATGTGGCTCATGGGTCACTTAGGCGCTGTGTACGTGCTGCATAAATACCGCATTGCCGTTATAGTGACGTATAAGCTGCACACACACCACTCATACACATAGGTTACACACAGCTCACATTACTGCATAGAGTCATCTCTCCCTTATTAGATTATATCTCCTCTGACTTCTCTTCCTCTTTAGTATTGAACTCTTCTCTATATTCTTCTTCTCTGTGTATTAGGCTAATAGGTCCCAGGAATTAAGCAATAGAGCCACAAAGGAGAAGTTCTGAGTAATATTTAAAGGAACACTCCAAGCAAAATTAAAGAGAGGGTATAAAGGGCATAGAATGACTCAGGGATCTTCTCTTTAGTGGCTTCTGTATCCCTGCGTCCTGCTCTGCCCACAAAATTCTCTGGAAACTTCACTAAAGCGACCACGGATGGAGCAGAGATGTTACAACATGTTCTTTCTTCTACTATGAACCTTTTAATTGCTTCCTGGAATTTGACAGAAGCCGAGCCCTCTCCCTGAACCTTAGATTTCTGAGTTATATCACATGGGACTCGCTATCTTGGAAGTGAATGGAACTTCTGGCATAGGGCGGGGAACCATCTGTCCTCATGAAGATGGGAACCTACTGAAGACTCAAAAAATAATGGGAACGCTCAAATAACACCTCCTAGATCTGAATGAATGGAATCTTCTCACTGAATACTTTGTTCTGTATAAAGTTGATTGTGATGATAACAAAATCGCACAAAAATCATGAATGGAAATCAAATTTATTAACCAATGGATGCCTGGATTTGGAGTCACCCCCAAAATTAAAGTGAAAAACACACTACAGGCCGATCCAACTTTGATGTAATGTCCTTAAAACATGTCAAAATGAGGCTGAGTAGTGTGTGTGGCTTCCATGTGCCTGTATGACCTCCCTACAATGCCCGGCCATGCTCCTGATGAGGTTACAGATGGTCTCCTGAGGGATCTCCTCCCAGACCTGGACTAAAGCATCTGCCAACTCCTGGACAGTCTGTGGTGCAACATGATGTTAGTGGATGGAGCGAGACATGATGTCCCAGATGTGCTCAATCGGATTCAGGGCTGGTGAACGGGTGGGCCAGTCCATAGATTCAATGTGTTCATCTTGACACACTCCAGGTATTTGGTGCAGTGTAGCAGGAAATGGGCCTCGTCTTCTAGGGCTCCTTGGTCACAGTGTTGGCACAATCTGTTCTCCCGTGGCTTGTACGTCTGCCTGTATCGCCCCGTTTCAATCTCTAGGTTGTGGGCGCTCAGTCTGTATCGGCTCAGGGTCTGTCTGTGTTTGGGATGGGGTATTCTCTCCAGGTAGGTGGCCATGGTGTAGTCCCTTTGCAGTGACTGATATATATTGAGTCTTTTGGAGTTATTTATTTCGTTTCTCCATTCTTCGATGTACTGTTCTTTGTTTGCCACTATGGTCGCCTTTATTTGGGCCTTGGTCATCATCTGTTGGTGTTTTTGGTTTGGCAGTTGATTGGTTGAAGGATGTCGTGTTTGTTTTGAGTTCTGTGGCTTAGCCAGGCTTGGTGGTGGTAAGAGCCAGGACTGCTGCCCTGTATGTGAGTCCAGAATGATAGCGCCCTCTTCTGTATGGTGAGTTATAGGGGGAGCCTGCCTAGCTCTACCCTGCAGGCCATGTTGGAGGTGTTGCAGTGGACATGGAGCAGGTATTTGCAGAACTCCAGATGGAGGGTCTCTGTTGGGCTACAGTCCCATTTTGACTGGTCTGGGTAGGTACCTGGGCCCTAAACCTCACTGCCATAGAGAAGGATCGGGGCGATGACTGCGTCGAATATCTTCATCCAGACCCTCACCGGTGGTTTGAGGTGGTACAGTTGTCTTCTGATGGCGTAGAAGGTTCTGCAGGCTTTTCCTTTCAGGGTTGCTATTGCTGCTTTGAAGCTTCCTGATTGGCTGAGCTCCAGCCCCAGGTAGGTGTAGCTGTTGTTTTCTCCAGTGTGGATTTTAGGATGGGGGCTTTGTTGTGCCCCTTCTTATGAAATACCATGCTTTTGGTTTTCTTGTGGTTGATGGGAAGGGACCATGTGGTGCTGAATTTTTCCAGTACTGCCAGGCTGTCTAGGTTGTCTTTCTCGGTGGGAGACAGGTCGTCGGCGTATAGCAGTAACTTCACCTCCCGGTCGTTCAGGGTGAGGCCTGGGGTTGGTGAGGCCTCCAGGGCTGTAGCCAGTTCATTGATGTAGATGTTGAAGTGCGTTGGGCTCAGGCTACAGCCTTGTCTGACCCCTCAGGCCTGTTGGAAGTATGCGGTCCTTTTCCCATTCACCTTCACACTGCACTGGTTTCCGGTGTAGGAGCTCTTGATGATGTCGTACATTCTTCCTCCTATTCCACTCTCTAGGAGTTTTAGGAGTAGGCCTGGGTGCCATACTGAGTCAAATGACTTCTTGAAGTACACGAAGCAGGTGAATATCTTGCCTCTTCTGGTGTTGTGGACATGGGTCTTGATGAGGCTGTGCAGGGTGTAGATATGGTCCTTGGTGCGGTGGTTTGGCATGAACCCTCCTTGGCTCTTGCTGAGGACCCCGTGTTGTGTGAGGAAGGTGAGGATTCTGTTGTTGATGATGCTGTTGAAAAGTTTCCCCAGTGTGCTGCTGATGCAGATCCCTCTATAGTTGTTGGGGTTGTATTGGTCTCTGTTCTTGTATATGGGGGTTATAACGGCTTTGTTTCAGACTTGAGGGAAATGGATGTCCTGCGTTGAGACGCTGCCATGTCTGTCACATGTGCTCAATATGAACCTGCTTTCATCTGTGAAGGGCACAGGGTGCCAGTGGCTAAGTTGCCAATCCTGGTGTTCTATGGCAAATGCCAAGCGTCCTGCACGATGTTGGGCTGTGAACACAACCCCCATCTGTAGACAACGGGCCTTCATACCATCCTCATGGAGTCAGTTTCTTACCATTTGTGCAGACACATGCACATTTCTGGCCTGCTAGAGGTCATTTTGCAGGGCTATGGCAGTGCTCCTCCTGTTGCTCCTTGCACAAAGGCGGAGGTAGTGTCATGACCTGGTTGTTTGTATATGTTGGTGTGTGTGTCAGCTGGGGATTTGATCCAGGCTCATGTGTTCTGCTGGTGGTTGCTTTGCCACTGGACCATCTGGTTTGGTATTGGTGTCAGTCCTCTTACCATACTTGAGGTTCCAGGAATCGAACCTCAGGTGTTTAATATTGCCATCATCCTATGGGAGGATTCTGGGGCCTTTTTAAGGAAGAGGGCTGGCTCCACATGTTGCCGGTTTTCGTGGTTTACACCTTAGGATTCTTGGCTGCAGAGGAGGATTGTTTTGGTGAAAGTTCCAACTGATTAGGAAGTGGTGTGAGAGTTGTCTGTTGTGTGTATCTGGTTTGTTCCCTTACACCCTATCCTTCTGCTCTGTGTGCCTGGCACTTTCTTGTGGTTTGAGAGGTTTTGGGTTCCAGTGTTTTCCCCAGTCCTGTGTTTACCCTTTCCTCACCTCTCCACTGTCCCTCTCCTCATTTTCTTGTTTTGTTTTGTGTTGTGCTGCGTGTCTGTTGTCCAGCACCTCCCAGCCCGTTTGTCTGTCTGCAGCTGCACCTGGATTTCTGTAGGGGTCACCACCTTAGAATCCCCAGTCCCTAGCTCTCCTATAGCTCTTGCCCTATCTGTCTTCTAGGTCTTCGTGCTAGAGAGCCAGGAGTTGTCGGGGCCAAGACTAGCTTGGGGGCAGCTGACCACCACCCGTAGGCAGGGCCTAGCTAGCCACCGTAGTGCCAGGGATAGTCTCCCTCCCCTGTTTCCTTAGCGGTGCAACCTGCAATCCGGAATCTGGGTCTGGACTCAGACACAAACGTAACAGGTAGTAGTCCTGTTGCTGGGTTGTTGCCCTCCTACAGCTCCCTCAACGCCTCCTAGTGTACTGGCCTGTCTCCTGGTAGTGCCTCCAGTGTGTCACATTGCAACACAAAATGTCCAGGAGTTGGCAGATGTTTTAATCCAGGTCTGGGAGGAGATCGCTCAGGAGACCATCAGCAACTTCATCAGGACCATGCCCAGGCATTGTAGGGAGGTCATACGGGCACGTGGAGGCCACACACACTACTCAGCCTCATACTGACATGTTTTAAGGACATTACATCAAAGTTGGATCAGCCTGTAGTGTGTTTTTCCACTTTGATTTTTTGATTTATGATAGCTAGGGCGCAATATAGTGGGGCAGATTTACCGGTAGTGATCCAGTAACAAGCCCTCTTATTCACATGACAGAGGTTTTCACTAGATGGCTTATTTCTGGGACATTATGAGTATTCCCAATAACAGCCCTTATGGCCCATCATGGGATATAGATGATTTCTTATATCTCCCGACACCCCATGTTTTGTAAGACTGTCCTATAATTGGGACAGGACACAGGATTTGCTACAGAGATGTTCCCAGATAATTTCAGGGATGTCTTAGGTAAATCATTGGAATGGCCTGAAGTGAATGGGAAATGCTTTGGTTTAGAGTCATTATATATCAGATATTATAACTGAGATCATCTTTATATTTGCAGGAGGAGAAGCAAATATCCAAGTCCACAAGCCGGCCATACTACACGGATCTGTCAGTCTTACGTATTCTCCTTCACAGAAGATGGAAACAGTAAAATTGATCACCTGGAAATATAAGAATGGAGAACGTATCTCAATCCTGGACACTACTGAGAAACCTTATTTTCTATATCCTTCTCAGTTCAGGGATCGTCTAGTAATAGCTGATAACTTATTTACATTGACCATAAAGGATCTGACAATGGCGGACAGCGGGGTGTACAATATAGAAATTACAGATATAAATGGAAGATTACAATCCTCCTCATTTACGGTCACTGTGTACGGTACGTATTCACCTTATTGGACTAGGGTTCTTTGGGGGGAAATGACCCTGAGGCCCCACCGGCCATAAACATAAGACAAGGGTATGTTAACTTTTTGTTGCCTTGTAATGTTATCATTCTATGCAAACATTAGTCCATCAATGAGATCTAATAAGAACTAGACCCTAGTGGCACCGGCATATTAGGTTGTCTACGGTCTTTGAGGTCTATTATTGTGTCGTAGATAGAGACCCCTGGAGAACTTATTCTTTTTGATCAAATGAATATTTGTAATGGTCCCGGAGTAAAACATGTGTGGAAGGGAGAAAACTTTGGGAAGATGGAAGATGAGGATTCTTCTTTGGGCCACCATAATACTCCCCAATTCAGTTTGCCTTATACCAGTCAAGTAATATGACCATTCAGTGTCAAGAAGTTTCCTAAATGTGCCATATACTACACATTGATATAAAGTATCACTGTCTATAGTGCAGTTCACATTGACCAGTGTTGGATCAAAGGGGTTTCCTGGTCATCAATATCAGATCAGTAGGAGGGCGATATTTGCCACCTCCACCAGAAGGCATGGGTAGAAACAGTATACAGAGCTGGAACAACACGGCTATGTCCACTGTTTAGTGGACATGCTGGGATACTGCATCCCCCCTATGGCCCAGTTCACATTTGCATTTGGGGATTCTGCATGAAATATGCGGAGAGAAAAGTCCTACATTTTTTCTTTCTGCATTTTTGTGCGGAAACCAAAACGGACCCCATTATAGTCTATGGGGTCTGCGGGTTTCTTAACCACTTCCAGACCGCCCATAGACTATAAACATCTGGATAGTGGTTGCCTAGTTCTGGCAGGACGTACCGGTACGCCCTGTCAGAACACAGTAGCTGCACGGAGATCATGCAACTACTGAAGCTGGGAGGTGGCTGTAACTTCAGCTGGAACTCCCAGAGAGATGGCAGGGAAGGTTTATTCCCTTCCCTGCCTTCTCGATCGCCGTGTATACAGCGTTCAGTGTATACACAGCTATGGGCACCGCCATGATACAGCCGCCCTCTGACCTGGCAGTCATGTAATCCGCCAGGAGCAGTGTCTTGCAAGAGCTGCTGGGTCCTACAGGACCCCAGCTCAGCTCAGTAAGCTGTGTATACAGTGTGCAGGAGGCTGGATTCCTCCTGCAACTGGGGCTAAATGTACCAGCCTCCATTACAGGAGAAATCAGCCTCCAGTACAAAAAAAAAAAGATCAGATGTCCCCAAAGGTCTCTTATCACCTTATGGGGACACAATCTAAAAAAAATAAAATAAAAATAGTAAATAAAATAATAATACGCTAATAAAACGCCGTTATTAAAGGTTATAGCCCCGCCCCCGACGACACCATACAAAATAAAAATTACCGTAACGGAGAGGAAAAACTATATTATAAAGTTTTTCAGTGACACTTTGTGTTATTAAATAAAAATAGTAATAATAAATTGAAAACCAGACACAATTTCCCTCCTATTTTGTTTATATTTTCCCGGAAAAAAAAAAATTAAAACATATTCGAAAATGAAAACAACATAAAAATAAAGCCCTATGTGTCCCCGAAAAAAGACGCAAAAATTAGTTGACTGAGACATACGGGAAAAATATTACAGCCCTCAAAACCGCACATACAAAATAAACCTAAAATGTGTCTGGTCCTGGACCACAAATTGGCCCGGTACTGAAGTGGTTAAGGTAACAGCTTTTAAGGGGATTAGGTTTCCAAGTGGACCCCGAATGGGAACTAGACCGAATACTTACTTGAACAGTAACTTAGCTGTGTTGACCCCAACACGTCCACAGTACATAGAGTAGTGTTTTATAAAATTCTGTACACTGTATAATTTTCACCCTGGGCCCTTTAACTAATTCCAGATATTTCAAATACATGTCCAGTACTGTGCAAAGGTTTTAGGCAGGAGTCGAAAAATGCTGCAAAGACATTTTTAGAAGTAGAAGGGTTAATAACTTATTTTTGAAAATGAAGTGAATGAAGAATTGAAGTGAACGAATTGGTGTGACCAATATTTGGAAGTGATGATAGAGTCTCCACATAGTCCTGATCTCAACCTCATCCAGCCTGTCTGGGATGTCATGAAGAGACAGACGGATTGGAGCGAGCCGACATCCACAGAAGATCTGGGCTTAGTCCTCCAAGATGGCGAGAACAAACTCTCTGCCAAACACTGTCTGCAAGTACTGGGAAGAACTGATGGAAGGCAAAGGGCAAAGGTCACACCGAATATTGATGGGATTTACTTTTCTCTTCATTCACTTCATTTTGTGAATTGGCAAAAACAAGCTATTAACCCTTCTATTTCCTACTGCGCAGCATTGTTTCCACACAGATGGAAACGGAACTGACTGCAAATGGAAAGAAAGCAGTGATCTCCGAGAATTCACCAGATGAGACCAGTAATGTAATGTAAATCACCCGGGCGGTAGAATATATAATATGTGAGGTGATATAATAGAACACCTTCATGTGGTTAGTACATACAGTATACATATAGCAGAAGGCTGAAACTGTTTGCATAACCCCCATCCCCCGCTTCTGCTGACAACGGTCAATAACATCCACTTATCTGTATTATGTCTGTTTTATTTGTTGACTTAGGACAGGTGGCAGATAGGGAACTGGTGACAGCCAACGGCTATAAAAGGCGGTTACGATCTTGTACATCTGCCATCTGTATAGTAGATATACAACCACTCATATACCTGTATTCCAAAATGACACCAAGAGTGGGGATCTCATGTCCACCATAGAAAGGCATGTCATTCATCTTTATGGGACTGCGGAGTATAGCGAGCTATCTTCATCTCGACACATTGTACCTAATGCACAATGTGTTGTATCACACCTCTGATGTGTACTTGTGTATCGGGGTTTCTATAGGTTTACATGACAGGTGTCGATGTCTCTGGCTGTTTATTAGGGGAAATTGTGAATTGTAGGTTGTAAAATATAATAAAATCCCTACAGATACAATGGTAAGTCTATGACTATATCTCTTCTGCCTCTAGCAGGTGTCTACAAGTGATATGGGTGCTTTGTTGTCTGCCTCTGTTCAGATGAATAGAGAGTGAGACCCGACCCTATTATTTTAAAGGAGCTCCATCAGTAGATTTTCCGATTTGTAGGTAAACATATGCCTGAATAGCCTTTGAAAAGGTTACTCTAATCATTTTTGACCCCCCCGTTTTTCTAACTTAACATAACAATGTATATGTAAATAAGTCGTACCGTGCACAGTGGGTGTTCTGTGCACCCCCATGTCATAGCTTGTTCGCGCCCCCCTCTCTTCTTTGACGTCCTCCTCCTTGCAATTCACTGCCTCCAGTCTGGCGGTTTCGATCAAAATCTCGCGCATGCGCAGTAGCACTCCTTGTGTAGAGAACACCAGCGACTGTAATTTTTGTGTAGAGAACATCGATCGAAACCACCGGGCTGGAGGCGGAGAATCGCAAGGAGGAGGAGGACGTCAAAGAGGAGAGGAGGACGTGAACAAGCTATGAAGAGGGGGGTGCATAGAACGACCACCGTGCACAGTAGGGCTGATTTACATATACATTTTTACGGTAATTAAGAAAAACGGGGGAGGGGGTGTTCAAAAACGATTAGCAGCACCTGAATAGCCTTTTTAAAGGCTATTCAGGCATATGTTTATCTAAAAACCGGAAAATCTACTGATAGAGCCCCTTTAACCCTGGGAAACCATGCTTATTCCAGTTTGTGGTAGGACTCTGTATTATGATAGTATAATATCTACGTCGGCATGTTCAGTAGTTTCCTTATCTCGTATTCACTGTTATAAAGGATGACCACACTTAATCTCCAATGTCAGACCCACGTCCTATGTGCTAGAATAGAGGACCATGATGTGTTGTATGGTCCTTAGTCAGAGCCAAGTTCATGCGAGGTCTCCGTAATGTTTAGGTTGCCCATTACTGGTCCATAGACTGGTGTTTTATAGGAAAGATCCTAGTACATAATCTTCTGTAAAACGTATCCTACGGTTTAGGAGATAAGTATTTGATCCCTCTGGCAAACAAGACTTAATATTTGGTGGCAAAACCTTTGTTGTAGTTGCTGATGAGGTTTGCGCACATGTCAGGAGAAATTTTGGTCCACTCCTCTTTGCAGATCATCTCTATATCATTTAGATTTTAAGGCTATCACTTGGCAACTCGGACCTTCAGCTCCCTCCATAAGTTTTCTATGGGATTAAGTTCTGGAGACTCCATCACCTTAATGTGGTTCTTTTTAAGCCCTTCTTTGTTCCCTTGTCTGTATGGTTTTGGTCATTGTTCTTCTGGAAGACCCAGCCATGACCCATAATGTCTTGGCGGAGGGAAGGAGGATTTTATGGTACATGGCTCCATCCATTCTCCCATTGATGCGGTGAAGTAGTCCTGTGAACCTAGCAGAGAAACACTCCAAAACATAATGTTTCCACCTCCATGTTTGACAGTGTGGACGATGTTCTTTTGGTCATAGGCAGCATTTCTCTTCCTCCAAACACGGCGAGTTGAGTTAATGCCAAAGTGCTCAATTTTTGTCTCATCTGACCCCAGCACCTTCTCCCAGTCACTCTCAGAAACATCCAGGTGATCATTGGCAAACTTCAGATGGGCCTGCACATGGGCCTTCTTGAGCTGGGGGAACTTGTGGGCACTGTAGAATTTTAATCCATTATGGCGTAAGTAATGTGTTACCAATGGTCCCCAGCTGCCTTGAGATCATTAACAAGTTCCCCCGTGTAGTTTTAAGCTAATCTTTCACCTTCCTCATGATCAAGGATACCCCACGAGGTGAGATTTTGCCTGGAGTCCCAGGTCAATGTTGATTGACAGTCATTTTGTATTTCTTCAATTTTCTTACTATTGCACCAACACTTGTCTCCTTCTCACCCAACATAGTCTTACTTATGGTTATGTAGCCCATTCGAGCCTTGTGCAAGTCTATGATCTTGTCCCTGACATCCTTAGAAAGCTCTTTGGTCTTGCCCGTGTTGTAGAGCTTAGAGTCTGACTGATTCATGGAGTCTGTGGACAGAAGTCTTTTATACAGGTGACAATATAAGACAGGAGCGCGTGACTGGTCTGTAGGAGCAAGAACCCTTAATGGTTGGTAGGGGGTCACATACTTATTTCTCTATGCAAAATGCAAATACATTTCTAAAAATGATACAATGTGATTTTCTAGATTTTATTTTTGATATTCTCTCTAAAATTATAGACTGTTCATGTCTTTGTCAGTGGGCAACTTACAAAATCAGCAAGGGGTCAAATCCTTATTTCTGACACTGTATATATTGTCATGGGTTATAGGATTTGTGAATCCCTGTCTATAATATGGGGCTGAGTCTGTAGCAACATGAAAGAGGAGAAACAAGGGCCACAAGAAAAACACCTGAGGGCCACATAGAGCTCAATCACCCGATCGGGAAAGATCGGATCAAGCAAATTTCACGACCGCGATCGGCTGGAAAATGATCGAATATAGGATTTTAAAAACGATCCTGAAATCTGAAGATCGGCTCAACCCTACCCAACACTTCTAGAAGCAAAGGTCTACAATACCTGATGATATTTCTCTCATTACAGAGCCCATTACCAATGCAAGTATAAGGACTGAAGTGAAGGAGAACACCACAGACCGGTGTAATGTCACTCTTCATTGCTCTGCCCCATCATATACATCAGCTTTCTCCTATACATGGAAATACAAACACCGGGACACTGGGTATCGAATGTATAATAATATGAGCTCCATCCAAATCTCAGTACCACGGGACCACCAGGACATGGAACTTCTGTGTATAGTCCACAACCCGGCCGACCAGAAGAATGTCTCTGTCCGAGTACAAGAGATGTGTAACTTTCCAGGTAAGATGTTATCTTGAGTAGTATGAGAGTATGGTGGAAAGTTGGACACATCTGGAAACTTATTCTTTTCTATAGCTTTTCTTAGATACTTGATATCATTGGAAAAATCTGCACATTAGGCGGTCACATCTTCAAACAATACATTCTGGTGTAGTCAATGCGTACATACATTACATTACTTATTCTGAGCTGCGCTCACTATTCTGCCGGTACAGTCACTGTGTACATATATTACATTACTTATCCTGTACTGATCCTGAGTTACATCCTGTATTATACTCCAGAGCTGCACTCATTATTCTGCTGGTACAGTCACTGTGTACATACATTACATTACTTATCCTGTACTGATCCTGAGTTACATCCTGTATTATACTCCAGAGCTGCGCTCACTATTCTGCCGGTACAGTCACTGTGTACATATATTACATTACTTATCCTGTACTGATCCTGAGTTACATCCTGTATTATACTCCAGAGCTGCGCTCACTATTCTGCTGGTGCAGTCACTGTGTACATACATTACATTACTTATCCTGTATTATACTCCAGAGCTGCGCTCACTATTCTGCTGGTGCAGTCACTGTGTACATACATTACATTACTTATCCTGTACTGATCCTGAGTTACATCCTGTATTATACTCCAGAGCTGCGCTCACTATTCTGCCGGTACAGTCACTGTGTACATATATTACATTACTTATCCTGTACTGATCCTGAGTTACATCCTGTATTATACTCCAGAGCTGCGCTCACTATTCTGCTGGTGCAGTCACTGTGTACATACATTACATTACTTATCCTGTATTATACTCCAGAGCTGCGCTCACTATTCTGCTGGTGCAGTCACTGTGTACATACATTACATTACTTATCCTGTATTATACTCCAGAGCTGCGCTCACTATTCTGCTGGTACAGTCACTGTGTACATACATTACATTACTTATCCTGCACTGATCCTGAGTTACATCCTGTATTATACTCCAGAGCTGTGCTCACTATTCTGCTGGTACAGTCACTGTGTACATACATTACATTACTTATCCTGTATTATACTCCAGAGCTGCGCTCATTATTCTGCTGGTACAGTCACTGTGTACATACATTACTTATCCTGTATTATACTCCAGAGCTGCGCTCACTATTCTGCTGGTACAGTCACTGTGTACATACATTACATTACTTATCCTGTATTATACTCCAGAGCTGCGCTCACTATTCTGCTGGTACAGTCACTGTGTACATACATTACATTACTTATTCTGTATTATACTCCAGAGCTGCGCTCATTATTCTGCTGGTACAGTCACTGTGTACATACATTACTTATCCTGTATTATACTCCAGAGCTGCGCTCACTATTCTGCTGGTGTATATACATGACACTACTTGCATGTATGATGAATATCTTATTTTTATTCTCTCTTCACAGATAATTCATCACTTCCCAGGAGACATCTCTCCATTATTTTCATAAGCTTAATAGTAATAGTCATTCTAGTGATTATTTCTATAATATATATTTGGAGGAAGTATAAAATACCAGGTAGGTACCGCTCAATCTACTAAATATTATATAATAATTGGAGAGTTTTAGGTCCAAAAATGGGATTTATGTATACACATGCTACTGTATATGACAAATGCCAAAGAAACGTTTATTGGAAGTACACTTCATGCTTTACAATGTTTGTATAATGCAAAGCATATACTAGAGTACAATATACATTTACTCCATTTATCGGGTATATTCTATTTGATCACAGAATGGCAAAAATATTCTCCTGTAACACAAGCTATATTGTGTAACAAGGTTCATAGGAAGTCATTAGTATTATAAAGGACCCTTGGTAGGGGTCCTGATTCACCCAGGAGAAAACACATCCCCGTTTTTTGTGATGCAAGGTGCGACATCACCCTCTTTTTTTGTGATGTATACACAAAAATGTTCAAGTCATACCCCTTTTTGTGATATGGCCACCACATAACGTGCCCACGTCACCAGGGGTAAAACTAGGAAAGACCAAACCCCATCCAATTTGCCGTTACAGTATAACGCCATTATTTTTCCCGCGTTTCCGTGGCCTAAGGGTTTGGAACTTGATACATGAATTCCAGGTCTGAGGCTCTTTGAACCCCGGTGTCATGCTCTGCCCCACCACTAGGGGGAGCCTACTGTGCATTTTTTATGCATTGACCTAATAATAAATACTATCTGTAGTACGTAGCGCCGCACCTCCCATGAAGCGACCGCTTCAGGCAGCGCTATGCCAGGGCCTCGGGAGGGTGACATTTTTGCTGACCTAAGCCAGTCCAGGACAAGCTGTCCTGGACTGGCTTAGCATTATCGTGTCTGCAGCCCGACACGGGAAGTGATCGGTGTATTGGGGCGGCCCTGCTGGACGCAGCACTGCTCCAGCGGCCGCCCCTCACACTCAGGCAGAGAGCAGGTCCTCTTCCTGCCTGCTCTCTGCCTGTGAACGCCACTTGGCCCCGCCCCTTCCGCTCAGCCCTGCCCCTTTCTTGAGACCCCTGCCCCCCCTCTGCTCCGCCCCTCCTCCGGGAGGGAGGGGGCGGCTTTCTGACGTCCGCTTCAGGCAGCAGAAAGCCCAGGTTCACCCCTGGTAGTACGCTCCCCCTAGTCCTGGTGAAATTTGGTCTTCGTAGACATTTTGGAGAACCTTGGGTCCTATAACGCTGGATCACAAAATGAATGAGTATAAATGTTGGACCAATATATCACTTGATGATAAAAGTTGGATGTTCTCTTTAAACTTATCATTTCGTTTTGTTTTGCATTGTTCCTCCTAGGGTCTTGACCACATTTCATATTTGTAGCTCCTGGCTTCTACCATTTGGTATCTTTTTGACCTTTCCAATCTCTGGCCATACATTAGGGATTTCAGATGGCCGGTTTTGGTGGCTTTGTTCAGATTGTTGGACATCAGTGCCATAAGTTAAAACAATAAGTTGCTGATCGATGTCTGTGGTGTAGTCTGGGCAGATCTGATGAACAATAGGGGTGACTGTTCAACTACAGCCCTCAACAATGTCCAAAAAATTCTAAAACAGATATCTGCCATTCTTTGGTCTTCTTCATGGTAATCCATGTCACAAAAAGGCCCCAATAGTGGTCCAATAAATATCCAAGTGCTCCTTCTCTGCTGTCCAAAAACTCTAATGTCTGGCCACCATGAATGTGTGATTATACTTCTGTCGGAGGTCTGGCCAGATGCCTAGCTACATGACCTTAATTCATCTGAAGCTACTTCTTGGTTCTGTAAATTCGATAAAGTCTCCGAGTGTATCAATTCTTTAGAATCCTTCCCCTTTGGCTCCATTGCCTCACTCTATGTAAAATCACCTTATCATCTTCCACTTCTCCCTGGTGGTTTTGGGGCTTTTAGATTATTCCATACTTACGGTAATCAGCTTCCTGGTGAGCCGGTGGTGGGCTTGTGTTTAGATACAGGAGCCAATCCGAGTAAACAGAGCTGAAGATCAAACGATATCAGATTCAATGTCCTTGTACTGGAGACACTAAGCATAACTGAGGCCACAAGAAGCAGAACTAAAGAGCAACCAAGACTAAGGAATGTAAGAGATAAGTATGACTTAGTAGTAAGACCATAGATGGATATCAAACTGAAGAAGACCCTTGGAGAAGAATCCTATAGGCGTTCTTTATAGCGCCCCCTTATGTCTTAGCAATGGTGAGCTATGTATTTCGCTAGTTAAGTCCTTTACATGCAGTAGACAGTAGGAAGATGCTTTTAGTAGGCAGTGGCCCCCTAACCAATAGACCTCGGTGGGTTTTTCGATCTAGAGGGCCTGTCTTAATTAGAAGGGCCCTATCACGCAACTAAAGATAACCAGCTTTTTTTTTTTTATCTTCGGGAGTAGGCACCTTTTGCCTCGGGCAGCAGAGAGTCTAGGTTCATCTCTGGTTCTCTCCACGTGTTATGGATATTATGAACAAAATCGGACCAGATTTTTTCGTTTCCTCCATTATAACTTTTCCGATGTTGCTTCTATAACACTGAAAATATGTTTCCTCTTTACCCAGTAGTCAAAGAAAAAAATAATAGAGAAATGAACTACATTGAGGTGACGACAACACGTCCACGAGAAGACAATCAGGTGAGATGTTATGTTCTGGTTATGGGGATAATATCACTCCCTAAGGAGAGATCACCTTCTCAGGCGTATGGAGTCATACAAAAAGCTGTTTTAGCTCCACTGGGGGGGGGATTATGGGAAAAATATGCAAATCTGTTTCCAAAAATGTAAATAGGAAAATAGATTTGCATATTTTTCCCATATTATGTTCTGTAATCCAGTCTGTACCATGTGCAGCTATCGTAGGTGAAGGGTTTGTTACAGTGTATCAGGGGTTTGTCTCGAAACTAACTGTAGCAAGCAGAGATATTGAAAATAGTGAAAAATGACGAGATAAGGTTTCATGGGAAGAATGTGCAAATCTGTCTTCCATGATGTAATTAGGAAGTTAGGTGCCTCAGTGTTGCAAACCAATAGAGGGCGCTCACTGGAATGTGCAAGCCTGTCTTCCCTGATGTAATTAGGAAGGAAGAATCTCAGTGAAATACCCCAATAAAGGCTGCTCCCTTTAACATCATGCTCGACCTTCCAAGAAGCCTTTGTTTTGCAATGATGCAGGGATTATTACCAGGTATAGTCTCTCAACCGAGGACAGCCGTTTCAATGTTATTGCATCTCGTCAGCCCGGTGTAGAGAACACTAACCTGGTAGAGGTGAGAGGCTTAGACAGGGTTAGGGGGGTATCGTCACTCCTTGGGGAGAGACCACCATATAGGTGTGTGGAGACTTATTAAGCCTTTAGCACTACACTTTGCAAGGGAGATAAGGTCACATAAGTGATCTATAGAAGTGTCATCAAATATATTACCGATGCAGCTCAGACATCATGTATGTTACATATTTATCATCCACAAGTTATATATCATACATATAAATCATAAAGTTCCCTTTTTTCTGAAGCTGCGGCAATAAAATCTGCAAATTCCTAATCGACAATTTACGATCTGTATATTTATAGAAGAGTCACTTCTCTCTGTACACACATACTGGCTAAATACTGTGGAATGTGCATGAGATTCCTTATATTACTTCAGATTCTAAAAAATTGTTTAAATTCTATTGAAATAAAAAAAATTGCATTCCTTTTTCTTACACTTCCTCCCCCTCCCCCCAGGAATTCCTGGGATTTACATACACACATACACGCACGCGCGAGCGCGCCTTTGCCTCCCATAAGGGGGCCCTGCAGGGAAAACTGTAGAGACTGTACATGTGAAAACAGTTTTTAGCCTCTTAGTATTATCCCTATAGACTGTCACTGTTGTGAGGCACATGTACGCCCCTTTATATACACATGCATGTAAGACGGGGTGCGTTCCTTAGAAAACTAAATTACAAAAACTTCTGTATTGTATACTACAAGTGTCCACTGGGCTTGTCCTGGGCTCCAGAGTAAAGTATACAATTGAATTAAGGTTAATCTTGCCCATCTTTGCTTTCTCTGCGTGGCTGATGCTTTCCTATTAACTTAATGTGGTTGTCTGTGCTACAAATATTGATATATTGGATAGTATTGGACTAATATCAGATATGTGGGGGTCTCATACCTGAGCTATCCACCAATCATCTGTTCCCAGTAGCTTATACACAGAGAATGGAGCAGGAAGTAGACAGCACTATTCTCTATATAGTGGCTGAACGGAGGTACTGCAGCTTGGGTCTCATTAAAATGAGTGGGAACAGATCTGCAATAACTGGACTGGCCACTACATGGAGAACAGTGCTGTCTGCTTCCTGCTCCCCTATATGTATCAGCTGCTGAGAACAGCTCATTGATGGGGTGGGGTGTCAGACTCCCACCTATATGATATTAGTGACCCTGCCTGGTGGCTACAATGAATGAGGAGGACATGTTCTCAGATTTTGGAGATAATGGTAGAACCAATATCTATGGGAAATGTATGACATGTCTTGTGGATATGCTCTATATATCGCAGATGGAAATACCCTATTAAATCTACTGATGCCATCTGTTCTTTCACTATTCAGTACGATTTGACCAGAACATAAAAGCTCTTTCATTTTTGGAGATAGCATCCAGATCTTCCACAGCTAAAAAAAAAAAGTGTAGATCAAGGCAATTTTCTAATTCTCCTAACCCTTAGTACAGAGGATTTCCTTATCTAAGGCATTGGATAGAATTGGCCAAGAAAGAACACCAGACTAACTCTCTGACCCTGGAGACATATCTCTGGCTCTCGGCCAGTCAGTTCCCAGATGTTGGGAGTTTCCAGCAACGGATTTTGTTTGCATGAATACTTTAATTATAATAAATTACTTTCCTATGCTCATGACCGTATTCGGAATCTGTGAGGTCTTCAAGTACATAAACATTATGGGGTGAAAAAAACCTGAGACTTCTGGTTAAAATTTTACGACCTATATTGTTGCTGCAATATGGATCCACCTCAGCCTGGTAAGGTCTACTTATGGTCAGGATAGTGTTACTCATGCTAGGCAGGCTCCTGCTGGTTGTTCCCCGCACAGTCTGGTGTACGGCTTACAGAACACGTCACTAAATACTTCAGCAGTCTCCAAAAACTGGCAGACATCACTCCTTCTGCATTCATGGACTAAACTTCTAGTTCCTCCTGACATGGCAGCTACTTACTAGGATGGCATGGACCGGCCACCGACCAGATGGACTCTACATGAATGGCACGCCACATCAACTGATCCCTTGGAAAGGGACAAAGACCGCTCTTATAAAGCACATCATCACGTGGGACATACAATAAAATCTTTTTGAGGAAACCATGCATCATTTATGGTGTAACTGAAGACGTAGTCTGAATATTATACCGTACTAGCCTATGCCTGTGACTTCATCTGCGTGTTGTTGGCGTCGATGATCCACCTATATTCAGCAACTTGTTTGCCGTCGATGGTTTACCTGCTCCGGCATTTTGGCAGCTCTTAAGCTGTCCTGCTGCTGAATTTGTTCCTCACACCGTGCCTGTGATTGTTCCAGCATCTCATGCCATATAATGAGCGTATTTTTGGCGTTGATGATCCGGTGGCCTGCCGATGAACTTGTTCCACTGTGCCCGTGGTTGTTCTGGCGTCTCAGCAGCTCGCTGGGACACCATATAATGTGCGTGTTGTTGGCGCCGATGATCCCTGCCAGCTCCACTTGAGGAGAACTCTGTGACTTCTGGCTACCATCATAGCTGTCATTGTTTTAGAATTTTGCATCAATTTTTTTTTTCCAACATGTTTAAAAGTAGTAAACTGCAAATTTGGATTAAAGGCATTTTCCCATCCAGCGTGTCAGCACTGCCTGGAGCAGATCAGATAATATGCAAATGCATGTATAGAATGGACTCAGGTTTAGCTGAGTGTTTATATATAGAGAGATAACAGCCCTGGGACCTAAGATAAGCTGCTGCAGGAGGAGTGTAATATAGTATGTGAACATAAATTCATAACAGTCGTGAAGCCATGTCATTTAACGGGATAAAAAGTAGCCTAAGTGTTAATCGAAGTTACAATCTATCTATATGCCAAATTTCATCCAAATCCATTCAGAAATTTTTGTGTGATTGATTAACAAACATCCAAATACACAAACTTTCACATTTATAATATTAGTAGGATGTCAGGGCTCAGATGGAGCTTCTACCTCTACAATTACTACAGGTACGCCCCTGTCTGATGTTATTGCTTTTCACAAGCTTGTTTTGTGGGTGAAGGTACATCCAATTAAAACTGTGAACAAATAACGGCCGTCACTTCCCGAAACATTCCTGATTCTTTGTAGACGAGTTCTTAGACATCAAAGGACCACCTAAAGCAAAGTTGCTTTAAGTTCAAAGCGAGGACTTCTGTTACCTGTAAGGGTGCATTCACACTGAGTAAACGCTAGCTTATTCTGAACGTAAAACACGTTCAGAATAAGCGGCGTCTAAAGCAGCTCCATTCATTTCTATGGGAGCGGGGATACGAGCGCTCCCCATAGAAATGAATGGGCTGCTTCTTTCACTCCGTGCAGTCCCATTGAAGTGAATGGGGAGTGCCGGCGTATACGGCAAGCTCTGCTCATGCCGGAGCGTACACGCCGGCACTCCCCATTCACTTCAATGGGACTGCACGGAGTGAAAGAAGCAGCCCATTCATTTCTATGGGGAGTGCTCGTATCCCCGCTCCCATAGAAATGAATGGAGCTGTTTAGACGCCGCTTATTCTGAACGTGTTTTACGTTCAGAATAAGCTAGCGTTTACTCAGTGTGAATTCACCCTAAGAGTAATTGATCCGCTCTTAACAAGTTCTCTTTTGTCTTTAGAATTGAAAAAGAAAACCTGTTAAAAGCGGGAAATTAGATTACAGAATGTTGTTGTATAAATGTCTATATAGTCAAACCAATGGGATACTATGCATGACCAGGGTCAGAAGAAGTACAAACCAAAACCCAGATGGTGAAATTTAAGCCAACAACAGCTGGAGATCATGTTATTTCCTAGAACAGAACCAGCTCCTTCCTAATTTTAGGGGAGGGGGGGGGGACCGAAAGAGAATGAACAATAGAAAAATTCTGCCAAAACCTTGGGGGCAGAACAGTTGGAACTCAATAACATCCTACACAAAGGTGTGCACATAAAGCATAGAGACAGACTATGTAGTTGTTCTAAGGTTACCTAAGAAGGTCCTATACTACGTCTCTATGTTATGGGAATAACATCACTCCTTAAGGAGAAAGCACCTTTACAGGGATATGGAGTCTTACAAAGCCATTTTCGCTCCACTGGGGGATTATGGGAAACATATGCAAATCTGTTTTCCGAGATGTAAACAGGAAAACAGTGCTTCTGTTTGCTGTAGCCCTCTTAAACATCATGCATGACTTTTTCAACAAGCCTATTGCTATGATGCAAGCATTTGCCAAACCAATAGGAAAAGGAACAGAATCCCAGCTGTGGACAGCGCTGTTTCGATCTGGTTGGATCTCGTCAGCACAGCGTAGGGAAAACTGCTTCCCAAAGTGGCAGAAGTTGAGGACAAATTTATTGCCATGTTGGATATTAATATGCCCAATCCTTTGTTCCCATAGACGATCTGATAGAAGTGTATCCTTCTTTATTGTCATGTACATTTCTACAGTGAAGTTGGAGTAACACTTTAGCTACAGCTATTACATGTGAATGGTGTGATGCCTATGGCTGACAAGAGCCACTTCCGCTAAATCTTACTATTTCCCTGTAGCACGGGCCTGATGGCTGCTGAGTCCTAATACAAGTATTGTTAGAATTAGTATTTCCTTCCGGACATTGAGTACCCACTCAGCCCATGTTATATATAAGGAACCCTCTCCAATGGGAACAGTGCCTAGTGTCCTACAAAGACGTTCACCATAGTTCTGTCCATATTAGCCATGTGTAACCTCTGCTTGTATTGTACAACTCCTAACCTGCTCCGCCTGTCCTGACCTCTGCCTGGTTACTGCATTGACTCTACGCCACCTGCCCTGATCTTAGCCTGACCCCTGACCATGTTTCTGTTTGTCCCATTTGTGTTGAATTTCTTGACCTGCCAATTACTAAACAGATACTATTATCTTCTAAATTTCAATGTCTGTCATGTTTTTGTCTTACATATGTGTAATACGTGGCCCCCACACGCTCGTACCATATGTATACAGTTCTCTGACATCAGACTGAATCTTGTTCCCTATTTTCCAGATCATACAGCTGGATAATGAGCAGTATATGGGAATGCCAGCTACAAGAAAGGTCAAAGTCGAGACGGTGTATACCACGCTCCAACACCCACCACCAAAACCTACATGATAGTTATAATACACAAGAGCATGGAAAATGAAGATGAAGCATCACCCTCGATGGGGCAATATAGGTGCATCTCTGTGACATGGGTGCAACATGAAGACTAGAGCTCTCTCTCGTGGGGTCCTAAGGACTACATGTTATTTCCAGAAGCCTTATGGTGATATTCCATGGCACATATGCCTGAAACATTCCTTTTCTATTACCGCAACAGCCGCCTATACATCTACAAGACATGGAGAAGATCAGGAGGTCAGGCGGTGGTCAGTAAGATCACATAGACAACTCAGCATTATCACTCAAGAAACATCATGGTAGCTTCTTAATGGGGTTGTCTGGTGTCTGGAATTCTATCGTAACAGTGTCAGGGGTCTTATCTATCATCTAGGGTGGAGAGTGGTTGCAAAGAACCTCTCCAATACTGGAGGACCCATCATGTCCTTGCATACATTCCTCATTGACTTTATCAGGCACTGTGCAATGCCTCATATCCCCACTGGTGGTGCTGTAGGTAAACCATTTGTTCCGGATTAAAGGGGATCATTTGAGGATTCTTGTACCAAAACAGTATCTCCAAACTGGACAACCCCTTTAAGGCTAACAACAGTATGTAATGTATTTCTATTTACCCAAACACCAAGGTGGAAGCTACGTGGTGAAATAGGTCTCACATTTTAGTTCATTATTACTCAAGAGTCCCATGAAAATATACCGTAACAGTGTACACCGTGAGATTATCCGATCCATTGATCTTCACGCCTCATTAATATGTGATATTAACCATGTATATACCTGTTCATGCACTTAATATGCACTTTATTAGCTGTATTTTATTTATGTAGCTTGAATGGATGTATTATTGCAATGAATGAACTGTGATGTAATTCTAGTCTGTACCAAATGTTTTGCCACACAGGGGTATTCCCATATCGTACATTTATTGAATATACTATGCAACTCTGAATTCATATGGGGTATTGTGGTCAGGATTTTGAGGCCATATCTGCCTCAAAATCCTGACCAAAAAGACATCTCCCGTTTAGGGTTGAGCGATCGTGTTCAGAAAAGATCGGATTCTGATTGGCGATCGAGAAAATTTCACAATCGCGATCGGAATTCCGGACACAATCTTTTTAGGAGGGATCGAGATCGGTGATTATTTCCCACAATGCTTGCTACTAGCCAAGCATTGAGGGAATAGC
This sequence comes from Leptodactylus fuscus, assembly GCF_031893055.1. Classification (NCBI taxonomy): domain Eukaryota; kingdom Metazoa; phylum Chordata; class Amphibia; order Anura; family Leptodactylidae; genus Leptodactylus; species Leptodactylus fuscus. The sequence continues at coordinate 141,378,219 of NC_134271.1, forward strand.
TAACAATGTTAGCCTTCACACTGAGTATACGCTCCGCTCATACGCGCGCTGGCTACATCCATTCATTCTAATGGGAGACTAGCTAACATCTCTAGTAGCTACTTACCTGCAGAGATGGCTGGTCCGGTGTCCGGTGTTCTCATTCTTCTTCGCCTCGCTGCCCCCGCCACCCAGATTAGTGTTAAAGAGCTAGGAAGAAGGCGGGGCTTGTGGCTTAGGACAGTGTGGGCGGGTACAGGGCGGGGAGATTTGATGTCTCCCCTCTCAGTACCCGCCCACACTCTCCTAACCTGGGAGGCAGAGGGCAGCGAGGCGAAGAAGAACGAGAACACCGGGCACCGGACCAGCCATCTCTGCAGGTAAGTGGACACCAGGGTGGACTAAGTAGCCAGAGGATTAAGAAAAAATCCTCTGGCTACTTAGTGATTAAAAAAAAAATCACTACACAGCATGGATTCTAACAATTAAAGCGTTCAATTGTTAGATTCCATGCTGTAAAGTGAATAGGATTGTTTGTAAAATCTGATCTCCGATTAATAAAAAAATCCCATTGACTTGCATTGGGATCGGAATTGGGATCGAGATCGGGTTCGAATGAAAAATGATCGGAAATCGGATTTCAAAATCGATCCTGAAAAGTCAAGATCGGCTCAACCCTACTATCCTACCCCTACTATCAATGGGAGCCGGTCAGTTCTTTTTTCCGGGAGCCATTTGTTTCAGCTCCTGGAAAAAAGAACGGATATGCTCATTCTTTCAGAAGGATTTTCGCCACATCCGCCTGAAGACACTCCCTCCCGACTAGGCCCATTCATTTGGGCCTAATCCGGAGCGTAGTGCGCGACCGGCATCCAGTTGCAGCTACCGTATTTTGGTCCGGAACCTGAGGCAGCCTCCGCCTCAGGTTCCGAACCAAAAAACCCCGTGTGAACCCGGCCTAAATGTTGAATAGGTGCAGAACCCTCCTGTGATCCTTGTACCTGATGCAATCTTCCATGCAAGGTTAGATCAATGCCCAGGTGCGGCTTTAGCCCCTACACGCCTACGTACGGTATATACCCCGGCAGTGCTTTCATTTACAGACATTTATATGAAGTTTGGCTTTTTATGATGGTCAGACATTTCCATTAACCACTTAAGGATGGGACTAACATTTCCGTATCTGCCTTATGACATATCGGAGGGGAATTCATTACTATTGAACACCAATTTTTTTTCAGCATACTTGCAAGTAGAGTTGTTGTGCGGCCTCAACATTTTTCAAAAAGTGGGTGAGGTGTGGGACGTGAATTTGAGTAAATTTGTCAAATTTCCTCAAGGCGTTGATTTTCACTTATGCACAAGGACTTCTGGAGAAAGCAGCTAATAATCCATCATGAATTAAGCATATATTCAGCTGGCACAAGGAACGTAAAGACCGGCATGCGATACTCCTGTGTTTACAATCTCCCCCCAACCCCTCTAACTTTTTTTTTGTAATTTATTATTTATTTTCCCTAACTTTTTTTTTTTTTTTTAAATAATTTTGTGCTCTGTATTGGTTCAGAATTTAAAATTTTCAATTTTTTTTTGTTTTAATTTTTACATTTTGTAATAAAATATATCATTTTGTATTTAGCAAGAGATATTCTCTTTCCTGGCACACAACTGAGTGACGCTCTGCTCCATAGGAGTCCATAGTCTCCGCTTTGCAGGTTTCCATCTTCTGCCCGAGAAACTGGACAGGAGACGGAAACCCGGTGGTCAGTTTTCAAACCCATTCACTTGAATGGGTTTGCAAAGTGTCCGCCCGTAAGCGTCTTGTGCCTCTCTGCGTTGACATGTCTGACTTTGTGTCTGGTTAAAAAAAAAAAACGGTTTCACCACGGAGAGGCACATGCAGACAGAAAAGTAGTCCACGATCTACTTTCCTGTCCGCATGACTTGTGCAGAGACCAAGCAGAAAGCACATGGACCCATTATAGTCTATAGGGTCCGTGTGTTTTCACTGCACAACGCTTGCCGATGCATTCAGTAGTCCGTTCGGGGGAAGGGGGGTCCCCATGCGGTCTCCCCCAAATGGACTACCGACGCAGAAGTGAACGAGGCCTAATACACATAGTGAAGTGGCAGCGCACGGATCTTCTACTCTGTGATGTATAATATGGGAATATAACATAGTGATGTCACAAATAATTTAGTCAGTGATGTCATTTTTGGGATGATTGTGTCAAATTTACTAACATGAGACAGAAGATACAGAGAAAAAGCAGAGTTTAGGGAAAGAAAAATAATGGGGGAATGTAGATGGGTGCAAATTTACAAATCTTTGGCCCATTCTTGCACCAGAAATGTACCAGCTACTCGACACGTTTTGCAAAAGTGAGTGTAGCTGGATGGAGCCATGGTGGCGATGCTTTGGCTAAACAAATTTAGTAGAGCTCATGCCAGCCAAGGATTTGCTAAAAGTGGTATACAGAACGCCCGTCTTACTTGAAATTTGAAGCTCAGAACAGGAGACCGGTAGAATCCTCAAAGGTATACAGTAAGGCTCCGGGGAAAATGTGGACAATACAAAGATCCTCAAACATTGAATATCGCAACAAGCGTGCAACAGAAGGAGACATTGAGAAAGCAGATGTAGGATAAAGGACTGTGCCGCAGGATACGGCTGAGTCACCAGCTGGTCATCTGCTTCTCATCATGTGTATTGTGGTCACATGGCCATGGCGGAGTCACAGAACCGAGGAGCAAAGAAGACTTTGTAAAAGATACAGTGCATGGAGGAGGAAGAAACCGTTGCTCCAAGAACAATGTCAATAATATTGGGTTAATGCAGTGTGATGTCATGGAGCCCAAATAATCTACTCAGTGACATCATAGTACAGTGGTGATGTCACAGTGCACCAATCATTTACTCTGTGATGTCATAGTGTTGGGAATTTGGGATAATGCACAAAGTGATATCCCAAATTGAGGATGCTGATGTCACAACACCGATATCCTATGAACGTAACTGTTTATTTTGTTTGTGTGAAAATGGGCCCCTTCATTTGTTTAAGATTTTACACTTAAAGACGACCCTTTTCCCCCCCCTCCACAATCTTAGGTTCTTTTCATTTCTAAAAGCTGCTGCTCCACTGATTCCAGCACAGTTGGAATTTTATCTCTAGCCCCCACCGTTCCTGAGCAATTAGTGCTGTTAGTTTTGGTGCCCGCTATGTTAACTAGACTCTCTAATGTTAAGTGGGTGGTGGCAGGCAGGATTAGGCAAGGGGGTGTGGTTCTTAGCCTTACACTGTCCATCTCTAACTGGAATTGTGAGCCACGCCTACATTAGAGAGTCTAGTTAACATAGCAGGCACCCAAACTAACAGCACTAATGGCTCAGGAATGGTGGGGGATAGAGAGAAAATCCAACTGAACCAGAATTAGTGCCTATTAAAAGATGAAAGGAGCTGGTGTTGGTGGTGAAAAGTCCTCTGTAAAGTGACTGTCCTGTCAGGGGAATATATACAAGGGATGATATACTGTTATTTATTTGTCATTGTCTGCTTTTTAGTTCAGTTTCATTATGACAGAGCTGTAATCTGTGACTACAATTGATCTCCGGTGCCCACAGGAAGTGCTAGTTAGTCTGAGACACACCCCCTGTCTCTTTATTGGTTCAGACTCCCTCCTCCTGAAGCTCTGCCTCTTCTGATTGGCTGCTGTGTATACACACAAATCTATCACAGACTCAGCAGGAATCAAGTGCAAGGAGAGCAGATTTCCAGGGCAGAATAACAGATTATAATCCACCGGAGAGATAAAGAAGATTATCAGATTACTACCGGACATATCCTGAGGGGAAGGAGCCTTTGTATAGATGATCCTGGAGGGGCACTTTAAGTGGTTGCCTTGGTGGCCGTTTCCAGAGCTTTCCCACCACTTTATGACTATGCTGTAAATAATACATGCTCCATTACCTCTGTCATGGAAAATGAGCAGACCAGACCTGGTTCATTACCAATCTCGTTGCTGGGAAGCGGAGAACGTGATGCGTCGCTGCTTGTAAATAATAGATTCTGCTTCCTCGTAAAAGCCTCATTAGATACACCGAGATGTCCAGCTCCGATCAATGCGTATCCATTACATGAGGCCGGAAATTGAGAGCAGTCGATGTCCACGATTACAGAATTCTACCAAATTGTTTTATACTAATGGATGGAAATGATTCTATCTTAAAGGAACACTCCATAAAAAAACAGATACGAGGAGGTATACCTATGGCAAGAGGGGTGGTGCAGGACATGGATTCGCCCATAGATGTTTCTTGTATTAGGCATCATCTCCATTGTTCTATGTTGTTAACCTACCATATTGTCTCAAGCTGTCCATACACATTTTGGCTGATTTTCTGTGAAATCCTGCACTTTATTCATTCCTGTGTTTCTGTAGATTTCTATCACTTGGTAGAGGTGGGCAGGGTCTTGTAAAATACAGGACATCTGAGGTTAGAGAAGTCCCTTCAGGGCTCTAGTATAATGCAGCTGGAGAAGTCGCTTCGAACTGTTATTTTTTTGGACATTATAAAAAATAGAACGATCTTTCTGGTGTCATATGAAAGATAAGAGTCCCTGTTTTCATATGACACCAAGATTGCAGCATCCCTGTACTGTCATAGTTATCACCAATGTTTTAAATTTTTTTTATTTATATTTTTTATTATTTTATACAGGCATTGACAGTCTATGAGAACTAATGATACCAGTGGAATTTTACATGTAGAACTGCAATCTTGGTACCATATGGAAGCTGCTAATGTAAAAATCTCCTCTTTCATACCACACCAGAAGCAATGTTCTACATTTTATAGTGCCCTAGATATAACTGTTTGTAGTGACCCCCTCCTTGGCTTCCCTGTATTATACACAGTCCAGTCACATTAATGTGACCACCTGTCAAAATCCAGAATAACTCTCTTTGGCAGAGCGGACCGCTGCGAGACGTGCAGGAAGAGAGGGGATGTTGTGATGATGTCACTGGGATGTTAAGCCATGCCGACTCCAGTGCCGTGGCCAGCTGCGCTAGGTTACGCGGTTGAGCATCCATGGCGCGAACAACCCGATTGAGGTAGTCCACAGATTCTCGATTGGGTTCAAGTCTGGGGAATTTTCTGGCCAAGGGAGTACGGTAAACTCATCCTGGTGCTCCTCCAACCACACACGTACACTGCGAGCTTTATGATACGTCGCATTGTCCTGCTGGTAGATACCATCATCCTGAGGAAAAACAATTCGCATGTAGGGGTGAACATGGTCCGCAAGGATTGATGCATACTTGTGTTGCTCCATCGTACCTTCCACAATGATGAGTGATGACACGTGCCTTAGTGACTGGTTATTTAACGTTGACGTCAAAAGTAAGCGGTGGTCACGTTAATAGGACTGGACTGTGTACAAGAGCCCGTACACTGGTAGACCGTGTAAAAGCAGTGTATATGGGAAAATCAAGGGGAGCCAAAATTCATTAATAAAGTATATTACAAAATGGATCATGTTCAACACATTCTAGATATTTCCATCAGCTCAGACGTGACTGCATATGTCGCAGTGCCCCACGGGTACCTAAATCCTGCCCACCACACGGACACCACAAAGTACTGCTTTGACAACCTGACTTACTTAGACTTGTCTGCTGTTACAACCACAAAGTAGGGTAGCAATTTCCTGCCTTTCCTCTATCTGGCATCTCCGCTCCGGGCTCCCCCTCCTCCTCTTCCTCTGTCTAGCATGTGTTAAGACTATGTATAATATTTGGTCTCTGACAACTGAAATCTGTGTAATCTCCCGAATTCCCTGGATACAAGGAGGAATGGAGCACCACCTGGTACTGAGCAGCTGTGCCGTCTGTTCTGCTACTGGGCGTCACCCTTGGCATGGAAATTTTGCAAAAACAACACTATACAGCAGAATAATTCCCTCTCCCAATAGGGTGCATATGTAAGCTCGGCTGAGCATGCATGTGTACGGAGGGGTCCGTAGAGCTATCTGTCTGCTGAACATGTTTATGGCTGATATCTATCTTAGGTCGCTTTCATTGAACCTGAGTGACTGCAAATAGACTCTTTGCTTACAATGGTGAGGGGCCTAAAGGAGAGTCTGATAGATGCTCCATGATAAGAATTACACATGAGCTAGTATACGGTATATATATTTTAGTGTTATTTTTACCAAAAAAAAACACAGCAAAAATCTGCAGCAGACCTGCTGAGAAAATGCATGCCCTTACAGCTTTGTTGTGCATGTAACTCAGCTTTCCCTGGTTCCTGAAAGGCTGATCAGTCTAGCCAAAGCTTAGTATGGAGCAGAGTGATTTATTGACTTATTTAAGTATATATATATATATATATATATATATATATATATATCCAGCTCCACAGCAATTGCTACTCAGCTTTCCCAGAACCCTGAAAGGTAAGTCTGCCTAGGTATAGTACAATATATATCCAGCTCCACAGCCATTGCTACTCAGCTTTCACAGAACCCTGAAAGGTAAATCTGCTTAGGTATAGTACAATTTGGGATTAAGAGGATGGATGGGTTTGTGACCCAGCTTTCCCTAAACCCTGAAAAAGAAACCTGCCTAGCTATGCTACAATATGGAGGATGTATCACTGCTTAACTATGCAGGTGTCTTCATTACAGTTTCACAGGAATACTCAGCCAGCTTTTTGGCCGTCACGGGGCTGTGTCGGGGGACATGTCGTTTATATAAAGTACAGATCTGCCTCCCTGATATATTTATCAGCAGATTTATTATCATGGCTAAGAGCAGACCTGTCTCTGATGCCTGTAGAGCTAACAGCCAATCACAGCGCAGCTTTCATTTTTCAAAGGCAAACTACAAAATGAAAGCTGTGCTGTGATTGGCTCCTATGGGCAGCATGGGAATAAATCTGCCCCATTGTGTGTAGCCATCATAAACGTTTGTATCAGTTGGTTTTCAGGGCTCTGGGAAAGCTAGGTGACAAGTTGTCTGGCTTAACCATTGACCATCCTCTTACCTGCACGTCCAGATATTTGTATCACAATTTTTCTAAAAAAAAACAAAAAAAACAACATGATTTGGTGATAAGTTATCATACGGTGATATGCTATGTAGACTATATAGGGCAGATTTATGAAGAGCGGCGTGATGATTTGCACAGAAAACAAAAAAATTACAATTTTTGAGCCTTGTATGTTCAAAAAGTTGCAATAAATCTGCTGCTGCGCGTTTATAGGTGGCCACCTAGTGGTTGTTTTATGAACTGCAGCCCACTGATGGAAGCTCCTATTTGTTACCTCTCTGAAATCCTCATTCAAGGAGCGGAGACCAGCCGGGGTCAGCAAGATGGTGGTTTTAGCCCCTTGTATTCATCGCTGTAGTATGTTGTCACATTGCATTGAATTACTGAGAAGAGAAATTGCAGATCTTAAAGGGGTTGTCCATTTTCAGCAAATAAATGTAATTGTTTATATCATGAAAAGTTCATACACTTCCTGTAACGATTCCTCTCGGTTTATCCGCAACATCATGTGATGAAGTCATAATGTTATCTGGTGAGATGGACGGTCACATGAAACCCAAATGACCAGATCTGAAAGATCTGCATGGCGTCATGGTCACCTGATGACAAACAGGTCCTCCTCCCATGCTAATCATTGCCCCCTGCTGGTGAGTCACAGGAAAAGCTCAATGATCTCCCCCCTCGGTGTTATTTTGTGGCACGGCGTACTACTCCATTTGTGTAGGTCAGCCACAAGTGTTGGTGCCGGATACATAATGGACGACTATGTGATGGTAAGGAAATAATCGTAGCGGAAAACAACCCCGGAAACCAGAACGGAAGGATTTATTAGCAATAGGCGGAGGAGCCATTAATAATAAGGGCTTGTGTTATATCCTACTAAATGATGAGGGTTGGGGTTCTTATCTCAGGTCCCTCTAGATGTCCATAAACAAGAGGTCTAAAGGATGATCCAGAAGAAAGCAAAGAAAAACTTGGGAAAAAAATAAAAAATAGTTCCCGTCTGATCCCACATCTGGCAGTCGGAGATATAACCCTGGATCATATCTATCCATCTGCAAAACGCTGCGCCTAAGAGCGTACAGACGCGGAATACTGCCCCGGGGCGTATAGTGGCGTATATTATATGATCACAAGAGCTCACGTACTAGAAATACCATCCCAAGGCTTACAAGACAGCATGATGGACATGATGGACATCCCGCTCCTAAGGGTAAGTTCACACAGGGATTTTTGGTCAGGATATTGAGGCCGTATCTGCCTCAAAATCCTGACCAAAAAGACAACTCCCATTGAAATCAATGGGAGACGGTCAGGTATTTTTTCTGGGAGCCGGACAAAAAAAAAAACAGTATGAACTTACCCTAAGAGCTTACACACCTTGTGGGCGGGGGTTAGGCTGTTTACTTTATATACAGTGAGTGTGGCCATATGGTTAGAATCCCTCAAGCAACTTAACAGTATGGAATACATATGAACAGTAGTACTACTAGTACCAGCAGTGACACTGTCAGCAGTAGTACCACTAGTAGCAGCAGTAACACTGTCAGCAGTAGTGCCACTAGTACCAGCAGTGACACTGTCAGCAGTAGTACCACTAGTACCAGCAGTGACACTGTCAGCGGTAGTACCACTAGTACCAGCAGTGACACTGTCAGCAGTAGTACCACTAGTACCAGCAGTAACACTGTCAGCAGTAGTGCCACTAGTACCAGCAGTGACACTGTCAGCAGTAGTACCACTAGTACCAGCAGTAGCACTGTCAGCAGTAGTACCACTAGTACCAGCAGTGACACTGTCAGCAGTAGTACCACTAGTACCAGCAGTGACACTGTCAGCGGTAGTACCACTAGTACCAGCAGTGACACTGTCAGCAGTAGTACCACTAGTACCAGCAGTAACACTGTCAGCGGTAGTACCACTAGTACCAGCAGTAACACTATCAGCAGTAGTGCCACTAGTACCAGCAGTGACACTGTCAGCAGTAGTACCACTAGTACCAGCAGTAACACTGTCAGCAGTAGTACCACTAGTACCAGCAGTAACACTGTCAGCAGTAGTACCACTAGTACCAGCAGTAACACTGTCAGCAGTAGTACCACTAGTACCAGCAGTAACACTATCAGCAGTAGTACCATTAGTAGCAGCAGTGACACTGTCAGCAGTAGTACCACTAGTACCAGCAGTGACACTGTCAGCGGTAGTACCACTAGTACCAGCAGTGACACTGTCAGCGGTAGTACCACTAGTACCAGCAGTAACACTGTCAGCGGTAGTACCACTAGTACCAGCAGTAACACTATCAGCAGTAGTGCCACTAGTACCAGCAGTGACACTGTCAGCAGTAGTACCACTAGTACCAGCAGTAACACTGTCAGCAGTAGTACCACTAGTACCAGCAGTGACACTGTCAGCAGTAGTGCCACTAGTAGCAGCAGTAACACTGTCAGCAGTTGTGCCACTAGTACCAGCAGTGACACTGTCAGCAGTAGTACCACTAGTACCAGCAGTAACACTGTCAGCAGTAGTACCACTAGTACCAGCAGTAACACTATCAGCAGTAGTACCATTAGTAGCAGCAGTAACACTGTCAGCAGTAGTACCACTAGTACCAGCAGTGACACTGTCAGCAGTAGTACCATTAGTAGCAGCAGTAACACTGTCAGCAGTAGTACCACTAGTACCAGCAGTGACACTGTCAGCAGTAGTACCACTAGTACCAGCAGTAACACTGTCAGCGGTAGTACCACTAGTACCAGCAGTAACACTATCAGCAGTAGTGCCACTAGTACCAGCAGTGACACTGTCAGCAGTAGTACCACTAGTACCAGCAGTAACACTGTCAGCAGTAGTACCACTAGTACCAGCAGTGACACTGTCAGCAGTAGTGCCACTAGTAGCAGCAGTAACACTGTCAGCAGTTGTGCCACTAGTACCAGCAGTGACACTGTCAGCAGTAGTACCACTAGTACCAGCAGTAACACTGTCAGCAGTAGTACCACTAGTACCAGCAGTGACACTGTCAGCAGTAGTACCACTAGTACCAGCAGTAACACTATCAGCAGTAGTACCACTAGTACCAGCAGTAACACTGTCAGCAGTAGTACCACTAGTACCAGCAGTGACACTGTCAGCAGTAGTGCCACTAGTACCAGCAGTAACACTGTCAGCAGTAGTACCACTAGTACCAGCAGTGACACTGTCAGCAGTAGTACCACTAGTACCAGCAGTAACACTGTCAGCAGTAGTACCACTAGTACCAGCAGTAACACTATCAGCAGTAGTACCATTAGTAGCAGCAGTAACACTGTCAGCAGTAGTACCACTAGTACCAGCAGTGACACTGTCAGCAGTAGTACCATTAGTAGCAGCAGTAACACTGTCAGCAGTAGTACCACTAGTACCAGCAGTGACACTGTCAGCAGTAGTACCACTAGTACCAGCAGTGACACTGTCAGCAGTAGTACCACTAGTACCAGCAGTAACACTGTCAGCAGTAGTACCACTAGTACCAGCAGTGACACTGTCAGCAGTAGTACCACTAGTAGCAGCAGTAACACTGTCAGCAGTAGTACCACTAGTACCAGCAGTGACACTGTCAGCAGTAGTACCACTAGTACCAGCAGTAACACTGTCAGCAGTAGTACCACTAGTACCAGCAGTAACACTGTAAGCAGTAGTACCACTAGTACCAGCAGTAACACTGTAAGCAGTAGTACCACTAGTACCAGCAGTGACACTGTCAGCAGTAGTACCACTAGTAGCAGCAGTGACACTGTCAGCAGTAGTACCACTAGTACCAGCAGTGACACTGTCAGCAGTAGTACCACTAGTACCAGCAGTAACACTGTAAGCAGTAGTACCACTAGTACCAGCAGTAACACTGTAAGCAGTAGTACCACTAGTACCAGCAGTGACACTGTCAGCAGTAGTACCACTAGTACAGCTATGCAGGGAGAGTCACTCTACTGTCAGTAAATAATCTATCCACAGGATGGCTCATCGGTATGTTATGTGGGGAATCGCTCAGGTAGATGCTTGTAGCAGTGCAGGAAACAGGGACACAGACACTGGATTGCACACAAGTTCAGGCTTTATTCACATGTAACGCATACACTGCTTTTTCAAAGCCACAGGATAAACAACACAAAACCCTTCTCGGCTGAGAAACTAACTTAAAGGGATTCGACCACTAAAGCAACATTTTTTCTAATGACCACGTTGAAATAGCCTTAAGAAAGGTTATTCGTCTCTTACCTTTAGACGTGGTCTCTGCGGCGCTGTTCCTTAGAAATACCGATTTTAATCGATATGCAAATGAGTTCTCCGCAGCAACGGGGGCGGGCCCCAATGCTCAAACGGCGAGGAGCACGTCCCCACTGCTGAGCGAGAGCTCTTTTCAGTGCCGCCTCCATCTTCAGCTGCAACACCGCCTCTTCTGTCTTCTGACGCCTGTGCAGCAGGCTCCTGTACTGGGGAGGCCGCTCTTGTAGTTCAATACAAGAGCGTACTGCGCAGGCGCTGGAAGTTGCACCGCGTCTGAAGACAGAAGAGGCAGGGTTGCTGGTGAAGATGGAGGCGGCGCTGGAGTGAGCTCTCGGGCAGCAGTGGGGACACTCCCATTGCCGTTAGAGCGCTGGGGCCCGCCCTCATTGCTGCGGAGAACTCAATTGCAATATGGTTAAAACCGGTATTTCTAAGGAATGGCGCTGCGGAGAACACGTCTAAAGGTAAGAGATGAATAGACTTTCTTAAGACTATTCCGACATGGTAATTAGAAAAAATGTTAGTTTAGTGATAGAATCCCTTTAAACCTAAGGAAACTTTTCCCTGACTATACAGGAGACTGGCTACCAGTCTCCCACCTTTGCAACAACAACGGGTGGCACAATACCTGCTTTGGAGGTCCGGTCTGGATAGTTCACCTCTGTCAGCGTGGTGCCACCCTGCTAGTCTTCACACTCAGACTGTTATTAGGGCCTGATTAGTCAGCTGACCTCCCTGGTGTGGGTATTTACCAAACACCCCTTAGGTGCCTGGCTGGAATATACTTGTCTTCCCAGACTACACCCTTCACTCTCTCACAGTTAGTATATAATCTGTCAGGGCTCAACACACAGATAAGCTGTACTAGCGGCTTTCGGGTGCCAGACGCTGCTTGTGGACAGGACGCCACACCGCTACTACCACGATAAGTAATAGGAGCGGCACTGCAATTACCTAGAACCACCACTATACACTAGATGGCGCTGCTGTTCCAGTCCTATTGCTTGAATAGTGACGGTACTGCATCCTGTCCACTAGGAGCTTTCAGGTTGGACTCCGACAGTTCACATACTGACCTATCCGGTCGACAAATCATCAGTGTCAAAAAACAGTTTGTGGCTAGAAAACTCCTTTTACAATGGTGATGTAATAATATTCTGCCCCAGTAATAACAAAACCCTTTTTTGCCCATACACAATAAAAAATTCCCACCTTATTATAGCGCCCCCTTATAAATAATAGTCCCTGCTTATGAATAATAGTTCCATCTTACTAATAATAGTCTGTACTTATAAATAATACCCCTACCCCCCCCCATATCAGGAATAGTTCCTTCTTACAAATTCCCCCACCCACCCATAAGTAATAATTTCTTCAGCCTCATTAATCCCTCCTTATTAACTTGTCTCTCCTCCTCCTTCCTGACCTCTGATGCCCGTCTGTTCTAGTTGAAATCTCAGGCTTCGGTCAGAGCAGACTGCGCGTGCCTGAGCGGCCATTTTGGTGTGCTCAGTTCTTTTGCAGGCGCAGTACGCTGTAGTTGACCACAACAAAATGGCTGCTCGGACATTTTTATTTATTATTTTTATATTTTAATGTTATTATTTCCCTACCCCAATTTTTGCAGGGCACTTGCTGTGTTATTACCCCCATTTTGCAGCCCTCTACCCCTCACTATCCCCTTTTTACAGCCATTTTTGGGTCTCCTTCGATTTCAATGAGGTTCCGGTTTGGAACCCAAAGCAAAATTTTGGGCAAAGTTTGGCCAAACTTGTCAAACCCAAACCTTCATGGGTTCACTCAACACTATTCTTAACACAGGGCCACACCAGGGCAATAATCGAGGTTTCACAATCAGGGAGAGCATCATACAATGTTGTGGCACAAGAGAGAGCATTATACTGTGTGTAACCACTGGGGAGCATTACAATGTGCGGCCAATATAGAGAATTATACTATATGGGGTATCATTACACTGTATGGGGGGCAATCAAACATAAATGATATAGGGGGGCTTCAAGTTTTGCCTTTATGGGGGCCTAAAGGCAATATACTTACAGTATAAACCTGTTATAAATGCAATATACATATGCAGTACTTGTATTAGACTACACAGTGTGCAGTGAAAAAGGAAATGCGGGTGGTTATACCGTGGTTATTTCTAGATTTCGAGAGAATTTTGGCACACATACTGTAGCACATCCGTTCTGCAACAGAAAAGAAGCTTGACCACTACCGGTACCTATGTGAGCAGTTTTATTTTTGGTAACCATTGCTTTGGTAAAATATATCGATATCAGAGATATGTTACTGAATCCTCTAGGTTACCGTAGGAGGACAGAGAATAAAAGAACCCTGATCTATAGTGTAATGGTACACTTTATTGTAAAAGTATGTGCTTCCTTCTGGAGCACTCAGCTCCTCTTTACTCCTCTGATACTTAGTGTTTTGTGAATGAACAAGAGGTCCGATTATTGATACAAGTTTATTAGAGCTTCAATTTGACTCCCATACTCCTGCAATGATAGTGTTGGGGGCACAAGACCCCCAGAACTATGTTGTCTGTAGTTCCAAATTAAATAACAGGCCTGGATAGGCTACACCCATCCTTGAGGCCTGGAGAAATCACAAAGACACAGCTGGTGGTGTATCAAAATGAATTCTACTTTATTGTTACAGAGAGGTAGTTTTTATACAATACAGACAAGAGCAGGTTGGACTATAACATAACATAGTTGGCATAACATGATTGGATGTGGAGTGGTAACATAATCCTAGCCTGTGACTATTGGCTAAAGCCTACTGTAATCTCCATCTCATTATTACTATCCAAACTGGGATGGACTTTCTCATGCCTAGCTGCATATATCATGGCAAGAGAGATAATGATCACATGCTGGTCAGACCACTCTAGCCTTGGGACTAACAATCAATAGGCTATAGACATCCTGTGTTTACATCCTCCTTGAAGACTATTAGTTAGATAAGGATTCATTAACATTCCATCTCCTTATAACCTAAAGAAGGGTTTCTCTTCTTTGATTGTTTGTTTAAATTCTCAATAGTACACAGCCCATAGCGTCTCCATGTTAATTAGTCTAACCAATTCCTTTATGAGACAAACCTACTTATCTCTGACTGGAAGGACAAGTAATCTCAAACCCCACTTCATGTAATTTATCATATATAATTTCCAAAGATATTGTTGGCCCCCCACAATAGCCTAACCTCCTGTTCCTACGGTGTGCATCAGAGGAACAGAGAGGAGAGCTGCGCTCCAGAGGGGAGCACATCATCTAACAACAATAGTAAATGATTTAATAACATTTAGGGTTGAGCCGATCTTGAGATTTCAGGATCGATTTTAAAATCTGATTTCCGATCATTTTCCAGCCGATCGCGATTGTGAAGTTTGCTTGAACACCTATCGGGATCCGATCTTTCCCGATCCCGATCGCTCAACCCTAGTCAATGCCTTTTAGGGTTGAGCCTATCTTGAGATTTCAAAATCCGATTTCCGATCATTTTCCAGCCGATCGCAATCGTGAAATTTACTCGACTGCCGATCGGGATCCAATCTTTTCTGATCCCGATCACTCAACCCTAATAACATTACATTGCACACTTGCTCATTTTGAAACATGGGGGGGGGGTTATTTACTAGAGTGAAAACGGATGAATTGGTGTCCATGTAATACAGGGAAAGCTCGAATTCTGCAGCACTGGTGCACCAAGGTATGGACGTTGTTAATGTGTTAGTCCTAAATATGTTGTTCTCACTGGTTGAAAATATAAATTCATATGATCTCCCTTTAGTGGTCACAACAGGCAAAACAATAACTTTATTAAAATAATTATATGTATGAATCACATCCAAAAGATGGTAATAAAAAAGTTATTGCCAGCCCCAGGGAACATATAATTTGTCCCACTATAGAAGCAGAACAGCAGTTGACACTCCAGAGATCTAAGTGAAAAAAGTGAGGTTACGTTATTGCCTCATAACAGCAATGTTTCAGCTCATGCGCACGAACCTTTCTCAAGCAATGTCATCAGGACACAACCAGATATACAGTATACAGCGGCTAAATGCAAACAATGCAAAATATAGCAATGATCAAATTGATTATAGTGACAGTGCACATAATACTCCAAGTCATGTGCAACCAAATAGCCACTGTCATAGTAGTCAGTATATACGTATCAGTCTTACCTACAGCTCCATAATATACTATAGAGTTATAACTGATATACACGTGCAGCTATAATACCTAGTCATTCCACCTTAGAATTAGAATGCCATAGTTATGCATTATCACATATCTTTGTGTACTTATTACATGGCTGCGCATGCGCAGATCTAGAGACGGCTGTGCCAAACATCTTGTAAAGGAAATGGACGCCTGTGTCCTAATCTGAGTGAATGTAATCATGGTCATATTGGTAATGTTAGCGCATGCACATAGGTGCCTGTTCAAAAGAGGTTAAATGTATGCGCATTAGATAAATAGATGAGTCCGTGGCCATATTGGAATAGGTGGTGCATGCGTAGTAGTAGCAACATACGTGCTCTGTCTCATGCTGGCAATAAACATATTCTAATACATAGTGATAAATTGTATTATATTGTGTCAATATCGTGCCCAGAAAGTCCAATGTCTTCCATTCGCATACATAATAGTGAGAAGCTGCTGTACAGCATGTCCCCCTGGTCCGGGAAAGTTTGGGCTGTTTTCCTCATGTAAGCACAGCTCCCAACTCCTTCTAACTGCTAGGTCAGAATTGTCTAGAAGGCGGTCAATGCATCCTTATTTTTTTTCAACCCAATGATGTCCTCCTCTCAGTCTGACAACTGAGCAAAATGTCTTCCAGTTCTTCGCAGGAGCATTTCTAGCAGTCAACAGTCTCTCCCCAAGAAGTACACTACCCAAAAGTAGCTTCTACAAACCTTTTTATGGGGGAAGCACTTTTATGTCCTCTTGTGGCTAGAAGCAGTATCTAATCACACCATAACTGTAATAATATACATATCTGTCCACCACATGGCTGCTGTGTTTTGTAGAAATCTGACATTTCTATCTGTTGGTCTGTTAATTTTCTTTATTAAAGTGTGTTTATGTCTGATTGTTGGAGAGATGTGTACACATGTGAGTGGGATTTCTACTGAGCCCAAAGTCAGTGGTGGTTAGAGATAGGCAAACCTTTCAAGATTCCTTTTGTTTCAGGCTTGGATGGCTAGGGTCCAAGATTTCTTTTTGGGTGAACAATTTCGGTATGAAGCATCCCTCAAATTCCCTTAAAACGTAGTTTAGAATTATTTTAGGGTTACTAGGAATCTATCTATAAAACATAGTTTAGAACATTTTTAGGGCTCCTAGGAACCTATCTATAAAACATAGTGTAGAACACTGTCAGGGCCCCTAAGAACCTATCTATAAAACATAGTGTAGAACACTGTCAGGGCTCCTAGGAACCTATCTATAAAACATAGTGTAGAACACTGTCAGGGCTCCCAGGAACCTATCTATAAAACATAGTGTAGAATGCTCTTAGGGCTCCTAGGAACCTATCTATAAAACATAGTGTAGAATACTGTCAGGGCTGCTAGGAACCTATCTATAAAACATAGTGTAGAATACTGTCAGGGCTCCTAGGAACCTATCTATAAAACATTGTGTAGAACACTGTCAGGGCTCCTAGGAACCTATCTATAAAACATAGTATGGAACACTGTCAGGGCTCCTAGGAACCTATCTATAATACATAGTGTATAACACTGTCAGGGCTCCTAGGAACCTATCTATAAAACATAGTGTAGAACACTGTCAGGGCTCCCAGGAACCTATCTATAAAACATAGTGTAGAATGCTCTTAGGGCTCCTAGGAACCTATCTATAAAACATAGTGTAGAATACTGTCGGGGCTCCTAGGAACCTATCTATAAAATATAGTGTATGACACTGTCAGGGCTCCTAGGAACCTATCTATAAAACATAGTGTAGAACACTGTCAGGGCTCCTAGGAACCTATCTATAAAACATAGTGTATAACACTGTCAGGGCTCCTAGGAACCTATCTATAAAACATAGTGTAGAATACTCTTAGGGCTCCTGAGAACCTATCTATAAAACATAGTGTAGAACACTGTCAGGGCTCCTAGGAACCTATCTATAAAACATAGTGTAGAATACTGTCAGGGCTCCCAGGAACCTATCTATAATACATAGTGTAGAACACTGTCAGGGCTCCTAGGAACCTATCTATAAAACATAGTGTATAACACTGTCAGGGCTCCTAGGAACCTATCTATAAAACATAGTGTAGAACACTGTCAGGGCTCCTAGGAACCTATCTATAAAACATAGTGTAGAATACTGTCAGGGCTCCTAAGAACCTATCTATAAAACACAGTGTAGAATACTGTCAGGGCTCCTAGGAACCTATCTATAAAACATAGTATGGAACACTGTCAGGGCTCCTAGGAACCTATCTATAATACATAGTGTATAACACTGTCAGGGCTCCTAGGAACCTATCTATAAAACATAGTGTAGAACACTGTCAGGGCTCCTAGGAACCTATCTATAAAACATAGTGTAGAACACTGTCAGGGCTCCTAGGAACCTATCTATAAAACATAGTGTAGAATACTGTCAGGGCTCCCAGGAACCTATCTATAATACATAGTGTAGAACACTGTCAGGGCTCCTAGGAACCTATCTATAAAACATAGTGTGGAACACTGTCCGGGCTCCTAGGAACCTATCTATAATACATAGTGTATAACACTGTCAGGGCTCCTAGGAACCTATCTATAAAACATAGTGTAGAACACTGTCAGGGCTCCTAGGAACCTATCTATAATACATAGTGTAGAACACTGTCAGGGCTCCTAGGAACCTATCTATAAAACATAGTGTGGAACACTGTCCGGGCTCCTAGGAACCTATCTATAATACATAGTGTATAACACTGTCAGGGCTCCTAGGAACCTATCTATAAAACATAGTGTAGAACACTGTCAGGGCTCCTAGGAACCTATCTATAAAACATAGTGTAGAACACTGTCAGGGCTCCTAGGAACCTATCTATAAAACATAGTGTAGAATACTGTCAGGGCTCCCAGGAACCTATCTATAATACATAGTGTAGAACACTGTCCGGGCTCCTAGGAACCTATCTATAATACATAGTGTATAACACTGTCAGGGCTCCTAGGAACCTATCTATAAAACATAGTGTAGAACACTGTCAGGGCTCCTAGGAACCTATCTATAAAACATAGTGTAGAATACTGTCAGGGCTCCCAGGAACCTATCTATAATACATAGTGTAGAACACTGTCCGGGCTCCTAGGAACCTATCTATAATACATAGTGTATAACACTGTCAGGGCTCCTAGGAACCTATCTATAAAACATAGTGTAGAATACTCTTAGGGCTCCTAGGAAACTATCTATAAAACATAGTGTAGAACACTGTCAGGGCTCCTAAGAACCTATCTATAAAACATAGTGTAGAACACTGTCAGGGCTCCTAGGAACCTATCTATAAAACATAGTGTAGAATACTGTCAGGGCTCCCAGGAACCTATCTATAATACATAGTGTAGAACACTGTCCGGGCTCCTAGGAACCTATCTATAATACATAGTGTATAACACTGTCAGGGCTCCTAGGAACCTATCTATAAAACATAGTGTAGAATACTGTCGGGGCTCCTAGGAACCTATCTATAAAATATAGTGTATGACACTGTCAGGGCTCCTAGGAACCTATCTATAAAACATAGTGTAGAACACTGTCAGGGCTCCTAGGAACCTATCTATAAAACATAGTGTATAACACTGTCAGGGCTCCTAGGAACCTATCTATAAAACATAGTGTAGAATACTCTTAGGGCTCCTGAGAACCTATCTATAAAACATAGTGTAGAACACTGTCAGGGCTCCTAGGAACCTATCTATAAAACATAGTGTAGAATACTGTCAGGGCTCCCAGGAACCTATCTATAATACATAGTGTAGAACACTGTCAGGGCTCCTAGGAACCTATCTATAAAACATAGTGTGGAACACTGTCCGGGCTCCTAGGAACCTATCTATAATACATAGTGTATAACACTGTCAGGGCTCCTAGGAACCTATCTATAAAACATAGTGTAGAACACTGTCAGGGCTCCTAGGAACCTATCTATAAAACATAATGTAGAACACTGTCAGGGCTCCTAGGAACCTAACTATAAAACATAGTGTAGAACACTGTCAGGGCTCCTAGGAACCTATCTATAAAACATAGTGTAGAATACTGTCAGGGCTCCCAGGAACCTATCTATAATACATAGTGTAGAACACTGTCCGGGCTCCTAGGAACCTATCTATAATACATAGTGTATAACACTGTCAGGGCTCCTAGGAACCTATCTATAAAACATAGTGTATGACACTGTCAGGGCTCCTAGGAACCTATCTATAAAACATAGTGTAGAATACTCTTAGGG
This sequence comes from Leptodactylus fuscus, assembly GCF_031893055.1. Lineage (NCBI taxonomy): Eukaryota > Metazoa > Chordata > Amphibia > Anura > Leptodactylidae > Leptodactylus > Leptodactylus fuscus. Next base: position 141,398,017 of record NC_134271.1, read on the forward strand.
CTCCTAGGAAACTATCTATAAAACATAGTGTAGAACACTGTCAGGGCTCCTAAGAACCTATCTATAAAACATAGTGTAGAACACTGTCAGGGCTCCTAGGAACCTATCTATAAAACATAGTGTAGAATACTGTCAGGGCTCCCAGGAACCTATCTATAATACATAGTGTAGAACACTGTCCGGGCTCCTAGGAACCTATCTATAATACATAGTGTATAACACTGTCAGGGCTCCTAGGAACCTATCTATAAAACATAGTGTAGAATACTGTCGGGGCTCCTAGGAACCTATCTATAAAACATAGTGTAGAACACTGTCAGGGCTCCTAGGAACCTATCTATAAAACGTAGTGTATAACACTGTCAGGGCTCCTAGGAACCTATCTATAAAACATAGTGTAGAATACTCTTAGGGCTCCTGAGAACCTATCTATAAAACATAGTGTAGAATACTGTCAGGGCTCCTAGGAACCTATCTATAAAACATAGTGTAGAACACTGTCAGGACTCCTAGGAACCTATCTATACAACATAGTGTAGAACACTGTCAGGGCTCCTAGGAACCTATCTATAAAACATAGTGTAGAATTCTGTCAGGGCTCCTAAGAACCTATCTATAATACATAGTGTATAACACTGTCAGGGCTCCTAGGAACCTATCTATAAAACAAAGTGTAGAATACTCTTAGGGCTCCTAGGAACCTATCTATAAAACATAGTGTAGAATACTGTCGGGGCTCCTAGGAACCTATCTATAAAATATAGTGTATGACACTGTCAGGGCTCCTAGGAACCTATCTATAAAACATAGTGTAGAACACTGTCAGGGCTCCTAGGAACCTATCTATAAAACATAGTGTAGAACACTGTCAGGGCTCCTAGGAACCGATCTATAAAACATAGTGTAGAATACTCTTAGGGCTCCTGAGAACCTATCTATAAAACATAGTGTAGAATACTGTCAGGGCTCCTAGGAACCTATCTATAAAACATAGTGTAGAATACTGTCAGGGCTCCCAGGAACCTATCTATAATACATAGTGTAGAACACTGTCCGGGCTCCTAGGAACCTATCTATAATACATAGTGTATAACACTGTCAGGGCTCCTAGGAACCTATCTATAATACATAGTGTAGAACACTGTCAGGGCTCCTAGGAACCTATCTATATAACATAGTGTAGAATACTCTTAGGGCTCCTAGGAAACTATCTATAAAACATAGTGTAGAACACTGTCAGGGCTCCTAAGAACCTTTGTATAAAACATAGTGTAGAACACTGTCAGGACTCCTAGGAACCTATCTATAAAACATAGTGTAGAACACTGTCAGGGCTCCTAGGAACCTATCTATAAAACATAGTGTAGAATACTGTCGGGGCTCCTAGGAACCTATTTATAAAATATAGTGTATGACACTGTCAGGGCTCCTAGGAACCTATCTATAAAACATAGTGTAGAACACTGTCAGGGCTCCTAGGAACCTATCTATAAAACATAGTGTATAACACTGTCAGGGCTCCTAGGAACCTGTCTATAAAACATAGTGTAGAATACTCTTAGGGCTCCTGAGAACCTATTTATAAAACATAGTGTAGAACACTGTCAGGGCTCCTAGGAACCTATCTATAAAACATAGTGTAGAATACTGTCAGGGCTCCCAGGAACCTATCTATAATACATAGTGTAGAACACTGTCAGGGCTCCTAGGAACCTATCTATAAAACGTAGTGTGGAACACTGTCAGGGCTCCTAGGAACCTATCTATAAAACATAGTGTAGAATACTGTCAGGGCTCCCAGGAACCTATCTATAATACATAGTGTAGAACACTGTCCGGGCTCCTAGGAACCTATCTATAATACATAGTGTATAACACTGTCAGGGCTCCTAGGAACCTATCTATAAAACATAGTGTATGACACTGTCAGGGCTCCTAGGAACCTATCTATAAAACATAGTGTAGAATACTCTTAGGGCTCCTAGGAAACTATCTATAAAACATAGTGTAGAACACTGTCAGGGCTCCTAAGAACCTATCTATAAAACATAGTGTAGAACACTGTCAGGGCTCCTAGGAACCTATCTATAAAACATAGTGTAGAATACTGTCAGGGCTCCCAGGAACCTATCTATAATACATAGTGTAGAACACTGTCCGGGCTCCTAGGAACCTATCTATAATACATAGTGTATAACACTGTCAGGGCTCCTAGGAACCTATCTATAAAACATAGTGTAGAATACTGTCGGGGCTCCTAGGAACCTATCTATAAAACATAGTGTAGAACACTGTCAGGGCTCCTAGGAACCTATCTATAAAACGTAGTGTATAACACTGTCAGGGCTCCTAGGAACCTATCTATAAAACATAGTGTAGAATACTCTTAGGGCTCCTGAGAACCTATCTATAAAACATAGTGTAGAATACTGTCAGGGCTCCTAGGAACCTATCTATAAAACATAGTGTAGAACACTGTCAGGACTCCTAGGAACCTATCTATAAAACATAGTGTAGAACACTGTCAGGGCTCCTAGGAACCTATCTATAAAACATAGTGTAGAATTCTGTCAGGGCTCCTAAGAACCTATCTATAATACATAGTGTATAACACTGTCAGGGCTCCTAGGAACCTATCTATAAAACATAGTGTAGAATACTCTTAGGGTTCCTAGGAACCTATCTATAAAACATAGTGTAGAATACTGTCGGGGCTCCTAGGAACCTATCTATAAAATATAGTGTATGACACTGTCAGGGCTCCTAGGAACCTATCTATAAAACATAGTGTAGAACACTGTCAGGGCTCCTAGGAACCTATCTATAAAACATAGTGTATAACACTGTCAGGGCTCCTAGGAACCGATCTATAAAACATAGTGTAGAATACTCTTAGGGCTCCTGAGAACCTATCTATAAAACATAGTGTAGAATACTGTCAGGGCTCCTAGGAACCTATCTATAAAACATAGTGTAGAATACTGTCAGGGCTCCCAGGAACCTATCTATAATACATAGTGTAGAACACTGTCCGGGCTCCTAGGAACCTATCTATAATACATAGTGTATAACACTGTCAGGGCTCCTAGGAACCTATCTATATAACATAGTGTAGAATACTCTTAGGGCTCCTAGGAAACTATCTATAAAACATAGTGTAGAACACTGTCAGGGCTCCTAAGAACCTTTGTATAAAACATAGTGTAGAACACTGTCAGGACTCCTAGGAACCTATCTATAAAACATAGTGTAGAACACTGTCAGGGCTCCTAGGAACCTATCTATAAAACATAGTGTAGAATTCTGTCAGGGCTCCTAAGAACCTATCTATAATACATAGTGTATAACACTGTCAGGGCTCCTAGGAACCTATCTATAATACATAGTGTAGAACACTGTCAGGGCTCCTAGGAACCTATCTATATAACATAGTGTAGAATACTCTTAGGGCTCCTAGGAAACTATCTATAAAACATAGTGTAGAACACTGTCAGGGCTCCTAAGAACCTTTGTATAAAACATAGTGTAGAACACTGTCAGGACTCCTAGGAACCTATCTATAAAACATAGTGTAGAACACTGTCAGGGCTCCTAGGAACCTATCTATAAAACATAGTGTAGAATACTGTCGGGGCTCCTAGGAACCTATCTATAAAATATAGTGTATGACACTGTCAGGGCTCCTAGGAACCTATCTATAAAACATAGTGTAGAACACTGTCAGGGCTCCTAGGAACCTATCTATAAAACATAGTGTATAACACTGTCAGGGCTCCTAGGAACCTGTCTATAAAACATAGTGTAGAATACTCTTAGGGCTCCTGAGAACCTATCTATAAAACATAGTGTAGAACACTGTCAGGGCTCCTAGGAACCTATCTATAAAACATAGTGTAGAATACTGTCAGGGCTCCCAGGAACCTATCTATAATACATAGTGTAGAACACTGTCAGGGCTCCTAGGAACCTATCTATAAAACGTAGTGTGGAACACTGTCAGGGCTCCTAGGAACCTATCTATAAAACATAGTGTAGAATACTGTCAGGGCTCCCAGGAACCTATCTATAATACATAGTGTAGAACACTGTCCGGGCTCCTAGGAACCTATCTATAATACATAGTGTATAACACTGTCAGGGCTCCTAGGAACCTATCTATAAAACATAGTGTATGACACTGTCAGGGCTCCTAGGAACCTATCTATAAAACATAGTGTAGAATACTCTTAGGGCTCCTAGGAAACTATCTATAAAACATAGTGTAGAACACTGTCAGGGCTCCTAAGAAACTATCTATAAAACATAGTGTAGAACACTGTCAGGGCTCCTAGGAACCTATCTATAAAACATAGTGTAGAATACTGTCAGGGCTCCCAGGAACCTATCTATAATACATAGTGTAGAACACTGTCCGGGCTCCTAGGAACCTATCTATAATACATAGTGTATAACACTGTCAGGGCTCCTAGGAACCTATCTATAAAACATAGTGTAGAATACTGTCGGGGCTCCTAGGAACCTATCTATAAAATATAGTGTATGACACTGTCAGGGCTCCTAGGAACCTATCTATAAAACATAGTGTAGAATACTCTTAGGGCTCCTGAGAACCTATCTATAAAACATAGTGTAGAATACTGTCAGGGCTCCTAGGAACCTATCTATAAAACATAGTGTAGAATGCTCTTAGGGCTCCTAGGAACCTATCTATAAAACATAGTGTAGAATACTGTCAGGGCTCCTAGGAACCTATCTATAAAACATTGTGTAGAACACTGTCAGGGCTCCTAGGAACCTATCTATAAAACATAGTGTAGAACACTGTCAGGGCTCCTAGGAACCTATCTATAAAACATAGTGTAGAATACTGTCAGGGCTCATAGGAACCTATCTATAAAACATAGTGTAGAATACTGTCAGGGCTCATAGGAACCTATCTATAAAACATAGTGTAGAACACTGTCAGGGCTCCTAGGAACCTATCTAAAATACATAGTGTATAATACTGTCAGGGCTCCTAGGAACCTATCTATAAAACATAGTGTAGAATACTCTTAGGGCTCCTAGGAACCTATCTATAAAACATAGTGTAGAACACTGTCAGGGCTTCTAGGAACCTATCTATAAAACACAGTGTAGAATACTGTCAGGGCTCCCAGGAACCTATCTATAATACATAGTGTAGAACACTGTCCGGGCTCCTAGGAACCTATCTATAATACATAGTGTATAACACTGTCAGGGCTCCTAGGAACCTATCTATAATACATAGTGTAGAACACTGTCAGGGCTCCTAGGAACCTATCTATATAACATAGTGTAGAATACTCTTAGGGCTCCTAGGAAACTATCTATAAAACATAGTGTAGAACACTGTCAGGGCTCCTAAGAACCTTTGTATAAAACATAGTGTAGAACACTGTCAGGACTCCTAGGAACCTATCTATAAAACATAGTGTAGAACACTGTCAGGGCTCCTAGGAACCTATCTATAAAACATAGTGTAGAATACTGTCGGGGCTCCTAGGAACCTATCTATAAAATATAGTGTATGACACTGTCAGGGCTCCTAGGAACCTATCTATAAAACATAGTGTAGAACACTGTCAGGGCTCCTAGGAACCTATCTATAAAACATAGTGTATAACACTGTCAGGGCTCCTAGGAACCTGTCTATAAAACATAGTGTAGAATACTCTTAGGGCTCCTGAGAACCTATCTATAAAACATAGTGTAGAACACTGTCAGGGCTCCTAGGAACCTATCTATAAAACATAGTGTAGAATACTGTCAGGGCTCCCAGGAACCTATCTATAATACATAGTGTAGAACACTGTCAGGGCTCCTAGGAACCTATCTATAAAACGTAGTGTGGAACACTGTCAGGGCTCCTAGGAACCTATCTATAAAACATAGTGTAGAATACTGTCAGGGCTCCCAGGAACCTATCTATAATACATAGTGTAGAACACTGTCCGGGCTCCTAGGAACCTATCTATAATACATAGTGTATAACACTGTCAGGGCTCCTAGGAACCTATCTATAAAACATAGTGTATGACACTGTCAGGGCTCCTAGGAACCTATCTATAAAACATAGTGTAGAATACTCTTAGGGCTCCTAGGAAACTATCTATAAAACATAGTGTAGAACACTGTCAGGGCTCCTAAGAAACTATCTATAAAACATAGTGTAGAACACTGTCAGGGCTCCTAGGAACCTATCTATAAAACATAGTGTAGAATACTGTCAGGGCTCCCAGGAACCTATCTATAATACATAGTGTAGAACACTGTCCGGGCTCCTAGGAACCTATCTATAATACATAGTGTATAACACTGTCAGGGCTCCTAGGAACCTATCTATAAAACATAGTGTAGAATACTGTCGGGGCTCCTAGGAACCTATCTATAAAACATAGTGTAGAACACTGTCAGGGCTCCTAGGAACCTATCTATAAAACGTAGTGTATAACACTGTCAGGGCTCCTAGGAACCTATCTATAAAACATAGTGTAGAATACTCTTAGGGCTCCTGAGAACCTATCTATAAAACATAGTGTAGAATACTGTCAGGGCTCCTAGGAACCTATCTATAAAACATAGTGTAGAACACTGTCAGGACTCCTAGGAACCTATCTATAAAACATAGTGTAGAACACTGTCAGGGCTCCTAGGAACCTATCTATAAAACATAGTGTAGAATTCTGTCAGGGCTCCTAAGAACCTATCTATAATACATAGTGTAGAATACTGTCAGGGCTCCTAGGAACCTATCTATAAAACATAGTGTAGAACACTGTCAGGGCTCCTAGGAACCTATCTATAAAACGTAGTTTATAACACTGTCAGGGCTCCTAGGAACCTATCTATAAAACATAGTGTAGAATACTCTTAGGGTTCCTAGGAACCTATCTATAAAACATAGTGTAGAATACTGTCGGGGCTCCTAGGAACCTATCTATAAAATATAGTGTATGACACTGTCAGGGCTCCTAGGAACCTATCTATAAAACATAGTGTAGAACACTGTCAGGGCTCCTAGGAACCTATCTATAAAACATAGTGTATAACACTGTCAGGGCTCCTAGGAACCGATCTATAAAACATAGTGTAGAATACTCTTAGGGCTCCTGAGAACCTATCTATAAAACATAGTGTAGAATACTGTCAGGGCTCCTAGGAACCTATCTATAAAACATAGTGTAGAATACTGTCAGGGCTCCCAGGAACCTATCTATAATACATAGTGTAGAACACTGTCCGGGCTCCTAGGAACCTATCTATAATACATAGTGTATAACACTGTCAGGGCTCCTAGGAACCTATCTATATAACATAGTGTAGAATACTCTTAGGGCTCCTAGGAAACTATCTATAAAACATAGTGTAGAACACTGTCAGGGCTCCTAAGAACCTTTGTATAAAACATAGTGTAGAACACTGTCAGGACTCCTAGGAACCTATCTATAAAACATAGTGTAGAACACTGTCAGGGCTCCTAGGAACCTATCTATAATACATAGTGTATAACACTGTCAGGGCTCCTAGGAACCTATCTATAAAACATAGTGTAGAATACTCTTAGGGCTCCTAGAAACCTATCTATAAAACATAGTGTAGAATACTGTCGGGGCTCCTAGGAACCTATCTATAAAATATAGTGTATGACACTGTCAGGGCTCCTAGGAACCTATCTATAAAACATAGTGTAGAATACTCTTAGGGCTCCTGAGAACCTATCTATAAAACATAGTGTAGAATACTGTCAGGGCTCCTAGGAACCTATCTATAAAACATAGTGTAGAATGCTCTTAGGGCTCCTAGGAACCTATCTATAAAACATAGTGTAGAATACTGTCAGGGCTCCTAGGAACCAATCTATAAAACATTGTGTAGAACACTGTCAGGGCTCCTAGGAACCTATCTATAAAACATAGTGTAGAACACTGTCAGGGCTCCTAGGAACCTATCTATAAAACATAGTGTAGAATACTGTCAGGGCTCCTAAGAACCTATCTATAAAACATAGTGTAGAATACTGTCAGGGCTCATAGGAACCTATCTATAAAACATAGTGTAGAATACTGTCAGGGCTCATAGGAACCTATCTATAAAACATAGTGTAGAACACTGTCAGGGCTCCTAGGAACCTATCTAAAATACATAGTGTATAATACTGTCAGGGCTCCTAGGAACCTATCTATAAAACATAGTGTAGAATACTCTTAGGGCTCCTAGGAACCTATCTATAAAACATAGTGTAGAACACTGTCAGGGCTTCTAGGAACCTATCTATAAAACATAGTGTAGAATACTGTCAGGGCTCCTAAGAACCTATCTATAAAACATAGTGTAGAATACTGTCAGGGCTCCTAGGAACCTATGTATAAAACATAGTGTAGAATACTGTTGGGGCTCCTAGGAACCTATCTATAAAACATAGTGTAGAATACTGTCAGGGCTCATAGGAACCTATCTATAAAACATAGTGTAGAACACTGTCAGGGCTCCTAGGAACCTATCTAAAATACATAGTGTATAATACTGTCAGGGCTCCTAGGAACCTATCTATAAAACATAGTGTAGAATACTCTTAGGGCTCCTAGGAACCTATCTATAAAACATAGTGTAGAACACGGTCAGGGCTTCTAGGAACCTATCTATAAAACATAGTGTAGAATACTGTCAGGGCTCCTAAGAACCTATCTATAAAACATAGTGTAGAATACTGTCAGGGCTCCTAGGAACCTATGTATAAAACATAGTGTAGAATACTGTCGGGGCTCCTAGGAACCTATCTATAAAACATAGTGTAGAATACTGTCAGGGCTCCTAGGAACCTATCTATAAAACATAGTGTAGAATACTCTTAGGGCTCCTAGGAACCTATGTATAAAACATAGTCTAGAATACTGTCGGGGCTCCTAGGAACCTATCTATAAAATATAGTGTATGACACTTTCAGGGCTTCTAGGAACCTATCTATAAAACATAGTGTAGAACACTGTCAGGGCTCCTAGGAACCTATCTATAAAACATAGTGTATAACACTGTCAGGGCTCCTAGGAACCGATCTATAAAACATAGTGTAGAATACTCTTAGGGCTCCTGAGAACCTATCTATAAAACATAGTGTAGAATACTGTCAGGGCTCCTAGGAACCTATCTATAAAACATAGTGTAGAATACTGTCAGGGCTCCCAGGAACCTATCTATAATACATAGTGTAGAACACTGTCCGGGCTCCTAGGAACCTATCTATAATACATAGTGTATAACACTGTCAGGGCTCCTAGGAACCTATCTATATAACATAGTGTAGAATACTCTTAGGGCTCCTAGGAAACTATCTATAAAACATAGTGTAGAACACTGTCAGGGCTCCTAAGAACCTTTGTATAAAACATAGTGTAGAACACTGTCAGGACTCCTAGGAACCTATCTATAAAACATAGTGTAGAACACTGTCAGGGCTCCTAGGAACCTATCTATAAAACATAGTGTAGAATTCTGTCAGGGCTCCTAAGAACCTATCTATAATACATAGTGTATAACACTGTCAGGGCTCCTAGGAACCTATCTATAAAACATAGTGTAGAATACTCTTAGGGCTCCTAGGAACCTATCTATAAAACATAGTGTAGAATACTGTCGGGGCTCCTAGGAACCTATCTATAAAATATAGTGTATGACACTGTCAGGGCTCCTAGGAACCTATCTATAAAACATAGTGTAGAATACTCTTAGGGCTCCTGAGAACCTATCTATAAAACATAGTGTAGAATACTGTCAGGGCTCCTAGGAACCTATCTATAAAACATAGTGTAGAATGCTCTTAGGGCTCCTAGGAACCTATCTATAAAACATAGTGTAGAATACTCTTAGGGCTCCTGAGAACCTATCTATAAAACATAGTGTAGAATACTGTCAGGGCTCCTAGGAACCTATCTATAAAACATAGTGTAGAATACTGTCAGGGCTCCCAGGAACCTATCTATAATACATAGTGTAGAACACTGTCCGGGCTCCTAGGAACCTATCTATAATACATAGTGTATAACACTGTCAGGGCTCCTAGGAACCTATCTATAATACATAGTGTAGAACACTGTCAGGGCTCCTAGGAACGTATCTATATAACATAGTGTAGAATACTCTTAGGGCTCCTAGGAAACTATCTATAAAACATAGTGTAGAACACTGTCAGGGCTCCTAAGAACCTTTCTATAAAACATAGTGTAGAACACTGTCAGGACTCCTCGGAACCTATCTATAAAACATAGTGTAGAACACTGTCAGGGCTCCTAGGAACCTATCTATAAAACATAGTGTAGAATTCTGTCAGGGCTCCTAAGAACCTATCTATAATACATAGTGTATAACACTGTCAGGGCTCCTAGGAACCTATCTATAAAACATAGTGTAGAATACTCTTAGGGCTCCTAGGAACCTATCTATAAAATATAGTGTAGAATACTCTTAGGGCTCCTGAGAACCTATCTATAAAACATAGTGTAGAATACTGTCGGGGCTCCTAGGAACCTATCTATAAAATATAGTGTATGACACTGTCAGGGCTCCTAGGAACCTATCTATAAAACATAGTGTAGAATACTGTCAGGGCTCCTAGGAACCTATCTATAAAACATAGTGTAGAATACTGTCAGGGCTCCTAAGAACCTATCTTTAAAACATAGTGTAGAATACTCTTAGGGCTCCTGAGAACCTATCTATAAAACATAGTGTAGAATACTGTCAGGGCTCCTAGGAACCTATCTATAAAACATAGTGTAGAATGCTCTTAGGGCTCCTAGGAACCTATCTATAAAACATAGTGTAGAATACTGTCAGGGCTCCTAGGAACCTATCTATAAAACATTGTGTAGAACACTGTCAGGGCTCCTAGGAACCTATCTATAAAACATAGTGTAGAATACTGTCAGGGCTCCTAAGAACCTATCTATAAAACATAGTGTAGAATACTGTCAGGGCTCCTAGGAACCTATCTATAAAACATAGTGTAGAACACTGTCAGGGCTCCTAGGAACCTATCTATAAAACATAGTGTAGAACACTGTCAGGACTGCTAGGAACCTATCTATAAAACATAGTGTAGAATACTGTCAGGGCTCATAGGAACCTATCTATAAAACATAGTGTAGAATACTGTCAGGGCTCATAGGAACCTATCTATAAAACATAGTGTAGAACACTGTCAGGGCTCCTAGGAACCTATCTATAAAACATAGTGTAGAATACTCTTAGGGCTCCTAGGAACCTATCTATAAAACATAGTGTAGAACACTGTCAGGGCTTCTAGGAACCTATCTATAAAACATAGTGTAGAATACTGTCAGGGCTCCTAAGAACCTATCTATAAAACATAGTGTAGAATACTGTCAGGGCTCCTAGGAACCTATGTATAAAACATAGTGTAGAATACTGTCGGGGCTCCTAGGAACCTATCTATAAAACATAGTGTAGAATACTGTCAGGGCTCCTAGGAACCTATCTATAAAACATAGTGTAGAATACTCTTAGGGCTCCTAGGAACCTATGTATAAAACATAGTCTAGAATACTGTCGGGGCTCCTAGGAACCTATCTATAAAATATAGTGTATGACACTGTCAGGGCTCCTAGGAACCTATCTATAAAACATAGTGTAGAACACTGTCAGGGCTCCTAGGAACCTATCTATAAAACATAGTGTATAACACTGTCAGGGCTCCTAGGAACCTATCTATAAAACATAGTGTAGAATACTCCTAGGGCTCCTGAGAACCTATCTATAAAACATAGTGTAGAATACTGTCAGGGCTCCTAGGAACCTATCTATAAAACATAGTGTAGAATACTGTCAGGGCTCCCAGGAACCTATCTATAATACATAGTGTAGAACACTGTCCGGGCTCCTAGGAACCTATCTATAATACATAGTGTATAACACTGTCAGGGCTCCTAGGAACCTATCTATAATACATAGTGTAGAACACTGTCAGGGCTCCTAGGAACCTATCTATATAACATAGTGTAGAATACTCTTAGGGCTCCTAGGAAACTATCTATAAAACATAGTGTAGAACACTGTCAGGGCTCCTAAGAACCTTTCTATAAAACATAGTGTAGAACACTGTCAGGACTCCTCGGAACCTATCTATAAAACATAGTGTAGAACACTGTCAGGGCTCCTAGGAACCTATCTATAAAACATAGTGTAGAATTCTGTCAGGGCTCCTAAGAACCTATCTATAATACATAGTGTATAACACTGTCAGGGCTCCTAGGAACCTATCTATAAAACATAGTGTAGAATACTCTTAGGGCTCCTAGGAACCTATGTATAAAACATAGTCTAGAATACTGTCGGGGCTCCTAGGAACCTATCTATAAAACATAGTGTAGAATGCTCTTAGGGCTCCTAGGAACCTTTCTATAAAACATAGTGTAGAATACTGTCAGGGCTCCTAGGAACCTATCTATAAAACATTGTGTAGAACAGTCAGGGCTCCTAGGAACCTATCTATAAAACATAGTGTAGAACACTGTCAGGACTCCTAGGAACCTATCTATAAAACATAGTGTAGAATACTGTCAGGGCTCATAGGAACCTATCTATAAAACATAGTGTAGAATACTGTCAGGGCTCATAGGAACCTATCTATAAAACATAGTGTAGAACACTGTCAGGGCTCCTAGGAACCTATCTATAAAACATAGTGTAGAATACTCTTAGGACTCCTAGGAACCTATCTATAAAACATAGTGTAGAACACTGTCAGGGCTTCTAGGAACCTATCTATAAAACATAGTGTAGAATACTGTCAGGGCTCCTAAGAACCTATCTATAAAACATAGTGTAGAATACTGTCAGGGCTCCTAGGAACCTATGTATAAAACATAGTGTAGAATACTGTCGGGGCTCCTAGGAACCTATCTATAAAACATAGTGTAGAATACTGTCAGGGCTCCTAGGAACCTATCTATAAAACATAGTGTAGAATACTCTTAGGGCTCCTAGGAACCTATGTATAAAACATAGTCTAGAATACTGTCGGGGCTCCTAGGAACCTATCTATAAAATATAGTGTATGACACTGTCAGGGCTCCTAGGAACCTATCTATAAAACATAGTGTAGAACACTGTCAGGGCTCCTAGGAACCTATCTATAAAACATAGTGTATAACACTGTCAGGGCTCCTAGGAACCTATCTATAAAACATAGTGTAGAATACTCTTAGGGCTCCTGAGAACCTATCTATAAAACATAGTGTAGAATACTGTCAGGGCTCCCAGGAACCTATCTATAATACATAGTGTAGAACACTGTCCGGGCTCCTAGGAACCTATCTATAATACATAGTGTATAACACTGTCAGGGCTCCTAGGAACCTATCTATAATACATAGTGTAGAACACTGTCAGGGCTCCTAGGAACCTATCTATATAACATAGTGTAGAATACTCTTAGGGCTCCTAGGAAACTATCTATAAAACATAGTGTAGAACACTGTCAGGGCTCCTAAGAACCTTTCTATAAAACATAGTGTAGAACACTGTCAGGACTCCTCGGAACCTATCTATAAAACATAGTGTAGAACACTGTCAGGGCTCCTAGGAACCTATCTATAAAACATAGTGTAGAATTCTGTCAGGGCTCCTAAGAACCTATCTATAATACATAGTGTATAACACTGTCAGGGCTCCTAGGAACCTATCTATAAAACATAGTGTAGAATACTCTTAGGGCTCCTAGGAACCTATCTATAAAACATAGTGTAGAATACTGTCGGGGCTCCTAGGAACCTATCTATAAAATATAGTGTATGACACTGTCAGGGCTCCTAGGAACCTATCTATAAAACATAGTGTAGAATACTGTCAGGGCTCCTAGGAACCTATCTATAAAACATAGTGTAGAATACTGTCAGGGCTCCTAAGAACCTATCTTTAAAACATAGTGTAGAATACTCTTAGGGCTCCTGAGAACCTATCTATAAAACATAGTGTAGAATACTGTCAGGGCTCCTAGGAACCTATCTATAAAACATAGTGTAGAATGCTCTTAGGGCTCCTAGGAACCTTTCTATAAAACATAGTGTAGAATACTGTCAGGGCTCCTAGGAACCTATCTATAAAACATTGTGTAGAACACTGTCAGGGCTCCTAGGAACCTATCTATAAAACATAGTGTAGAATACTGTCAGGGCTCCTAAGAACCTATCTATAAAACATAGTGTAGAATACTGTCAGGGCTCCTAGGAACCTATCTATAAAACATAGTGTAGAACACTGTCAGGGCTCCTAGGAACCTATCTATAAAACATAGTGTAGAACACTGTCAGGACTCCTAGGAACCTATCTATAAAACATAGTGTAGAATACTGTCAGGGCTCATAGGAACCTATCTATAAAACATAGTGTAGAATACTGTCAGGGCTCATAGGAACCTATCTATAAAACATAGTGTAGAACACTGTCAGGGCTCCTAGGAACCTATCTATAAAACATAGTGTAGAACACTGTCAGGGCTCCTAGGAACCTATCTAAAATACATAGTGTATAATACTGTCAGGGCTCCTAGGAACCTATCTATAAAACATAGTGTAGAATACTCTTAGGGCTCCTAGGAACCTATCTATAAAACATAGTGTAGAACACTGTCAGGGCTTCTAGGAACCTATCTATAAAACATAGTGTAGAATACTGTCAGGGCTCCTAAGAACCTATCTATAAAACATAGTGTAGAATACTGTCAGGGTTCCTAGGAACCTATCTATAAAACTAGTGTAGAACACTGTCAGGGCTCCTAGGAACCTATGTATAAAACATAGTGTAGAATACTGTCGGGGCTCCTAGGAACCTATCTATAAAACATAGTGTAGAATACTGTCAGGGCTCCTAGGAACCTATCTATAAAACATAGTGTATGACACTGTCAGGGCTCCTAGGAACCTATCTATAAAACATAGTGTAGAATACTCTTAGGGCTCCTAGGAACCTATGTATAAAACATAGTCTAGAATACTGTCGGGGCTCCTAGGAACCTATCTATAAAACATAGTGCAGAATACTGTCAGGACTCCTAGGAACCTATCTATAAAACATAGTGTAAAATACTCTTAGGGCTCCTAGGAACCTTTCTATAAAACATAGTGTAGAATACTCTTAGGGCTCCTAGGAATTTATCTATAAAACATAGTGTAGAATACTCTTAGGACTCGTTCACATGGGGCAAGAGTGGGTGGATTCTGAGGCTGAATCCACCTCAGATTCCTCCCCCTCACAATAGAGGTCTATGTAGACCGCAAGCTTCCTTTTCTCCGTGAGCGGTATGTTCCGGCTCACAGAAAAAAGAAGCGAGCTGTCGTTTCTTCAGGCGGTTTCCACGATGAGTCAGCCCCAGCATCCGCTTCGCGACAGCATCCTCCAGACTAGGTCCATTCATTTGGGCCTACTACAGCGCAGGAAGCCGCGGCAGGCGCATTTGTTCCTATTCTGACGCGGCTTCCCAAATAGGCGGTCCCACGCCCCGTGTGAGCAAGACCTTAGGGCTCCCTTTTTTTTTTTTTTTTTTAATACAAACACTAATGGCAACAACAGTGTGCTATAGGGAATGTGATGCTGGAGCCAACATGTCTGGCAGTGCAACAGGGACTAATATGATGGACCAGGTCACAGTATATGGCTTTTTAGCTGTAATTCTGTTTTACAGTAGGAATGCAGTAGTTTCAAGCTAAAACAGAAGCAGCACTACTATCCATTGATTTCTATCACTAACCTGCCTGTGTAATTTGAATACATTTTCCTATTTCAATTATTGCTTTTCAGAACTGTGCTCTGTGTGATGCAGTGAGATGACTCCCAGATCCTTCACTATCTCCACCATTACTGCAACTACAGGGTGTCCCACATGGAGTACAACTTTAAAATTGCAAATTACTTGCAAATACAGTAATGTAAAGTCGAGCTGTAGGAACTGAACATACCTGTATTTAGTGGAAAACAAGTCCACATTACAAAAGGTGCTGAAAATGTCCTCCCCAATGTCCACGAACAAGGAAACTTGATGCTCCATATTTGAGAATGTCCTCTACAACATGTCACTGTCGATGGCAGCAATTTCCTGCTCGATGCTTGCTTTCACTTGTTCGATGGTCCTGGGTTTGCCTGCATAAACCTTGCCCTTTAAATATACCCATAGAGAAAAAAACTGGGGGAGTTAAATCGGGTGATCGAGGAGACCACAAACCTTTCGAGATCACCCTGTCTCCAAAAAACCATTGGA